>NW_028295593.1:0-600000 GCF_964341445.2 Mesoplodon mirus | reverse complement strand
GAAAACCATAAATCAAAAAGGCACATTCACCACAATGTTCATTGTAGCACTATTTACAATAGCCAGGTAATGGAAGCAACCTAAATGCCCACAGACAGATGAATGGATAAAGATGTGGTACATATATAAAATGGAATATTATTCGGCCATAAAGCGGAATGAAACTGGGTCATTTGTAGAGACATCGATGGATCGAGAGACTGTCATACAGAATGAAGTAAGTCAGAAAGAGGAAAACAAGTATTGTATATTAATGCATATATGTGGAACCTAAAAAATGGTACAGATGAAATGATTTGCAGGGAAGAAATAGAGACACAGAGGTAGAGAACAAACGTATGGACACCAAGTATGGGAAGCCATGGGGTGGTGGTGGTGGGATGAGTTGGGAGATTGGGATTGACCTGTATACATGTATATGCATAAAATACATAACTAATAATAACCTGCTGTATAAAAAAATAAATAAAATTAAATTTCAAAAGTTTAAAAAAATAAAATTTAAAAATAAAACAGAAAAAAGTTCTTCCCTTCACACAGATGTATTTATAGGAATGAATTATTTCAATGCTTATATCTATAAATACATAAAAGAGGAATAAAATCTAACTTAAACCATAAAAGAAAAAAAAAACCCTGAACCCACCAGTTATACACAGGAAAACCCTATCAGGGCACTTGCTCCAGCGGTAAACAATTCTAAAATTGGCCAAGGTGGGGGATCATCTCCCATACAGCCAGCAACCCACTCCCCACGCAAGGATCGTCCTCATTGCAAAGCTGGGGGACCCTGCCGAGGCATCTGTGAGTAAACGTGAGCTGAGCCCCAGGCCAGCTGCTGCTGAACTGTTCCCACCCTTCCCAGGTAAAACACCTGAAGAGGTACAATGGCTTGAAAGCCTAGATGAAGGGCCGTGGAGCCACACCAGCGACAGCACGCAGGCCACATTGGTGCCTGCAGGCCAGCCAGGGTGGTCCTGGTCCCGGGCGCTCTTCCGGAAGCTTTCCATTGCCCTGCCTGAGATACCCCTCCTGTCCCGGCCCCCACGGCTCATTTCCTTCCTCATCTCTGTCCGGAGAGAAATTCCAGCGGAAGGTATGGGTGACACATCCTCTACTTTACAGGTGGCAGCCGGGCAACCCCTTCAGAAAATCTAGTAGAGCAGCCCTTACACTGGGCCACCAACAAAGCTGTGGCCCCTCACTCCCTCCCACCAGCACAGCCCCGAGACTGCTGACGGGGCAGAGAATATGGAGTCAGGCACAGCTTCAGGCGCTATTGCCGCCTGGAGCGCTGTTTATATTGACCTCAACCAGGCACACCTGGGGAGGGCCGGCCGGCAGGGTAAGGCTGGCCAGGTCAGCTAATCCACAACGCTCAGGGAATCACATTGTTGAAAATGGACCTCGCTAAGGCAGAATAGAAGCCAAGGAAAAAACGGACACAATGCCATTTGCAGCCCCGTAGATGAGTCTAGATGTAATCACGTGACTTGCAGTAAGTCAGAAAGTGAAAGACACATATCGTATCATATCACTTATAGGTGTTACCTAAAAATGGATACCAGGGCAGATATTTCCACGGAGAAGGGCAATCACAGACTCATTAAACAAACTTATGGTTCACCAATGGTAAGGTGTGAGGATTGGTTTCATTACGATATCGGGGTTAACAGACATATACAAACACAGGTGACATATATAATCACAAAAGACCTACGGAATACCAAGAGAAGACTACTCAACACTCTGTCATAACGTACATGGGAAAAGGATCCCAGGAATGTCAGACATCTGTATATGTGTAAAAGAACCACATCTTCCACACCTACAACAAGCCAAACATTGTAATCAAACTTGCTGTAATAAAAAATAAAAAAAATAAATTAAAAACACGAAGAAGATGTAGTGAGACAAACTTGAGGGGCTTTCTCCTGGCACATTCCATTCTAAATTCCAATCTAGAACACGACTTCCACTGAGGCTCTGTTGCCCTCTTAACCAGATTTGGTAAGAGAGAACTGCTGCCACCTTGTGGCCGTTTCACACAACAGCAGCTTTAATCCCAGCGCTAATGGTCCATTGATATTTAAAATCATTGCAGGCCTGTAAATCACACCTGCCCTGAAAACAAATCCTGGGGTCACATATCGACCAAAAAATTCAAAGGACGTCCATATTTCAAAATGACCGTTTCAAAAGGCATATTTTACGCACATTAGTGTTCTGCTTCTTTTTCTTTCTTTCCTTTTTTGTTAAAAAAACGGGAATGGAAAAAGGCATCCCTCAGAATGGGCGAAAATCGTTGCAAACGAATCAATGGACAAAGGTTTAATCTCCAATATATATAAACAGCTCATGCAGCTTAATATTAAAAAAACAAACAACCCAATACAAAAATGGGCAGAAGATCTAAAGAGACGTTTCTTCAAAGAAGACACAGAGATGGCCAAGACGCACATGAAAAGCTGCTCAACAGCACTAATTACTAGAGAAATGCAAAGCAAAACTACAATGAGGTATCACCTCACACCTGTTAGAATCGGCTTCATCAGGAAATCTACAAACAACAAATTCTGGGGAGGGTGTGGACAAAAGGAGCCCTCTTCCACTATTGGTGGGAATGTAAATTGATACAGTCACTATGGAGAACAGTATGGAGTTTCGTTTTAAAAAACTAGAAATAGAATTACCATCTGATCCAGCAATTCCACGTCTGGGCATATACCCAGAGAAAACCATAAATCAAAAAGGCACATTCACCACAATGTTCATTGCAGCACTATTTACAATAGCCAGGTAATGGAAGCAACCTAAATGCCCACAGACAGATGAATGGATAAAGATGTGGTACATATATAAAATGGAATATTATTCGGCCATAAAGCGGAATGAAACTGGGTCATTTGTAGAGACATCGATGGATCGAGAGACTGTCATACAGAATGAAGTAAGTCAGAAAGAGGAAAACAAGTATTGTATATTAATGCATATATGTGGAACCTAAAAAATGGTACAGATGAAATGATTTGCAGGGAAGAAATAGAGACACAGAGGTAGAGAACAAACGTATGGACACCAAGTATGGGAAGCCATGGGGTGGTGGTGGTGGGATGAGTTGGGAGATTGGGATTGACCTGTATACATGTATATGCATAAAATACATAACTAATAATAACCTGCTGTATAAAAAAATAAATAAAATTAAATTTCAAAAGTTTAAAAAAATAAAATTTAAAAATAAAACAGAAAAAAGTTCTTCCCTTCACACAGATGTATTTATAGGAATGAATTATTTCAATGCTTATATCTATAAATACATAAAAGAGGAATAAAATCTAACTTAAACCATAAAAGAAAAAAAAAACCCTGAACCCACCAGTTATACACAGGAAAACCCTATCAGGGCACTTGCTCCAGCGGTAAACAATTCTAAAATTGGCCAAGGTGGGGGATCATCTCCCATACAGCCAGCAACCCACTCCCCACGCAAGGATCGTCCTCATTGCAAAGCTGGGGGACCCTGCCGAGGCATCTGTGAGTAAACGTGAGCTGAGCCCCAGGCCAGCTGCTGCTGAACTGTTCCCACCCTTCCCAGGTAAAACACCTGAAGATGTACAATGGCTTGAAAGCCTAGATGAAGGGCCGTGGAGCCACACCAGCGACAGCACGCAGGCCACATTGGTGCCTGCAGGCCAGCCAGGGTGGTCCTGGTCCCGGGCGCTCTTCCGGAAGCTTTCCATTGCCCTGCCTGAGATACCCCTCCTGTCCCGGCCCCCATGGCTCATTTCCTTCCTCATCTCTGTCCGGAGAGAAATTCCAGCGGAAGGTATGGGTGACACATCCTCTACTTTACAGGTGGCAGCCGGGCAACCCCTTCAGAAAATCTAGTAGAGCAGCCCTTACACTGGGCCACCAACAAAGCTGTGGCCCCTCACTCCCTCCCACCAGCACAGCCCCGAGACTGCTGACGGGGCAGAGAATATGGAGTCAGGCACAGCTTCAGGCGCTATTGCCGCCTGGAGCGCTGTTTATATTGACCTCAACCAGGCACACCTGGGGAGGGCCGGCCGGCAGGGTAAGGCTGGCCAGGTCAGCTAATCCACAACGCTCAGGGAATCACATTGTTGAAAATGGACCTCGCTAAGGCAGAATAGAAGCCAAGGAAAAAACGGACACAATGCCATTTGCAGCCCCGTAGATGAGTCTAGATGTAATCACGTGACTTGCAGTAAGTCAGAAAGTGAAAGACACATATCGTATCATATCACTTATAGGTGTTACCTAAAAATGGATACCAGGGCAGATATTTCCACGGAGAAGGGCAATCACAGACTCATTAAACAAACTTATGGTTCACCAATGGTAAGGTGTGAGGATTGGTTTCATTACGATATCGGGGTTAACAGACATATACAAACACAGGTGACATATATAATCACAAAAGACCTACGGAATACCAAGAGAAGACTACTCAACACTCTGTCATAACGTACATGGGAAAAGGATCCCAGGAATGTCAGACATCTGTATATGTGTAAAAGAACCACATCTTCCACACCTACAACAAGCCAAACATTGTAATCAAACTTGCTGTAATAAAAAATAAAAAAAATAAATTAAAAACACGAAGAAGATGTAGTGAGACAAACTTGAGGGGCTTTCTCCTGGCACATTCCATTCTAAATTCCAATCTAGAACACGACTTCCACTGAGGCTCTGTTGCCCTCTTAACCAGATTTGGTAAGAGAGAACTGCTGCCACCTTGTGGCCGTTTCACACAACAGCAGCTTTAATCCCAGCGCTAATGGTCCATTGATATTTAAAATCATTGCAGGCCTGTAAATCACACCTGCCCTGAAAACAAATCCTGGGGTCACATATCGACCAAAAAATTCAAAGGACGTCCATATTTCAAAATGACCGTTTCAAAAGGCATATTTTACGCACATTAGTGTTCTGCTTCTTTTTCTTTCTTTCCTTTTTTGTTAAAAAAACGGGAATGGAAAAAGGCATCCCTCAGAATGGGCGAAAATCGTTGCAAACGAATCAATGGACAAAGGTTTAATCTCCAATATATATAAACAGCTCATGCAGCTTAATATTAAAAAAACAAACAACCCAATACAAAAATGGGCAGAAGATCTAAAGAGACGTTTCTTCAAAGGAGACACAGAGATGGCCAAGAGGCACATGAAAAGCTGCTCAACAGCACTAATTATTAGAGAAATGCAAATCAAAACTACAATGAGGTATCACCTCACACCTGTTAGAATCGGCATCATCAGGAAATCTACAAAGAACAAATTCTGGGGAGGGTGTGGACAAAAGGAGCCCTCTTCCACTATTGGTGGGAATGTAAATTGATACAGTCACTATGGAGAACAGTATGGAGTTTCCTTAAAAAAAAGTAGAAATAGAATTACCATCTGATCCAGGAATCCCACGTCGGGTCATATACACAGAGAAAACCATAAATCAAAAAGGCACATTCACCACAATGTTCATTGTAGCACTATTTACAATAGCCAGGTAATGGAAGCAACCTAAATGCCCACAGACAGATGAATGGATAAAGATGTGGTACATATATAAAATGGAATATTATTCGGCCATAAAGCGGAATGAAACTGGGTCATTTGTAGAGACATCGATGGATCGAGAGACTGTCATACAGAATGAAGTAAGTCAGAAAGAGGAAAACAAGTATTGTATATTAATGCATATATGTGGAACCTAAAAAATGGTACAGATGAAATGATTTGCAGGGAAGAAATAGAGACACAGAGGTAGAGAACAAACGTATGGACACCAAGTATGGGAAGCCATGGGGTGTTGGTGGTGGGATGAGTTGGGAGATTGGGATTGACCTGTATACATGTATATGCATAAAATACATAACTAATAATAACCTGCTGTATAAAAAAATAAATAAAATTAAATTTCAAAAGTTTAAAAAAATAAAATTTAAAAATAAAACAGAAAAAAGTTCTTCCCTTCACACAGATGTATTTATAGGAATGAATTATTTCAATGCTTATATCTATAAATACATAAAAGAGGAATAAAATCTAACTTAAACCATAAAAGAAAAAAAAAACCCTGAACCCACCAGTTATACACAGGAAAACCCTATCAGGGCACTTGCTCCAGCGGTAAACAATTCTAAAATTGGCCAAGGTGGGGGATCATCTCCCATACAGCCAGCAACCCACTCCCCACGCAAGGATCGTCCTCATTGCAAAGCTGGGGGACCCTGCCGAGGCATCTGTGAGTAAACGTGAGCTGAGCCCCAGGCCAGCTGCTGCTGAACTGTTCCCACCCTTCCCAGGTAAAACACCTGAAGAGGTACAATGGCTTGAAAGCCTAGATGAAGGGCCGTGGAGCCACACCAGCGACAGCACGCAGGCCACATTGGTGCCTGCAGGCCAGCCAGGGTGGTCCTGGTCCCGGGCGCTCTTCCGGAAGCTTTCCATTGCCCTGCCTGAGATACCCCTCCTGTCCCGGCCCCCATGGCTCATTTCCTTCCTCATCTCTGTCCGGAGAGAAATTCCAGCGGAAGGTATGGGTGACACATCCTCTACTTTACAGGTGGCAGCCGGGCAACCCCTTCAGAAAATCTAGTAGAGCAGCCCTTACACTGGGCCACCAACAAAGCTGTGGCCCCTCACTCCCTCCCACCAGCACAGCCCCGAGACTGCTGACGGGGCAGAGAATATGGAGTCAGGCACAGCTTCAGGCGCTATTGCCGCCTGGAGCGCTGTTTATATTGACCTCAACCAGGCACACCTGGGGAGGGCCGGCCGGCAGGGTAAGGCTGGCCAGGTCAGCTAATCCACAACGCTCAGGGAATCACATTGTTGAAAATGGACCTCGCTAAGGCAGAATAGAAGCCAAGGAAAAAACGGACACAATGCCATTTGCAGCCCCGTAGATGAGTCTAGATGTAATCACGTGACTTGCAGTAAGTCAGAAAGTGAAAGACACATATCGTATCATATCACTTATAGGTGTTACCTAAAAATGGATACCAGGGCAGATATTTCCACGGAGAAGGGCAATCACAGACTCATTAAACAAACTTATGGTTCACCAATGGTAAGGTGTGAGGATTGGTTTCATTACGATATCGGGGTTAACAGACATATACAAACACAGGTGACATATATAATCACAAAAGACCTACGGAATACCAAGAGAAGACTACTCAACACTCTGTCATAACGTACATGGGAAAAGGATCCCAGGAATGTCAGACATCTGTATATGTGTAAAAGAACCACATCTTCCACACCTACAACAAGCCAAACATTGTAATCAAACTTGCTGTAATAAAAAATAAAAAAAATAAATTAAAAACACGAAGAAGATGTAGTGAGACAAACTTGAGGGGCTTTCTCCTGGCACATTCCATTCTAAATTCCAATCTAGAACACGACTTCCACTGAGGCTCTGTTGCCCTCTTAACCAGATTTGGTAAGAGAGAACTGCTGCCACCTTGTGGCCGTTTCACACAACAGCAGCTTTAATCCCAGCGCTAATGGTCCATTGATATTTAAAATCATTGCAGGCCTGTAAATCACACCTGCCCTGAAAACAAATCCTGGGGTCACATATCGACCAAAAAATTCAAAGGACGTCCATATTTCAAAATGACCGTTTCAAAAGGCATATTTTACGCACATTAGTGTTCTGCTTCTTTTTCTTTCTTTCCTTTTTTGTTAAAAAAACGGGAATGGAAAAAGGCATCCCTCAGAATGGGCGAAAATCGTTGCAAACGAATCAATGGACAAAGGTTTAATCTCCAATATATATAAACAGCTCATGCAGCTTAATATTAAAAAAACAAACAACCCAATACAAAAATGGGCAGAAGATCTAAAGAGACGTTTCTTCAAAGGAGACACAGAGATGGCCAAGAGGCACATGAAAAGCTGCTCAACAGCACTAATTATTAGAGAAATGCAAATCAAAACTACAATGAGGTATCACCTCACACCTGTTAGAATCGGCATCATCAGGAAATCTACAAAGAACAAATTCTGGGGAGGGTGTGGACAAAAGGAGCCCTCTTCCACTATTGGTGGGAATGTAAATTGATACAGTCACTATGGAGAACAGTATGGAGTTTCCTTAAAAAAAAGTAGAAATAGAATTACCATCTGATCCAGGAATCCCACGTCGGGTCATATACACAGAGAAAACCATAAATCAAAAAGGCACATTCACCACAATGTTCATTGTAGCACTATTTACAATAGCCAGGTAATGGAAGCAACCTAAATGCCCACAGACAGATGAATGGATAAAGATGTGGTACATATATAAAATGGAATATTATTCGGCCATAAAGCGGAATGAAACTGGGTCATTTGTAGAGACATCGATGGATCGAGAGACTGTCATACAGAATGAAGTAAGTCAGAAAGAGGAAAACAAGTATTGTATATTAATGCATATATGTGGAACCTAAAAAATGGTACAGATGAAATGATTTGCAGGGAAGAAATAGAGACACAGAGGTAGAGAACAAACGTATGGACACCAAGTATGGGAAGCCATGGGGTGTTGGTGGTGGGATGAGTTGGGAGATTGGGATTGACCTGTATACATGTATATGCATAAAATACATAACTAATAATAACCTGCTGTATAAAAAAATAAATAAAATTAAATTTCAAAAGTTTAAAAAAATAAAATTTAAAAATAAAACAGAAAAAAGTTCTTCCCTTCACACAGATGTATTTATAGGAATGAATTATTTCAATGCTTATATCTATAAATACATAAAAGAGGAATAAAATCTAACTTAAACCATAAAAGAAAAAAAAAACCCTGAACCCACCAGTTATACACAGGAAAACCCTATCAGGGCACTTGCTCCAGCGGTAAACAATTCTAAAATTGGCCAAGGTGGGGGATCATCTCCCATACAGCCAGCAACCCACTCCCCACGCAAGGATCGTCCTCATTGCAAAGCTGGGGGACCCTGCCGAGGCATCTGTGAGTAAACGTGAGCTGAGCCCCAGGCCAGCTGCTGCTGAACTGTTCCCACCCTTCCCAGGTAAAACACCTGAAGATGTACAATGGCTTGAAAGCCTAGATGAAGGGCCGTGGAGCCACACCAGCGACAGCACGCAGGCCACATTGGTGCCTGCAGGCCAGCCAGGGTGGTCCTGGTCCCGGGCGCTCTTCCGGAAGCTTTCCATTGCCCTGCCTGAGATACCCCTCCTGTCCCGGCCCCCACGGCTCTTTTCCTTCCTCATCTCTGTCCGGAGAGAAATTCCAGCGGAAGGTATGGGTGACACATCCTCTACTTTACAGGTGGCAGCCGGGCAACCCCTTCAGAAAATCTAGTAGAGCAGCCCTTACACTGGGCCACCAACAAAGCTGTGGCCCCTCACTCCCTCCCACCAGCACAGCCCCGAGACTGCTGACGGGGCAGAGAATATGGAGTCAGGCACAGCTTCAGGCGCTATTGCCGCCTGGAGCGCTGTTTATATTGACCTCAACCAGGCACACCTGGGGAGGGCCGGCCGGCAGGGTAAGGCTGGCCAGGTCAGCTAATCCACAACGCTCAGGGAATCACATTGTTGAAAATGGACCTCGCTAAGGCAGAATAGAAGCCAAGGAAAAAACGGACACAATGCCATTTGCAGCCCCGTAGATGAGTCTAGATGTAATCACGTGACTTGCAGTAAGTCAGAAAGTGAAAGACACATATCGTATCATATCACTTATAGGTGTTACCTAAAAATGGATACCAGGGCAGATATTTCCACGGAGAAGGGCAATCACAGACTCATTAAACAAACTTATGGTTCACCAATGGTAAGGTGTGAGGATTGGTTTCATTACGATATCGGGGTTAACAGACATATACAAACACAGGTGACATATATAATCACAAAAGACCTACGGAATACCAAGAGAAGACTACTCAACACTCTGTCATAACGTACATGGGAAAAGGATCCCAGGAATGTCAGACATCTGTATATGTGTAAAAGAACCACATCTTCCACACCTACAACAAGCCAAACATTGTAATCAAACTTGCTGTAATAAAAAATAAAAAAAATAAATTAAAAACACGAAGAAGATGTAGTGAGACAAACTTGAGGGGCTTTCTCCTGGCACATTCCATTCTAAATTCCAATCTAGAACACGACTTCCACTGAGGCTCTGTTGCCCTCTTAACCAGATTTGGTAAGAGAGAACTGCTGCCACCTTGTGGCCGTTTCACACAACAGCAGCTTTAATCCCAGCGCTAATGGTCCATTGATATTTAAAATCATTGCAGGCCTGTAAATCACACCTGCCCTGAAAACAAATCCTGGGGTCACATATCGACCAAAAAATTCAAAGGACGTCCATATTTCAAAATGACCGTTTCAAAAGGCATATTTTACGCACATTAGTGTTCTGCTTCTTTTTCTTTCTTTCCTTTTTTGTTAAAAAAACGGGAATGGAAAAAGGCATCCCTCAGAATGGGCGAAAATCGTTGCAAACGAATCAATGGACAAAGGTTTAATCTCCAATATATATAAACAGCTCATGCAGCTTAATATTAAAAAAACAAACAACCCAATACAAAAATGGGCAGAAGATCTAAAGAGACGTTTCTTCAAAGGAGACACAGAGATGGCCAAGAGGCACATGAAAAGCTGCTCAACAGCACTAATTATTAGAGAAATGCAAATCAAAACTACAATGAGGTATCACCTCACACCTGTTAGAATCGGCATCATCAGGAAATCTACAAAGAACAAATTCTGGGGAGGGTGTGGACAAAAGGAGCCCTCTTCCACTATTGGTGGGAATGTAAATTGATACAGTCACTATGGAGAACAGTATGGAGTTTCCTTAAAAAAAAGTAGAAATAGAATTACCATCTGATCCAGGAATCCCACGTCGGGTCATATACACAGAGAAAACCATAAATCAAAAAGGCACATTCACCACAATGTTCATTGCAGCACTATTTACAATAGCCAGGTAATGGAAGCAACCTAAATGCCCACAGACAGATGAATGGATAAAGATGTGGTACATATATAAAATGGAATATTATTCGGCCATAAAGCGGAATGAAACTGGGTCATTTGTAGAGACATCGATGGATCGAGAGACTGTCATACAGAATGAAGTAAGTCAGAAAGAGGAAAACAAGTATTGTATATTAATGCATATATGTGGAACCTAAAAAATGGTACAGATGAAATGATTTGCAGGGAAGAAATAGAGACACAGAGGTAGAGAACAAACGTATGGACACCAAGTATGGGAAGCCATGGGGTGGTGGTGGTGGGATGAGTTGGGAGATTGGGATTGACCTGTATACATGTATATGCATAAAATACATAACTAATAATAACCTGCTGTATAAAAAAATAAATAAAATTAAATTTCAAAAGTTTAAAAAAATAAAATTTAAAAATAAAACAGAAAAAAGTTCTTCCCTTCACACAGATGTATTTATAGGAATGAATTATTTCAATGCTTATATCTATAAATACATAAAAGAGGAATAAAATCTAACTTAAACCATAAAAGAAAAAAAAAACCCTGAACCCACCAGTTATACACAGGAAAACCCTATCAGGGCACTTGCTCCAGCGGTAAACAATTCTAAAATTGGCCAAGGTGGGGGATCATCTCCCATACAGCCAGCAACCCACTCCCCACGCAAGGATCGTCCTCATTGCAAAGCTGGGGGACCCTGCCGAGGCATCTGTGAGTAAACGTGAGCTGAGCCCCAGGCCAGCTGCTGCTGAACTGTTCCCACCCTTCCCAGGTAAAACACCTGAAGATGTACAATGGCTTGAAAGCCTAGATGAAGGGCCGTGGAGCCACACCAGCGACAGCACGCAGGCCACATTGGTGCCTGCAGGCCAGCCAGGGTGGTCCTGGTCCCGGGCGCTCTTCCGGAAGCTTTCCATTGCCCTGCCTGAGATACCCCTCCTGTCCCGGCCCCCACGGCTCTTTTCCTTCCTCATCTCTGTCCGGAGAGAAATTCCAGCGGAAGGTATGGGTGACACATCCTCTACTTTACAGGTGGCAGCCGGGCAACCCCTTCAGAAAATCTAGTAGAGCAGCCCTTACACTGGGCCACCAACAAAGCTGTGGCCCCTCACTCCCTCCCACCAGCACAGCCCCGAGACTGCTGACGGGGCAGAGAATATGGAGTCAGGCACAGCTTCAGGCGCTATTGCCGCCTGGAGCGCTGTTTATATTGACCTCAACCAGGCACACCTGGGGAGGGCCGGCCGGCAGGGTAAGGCTGGCCAGGTCAGCTAATCCACAACGCTCAGGGAATCACATTGTTGAAAATGGACCTCGCTAAGGCAGAATAGAAGCCAAGGAAAAAACGGACACAATGCCATTTGCAGCCCCGTAGATGAGTCTAGATGTAATCACGTGACTTGCAGTAAGTCAGAAAGTGAAAGACACATATCGTATCATATCACTTATAGGTGTTACCTAAAAATGGATACCAGGGCAGATATTTCCACGGAGAAGGGCAATCACAGACTCATTAAACAAACTTATGGTTCACCAATGGTAAGGTGTGAGGATTGGTTTCATTACGATATCGGGGTTAACAGACATATACAAACACAGGTGACATATATAATCACAAAAGACCTACGGAATACCAAGAGAAGACTACTCAACACTCTGTCATAACGTACATGGGAAAAGGATCCCAGGAATGTCAGACATCTGTATATGTGTAAAAGAACCACATCTTCCACACCTACAACAAGCCAAACATTGTAATCAAACTTGCTGTAATAAAAAATAAAAAAAATAAATTAAAAACACGAAGAAGATGTAGTGAGACAAACTTGAGGGGCTTTCTCCTGGCACATTCCATTCTAAATTCCAATCTAGAACACGACTTCCACTGAGGCTCTGTTGCCCTCTTAACCAGATTTGGTAAGAGAGAACTGCTGCCACCTTGTGGCCGTTTCACACAACAGCAGCTTTAATCCCAGCGCTAATGGTCCATTGATATTTAAAATCATTGCAGGCCTGTAAATCACACCTGCCCTGAAAACAAATCCTGGGGTCACATATCGACCAAAAAATTCAAAGGACGTCCATATTTCAAAATGACCGTTTCAAAAGGCATATTTTACGCACATTAGTGTTCTGCTTCTTTTTCTTTCTTTCCTTTTTTGTTAAAAAAACGGGAATGGAAAAAGGCATCCCTCAGAATGGGCGAAAATCGTTGCAAACGAATCAATGGACAAAGGTTTAATCTCCAATATATATAAACAGCTCATGCAGCTTAATATTAAAAAAACAAACAACCCAATACAAAAATGGGCAGAAGATCTAAAGAGACGTTTCTTCAAAGGAGACACAGAGATGGCCAAGACGCACATGAAAAGCTGCTCAACAGCACTAATTACTAGAGAAATGCAAAGCAAAACTACAATGAGGTATCACCTCACACCTGTTAGAATCGGCTTCATCAGGAAATCTACAAACAACAAATTCTGGGGAGGGTGTGGACAAAAGGAGCCCTCTTCCACTATTGGTGGGAATGTAAATTGATACAGTCACTATGGAGAACAGTATGGAGTTTCGTTTTAAAAAACTAGAAATAGAATTACCATCTGATCCAGCAATTCCACGTCTGGGCATATACCCAGAGAAAACCATAAATCAAAAAGGCACATTCACCACAATGTTCATTGCAGCACTATTTACAATAGCCAGGTAATGGAAGCAACCTAAATGCCCACAGACAGATGAATGGATAAAGATGTGGTACATATATAAAATGGAATATTATTCGGCCATAAAGCGGAATGAAACTGGGTCATTTGTAGAGACATCGATGGATCGAGAGACTGTCATACAGAATGAAGTAAGTCAGAAAGAGGAAAACAAGTATTGTATATTAATGCATATATGTGGAACCTAAAAAATGGTACAGATGAAATGATTTGCAGGGAAGAAATAGAGACACAGAGGTAGAGAACAAACGTATGGACACCAAGTATGGGAAGCCATGGGGTGGTGGTGGTGGGATGAGTTGGGAGATTGGGATTGACCTGTATACATGTATATGCATAAAATACATAACTAATAATAACCTGCTGTATAAAAAAATAAATAAAATTAAATTTCAAAAGTTTAAAAAAATAAAATTTAAAAATAAAACAGAAAAAAGTTCTTCCCTTCACACAGATGTATTTATAGGAATGAATTATTTCAATGCTTATATCTATAAATACATAAAAGAGGAATAAAATCTAACTTAAACCATAAAAGAAAAAAAAAACCCTGAACCCACCAGTTATACACAGGAAAACCCTATCAGGGCACTTGCTCCAGCGGTAAACAATTCTAAAATTGGCCAAGGTGGGGGATCATCTCCCATACAGCCAGCAACCCACTCCCCACGCAAGGATCGTCCTCATTGCAAAGCTGGGGGACCCTGCCGAGGCATCTGTGAGTAAACGTGAGCTGAGCCCCAGGCCAGCTGCTGCTGAACTGTTCCCACCCTTCCCAGGTAAAACACCTGAAGAGGTACAATGGCTTGAAAGCCTAGATGAAGGGCCGTGGAGCCACACCAGCGACAGCACGCAGGCCACATTGGTGCCTGCAGGCCAGCCAGGGTGGTCCTGGTCCCGGGCGCTCTTCCGGAAGCTTTCCATTGCCCTGCCTGAGATACCCCTCCTGTCCCGGCCCCCACGGCTCATTTCCTTCCTCATCTCTGTCCGGAGAGAAATTCCAGCGGAAGGTATGGGTGACACATCCTCTACTTTACAGGTGGCAGCCGGGCAACCCCTTCAGAAAATCTAGTAGAGCAGCCCTTACACTGGGCCACCAACAAAGCTGTGGCCCCTCACTCCCTCCCACCAGCACAGCCCCGAGACTGCTGACGGGGCAGAGAATATGGAGTCAGGCACAGCTTCAGGCGCTATTGCCGCCTGGAGCGCTGTTTATATTGACCTCAACCAGGCACACCTGGGGAGGGCCGGCCGGCAGGGTAAGGCTGGCCAGGTCAGCTAATCCACAACGCTCAGGGAATCACATTGTTGAAAATGGACCTCGCTAAGGCAGAATAGAAGCCAAGGAAAAAACGGACACAATGCCATTTGCAGCCCCGTAGATGAGTCTAGATGTAATCACGTGACTTGCAGTAAGTCAGAAAGTGAAAGACACATATCGTATCATATCACTTATAGGTGTTACCTAAAAATGGATACCAGGGCAGATATTTCCACGGAGAAGGGCAATCACAGACTCATTAAACAAACTTATGGTTCACCAATGGTAAGGTGTGAGGATTGGTTTCATTACGATATCGGGGTTAACAGACATATACAAACACAGGTGACATATATAATCACAAAAGACCTACGGAATACCAAGAGAAGACTACTCAACACTCTGTCATAACGTACATGGGAAAAGGATCCCAGGAATGTCAGACATCTGTATATGTGTAAAAGAACCACATCTTCCACACCTACAACAAGCCAAACATTGTAATCAAACTTGCTGTAATAAAAAATAAAAAAAATAAATTAAAAACACGAAGAAGATGTAGTGAGACAAACTTGAGGGGCTTTCTCCTGGCACATTCCATTCTAAATTCCAATCTAGAACACGACTTCCACTGAGGCTCTGTTGCCCTCTTAACCAGATTTGGTAAGGAAGAACTGCTGCCACCTTGTGGCCGTTTCACACAACAGCAGCTTTAATCCCAGCGCTATTGGTCCATTGATATTCAAAATCATTGCAGGCCTGTAAATCACACCTACCCTGAAAACAAATCCTGGGGTCACATATCGACCAAAAAATTCAAAGGACGTCCATATTTCAAAAGGACCGTTTCAAAAGGCATATTTTACGCACATTAGTGTTCTGCTTCTTTTTCTTTCTTTCCTTTTCTTGTTAAAAAAAACGGGAATGGAAAAAGGCATCCCTCAGAATGGGCGAAAATCGTTGCAAACGAATCAATGGACAAAGGTTTAATCTCCAATATATATAAACAGCTCATGCAGCTCAATATTAAAAAAACAAACAACCCAATACAAAAATGGGCAGAAGATCTAAAGAGAGGTTTCTTTAAAGAAGACACAGAGATGGCCAAGACGCACATGAAAAGCTGCTCAACAGCACTAATTATTAGAGAAATGCAAATCAAAACTACAATGAGGTATCACCTCACACCTGTTAGAATCCGCATCATCAGGAAATCTACAAAGAACAAATTCTGGGGAGGGTGTGGACAAAAGGAGCCCTCTTCCACTATTGGTGGGAATGTAAATTGATACAGTCACTATGGAGAACAGTATGGAGTTTCCTTAAAAAAATGTAGAAATAGAATTACCATCTGATCCAGCAATTCCACGTCTGGGCATATACCCAGAGAAAACCATAAATCAAAAAGGCACATTCACCACAATGTTCATTGCAGCACTATTTACAATAGCCAGGTAATGGAAGCAACCTAAATGCCCACAGACAGATGAATGGATAAAGATGTGGTACATATATAAAATGGAATATTATTCGGCCATAAAGCGGAATGAAACTGGGTCATTTGTAGAGACATCGATGGATCGAGAGACTGTCATACAGAATGAAGTAAGTCAGAAAGAGGAAAACAAGTATTGTATATTAATGCATATATGTGGAACCTAAAAAATGGTACAGATGAAATGATTTGCAGGGAAGAAATAGAGACACAGAGGTAGAGAACAAACGTATGGACACCAAGTATGGGAAGCCATGGGGTGGTGGTGGTGGGATGAGTTGGGAGATTGGGATTGACCTGTATACATGTATATGCATAAAATACATAACTAATAATAACCTGCTGTATAAAAAAATAAATAAAATTAAATTTCAAAAGTTTAAAAAAATAAAATTTAAAAATAAAACAGAAAAAAGTTCTTCCCTTCACACAGATGTATTTATAGGAATGAATTATTTCAATGCTTATATCTATAAATACATAAAAGAGGAATAAAATCTAACTTAAACCATAAAAGAAAAAAAAAACCCTGAACCCACCAGTTATACACAGGAAAACCCTATCAGGGCACTTGCTCCAGCGGTAAACAATTCTAAAATTGGCCAAGGTGGGGGATCATCTCCCATACAGCCAGCAACCCACTCCCCACGCAAGGATCGTCCTCATTGCAAAGCTGGGGGACCCTGCCGAGGCATCTGTGAGTAAACGTGAGCTGAGCCCCAGGCCAGCTGCTGCTGAACTGTTCCCACCCTTCCCAGGTAAAACACCTGAAGAGGTACAATGGCTTGAAAGCCTAGATGAAGGGCCGTGGAGCCACACCAGCGACAGCACGCAGGCCACATTGGTGCCTGCAGGCCAGCCAGGGTGGTCCTGGTCCCGGGCGCTCTTCCGGAAGCTTTCCATTGCCCTGCCTGAGATACCCCTCCTGTCCCGGCCCCCATGGCTCATTTCCTTCCTCATCTCTGTCCGGAGAGAAATTCCAGCGGAAGGTATGGGTGACACATCCTCTACTTTACAGGTGGCAGCCGGGCAACCCCTTCAGAAAATCTAGTAGAGCAGCCCTTACACTGGGCCACCAACAAAGCTGTGGCCCCTCACTCCCTCCCACCAGCACAGCCCCGAGACTGCTGACGGGGCAGAGAATATGGAGTCAGGCAAAGCTTCAGGCGCTATTGCCGCCTGGAGCGCTGTTTATATTGACCTCAACCAGGCACACCTGGGGAGGGCCGGCCGGCAGGGTAAGGCTGGCCAGGTCAGCTAATCCACAACGCTCAGGGAATCACATTGTTGAAAATGGACCTCGCTAAGGCAGAATAGAAGCCAAGGAAAAAACGGACACAATGCCATTTGCAGCCCCGTAGATGAGTCTAGATGTAATCACGTGACTTGCAGTAAGTCAGAAAGTGAAAGACACATATCGTATCATATCACTTATAGGTGTTACCTAAAAATGGATACCAGGGCAGATATTTCCACGGAGAAGGGCAATCACAGACTCATTAAACAAACTTATGGTTCACCAATGGTAAGGTGTGAGGATTGGTTTCATTACGATATCGGGGTTAACAGACATATACAAACACAGGTGACATATATAATCACAAAAGACCTACGGAATACCAAGAGAAGACTACTCAACACTCTGTCATAACGTACATGGGAAAAGGATCCCAGGAATGTCAGACATCTGTATATGTGTAAAAGAACCACATCTTCCACACCTACAACAAGCCAAACATTGTAATCAAACTTGCTGTAATAAAAAATAAAAAAAATAAATTAAAAACACGAAGAAGATGTAGTGAGACAAACTTGAGGGGCTTTCTCCTGGCACATTCCATTCTAAATTCCAATCTAGAACACGACTTCCACTGAGGCTCTGTTGCCCTAGTCACCAGATTTGGTAAGGAAGAACTGCTGCCACCTTGTGGCCGTTTCACACAACAGCAGCTTTAATCCCAGCGCTATTGGTCCATTGATATTCAAAATCATTGCAGGCCTGTAAATCACACCTACCCTGAAAACAAATCCTGGGGTCACATATCGACCAAAAAATTCAAAGGACGTCCATATTTCAAAAGGACCGTTTCAAAAGGCATATTTTACGCACATTAGTGTTCTGCTTCTTTTTCTTTCTTTCCTTTTCTTGTTAAAAAAAACGGGAATGGAAAAAGGCATCCCTCAGAATGGGCGAAAATCGTTGCAAACGAATCAATGGACAAAGGTTTAATCTCCAATATATATAAACAGCTCATGCAGCTCAATATTAAAAAAACAAACAACCCAATACAAAAATGGGCAGAAGATCTAAAGAGAGGTTTCTTTAAAGAAGACACAGAGATGGCCAAGACGCACATGAAAAGCTGCTCAACAGCACTAATTATTAGAGAAATGCAAATCAAAACTACAATGAGGTATCACCTCACACCTGTTAGAATCCGCATCATCAGGAAATCTACAAAGAACAAATTCTGGGGAGGGTGTGGACAAAAGGAGCCCTCTTCCACTATTGGTGGGAATGTAAATTGATACAGTCACTATGGAGAACAGTATGGAGTTTCCTTAAAAAAATGTAGAAATAGAATTACCATCTGATCCAGGAATCCCACGTCGGGTCATATACACAGAGAAAACCATAAATCAAAAAGGCACATTCACCACAATGTTCATTGTAGCACTATTTACAATAGCCAGGTAATGGAAGCAACCTAAATGCCCACAGACAGATGAATGGATAAAGATGTGGTACATATATGAAATGGAATATTACTCGGCCATAAAGCGGAATGAAACTGGGTCATTTGTAGAGACATCGATGGATCGAGAGACTGTCATACAGAATGAAGTAAGTCAGAAAGAGGAAAACAAATATTGTATATTAATGCATATATGTGGAACCTAATAAATGGTACAGATGAACTGATTTTCAGGGAAGAAATAGAGACACAGAGGTAGAGAACAAACGTATGGACACCAAGTATGGGAAGCCATGGGGTGGTGGTGGTGGGATGAGTTGGGAGATTGGGATTGACCTGTATACATGTATATGCATAAAATACATAACTAATAATAACCTGCTGTATAAAAAAATAAATAAAATTAAATTTCAAAAGTTTAAAAAAATAAAATTTAAAAATAAAACAGAAAAAAGTTCTTCCCTTCACACAGATGTATTTATAGGAATGAATTATTTCAATGCTTATATCTATAAATACATAAAAGAGGAATAAAATCTAACTTAAACCATAAAAGAAAAAAAAAACCCTGAACTCACCAGTTATACACAGGAAAACCCTATCAGGGCACTTGCTCCAGCGGTAAACAATTCTAAAATTGGCCAAGGTGGGGGATCATCTCCCATACAGCCAGCAACCCACTCCCCAGGCAAGGATCGTCCTCATTGCAAAGCTGGGGGACCCTGCCGAGGCATCTGTGAGTAAACGTGAGCTGAGCCCCAGGCCAGCTGCTGCTGAACTGTTCCCACCCTTCCCAGGTAAAACACCTGAAGATGTACAATGGCTTGAAAGCCTAGATGAAGGGCCGTGGAGCCACACCAGCGACAGCACGCAGGCCACATTGGTGCCTGCAGGCCAGCCAGGGTGGTCCTGGTCCCGGGCGCTCTTCCGGAAGCTTTCCATTGCCCTGCCTGAGATACCCCTCCTGTCCCGGCACCCACGGCTCTTTTCCTTCATCATCTCTGTCCGGAGAGAAATTCCAGCGGAAGGTATGGGTGACACATCCTCTACTTTACAGGTGGCAGTCGGGCAACCTCTTCAGAAAGGCTAGTAGAGCACCCCTCACACTGGGCCACCAACAAAGCTGTGGCCCCTCACTCCCTCCCACCAGCACAGCCCCGAGACTGCTGACGGGGCAGAGAATATGGAGTCAGGCACAGCTTCAGGCGCTATTGCCGCCTGGAGCGCTGTTTATATTGACCTCAACCAGGCACACCTGGGGAGGGCCGGCCGGCAGGGTAAGGCTGGCCAGGTCAGCTAATCCACAACGCTCAGGGAATCACATTGTTGAAAATGGACCTCGCTAAGGCAGAATAGAAGCCAAGGAAAAAACGGACACAATGCCATTTGCAGCCCCGTAGATGAGTCTAGATGTAATCACGTGACTTGCAGTAAGTCAGAAAGTGAAAGACACATATCGTATCATATCACTTATAGGTGTTACCTAAAAATGGATACCAGGGCAGATATTTCCACGGAGAAGGGCAATCACAGACTCATTAAACAAACTTATGGTTCACCAATGGTAAGGTGTGAGGATTGGTTTCATTACGATATCGGGGTTAACAGACATATACAAACACAGGTGACATATATAATCACAAAAGACCTACGGAATACCAAGAGAAGACTACTCAACACTCTGTCATAACGTACATGGGAAAAGGATCCCAGGAATGTCAGACATCTGTATATGTGTAAAAGAACCACATCTTCCACACCTACAACAAGCCAAACATTGTAATCAAACTTGCTGTAATAAAAAATAAAAAAAATAAATTAAAAACACGAAGAAGATGTAGTGAGACAAACTTGAGGGGCTTTCTCCTGGCACATTCCATTCTAAATTCCAATCTAGAACACGACTTCCACTGAGGCTCTGTTGCCCTCTTAACCAGATTTGGTAAGAGAGAACTGCTGCCACCTTGTGGCCGTTTCACACAACAGCAGCTTTAATCCCAGCGCTAATGGTCCATTGATATTCAAAATCATTGCAGGCCTGTAAATCACACGTGCCCTGAAAACAAATCCTGGGGTCACATATCGACCAAAAAATTCAAAGGACGTCCATATTTCAAAATGACCATTTCAAAAGGCATATTTTACGCACATTAGTGTTCTGCTTCTTTTTCTTTCTTTCCTTTTTTGTTAAAAAAACGGGAATGGAAAAAGGCATCCCTCAGAATGGGCGAAAATCGTTGCAAACGAATCAATGGACAAAGGTTTAATCTCCAATATATATAAACAGCTCATGCAGCTTAATATTAAAAAAACAAACAACCCAATACAAAAATGGGCAGAAGATCTAAAGAGACGTTTCTTCAAAGAAGACACAGAGATGGCCAAGACGCACATGAAAAGCTGCTCAACAGCACTAATTACTAGAGAAATGCAAATCAAAACTACAATGAGGTATCACCTCACACCTGTTAGAATCGGCATCATCAGGAAGTCTACAAACAACAAATTCTGGGGAGGGTGTGGACAAAAGGAGCCCTCTTCCACTATTGGTGGGAATGTAAATTGATACAGTCACTATGGAGAACAGTATGGAGTTTCCTTAAAAAAAACTAGAAATAGAATTACCATCTTATCCAGCAATCTCTCGTCGGGGCATATACCCAGAGAAAACGATAAATCAAAAAGGCACATTCACCACAATTTTCATTGCAGCACTATTTACAATAGCCAGGTAATGGAAGCAACCTAAATGCCCACAGACAGATGAATGGATAAAGATGTGGTACATATATAAAATGGAATATTACTCGGCCATAAAAAGGAATGAAACTGGGTCATTTGTAGAGACATCGATGGATCGAGAGACTGTCATACAGAATGAAGTAAGTCAGAAAGAGGAAAACAAATATTGTATATTAATGCATATATGTGGAACCTAAAAAAATGGTACAGATGATCTGGTTTGCAGGGAAGAAATCGAGACACAGAGGTAGAGAACAAACGTACGGACACCAAGTATGGGAAGCCATGGGGTGGTGGTGGTGGGATGAGTTGGGAGTTTGGGATTGACCTGCATACATGTATATGCATAAAATACATAACTAATAATAACCTGCTGTATGAAAACATAAATAAAATTAAATTTCAAAATATTAAAAAATAAAATTTAAATATAAAACACAAAAAAGTTTTTCCCGTCACACAGATGAATTTATAGGAATGAATTATTTCCATGCTTATATCTATAAATACATAAAAGAGGAATAAAAGCTAACTTGAACCATATAAGAAAAAAAAAACCCTGAACCCACCAGTTACACAAAGGAAAACACTATCAGGGCACTTGCTCCAGCAGTAAACAATTCTGAAATTGGTCAGAGGTTGGGAACCATCTCCCATACAGCCAGCACCCCCCCACACACACAAAGAGCGTCCTCTTTGCAAAGCTTGGGGACCGTGCCGAGGCTTCTGTGAGTAAACGTGAGCTGAGCCCCAGGCCAGCTGCTGCTGAACTGTTCCCACCCTTCCCAGGTAAAACACCTGAATATATACAAGGGCATGAATGCCTAGAGGAAGGGAGGCGGAGCCACACCAGCGACAACACGCAGGCCAACATGGTGCCTGCAAGCCAGCCAGGGTGGTCCTGGTCCCTGGCGCTCTTCCAGAAGCTTTCCATTGCCCTGCCTGAGATACCCCTCCTGTTCCGGCCCCCACTGCATTTTTCCTTCCTCACCTCTGTCCGGAGAGAAATTCCAGCGGAAAGTATGGGTGACACATCCTCTCCTTTACAGGCGGAAGCCTGGCAACTCCTTCAGAAAGGCCAGCAGAGCCCCACTCACACCGGGCAACACACAAAGCTGTGGCCCCTCACTCCCTCCCACCAGCACAGCCCCGAGACTGCTGACGGGGCAGAGAATATGGAGTCAGGCACAGCTTCAGGGGCTATTGCTGCCTGAAGCTCTGTTTATATTGACCTCAAAGAGGCACAGCGTGGGAGGGCGGGCCAGCAGGGTAAGGCTGCCCACGTCAGGTAATCCACAACCCTCAGGGAATCCCATTGCTGAAAATGGACCTCGCTAAGTCAGAATAGAAGCCAAGGGAAAAAAGGGCACAATGCCATTTGAAGCACAGTAGATGAGGCTAGAAGTAATCACGTGACTTGTAGTAAGTCAGAAAGTGAAAGACACATATCGTATCATATCACTTATAGGTGTTACCTAAAAATGGATACCAGGGCAGGTATTTCCATGGAGAAGGGCAATCACAGATTCATTAAACACACTTATGGTTCACCAATGGAAAGGTGTGAGGATTGGTTTCATTACGCTATCGGGGTTAACAGACATATACAAACACAGGTGACATATATATTCACCAAAGACCTACGGAATACCAAGAGAAGACTACTCAACATTCTGTCATAACGTACATGGGAAAAGGATCCCAGGAAGAACAGACATCTGTATATGTGTAAAAGAACCACATCTTCCACACCTACAACAACCCAAACATTGGAATCAGACTTGCTGTAATAAAAAATAAATAAATTAAAAACACGAACAAGAAGTAGTGAGACAAATTTGAGGGGCTTTCTCCTGGCACATTCCATTCTAAATTCCAATCTAGAACACCACTTCCACTGAGGCTCTATTGCCCTAGTAACCAGATTTGGTAAGGGTGAACTGCTGCCACCTTGTGGCCGTTTCACACAACAGCAGCTTTAATCCCAGCGCTAATGGTCAGTTGATATTCAAAATCATTGCAGGCCTGTAAATGACACCTGCCCTGAAAACAAATCCTGGGGTCACATATCGACCAAAAAATTCAAAGGACGTCCATATTTCAAAACGACCGTTTCAAAAGGCATATTTTACGCACATTAGTGTTCTGCTTATTTTCCTTTCTTTCCTTTTTTGTTAAAAAAAACGGGAATGGAAAAATGCATCCCTCAGAATGGGCGAAAGTCGTTGCAAACGAATCAATGGACAGAGGTTTAATCTCCAATGTATATAAACAGCCCATGCAGCTTAATATTAAAAAAAACAAACAACCCAATACAAAAATGGGCAGAAGATCTAAAGAGACCTTTCTTCAAAGAAGACACAGAGATGGCCAAGACACACATGAAAAGCTGCTCAACAGCACTAATTATTAGAGAAATGCAAATCAAAACTACAATGAGGTATCACCTCACACCTGTTAGAATCAGCATCATCAGAAAATCTACAAACAACAAATTCTGGGGAGGGTGTGGACAAAAGGAGACATCTTCCACTATTGGTGGGAATGTAAATTGATACAGTCACTATGGAGAACAGTATGGAGTTTCCTTAAAAAAACTAGAAATATAATTACCATCTGATCCAGCAATCACACTTCTGGGCATATACCCAGAGGAAAACCGTAAATCAAATAGGCACAATCACCACAATATTCATTGCAGCACTATTTACTATAGCCAGGTAATGGAAGCCACCTAAATGCCCACAGACAGATGAATGGATAATGATGTGGTACATATATAAAATGGAATATTACTCAGCCATAAAAAGGAATGAAACTGGGTCATTTGTAGAGACATCGATGGATCTAGTGACTCTCCTACAGAATGAAGTAAATCAGAAAGAGGAAAACAAATATTGTATATTAATGCATATATGTGGAACCTAAAATATGGTACAGATGAACTGGTTTGCAGGGAAGAAATAGAGACACAGAGGTAGAGAACAAACGTATGGACACTAAGTGTGGGAAGACATGGGGTGGTGGTGGTGGGATGAGTTGGGAGATTGAGATTGACCTGTATACATATATATGCATAAAATACATAATTAATAATAACGTGCTGTATAAAAAATAAAATTAAATTTCAAAATTTTAAAAAATAAAATTTAAAAATAAAACAGAAAAAAGTTCTTCCCGTCACACAGATGTATTTATAGGAATGAATTATTTCCATGCTTATATCTATAAATACATAAAAGAGGAATAAAATCTAACTTGAACCATAAAAGAAAAAAAAAACCTGAACCCACGAGTTATACAGAGGAAATCCCTATCAGGGCACTTGCTCGAGTGTTAAACAATTCTGAAATTGGTCAGAGGTGGGGAACCATCTCCCATACAGCCAGCAACCCAACCCCCACGCAAGGAGCGTCCTCATTGCAAAGCTGGTGGACCCTGCTGAGGCATCTGTGAGTAAACGTGAGCTGAGCCCCAGGCCAGCTGCTGCTGAACTGTTCCCACCCTTTCCAGGTAAAACACCTGAATATGTACAAGGGCTTGAAAGCCTAGAGGAAGGACCTTGGAGCCACACCAGCGACAGCACGCAGGCCAACTTGGTGCCTGCAGGCCTGTCAGGGTTTTCCTGGCCTCGGGCGCTCTTCCAGAATCTTTCCATTGCCCTGCCTGAGATACCCCTCCTGTCCCGGCCCCCACTGCTTTTTTCCTTCCTCAACTCTGTCCGGAGAGAAATTCCAGCGGAAGGTATGGGTGACACAACCTCTTCTTTACAGGCGGCAGCCTGGCAAGTCCTGCAGAAAGGCCAGCAGAACCCCACTCTCACCGGGCCACCCACAAAGCTGTGGCCCCTCACTCCCTCCCACCAGCACAGCCCCGAGACTGCTGACGGGGCAGAGAATATGGAGTCAGGCACAGCTTCAGGGGCTATTGCTGCCTGGAGCTCTGTTTATATTGACCTCAACGAGGCACACCTGGGGAGGGTGGGCCGGCAGGGTAAGGCTGCCCAGGTCAGCTAATCCACAACCCTCAGGGAATCACATTGTTGAAAATGGACCCCGCTAAGGCAGAAGAGAAGCCAAGGGAAAAAAGGACACAATGCCATTTGCAGCACCATAGATGAGTCTAGAAGTAATCACGTGACTTGTAGTAAGTCAGAAAGTGAAAGACACATATCATATCACTTATAGGTGTTACCTAAAAATGGATACCAGGGCAGATATTTCCACGGAGAAGGGCAATCACAGATTCATTAAACAAACTTATGGTTCACCAATGGAAAGGTGTGAGGATTGGTTTCATTACGATATCGGGGTTAACAGACATATACAAACACAGGTGACATATATAATCACCAAAGACCTACAGAATACCAAGAGAGGACTACTCAACATTCTGTCATAACGTACATGGGAAAAGGATCCCAGGAAGAACAGACATGTGTATATGTGTAAAAGAACCACATCTTCCACACCTACAACAAGCCAAACATTGGAATCAAACTTGCTGTAAGAAAAAATAAAAAATTAAATTAAAAACACGAACAAGAAGTAGTGAGACAAACGTGAGGGGCTTTCTCCTGGCACATTCCATTCTAAACTCCAATCTAGAACACCACTTCCACTGAGGCTCTCTTGCCCTAGTAACCAGATTTGGTAAGGGTGAACTGCTGCCACCTTGTGGCCGTTTCACACAACAGCAGCTTTAATCCCAACGCTAATGGTCAGTTGATATTCAAAATCATTGCAGGCCTGTAAATGACACCTGCCCTGAAAACAAATCCTGGGGTCACATATCGACCAAAAAATTCAAAGGACGTCCATATTTCAAAACGACCGTTTCAAAAGGCATATTTTATGCACATTAGTGTTCTGCTTCTTTTCCTTTCTTTCCTTTTTTGTTAAAAAACACGGGAATGGAAAAAGGCATCCCTCAATATGGGCGAAAATCGTTGCAGACGAATCAATGGACAGAGGTTTAATCTCCAATATATAAAAACAGCTCATGCAGCTTAATATTAAAAAAAACAAACAACCCCCAAAAAAATGGGCAGAAGATCTAAAGAGACGTTTCTTCAAAGGAGACACAGTGATGGCCAAGACGCACATGAAAAGCTGCTCAACAGCACTAATTATTGGAGAAATGCAAATCAAAACTACAATGAGGTATCACCTCACACCTGTTAGAATCGGCATCATCAGAAAATCTACAAACAACCAATTCTGGGGAGGGTGTGGACAAAAGGAGCCCTCTTCCACTATTGGTGGGAATGTAAATTGATACAGTCACTATGGAGAACAGTATGGAGTTTCCTTAAAAAAACTAGAAATAGAATTACCACCTGATCCAGCAATCCCACTTCTGGGCATATACCCAGAGAAAACCGTATTTCAAAAAGGCACATTCACCACAATGTTCGTTGCAGCACTATTTACAATAGCCAGGTAATGGAAGCAACCTAAATGCCCACAGACAGATGAATGGATAAAGATGTGGTACATATATAAAATGGAATATTACTCGGCCATAAAAAGGAATGAAACTGGGTCATTTGTAGAGACATCGATGGATCGAGAGACTGTCATACTGAATGAAGTAAGTCAGAAAGAGGAAAACAAATATTGTATATTAATGCATATATGTGGAGCCTAAAAATGGTACAGATGAACTGGTTTGCAGGGAAGAAATAGAGACACAGGGGTAGAGAACAAACGTATGGACACCAAGTGTGGGAAGCCATGGGGTGGTGGTGGTGGGATGAGTTGGGAGATTGGGATTGACCTGTATACAGGTATATGCATAAAATACATAATTAGTAATAACCTGCTGTATAAAAACATAAATAAAATTAAATTTCAAAATTTTAAAAAATAAAATTTAAAAATAAAACAGAAAAAATTATTCCCGTCACACAGATGTATTTATAGGAATGAATTATTTCCATGCTTATATCTATAAATACATAAAAGAGGAATAAAATCTAACTTGAACCATAAAAGAAAAAAAAAATTGAACCCACGAGTTATACAGAGGAAAACCCTAATAGGGCACTTGCTCCAGTGGTAAACAATTCTGAAATTGGTCAGAGGTGGGGAACCATCTCCCATACAGCCAGCCACCCACCCCCCATGCAAGGAGCGTCCTCATTGCAAAGCTGGGGGACTGTGCCGAGGCATCTGTGAGTAAACGTGAGCTGAGCCCCAGGCCAGCTGCTGCTGAACTGTTCCCACCCTTTCCAGGTAAAACACCTGAATATGTACAAGGGCTTGAAAGCCTAGAGGAAGGACCTTGGAGCCACACCAGTGACAGCACGCAGGCCAACTTGGTGCCTGCAGGCCAGCCAGGGTTTTCCTGGACCCGGGCGCTCTTCCAGAATCTTTCCATTGCCCTGCTTGAGATACCCCTCCTGTCCCGGCCCAAACTGCTTTTTTCCTTCCTCACCTCTGTCCGGAGAGAAATTCCAGCGGAAGGTATGGGTGACACACCCTCTTCTTTACAGGCGGCAGCCTGGCAACTCCTGCAGAAAGGCCAGCAGAACCCCACTCACACCGGGCCACCCACAAAGCTGTGGCCCCTCACTCCCTCCCACCAGCACAGCCCCGAGACTGCTGACGGGGCAGAAAATACGGAGTCAGGCACAGCTTCAGGGGCTATTGCTGCCTGGAGCTCTGTTTATATTGACCTCAACGAGGCACACCTGGGGAGGGCGGGCCGGCAGGGTAAGGCTGCCCAGGTCAGCTAATCCACAACCCTCAGGGAATCACATTGTTGAAAATGGACCCCGCTAAGGCAGAAGAGAAGCCAAGGGAAAAAAGGACACAATGCCATTTGCAGCACCGTAGATGAGTCTAGAAGTAATCACGTGACTTGTAGTAAGTCAGAAAGTGAAAGACACATATCATATCACTTATAGGTGTTACCTAAAAATGGATACCAGGGCAGCTATTTCCACGGAGAAGGGCAATCACAGATTCATTAAACAAACTTATGGTTCACCAATGGAAAGGTGTGAGGATTGGTTTCATTACGATATCGGGGTTAACAGACATATACAAACACAGGTGACATATATAATCACCAAAGACCTACAGAATACCAAGAGAGGACTACTCAACATTCTGTTATAACGTACATGGGAAAAGGATCCCAGGAAGAACAGACATCTGTATATGTGTAAAAGAACCACATCTTCCACACCTACAACAAGCCAAACATTGTAATCAAACTTGCTGTAATAAAAAATAAAAAAAATTAAATTAAAAACACGAACAAGAAGTAGTGAGACAAACGTGAGGGGCTTTCTCCTGGCACATTCCATTCTAAACTCCAATCTAGAACACCACTTCCACTGAGGCTCTCTTGCCCTAGTAACCAGATTTGGTAAGGGTGAACTGCTACCACCTTGTGGCCGTTTCACACTACAGCAGCTTTAATCCCAGCGCTAATGGTCAGTTGATATTCAAAATCATTGCAGGCCTGTAAATGAAACCTGCCCTGAAAACAAATCCTGGGGTCACATATCGACCAAAAAATTCAACGGACGTCCATATTTCAAAACGACCGTTTCAAAAGGCATATTTTACGCACAATAGTGTTCTGCTTCTTTTCCTTTCTTTCCTTTTTTGTTAAAAAACAGGGGAATGGAAAAAGGCATCCCTCAGAATGGGCGAAAATTGTTGCAGACGAATCAATGGACAGAGGTTTAATCTCCAATATATATAAACAGCTCATGCAGCTTAATATTAAAAAAACAAACAACCCAAAATAAATGGGCAGAAGATCTAAAGAGACGTTTCTTCAAAGGAGACACAGAGATGGCCAAGACGCACATGAAAAGCTGCTCAACAGCACTAATTATTGGAGAAATGCAAATCAAAACTACAATGAGGTATCACCTCACACCTGTTAGAATCGGCATCATCAGAAAATCTACAAACAACCAATTCTGGGGAGGGTGTGGACAAAAGGAACCCTCTTCCACTATTGGGGGGAATGTAAATTGATACAGTCACTATGGAGAACAGTATGGAGTTTCATTAAAAAAACTAGAAATAGAATTACCATCTGATCCAGCAATCCCACTTCTGGGCATATACCCAGAGAAAACCGTATTTCAAAAAGGCACATTCACCACAATATTCGTTGCAGCACTATTTACAATAGCCAGGTAATGGAAGCAACCTAAATGCCCACAGACAGATGAATCGATAAAGATGTGGTACATATATAAAATGGAATATTACTCGGCCATATAAAGGAATGAAACTGGGTCATTTGTAGAGACATTGATGGATCGAGAGACTGTCATACAGAATGAAGTAAGTCAGAAAGAGGAAAACAAATATTGTATATTAACGCATATATGTGGAGCCTAAAAATGGTAGAGATGAACTGGTTTGCAGGGAAGAAATAGAGACACAGAGGTAGAGAACAAACGTATGGACACCAAGTGTGGGAAGCCATGGGGTGGTGGTGGTGGGATGAGTTGGGAGTTTGGGATTGACCTGTATACATGTATATGCATAAAATACATAACTAATAATAACGTGCTGTATAAAAAAAATAAATAAAATTAAATTTCAACATTTTAAAAAATAAAATTTAAAAATAAAACAGAAAAAAGTTCTTCCCGTCACACAGATGTATTTATAGGAATGAATTATATCCATGCTTATATCTATAAATACATAAAAGAGGAATAAAATCTAACTTGAACCATAAAAGAAAAAAAAAGTGAACCCACGAGTTATACAGAGGAAAACCCTATCAGGGCACTTGCTCCAGCGGTAAACAATTCTGAAATTGGTCAGAGGTGGGGAACCATCTCCCATACAGCCATCAACCCACCCCCCACGCAAGGAGCGTCCTCATTGCAAAGCTGGGGGACCGTGCCGAGGCATCTGTGAGTAAACGTGAGCTGATCCTCAGGCCAGCTGCTGCTGAACTGTTCCCACCCTTTCCAGGTAAAACACCTGAATATGTACAAGGGCTTGAAAGCCTAGAGGAAGGACCGTGGAGCCACACCAGTGACAGCACGCAGGCCAACTTGGTGCCTGCAGGCCAGCCAGGGTGGTCCTGGTCCCTGGCGCTCTTCCAGAAGCTTTCCATTGCCCTGCCTGAGATAACCCTCCTGTCCCGGCCCCCACTGCTTTTTTCCTTCCTCACCTCTGTCCGGAGAGAAATTCCAGCGGAAGGTATGGGTGACACAACCTCTTCTTTACAGGCGGCAGCCTGGCAACTCCTGCAGAAAGTCCAGCAGAACCCCACTCACACTGGGCCACCAACAAAGCTGTGGCCCCTCACTCCCTCCCACCAGCACAGCCCCGAGACTGCTGACGGGGCAGAGAATATGGAGTCAGGCACAGCTTCAGGGGCTATTGCTGCCTGGAGCGCTGTTTATATTGACCACAACGAGGCACACCTGGGGAGGGCGGGCCGGCAGGGTAAGGCTGCCCAGGTCAGCTAATCCACAACCCTCAGGGAATCACATTGTTGAAAATGGACCCCGCTAAGGCAGAAGAGAAGCCAAGGGAAAAAAGGACACAATGCCATATGCAGCACCGTAGATGAGTCTAGAAGTAATCATGTGACTTGTAGTAAGTCAGAAAGTGAAAGACACATATCATATCATATCACTTATAGGTGTTACCTAAAAATGGATACCAGGGCAGATATTTCCACGGAGAAGGGCAATCACAGATTCATTAAACAAACTTATGGTTCACCAATGGAAAGGTGTGAGGATTGGTTTCATTACGATATCGGGGTTAACAGACATATACAAACACAGGTGACATATATAATCACCAAACACCTACAGAATACCAAGAGAGGACTACTCAACATTCTGTCATAACGTACATGGGAAAAGGACCCCAGGAAGAACAGTCATCTGTATATGTGTAAAAGAACCACATCTTCCACACCTACAACAAGCCAAACATTGTACTTCAGGGTCTCTGATGCAACCTGGAATGACCCTATCTACAATGACAGCTGGATGTGGCATAAGGCTGGACACTTGGGACTGAGAGGATTGGTGAGATTGGGTGAGCAAATGCAGACCCTTTAAAGCAATAATGCATGGCACCCATTCCATGGGTCCCAGCTCTCCAGGTGGAAGGGAATATTACTACACCTATAAGGTGTACGGGAAACCTAGAGAATGGACACACTGTGAATACGAAAGGTTTCTAAAACTCAACGAAGAGCCCCTCTCCTGGTGCTCCGGTTTGACTTTCCAACTGCTTTCCTATCAATCTCCCTACTTGGAGAGACAGCCCCTTTATGCTCCTGGTTCGCACAGTTTGCCAATTTGGCAGAGGATGAAAGGGAAGAGGGAGAACCAATGAGAGAGTAGCTGTTAGGCATTTGGATGGGCACATGTCACTCTAATTTCCCGGCAGGAAGAAGAATTAACCAAAGTCTCAGCCACCCACCGGGAACCAGTATAGGTCCTGAACCAAAAGTTTGGACTTGCGTTCAGCTCACAAAAAACGAGTTGAAAAATGGAGCTCAGGGGCACAGCAATTCACAAACTGGCAGAGTAATCAAGGCCAACTATCGTCCAAAAATCTGTTGAGGGAAGGCAACGAGGCGGACTTGAAAGCGAGGCAGAATAGCAGGAAACAGATTTCAAGAGGTACGTTGGAATCGCCTGTAAAGCACAGGAAGAGGGGCACAACTTCGACAATGATGCACTTGGCCAAAAAGGGCGTATGCGTTTTCTCCTGAATATATATATATATATATATATATATATATATATATATATATATATATATATATATATATATATATATATATATATATATATATATATATCTCCTGAATATATATATTATATATATTCAGGAGAAAACGCATACGCCCTTTTTGGCCAAGCAAGCAAGCGGGCAATGCAAATCTGCACTACAAAGAAGTATCACTTCCCACCGGTCAAAAGGGACATCCACAAAATGTGTAAAAACAAGAAAGGCAAGACAGGCCCTGGAGAACAGGGAGCCTTGTTATGCTGATGGGCGGGATGTAAGTTGCCAACTGCCTCACTGGAGGAGTGCATTGTGTTCCCTAAAACAAGTAAACAACAGAGCTACAGAGCCAAGGGCACTTCCAGTCTAGGGAATATACCTTGGGAAAACTGAAAATCCATAAGACAGAGCCACCCCCAAATTGAGGGCTGCACTGCTTACAAGAACCTCAACCTGGGTACACCTGAAATATCCCAGGAAATATAAAAATGGTTCCAAACATTGTGGAACTTACGTACGATGGAATATCCCTCAGCCATGAAATCAATGTCATAAGACCAGTAGCAGCAAAATGAGTGGATTCAGGTACGATGATTCTAAGTGAAAGAAGTCACACAGGAAAAGAAACTTATCATAAGATATCACTTAGGAAGATCCTGTAAACATGGCTACACATGAACTGAGTTAGGCAAGAGAACAGAGTCTCACATTTAGAAAACACTCTTATGCCTGCTTAAGGGGGAAGGAGAGGTGGGGTGATGCATCAAACCAGAGTTTGATATAAGCACAGGTACCGTTCCAAAAACCAACTATGGAATAGACAAGACCTACACCTTCCTCAGTCAAAGGGACTCAAAACCCCATATTTCCCGCAGAGGAATCGATCTGACTAGTAAGAATCTTAAAACCTATGTATTGATATGTCTGCGTAAGGGAATCAAGTGTGTCTAGACTGGCATAAACATGGCAGCGAGAATCAGCTCAAACCCACTCTAAAAAGGAATTTCAAAAACAGAACAAAGAAACAGGGAAATTCTTTACAATTCCTTCAGGGTCTCTGATGCAACCTGGAATGACCCTATCTACAATGACAGCTGGATGTGGCATAAGGCTGGACACTTGGGACTGAGAGGATTGGTGAGACTGGGTGAGCAAATGCAGACCCTTTAAAGCAATAATGCATGGCATCCATTCCATGGGTCCCAGCTCTCCAGGTTGAAGGGAATATTACTACAGCTATAACGTGTACGGGAAACCTAGAGAATGGACACACTGTGAACATGAAAGGTTTCTAAAACTCAACGAAGAGCCCCTCTCCTGGTGCTCCGGTTTGACTTTCCAACTGCTTTCCTATCAATCTCCCTACTTGGAGAGACAGCCCCTTTAAGCTCCTGGTTCGCACAGATTGCCAATTTGGAAGAGGATGAAAGGGAAGAGGGAGAACCAATGAGAGAATAGCTGTTAGGCATTTGGATGGGCACATGTCAACCTAATTTCCCGGCAGGAAGAAGAATTAACCAAAGTCTCAGCCACCCACCGGGAACCAGTATAGGTCCTGAACCAAAAGTTTGGACTTGCGTTCAGCTCACAAAAAACGAGATGAAAAATGGAGCTCAGGGGCACAGCAATTCACAAACTGGCAGAGTAATCAAGGCCAACTATCGTCCAAAAATCTGTTGAGGGAAGGCAACGAGGCGGACTTGAAAGCGAGGCAGAATAGCAGGGAACAGATTTCAAGAGGTACGTTGGAATCGCCTGTAAAGCACAGGAAGAGGGGCACAACTTCGACAATGATGCACTTGGCCAAAAAGGGCGTATGCGTTTTCTCCTGAATATATTCAGGAGAAAACGCATACGCCCTTTTTGGCCAAGCAAGCAAGCGGGCAATGCAAATCTGCACTACAAAGAAGTATCACTTCCCACCGGTCAAAAGGGACATCCACAAAATGTGTAAAAACCAGAAAGGCAAGACAGGCCCTGGAGAACAGGGAGCCTTGTTATGCTGATGGGCGGGATGTAAGTTGCCAACTGCCTCACTGGAGGAGTGCATTGTGTTCCCTAAAACAAGTAAACAACAGAGCTACAGAGCCAAGGGCACTTCCAGTCTAGGGAATATACCTTGGGAAAACTGAAAATCCATAAGACAGAGCCACCCCCAAATTGAGGGCTGCACTGCTTACAAGAACCTCAACCTGGGTACACCTGAAATATCCCAGGAAATATAAAAATGGTTCCAAACATTGTGGAACTTACGTACGATGGAATATCCCTCAGCCATGAAATCAATGTCATAAGACCAGTAGCAGCAAAATGAGTGGATTCAGGTACGATGATTCTAAGTGAAAGAAGTCACACAGGAAAAGAAACTTATCATAAGATATCACTTAGGAAGATCCTGTAAACATGGCTACACATGAACTGAGTTAGGCAAGAGAACAGAGTCTCACATTTAGAAAACACTCTTATGCCTGCTTAAGGGGGAAGGAGAGGTGGGGTGATGCATCAAACCAGAGTTTGATATAAGCACAGGTACCGTTCCAAAAACCAACTATGGAATAGACAAGACCTACACCTTCCTCAGTGAAAGGGACTCAAAACACCATATTTCCTGCAGAGGAATAGATCTGGCTAGTAAGAATCTTAAAACCTATGTATTGATATGTCTCCATAAGGGAATCAAGTGTGTCTAGACTGGCATAAACATGGCAGTGAGAATCAGCTCAAACACACTCTAAAAAGGAATTTCAAAAACAGTACAAAGAAACGGGGAAATTCTTTACAATTCCTTCAGGGTCTCTGATGCAACCTGGAATGACCCTATCTACAATGACAGCTGGATGTGGCATAAGGCTGGACACTTGGGACTGAGAGGATTGGTGAGATTGGGTGAGCAAATGCAGACCCTTTAAAGCAATAATGCATGGCACCCATTCCATGGGTCCCAGCTCTCCAGGTGGAAGGGAATATTACTACAGCTATAACGTGTACGGGAAACCTAGAGAATGGACACACTGTGAATACGAAAGGTTTCTAAAACTCAACGAAGAGCCCCTCTCCTGGTGCTCCGGTTTGACTTTCCAACTGCTTTCCTATCAATCTCCCTACTTGGAGAGACAGCCCCTTTATGCTCCTGGTTCGCACAGGTTGCCAATTTGGCAGAGGATGAAAGGGAAGAGGGAGAACCAATGAGAGAGTAGCTGTTAGGCATTTGGATGGGCACATGTCACTCTAATTTCCCGGCAGGAAGAAGAATTAACCAAAGTCTCAGCCACCCACCGGGAACCAGTATAGGTCCTGAACCAAAAGTTTGGACTTGCGTTCAGCTCACAAAAAACGAGTTGAAAAATGGAGCTCAGGGGCACAGCAATTCACAAACTGGCAGAGTAATCAAGGCCAACTATCGTCCAAAAATCTGTTGAGGGAAGGCAACGAGGCGGACTTGAAAGCGAGGCAGAATAGCAGGAAACAGATTTCAAGAGGTACGTTGGAATCGCCTGTAAAGCACAGGAAGAGGGGCACAACTTCGACAATGATGCACTTGGCCAAAAAGGGCGTATGCGTTTTCTCCTGAATATACTCAGGAGAAAACGCATACGCCCTTTTTGGCCAAGCAAGCAAGCGGGCAATGCAAATCTGCACTACAAAGAAGTATCACTTCCCACCGGTCAAAAGGGACATCCACAAAATGTGTAAAAACCAGAAAGGCAAGACAGGCCCTGGAGAACAGGGAGCCTTGTTATGCTGATGGGCGGGATGTAAGTTGCCAACTGCCTCACTGGAGGAGTGCATTGTGTTCCCTAAAACAAGTAAACAACAGAGCTACAGAGCCAAGGGCACTTCCAGTCTAGGGAATATACCTTGGGAAAACTGAAAATCCATAAGACAGAGCCACCCCCAAATTGAGGGCTGCACTGCTTACAAGAACCTCAACCTGGGTACACCTGAAATATCCCAGGAAATATAAAAATGGTTCCAAACATTGTGGAACTTACGTACGATGGAATATCCCTCAGCCATGAAATCAATGTCATAAGACCAGTAGCAGCAAAATGAGTGGATTCAGGTACGATGATTCTAAGTGAAAGAAGTCACACAGGAAAAGAAACTTATCATAAGATATCACTTAGGAAGATCCTGTAAACATGGCTACACATGAACTGAGTTAGGCAAGAGAACAGAGTCTCACATTTAGAAAACACTCTTATGCCTGCTTAAGGGGGAAGGAGAGGTGGGGTGATGCATCAAACCAGAGTTTGATATAAGCACAGGTACCGTTCCAAAAACCAACTATGGAATAGACAAGACCTACACCTTCCTCAGTCAAAGGGACTCAAAACCCCATATTTCCCGCAGAGGAATCGATCTGACTAGTAAGAATCTTAAAACCTATGTATTGATATGTCTGCGTAAGGGAATCAAGTGTGTCTAGACTGGCATAAACATGGCAGCGAGAATCAGCTCAAACCCACTCTAAAAAGGAATTTCAAAAACAGAACAAAGAAACAGGGAAATTCTTTACAATTCCTTCAGGGTCTCTGATGCAACCTGGAATGACCCTATCTACAATGACAGCTGGATGTGGCATAAGGCTGGACACTTGGGACTGAGAGGATTGGTGAGACTGGGTGAGCAAATGCAGACCCTTTAAAGCAATAATGCATGGCATCCATTCCATGGGTCCCAGCTCTCCAGGTTGAAGGGAATATTACTACAGCTATAACGTGTACGGGAAACCTAGAGAATGGACACACTGTGAATACGAAAGGTTTCTAAAACTCAACGAAGAGCCCCTCTCCTGGTGCTCCGGTTTGACTTTCCAACTGCTTTCCTATCAATCTCCCAACTTGGAGAGACAGCCCCTTTAAGCTCCTGGTTCGCACAGGTTGCCAATTTGGCAGAGGATGAAAGGGAAGAGGGAGAACCAATGAGAGAGTAGCTGTTAGGCATTTGGATGGGCACATGTCACTCTAATTTCCCGGCAGGAAGAAGAATTAACCAAAGTCTCAGCCACCCACCGGGAACCAGTATAGGTCCTGAACCAAAAGTTTGGACTTGCGTTCAGCTCACAAAAAACGAGTTGAAAAATGGAGCTCAGGGGCACAGCAATTCACAAACTGGCAGAGTAATCAAGGCCAACTATCGTCCAAAAATCTGTTGAGGGAAGGCAACGAGGCGGACTTGAAAGCGAGGCAGAATAGCAGGAAACAGAATTCAAGAGGTACGTTGGAATCGCCTGTAAAGCACAGGAAGAGGGGCACAACTTCGACAATGATGCACTTGGCCAAAAAGGGCGTATGCGTTTTCTCCTGAATATATTCAGGAGAAAACGCATACGCCCTTTTTGGCCAAGCAAGCATGCGGGCAATGCAAATCTGCACTACAAAGAAGTATCACTTCCCACCGGTCAAAAGGGACATCCACAAAATGTGTAAAAACCAGAAAGGCAAGACAGGCCCTGGAGAACAGGGAGCCTTGTTATGCTGATGGGCGGGATGTAAGTTGCCAACTGCCTCACTGGAGGAGTGCATTGTGTTCCCTAAAACAAGTAAACAACAGAGCTACAGAGCCAAGGGCACTTCCAGTCTAGGGAATATACCTTGGGAAAACTGAAAATCCATAAGACAGAGCCACCCCCAAATTGAGGGCTGCACTGCTTACAAGAACCTCAACCTGGGTACACCTGAAATATCCCAGGAAATATAAAAATGGTTCCAAACATTGTGGAACTTACGTACGATGGAATATCCCTCAGCCATGAAATCAATGTCATAAGACCAGTAGCAGCAAAATGAGTGGATTCAGGTACGATGATTCTAAGTGAAAGAAGTCACACAGGAAAAGAAACTTATCATAAGATATCACTTAGGAAGATCCTGTAAACATGGCTACACATGAACTGAGTTAGGCAAGAGAACAGAGTCTCACATTTAGAAAACACTCTTATGCCTGCTTAAGGGGGAAGGAGAGGTGGGGTGATGCATCAAACCAGAGTTTGATATAAGCACAGGTACCGTTCCAAAAACCAACTATGGAATAGACAAGACCTACACCTTCCTCAGTCAAAGGGACTCAAAACCCCATATTTCCCGCAGAGGAATCGATCTGACTAGTAAGAATCTTAAAACCTATGTATTGATATGTCTGCGTAAGGGAATCAAGTGTGTCTAGACAGGCATAAACATGGCAGCGAGAATCAGCTCAAACCCACTCTAAAAAGGAATTTCAAAAACCGAACAAAGAAACAGGGAATTTCTTTACAATTCCTTCAGGGTCTCTGATGCAACCTGGAATGACCCTATCTACAATGACAGCTGGATGTGGCATAAGGCTGGACACTTGGGACTGAGAGGATTGGTGAGATTGGGTGAGCAAATGCAGACCCTTTAAAGCAATAATGCATGGCATCCATTCCATGGGTCCCAGCTCTCCAGGTTGAAGGGAATATTACTACAGCTATAACGTGTACGGGAAACCTAGAGAATGGACACACTGTGAATATGAAAGGTTTCTAAAACTCAACGAAGAGCCCCTCTCCTGGTGCTCCGGTTTGACTTTCCAACTGCTTTCCTATCAATCTCCCTACTTGGAGAGACAGCCCCTTTAAGCTCCTGGTTCGCACAGGTTGCCAATTTGGCAGAGGATGAAAGGGAAGAGGGAGAACCAATGAGAGAGTAGCTGTTAGGCATTTGGATGGGCACATGTCACTCTAATTTCCCGGCAGGAAGAAGAATTAACCAAAGTCTCAGCCACCCACCGGGAACCAGTATAGGTCCTGAACCAAAAGTTTGGACTTGCGTTCAGCTCACAAAAAACGAGTTGAAAAATGGAGCTCAGGGGCACAGCAATTCACAAACTGGCAGAGTAATCAAGGCCAACTATCGTCCAAAAATCTGTTGAGGGAAGGCAACGAGGCGGACTTGAAAGCGAGGCAGAATAGCAGGAAACAGATTTCAAGAGGTACGTTGGAATCGCCTGTAAAGCACAGGAAGAGGGGCACAACTTCGACAATGATGCACTTGGCCAAAAAGGGCGTATGCGTTTTCTCCTGAATATATTCAGGAGAAAACGCATACGCCCTTTTTGGCCAAGCAAGCAAGCGGGCAATGCAAATCTGCACTACAAAGAAGTATCACTTCCCACCGGTCAAAAGGGACATCCACAAAATGTGTAAAAACCAGAAAGGCAAGACAGGCCCTGGAGAACAGGGAGCCTTGTTATGCTGATGGGCGGGATGTAAGTTGCCAACTGCCTCACTGGAGGAGTGCATTGTGTTCCCTAAAACAAGTAAACAACAGAGCTACAGAGCCAAGGGCACTTCCAGTCTAGGGAATATACCTTGGGAAAACTGAAAATCCATAAGACAGAGCCACCCCCAAATTGAGGGCTGCACTGCTTACAAGAACCTCAACCTGGGTACACCTGAAATATCCCAGGAAATATAAAAATGGTTCCAAACATTGTGGAACTTACGTACGATGGAATATCCCTCAGCCATGAAATCAATGTCATAAGACCAGTAGCAGCAAAATGAGTGGATTCAGGTACGATGATTCTAAGTGAAAGAAGTCACACAGGAAAAGAAACTTATCATAAGATATCACTTAGGAAGATCCTGTAAACATGGCTACACATGAACTGAGTTAGGCAAGAGAACAGAGTCTCACATTTAGAAAACACTCTTATGCCTGCTTAAGGGGGAAGGAGAGGTGGGGTGATGCATCAAACCAGAGTTTGATATAAGCACAGGTACCGTTCCAAAAACCAACTATGGAATAGACAAGACCTACACCTTCCTCAGTCAAAGGGACTCAAAACCCCATATTTCCCGCAGAGGAATAGATCTGGCTAGTAAGAATCTTAAAACCTATGTATTGATATGTCTGCGTAAGGGAATCAAGTGTGTCTAGACTGGCATAAACATGGCAGCGAGAATCAGCTCAAACCCACTCTAAAGAGGAATTTCAAAAACAGAACAAAGAAACAGGGAAATTCTTTACAATTCCTTCAGGGTCTCTGATGCAACCTGGAATGACCCTATCTACAATGACAGCTGGATGTGGCATAAGGCTGGACACTTGGGACTGAGAGGATTGGTGAGACTGGGTGAGCAAATGCAGACCCTTTAAAGCAATAATGCATGGCATCCATTCCATGGGTCCCAGCTCTCCAGGTTGAAGGGAATATTACTACAGCTATAACGTGTACGGGAAACCTAGAGAATGGACACACTGTGAACATGAAAGGTTTCTAAAACTCAACGAAGAGCCCCTCTCCTGGTGCTCCGGTTTGACTTTCCAACTGCTTTCCTATCAATCTCCCAACTTGGAGAGACAGCCCCTTTAAGCTCCTGGTTCGCACAGATTGCCAATTTGGAAGAGGATGAAAGGAAAGAGGGAGAACCAATGAGAGAGTAGCTGTTAGGCATTTGGATGGGCACATGTCACTCTAATTTCCCGGCAGGAAGAAGAATTAACCAAAGTCTCAGCCACCCACCGGGAACCAGTATAGGTCCTGAACCAAAAGTTTGGACTTGCGTTCAGCTCACAAAAAACGAGATGAAAAATGGAGCTCAGGGGCACAGCAATTCACAAACTGGCAGAGTAATCAAGGCCAACTATCGTCCAAAAATCTGTTGAGGGAAGGCAACGAGGCGGACTTGAAAGCGAGGCAGAATAGCAGGGAACAGATTTCAAGAGGTACGTTGGAATCGCCTGTAAAGCACAGGAAGAGGGGCACAACTTCGACAATGATGCACTTGGCCAAAAAGGGCGTATGCGTTTTCTCCTGAATATATTCAGGAGAAAACGCATACGCCCTTTTTGGCCAAGCAAGCAAGCGGGCAATGCAAATCTGCACTACAAAGAAGTATCACTTCCCACCGTTCAAAAGGGACATCCACAAAATGTGTAAAAACCAGAAAGGCAAGACAGGCCCTGGAGAACAGGGAGCCTTGTTATGCTGATGGGCGGGATGTAAGTTGCCAACTGCCTGACTGGAGGAGTGCATTGTGTTCCCTAAAACAAGTAAACAACAGAGCTACAGAGCCAAGGGCACTTCCAGTCTAGGGAATATACCTTGGGAAAACTGAAAATCCATAAGACAGAGCCACCCCCAAATTGAGGGCTGCACTGCTTACAAGAACCTCAACCTGGGTACACCTGAAATATCCCAGGAAATATAAAAATGGTTCCAAACATTGTGGAACTTACGTATGATGGAATATCCCTCAGCCATGAAATCAATGTCATAAGACCAGTGGCAGCAAAATGAGTGGATTCAGGTACGATGATTCTAAGTGAAAGAAGTCACACAGGAAAAGAAACTTATCATAAGATATCACTTAGGAAGATCCTGTAAACATGGCTACACATGAACTGAGTTAGGCAAGAGAACAGAGTCTCACATTTAGAAAACACTCTTATGCCTGCTTAAGGGGGAAGGAGAGGTGGGGTGATGCATCAAACCAGAGTTTGATATAAGCACAGGTACCGTTCCAAAAACCAACTATGGAATAGACAAGACCTACACCTTCCTCAGTGAAAGGGACTCAAAACCCCATATTTCCCGCAGAGGAATCGATCTGACTAGTAAGAATCTTAAAACCTATGTATTGATATGTCTGCGTAAGGGAATCAAGTGTGTCTAGACTGGCATAAACATGGCAGCGAGAGTCAGCTCAAACCCACTCTAAAGAGGAATTTCAAAAACAGAACAAAGAAACAGGGAAATTCTTTACAATTCCTTCAGGGTCTCTGATGCAACCTGGAATGACCCTATCTACAATGACAGCTGGATGTGGCATAAGGCTGGACACTTGGGACTGAGAGGATTGGTGAGATTGGGTGAGCAAATGCAGACCCTTTAAAGCAATAATGCATGGCATCCATTCCATGGGTCCCAGCTCTCCAGGTTGAAGGGAATATTACTACAGCTATAACGTGTACGGGAAACATAGAGAATGGACACACTGTGAACATGAAAGGTTTCTAAAACTCAACGAAGAGCCCCTCTCCTGGTGCTCCGGTTTGACTTTCCAACTGCTTTCCTATCAATCTCCCAACTTCGAGAGACAGCCCCTTTAAGCTCCTGGTTCGCACAGGTTGCCAATTTGGCAGAGGATGAAAGGGAAGAGGGAGAACCAATGAGAGAGTAGCTGTTAGGCCTTGGGATGGGCACATGTCACTCTAATTTCCCGGCAGGAAGAAGAATTAACCAAAGTCTCAGCCACCCACCGGGAAACAGTATAGGTCCTGAACCAAAAGTTTGGACTTGCGTTCAGCTCACAAAAAACGAGTTGAAAAATGGAGCTCAGGGGCACAGCAATTCACAAACTGGCAGAGTAATCAAGGCCAACTATCGTCCAAAAATCTGTTGAGGGAAGGCAACGAGGCGGACTTGAAAGCGAGGCAGAATAGCAGGAAACAGATTTCAAGAGGTACGTTGGAATCGCCTGTAAAGCACAGGAAGAGGGGCACAACTTCGACAATGATGCACTTGGCCAAAAAGGGCGTATGCGTTTTCTCCTGAATATATTCAGGAGAAAACGCATACGCCCTTTTTGGCCAAGCAAGCAAGCGGGCAATGCAAATCTGCACTACAAAGAAGTATCACTTCCCACCGGTCAAAAGGGACATCCACAAAATGTGTAAAAACCAGAAAGGCAAGACAGGCCCTGGAGAACAGGGAGCCTTGTTATGCTGATGGGCGGGATGTAAGTTGCCAACTGCCTCACTGGAGGAGTGCATTGTGTTCCCTAAAACAAGTAAACAAAAGAGCTACAGAGCCAAGGGCACTTCCAGTCTAGGGAATATACCTTGGGAAAACTGAAAATCCATAAGACAGAGCCACCCCCAAATTGAGGGCTGCACTGCTTACAAGAACCTCAACCTGGGTACACCTGAAATATCCCAGGAAATATAAAAATGGTTCCAAACATTGTGGAACTTACGTACGATGGAATATCCCTCAGCCATGAAATCAATGTCATAAGACCAGTAGCAGCAAAATGAGTGGATTCAGGTACGATGATTCTAAGTGAAAGAAGTCACACAGGAAAAGAAACTTATCATAAGATATCACTTAGGAAGATCCTGTAAACATGGCTACACATGAACTGAGTTAGGCAAGAGAACAGAGTCTCACATTTAGAAAACACTCTTATGCCTGCTTAAGGGGGAAGGAGAGGTGGGGTGATGCATCAAACCAGAGTTTGATATAAGCACAGGTACCGTTCCAAAAACCAACTATGGAATAGACAAGACCTACACCTTCCTCAGTCAAAGGGACTCAAAACCCCATATTTCCCGCAGAGGAATAGATCTGACTAGTAAGAATCTTAAAACCTATGTGTTGATATGTCTCCGTAAGGGAATCAAGTGTGTCTAGACTGGCTTAAACATGGCAGCGAGAATCAGCTCAAACCCACTCTAAAAAGGAATTTCAAAAACAGAACAAAGAAACAGGGAAATTCTTTACAATTCCTTCAGGGTCTCTGATGCAACCTGGAATGACCCTATCTACAATGACAGCTGGATGTGGCATAAGGCTGGACACTTGGGACTGAGAGGATTGGTGAGATTGGGTGAGCAAATGCAGACCCTTTAAAGCAATAATGCATGGCACCCATTCCATGGGTCCCAGCTCTCCAGGTTGAAGGGAATATTACTACAGCTATAACGTGTACGGGAAACCTAGAGAATGGACACACTGTGAATAGGAAAGGTTTCTAAAACTCAACGAAGAGCTCCTCTCCTGGTGCTCCGGTTTGACTTTCCAACAGCTTTCCTATCAATCTCCCTACTTGGAGAGACAGCCCCTTTAAGCTCCTGGTTCGCACAGGTTGCCAATTTGGCAGAGGATGAAAGGGAAGAGGGAGAACCAATGAGAGAGTAGCTGTTAGGCATTTGGATGGGCACATGTCACTCTAATTTCCCGGCAGGAAGAAGAATTAACCAAAGTCTCAGCCACCCACCGGGAACCAGTATAGGTCCTGAACCAAAAGTTTGGACTTGCGTTCAGCTCACAAAAAACGAGTTGAAAAATGGAGCTCAGGGGCACAGCAATTCACAAACTGGCAGAGTAATCAAGGCCAACTATCGTCCAAAAATCTGTTGAGGGAAAGCAACGAGGCGGACTTGAAAGCGAGGCAGAATAGCAGGAAACAGATTTCAAGAGGTACGTTGGAATCGCCTGTAAAGCACAGGAAGAGAGGCACAACTTCGACAATGATGCACTTGGCCAAAAAGGGCATATGCGTTTTATCCTGAATATATTCAGGAGAAAACGCATACGCCCTTTGTGGCCAAGCAAGCAAGCGGGCAATGCAAATCTGCACTACAAAGAAGTATCACTTCCCACCGGTCAAAAGGGACATCCACAAAATGTGTAAAAACCAGAAAGGCAAGACAGGCCCTGGAGAACAGGGAGCCTTGTTATGCTGATGGGCGGGATGTAAGTTGCCAACTGCCTCACTGGAGGAGTGCATTGTGTTCCCTAAAACAAGTAAACAACAGAGCTACAGAGCCAAGGGCACTTCCAGTCTAGGGAATATACCTTGGGAAAACTGAAAATCCATAAGACAGAGCCACCCCCAAATTGAGGGCTGCACTGCTTACAAGAACCTCAACCTGGGTACACCTGAAATATCCCAGGAAATATAAAAAGGGTTCCAAACATTGTGGAACTTACGTACGATGGAATATCCCTCAGCCATGAAATCAATGTCATAAGACCAGTAGCAGCAAAATGAGTGGATTCAGGTACGATGATTCTAAGTGAAAGAAGTCACACAGGAAAAGAAACTTATCATAAGATATCACTTAGGAAGATCCTGTAAACATGGCTACACATGAACTGAGTTAGGCAAGAGAACAGAGTCTCACATTTAGAAAACACTCTTATGCCTGCTTAAGGGGGAAGGAGAGGTGGGGTGATGCATCAAACCAGAGTTTGATATAAGCACAGGTACCGTTCCAAAAACCAACTATGGAATAGACAAGACCTACACCTTCCTCAGTGAAAGGGACTCAAAACCCCATATTTCCCGCAGAGGAATCGATCTGACTAGTAAGAATCTTAAAACCTATGTATTGATATGTCTGCGTAAGGGAATCAAGTGTGTCTAGACTGGCATAAACATGGCAGCGAGAATCAGCTCAAACCCACTCTAAAAAAGAATTTCAAAAACAGAACAAAGAAACAGGGAAATTCTTTACAATTCCTTCATGGTCTCTGATGCAACCTCGAATGACCCTATCTACAATGACAGCTGGATGTGGCATAAGGCTGGACACTTGGGACTGAGAGGATTGGTGAGATTGGGTGAGCAAATGCAGACCCTTTAAAGCAATAATGCATGGCATCCATTCCATGAGTCCCAGCTCTCCAGGTTGAAGAGAATATTACTACAGCTATAACGTGTACGGGAAACCTAGAGAATGGACACACTGTGAATACGAAAGGTTTCTAAAACTCAACGAAGAGCCCCTCTCCTGGTGCTCCGGTTTGACTTTCCAACAGCTTTCCTATCAATCTCCCAACTTGGAGAGACAGCCCCTTTAAGCTCCTGGTTCGCACAGGTAGCCAATTTGGCAGAGGATGAAAGGGAAGAGGGAGAACCAATGAGAGAGTAGCTGTTAGGCCTTTGGATGGGCACATGTCACTCTAATTTCCCGGCAGGAAGAAGAATAAACCAAAGTCTCAGCCACCCACCGGGAACCAGTATAGGTCCTGAACCAAAAGTTTGGACTTGCGTTCAGCTCACAAAAAACGAGTTGAAAAATGGAGCTCAGGGGCACAGCAATTCACAAACTGGCAGAGTAATCAAGGCCAACTATCGTCCAAAAATCTGTTGAGGGAAGGCAACGAGGCGGACTTGAAAGCGAGGCAGAATAGCAGGAAACAGATTTCAAGAGGTACGTTGGAATCGCCTGTAAAGCACAGGAAGAGGGGCACAACTTCGACAATGATGCCCTTGGCCAAAAAGGGCGTATGCGTTTTCTCCTGAATATATTCAGGAGAAAACGCATACGCCCTTTGTGGCCAAGCAAGCAAGCGGGCAATGCAAATCTGCACTACAAAGAAGTATCACTTCCCACCGGTCAAAAGGGACATCCACAAAATGTGTAAAAACCAGAAAGGCAAGACAGGCCCTGGAGAACAGGGAGCCTTGTTATGCTGATGGGCGGGATGTAAGTTGCCAACTGCCTCACTGGAGGAGTGCATTGTGTTCCCTAAAACAAGTAAACAACAGAGCTACAGAGCCAAGGGCACTTCCAGTCTAGGGAATATACCTTGGGAAAACTGAAAATCCATAAGACAGAGCCACCCCCAAATTGAGGGCTGCACTGCTTACAAGAACCTCAACCTGGGTACACCTGAAATATCCCAGGAAATATAAAAAGGGTTCCAAACATTGTGGAAATTACGTACGATGGAATATCCCTCAGCCATGAAATCAATGTCATAAGACCAGTAGCAGCAAAATGAGTGGATTCAGGTACGATGATTCTAAGTGAAAGAAGTCACACAGGAAAAGAAACTTATCATAAGATATCACTTAGGAAGATCCTGTAAACATGGCTACACATGAACTGAGTTAGGCAAGAGAACAGAGTCTCACATTTAGAAAACACTCTTATGCCTGCTTAAGGGGGAAGGAGAGGTGGGGTGATGCATCAAACCAGAGTTTGATATAAGCACAGGTACCGTTCCAAAAACCAACTATGGAATAGACAAGACCTACACCTTCCTCAGTGAAAGGGACTCAAAACCCCATATTTCCCGCAGAGGAATCGATCTGACTAGTAAGAATCTTAAAACCTATGTATTGATATGTCTGCGTAAGGGAATCAAGTGTGTCTAGACTAGCATAAAAATGGCAGCGAGAATCAGCTCAAACCCACTCTAAAAAGGAATTTCAAAAACAGAACAAAGAAACAGGGAAATTCTTTACAATTCCTTCAGGGTCTCTGATGCAACCTGGAATGACCCTATCTACAATGACAGCTGGATGTGGCATAAGGCTGGACACTTGGGACTGAGAGCATTGGTGAGATTGGGTGAGCAAATGCAGACCCTTTAAAGCAATAATGCATGGCACCCATTCCATGGGTCCCAGCTCTCCAGGTTGAAGGGAATATTACTACAGCTATAACGTGTACGGGAAACCTAGAGAATGGACACACTGTAAATACGAAAGGTTTCTAAAACTCAACGAAGAACCCCTCTCCTGGTGCTCCGGTTTGACTTTCCAACTGCTTTCCTATCAATCTCCCAACTTGGAGAGACAGCCCCTTTAAGCTCCTGGTTCGCACAGGTCGCCAATTTGGCAGAGGATGAAAGGGAAGAGGGAGAACCAATGAGAGAGTAGCTGTTAGGCATTTGGATGAGCACATGTCACTCTAATTTCCCGCCTGGAAGAAGAATTAACCAAAGTCTCAGCCACCCACCGGGAACCAGTATAGGTCCTGAACCAAAAGTTTGGACTTGCGTTCAGCTCACAAAAAACGAGTTGAAAAATGGAGCTCAGGGGCACAGCAATTCACAAACTGGCAGAGTAATCAAGGCCAACTATCGTCCAAAAATCTGTTGAGGGAAGGCAACGAGGCGGACTTGAATGCGAGGCAGAATAGCAGGAAACAGATTTCAAGAGGTACGTTGGAATCGCCTGTAAAGCACAGGAAGAGGGGCACAACTTCGACAATGATGCACTTGGCCAAAAAGGGCGTATGCGTTTTCTCCTGAATATATTCAGGAGAAAACGCATACGCCCTTTTTGGCCAAGCAAGCAAGCGGGCAATGCAAATCTGCACTACAAAGAAGTATCACTTCCCTCCGGTCAAAAGGGACATCCACAAAATGTGTAAAAACCAGAAAGGCAAGACAGGCCCTGGAGAACAGGGAGCCTTGTTATGCTGATGGGCGGGATGTAAGTTGCCAACTGCCTCACTGGAGGAGTGCATTGTGTTCCCTAAAACAATAAACAACAGAGCTACAGAGACAAGGGCACTTCCAGTCTAGGGAATATACCTTGGGAAAACTGAAAATCCATAAGACAGAGCCACCCACAAATTGAGGGCTGCACTGCTTACAAGAAGCTCAACCTGGGTACACCTGAAATATCCCAGGAAATATAAAAATGGTTCCAAACATTGTGGAACTTACATACGATGGAATATCCCTCAGCCATGAAATCAATGTCATAAGACCAGTAGCAGCAAAATGAGTGGATTCAGGTACGATGATTCTAAGTGAAAGAAGTCACACAGGAAAAGAAACTTATCATAAGATATCACTTAGGAAGATCCTGTAAACATGGCTACACATGAACATAGTTAGGAAAGAGAACAGAGTCTCACATTTAGAAAACACTCTTATGCCTGCATAAGGGGGAAGGAGAGGTGGGGTGATGCATCAAACCAGAGTTTGATATAAACACAGGTACCGTTCCAAAAACCAACTATGGAATAGACAAGACCTACACCTTCCTCAGTGAAAGGGACTCAAAACACCATATTTCCTGCAGAGGAATAGATCTGACTAGTAAGAATCTTAAAACCTATGTGTTGATATGTCTACGTAAGGGAATCAAGTGTGTCTAGACTGTCTTAAACATGGCAGCGAGAATCAGCTCAAACCCACTCTAAAAAGGAATTTCAAAAACAGAACAAAGAAACAGGGAAATTCTTTACAATTCCTTCAGGGTCTCTGATGCAACCTGGAATGACCCTATCTACAATGACAGCTGGATGTGGCATAAGGCTGGACACTTGGGACTGAGAGGATTGGTGAGATTGGGTGAGCAAATGCAGACCCTTTAAAGCAATAATGCATGGCACCCATTCCTTGGGTCCCAGCTCTCCATGTTGAAGGGAATATTACTACAGCTATAACGTGTACGGGAAACCTAGAGAATGGGCACACTGTGAATACGAAAGGTTTCTAAAACTCAACGAAGAGCCCCTCTCCTGGTGCTCCGGTTTGACTTTCCAACTGCTTTCCTATCAATCTCCCAACTTGGAGAGACAGCCCCTTTAAGCTCCTTGTTCGCACAGGTTGCCAATTTGGCAGAGGATGAAAGGGAAGAGGGAGAACCAATGAGAGAGTAGCTGTTAGGCGTTTGGATGGGCACATGTCACTCTAATTTCCCGGCAGGAAGAAGAATTAACCAAAGTCTCAGCCACCCACCAGGAACCAGTATAGATCCTGAACCAAAAGTTTGGACTTGCGTTCAGCTCACAAAAAACGAGTTGAAAAATGGAGCTCAGGGGCACAGCAATTCACAAACTGGCAGAGTAATCAAGGCCAACTATCGTCCAAAAATCTGTTGAGGGAAGGCAACGAGGCGGACTTGAAAGCGAGGCAGAATTGCAGGAAACAGATTTCAAGAGGTATGTGGAATGGCCTGTAAAGCACAGGAAGAGGGGCACAACTTCGACAATGATGCACTTGGCCAAAAAGGGCGTATGCGTTTGCTCCTGAATATATTCAGGAGAAAACGCATACGCCCTTTTTGGCGAAGCAAGCAAGCGGGCAATGCAAATCTGCACTACAAAGAAGTATCACTTCCCACCGGTCAAAAGGGACATCCACAAAATGTGTAAAAACCAGAAAGGCAAGACAGGCCCTGGAGAACAGGGAGCCTTGTTATGCTGATGGGCGGGATGTAAGTTGCCAACTGCCTCACTGGAGGAGTGCATTGTGTTCCCTAAAACAAGTAAACAACAGAGCTACAGAGCCAAGGGCACTTCCAGTCTAGGGAATATACCTTGGGAAAACTGAAAATCCATAAGACAGAGCCACCCCCAAATTGAGGGCTGCACTGCTTACAGGAACCTCAACCTGGGTACACCTGAAATATACCAGGAAGTATAAAAATGGTTCCAAACATTGTGGAACTTACGTACGATGGAATATCCCTCAGCCATGAAATCAATGTCATAAGACCAGTAGCAGCAAAATGAGTGGATTCAGGTACGATGATTCTAAGTGAAAGAAGTCACACAGGAAAAGAAACTTATCATAAGATATCACTTAGGAAGATCCTGTAAACATGGCTACACATGAACTGAGTTAGGCAAGAGAACAGAGTCTCACATTTAGAAAACACTCTTATGCCTGCTTAAGGGGGAAGGAGAGGTGGGGTGATGCATCAAACCAGAGTTTGATATAAGCACAGGTACCGTTCCAAAAACCAACTATGGAATAGACAAGACCTACACCTTCCTCAGTGAAAGGGACTCAAAACCCCATATTTCCCGCAGAGGAATCGATCTGACTAGTAAGAATCTTAAAACCTATGTATTGATATGTCTGCGTAAGGGAATCAAGTGTGTCTAGACTGGCATAAACATGGCAGCGAGAATCAGCTCAAACCCACTCTAAAAAGGAATTTCAAAAACAGAACAAAGAAACAGGGAAATTCTTTACAATTCCTTCAGGGTCTCTGATGCAACCTGGAATGACCCTATCTACAATGACAGCTGGATGTGGCATAAGGCTGGACACTTGGGACTGAGAGGATTGGTGAGATTGGGTGAGCAAATGCAGACCCTTTAAAGCAATAATGCATGGCATCCATTCCATGGGTCCCAGCTCTCCAGGTTGAAGGGAATATTACTACAGCTATAACGTGTACAGGAAACCTAGAGAATGGACACACTGTGAATATGAAAGGTTTCTAAAACTCAACGAAGAGCCCCTCTCCTGGTGCTCCGGTTTGACTTTCCAACTGCTTTCCTATCAATCTCCCTACTTGGAGAGACAGCCCCTTTAAGCTCCTGGTTCGCACATGTTGCCAATTTGGCAGAGGATGAAAGGAAAGAGGGAGAACCAATGAGAGAGTAGCTGTTAGGCATTTGGATGGGCACATGTCACTCTAATTTCCCGGCAGGAAGAAGAATTAACCAAAGTCTCAGCCACCCACCGGGAAACAGTATAGGTCCTGAACCAAAAGTTTGGACTTGCGTTCAGCTCACAAAAAACGAGATGAAAAATGGAGCACAGGGGCACAGCAATTCACAAACTGGCAGAGTAATCAAGGCCAACTATCGTCCAAAAATCTGTTGAGGGAAGGCAACGAGGCGGACTTGAAAGCGAGGCAGAATAGCAGGGAACAGATTTCAAGAGGTACGTTGGAATCGCCTGTAAAGCACAGGAAGAGGGGCACAACTTCGACAATGATGCACTTGGCCAAAAAGGGCGTATGCGTTTTCTCCTGAATATATTCAGGAGAAAACGCATACGCCCTTTGTGGCCAAGCAAGCAAGCGGGCAATGCAAATCTGCACTACAAAGAAGTATCACTTCCCTCCGGTCAAAAGGGACATCCACAAAATGTGTAAAAACCAGAAAGGCAAGACAGGCCCTGGAGAACAGGGAGCCTTGTTATGCTGATGGGCGGGATGTAAGTTGCCAACTGCCTCACTGGAGGAGTGCATTGTGTTCCCTAAAACAAGTAAACAACAGAGCTACAGAGCCAAGGGCACTTCCAGTCTAGGGAATATACCTTGGGAAAACTGAAAATCCATAAGACAGAGCCACCCCCAAATTGAGGGCTGCACTGCTTACAAGAACCTCAACCTGGGTACACCTGAAATATCCCAGGAAATATAAAAAGGGTTCCAAACATTGTGGAACTTACGTACGATGGAATATCCCTCAGCCATGAAATCAATGTCATAAGACCAGTAGCAGCAAAATGAGTGGATTCAGGTACGATGATTCTAAGTGAAAGAAGTCACACAGGAAAAGAAACTTATCATAAGATATCACTTAGGAAGATCCTGTAAACATGGCTACACATGAACTGAGTTAGGCAAGAGAACAGAGTCTCACATTTAGAAAACACTCTTATGCCTGCTTAAGGGGGAAGGAGAGGTGGGGTGATGCATCAAACCAGAGTTTGATATAAGCACAGGTACCGTTCCAAAAACCAACTATGGAATAGACAAGACCTACACCTTCCTCAGTCAAAGGGACTCAAAACCCCATATTTCCCGCAGAGGAATCGATCTGACTAGTAAGAATCTTAAAACCTATGTATTGATATGTCTGCGTAAGGGAATCAAGTGTGTCTAGACTGGCATGAACATGGCAGCGAGAATCAGCTCAAACCCACTCTAAAAAGGAATTTCAAAAACAGAACAAAGAAACAGGGAAATTCTTTACAATTCCTTCAGGATCTCTGATGCAACCTGGAATGACCCTATCTACAATGACAGCTGGATGTGGCATAAGGCTGGACACTTGGGACTGAGAGGATTGGTGAGATTGGGTGAGCAAATGCAGACCCTTTAAAGCAATAATGCATGGCATCCATTCCATGAGTCCCAGCTCTCCAGGTTGAAGAGAATATTACTACAGCTATAACGTGTACGGGAAACCTAGAGAATGGACACACTGTGAATACGAAAGGTTTCTAAAACTCAACGAAGAGCCCCTCTCCTGGTGCTACGGTTTGACTTTCCAACTGCTTTCCTATCAATCCCCCAAATTGGAGAGACAACCCCTTTAAGCTCCTGGTTCGCACAGGTCGCCAATTTGGCAGAGGATGAAAGGGAAGAGGGAGAACCAATGAGAGAGTAGCTGTTAGGCATTTGGATGGGCACATGTCACTCTAATTTCCCGGCAGGAAGAAGAATTAACCAAAGTCTCAGCCACCCACCGGGAACCAGTAGAGGTCCTGAACCAAAAGTTTGGACTTGCGTTCAGCTCACAAGAAACGAGTTGAAAAATGGAGCTCAGGGGCACAGCAATTCACAAACTGGCAGAGTAATCAAGGCCAACTATCGTCCAAAAATCTGTTGAGGGAAGGCAACGAGGCGGACTTGAAAGCGAGGCAGAATAGCAGGAAACAGATTTCAAGAGGTACGTTGGAATCGCCTGTAATGCACAGGAAGAGGGGCACAACTTCGACAATGATGCACTTGGCCACAAAGGGCGTATGCCTTTTCTCCTGAATATATTCAGGAGAAAACGCATATGCCCTTTTTGGCCAAGCAAGCAAGCGGGCAATGCAAACCTGCACTACAAAGAAGTATCACTTCCCACCGGTCAAAAGGGACATCCACAAAATGTGTAAAAACCAGAAAGGCAAGACAGGCCCTGGAGAACAGGGAGCCTTGTTATGCTGATGGGCGGGATGTAAGTTGCCAACTGCCTCACTGGAGGAGTGCATTGTGTTCCCTAAAACAAGTAAACAACAGAGCTACAGAGCCAAGGGCACTTCCAGTCTAGGGAATATAACTTGGGAAAACTGAAAATCCATAAGACAGAGCCACCCCCAAATTGAGGGCTGCACTGCTTACAGGAAATTCAACCTGGGTACACCTGAAATATCCCAGGAAATATAAAAATGATTCCAAACATTGTGGAACTTACGTACGATGGAATATCCCTCAGCCATGAAATCAATGTCATAAGACCAGTAGCAGCAAAATGAGTGGATTCAGGTACGATGATTCTAAGTGAAAGAAGTCACACAGAAAAAGAAACTTATCATAAGATATCACTTAGGAAGATCCTGTAAACATGGCTACACATGAACTGAGTTAGGCAAGAGAACAGAGTCTCACATTTAGAAAACACTCTTATGCCTGCTTAAGGGGGAAGGAGAGGTGGGGTGATGCATCAAACCAGAGTTTGATATAAGCACAGGTACCGTTCCAAAAACCAACTATGGTATAGACAAGACCTACACCTTCCTCAGTGAAAGGGACTCAAAACCCCATATTTCCCGCAGAGGAATCGATCTGACTAGTAAGAATCTTAAAACCTATGTATTGATATGTCTGCGTAAGGGAATCAAGTGTGTCTAGACTGGCATAAACATGGCAGCGAGAATCAGCTCAAACCCACTCTAAAAAGGAATTTCAAAAACAGAACAAAGAAACAGGGAAATTCTTTACAATTCCTTCAGGGTCTCTGATGCAACCTGGAATGACCCTATCTACAATGACAGCTGGATGTGGCATAAGGCTGGACACTTGGGACTGAGAGGATTGGTGAGATTGGGTGAGCAAATGCAGACCCTTTAAAGCAATAATGCATGGCATCCATTCCATGAGTCCCAGCTCTCCAGGTTGAAGAGAATATTACTACAGCTATAACGTGTACGGGAAACCTAGAGAATGGACACACTGTGAATACGAAAGGTTTCTAAAACTCAACGAAGAGCCCCTCTCCTGGTGCTCCGGTTTGACTTTCCAACTGCTTTCCTATCAATCTCCCAACTTGGAGAGACAGCCCCTTTAAGCTCCTTGTTCGCACAGGTCGCCAATTTGGAAGAGGATGAAAGGGAAGAGGGAGAACCAATGAGAGAGTAGCTGTTAGGCATTTGGATGGGCACATGTCACTCTAATTTCCAGGCAGGAAGAAGAATTAACCAAAGTCTCAGCCACCCACCGGGAACCAGTATAGGTCCTGAACCAAAAGTTTGGACTTGCGTTCAGCTCACAAAAAACGAGTTGAAAAATGGAGCTCAGGGGCACAGCAATTCACAAACTGGCAGAGTAATCAAGGCCAACTATCGTCCAAAAATCTGTTGAGGGAAGGCAACGAGGCAGACTTGAAAGCGAGGCAGAATAGCAGGAAACAGATTTCAAGAGGTACGTTGGAATCGCCTGTAAAGCACAGGAAGAGGGGCACAACTTCGACAATGATGCACTTGGCCAAAAAGGGCGTATGCGTTTTCTCCTGAATATATTCAGGAGAAAACGCATACGCCCTTTTTGGCCAAGCAAGCAAGCGGGCAATGCAAATCTGCACTACAAAGAAGTATCACTTCCCTCCGGTCAAAAGGGACATCCAAAAAATGTGTAAAAACCAGAAAGGCAAGACAGGCCCTGGAGAACAGGGAGCCTTGTTATGCTGATGGGCGGGATGTAAGTTGCCAACTGCCTCACTGGAGGAGTGCATTGTGTTCCCTAAAACAAGTAAACAACAGAGCTACAGAGCCAAGGGCACTTCCAGTCTAGGGAATATACCTTGGGAAAACTGAAAATCCATAAGACAGAGCCACCCCCAAATTGAGGGCTGCACTGCTTACAAGAACCTCAACCTGGGTACACCTGAAATATCCCAGGAAATATAAAAATGGTTCCAAACATTGTGGAACTTACGTACGATGGAATATCCCTCAGCCATGAAATCAATGTCATAAGACCAGTAGCAGCAAAATGAGTGGATTCAGGTACGATGATTCTAAGTGAAAGAAGTCACACAGGAAAAGAAACTTATCATAAGATATCACTTAGGAAGATCCTGTAAACATGGCTACACATGAACTGAGTTAGGCAAGAAAACAGAGTCTCACATTTAGAAAACAATCTTATGCCTGCTTAAGGGGGAAGGAGAGGTGGGGTGATGCATCAAACCAGAGTTTGATATAAGCACAGGTACCGTTCCAAAAACCAACTATGGAATAGACAAGACCTACACCTTCCTCAGTGAATGGGACTCAAAACCCCATATTTCCCGCAGAGGAATCGATCTGACTAGTAAGAATCTTAAAACCTATGTATTGATATGTCTCCGTAAGGGAATCAAGTGTGTCTAGACTGGCATAAACATGGCAGCGAGAATCAGCTCAAACCCACTCTAAAAAGGAATTTCAAAAACAGAACAAAGAAACAGGGAAATTCTTTACAATTCCTTCAGGGTCTCTGATGCAACCTGGAATGACTCTATCTACAATGACAGCTGGATGTGGCATAAGGCTGGACACTTGGGACTGAGAGGATTGGTGAGATTGGGTGATCAAATGCAGAACCTTTAAAGCAATAATGCATGGCATCCATTCCATGTGTCCCAGCTCTCCAGGTTGAAGGGAATATTACTACAGCTATAACGTGTACGGGAAACCTAGAGAATGGACACACTGTGAATACGAAAGGTTTCTAAAACTCAACGAAGAGCCCCTCTCCTGGTGCTCCGGTTTGACTTTCCAACTGCTTTCCTATCAATCTCCCAACTTGGAGAGACAGCCCCTTTAAGCTCCTGGTTCGCACAGGTTGCCAATTTGGCAGAGGATGAAAGGGAAGAGGGAGAACCAATGAGAGAGTAGCTGTTAGGCCTTGGGATGGGCACATGTCACTCTAATTTCCCGGCAGGAAGAAGAATGAACCAAAGTCTCAGCCACGCACCGGGAACCAGTATAGTTCCTGAACCAAAAGTTTGGACTTGCGTTCAGCTCACAAGAAACGAGTTGAAAAATGGAGCTCAGGGGCACAGCAATTCACAAACTGGCAGAGTAATCAAGGCCAACTATCGTCCAAAAATCTGTTGAGGGAAGGCAACGAGGCGGACTTGAAAGCGAGGCAGAATAGCAGGAAACAGATTTCAAGAGGTACGTTGGAATCGCCTGTAAAGCACAGGAAGAGGGGCACAACTTCGACAATGATGCACTTGGCCAAAAAGGGCGTATGCGTTTTCTCCTGAATATATTCAGGAGAAAACGCATACGCACTTTTTGGCCAAGCAAGCAAGCGGGCAATGCAAATCTGCACTACAAAGAAGTATCACATCCCTCCGGTCAAAAGGGACATCTAGAAAATGTGTAAAAACCAGAAAGGCAAGACAGGCCCTGGAGAACAGGGAGCCTTGTTATGCTGATGGGCGGGATGTAAGTTGCCAACTGCCTCACTGGAGGAGTGCATTGTGTTCCCTAAAACAAGTAAACAACAGAGCTACAGAGCCAAGGGCACTTCCAGTCTAGGGAATATACCTTGGGAAAACTGAAAATCCATAAGACAGAGCCACCCCAAATTGAGGGCTGCAGTGCTTACAAGAACCTCAACCTGGGTACACCTGAAATATCCCAGGAAATATAAAAATGGTTCCAAACATTGTGGAACTTACGTACGATGGAATATCCCTCAGCCACGAAATCAATGTCATAAGACCAGTAGCAGCAAAATGAGTGGATTCAGGTACGATGATTCTAAGTGAAAGAAGTCACACAGGAAAAGAAACTTATCATAAGATATCACTTAGGAAGATCCTGTAAACATGGCTACACATGAACTGAGTTAGGCAAGAGAACAGAGTCTCACATTTAGAAAACACTCTTATGCCTGCTTAAGGGGGAAGGAGAGGTGGGGTGATGCATCAAACCAGAGTTTGATATAAGCACAGGTACCGTTCCAAAAACCAACTATGGAATAGACAAGACCTACACCTTCCTCAGTGAAAGGGACTCAAAACCCCATATTTCCCGCAGAGGAATCGATCTGACTAGTAAGAATCTTAAAACCTATGTATTGATATGTCTGCGTAAGGGAATCAAGTGTGTCTAGACTGGCATAAACATGGCAGCGAGAATCAGCTCAAACCCACTCTAAAAAGGAATTTCAAAAACAGAACAAAGAAACAGGGAAATTCTTTACAATTCCTTCAGGGTCTCTGATGCAACCTGGAATGACCATATCTACAATGACAGCTGGATGTGGCATAAGGCTGGACACTTGGGACTGAGAGGATTGGTGAGATTGGGTGAGCAAATGCAGACCCTTTAAAGCAATAATGCATGGCATCCATTCCATGGGTCCCAGCTCTCCAGGTTGAAGGGAATATTACTACAGCTATAACGTGTACGGGAAACCTAGAGAATGGACACACTGTGAATATGAAAGGTTTCTAAAACTCAACGAAGAGCCCCTCTCCTGGTGCTCCGGTTTGACTTTCCAACTGCTTTCCTATCAATCTCCCTACTTGGAGAGACAGCCCCTTTAAGCTCCTGGTTCGCACAGGTTGCCAATTTGACAGAGGATGAAAGGAAAGAGGGAGAACCAATGAGAGAGTAGCTGTTAGGCATTTGGATGGGCACATGTCACTCTAATTTCCCGGCAGGAAGAAGAATTAACCAAAGTCTCAGCCACGCACCGGGAACCAGTATAGGTCCTGAACCAAAAGTTTGGACTTGCGTTCAGCTCACAAGAAACGAGTTGAAAAATGGAGCTCAGGGGCACAGCAATTCACAAACTGGCAGAGTAATCAAGGCCAACTATCGTCCAAAAATCTGTTGAGGGAAGGCAACGAGGCGGACTTGAAAGCGAGGCAGAATAGCAGGAAACAGATTTCAAGAGGTACGTTGGAATCGCCTGTAAAGCACAGGAAGAGGGGCACAACTTCGACAATGATGCACTTGGCCACAAAGGGCGTATGCCTTTTCTCCTGAATATATTCAGGAGAAAACACATACGCACTTTTTGGCCAAGCAAGCAAGCGGGCAATGCAAATCTGCACTACAAAGAAGTATCACATCCCTCCGGTCAAAAGGGACATCTAGAAAATGTGTAAAAACCAGAAAGGCAAGACAGGCCCTGGAGAACAGGGAGCCTTGTTATGCTGATGGGCGGGATGTAAGTTGCCAACTGCCTCACTGGAGGAGTGCATTGTGTTCCCTAAAACAAGTAAACAACAGAGCTACAGAGCCAAGGGCACTTCCAGTCTAGGGAATATACCTTGGGAAAACTGAAAATCCATAAGACAGAGCCACCCCAAATTGAGGGCTGCACTGCTTACAAGAACCTCAACATGGGTACACCTGAAATATCCCAGGAAATATAAAAATGGTTCCAAACATTGTGGAACTTACGTACGATGGAATATCCCTCAGCCACGAAATCAATGTCATAAGACCAGTAGCAGCAAAATGAGTGGATTCAGGTACGATGATTCTAAGTGAAAGAAGTCACACAGGAAAAGAAACTTATCATAAGATATCACTTAGGAAGATCCTGTAAACATGGCTACACATGAACTGAGTTAGGCAAGAGAACAGAGTCTCACATTTAGAAAACACTCTTATGCCTGCTTAAGGGGGAAGGAGAGGTGGGGTGATGCATCAAACCAGAGTTTGATATAAGCAGAGTTACCGTTCCAAAAACCAACTATGGAATAGACAAGACCTACACCTTCCTCAGTGAAAGGGACTCAAAACCCCATATTTCCCGCAGAGGAATCGATCTGACTAGTAAGAATCTTAAAACCTATGTATTGATATGTCTGCGTAAGGGAATCAAGTGTGTCTAGACTGGCATAAACATGGCAGCGAGAATCAGCTCAAACCCACTCTAAAAAGGAATTTCAAAAACAGAACAAAGAAACAGGGAAATTCTTTATTATTCCTTCAGGGTCTCTGATGCAACCTGGAATGACCATATCTACAATGACAGCTGGATGTGGCATAAGGCTGGACACTTGGGACTGAGAGGATTGGTGAGATTGGGTGAGCAAATGCAGACCCTTTAAAGCAATAATGCATGGCATCCATTCCATGGGTCCCAGCTCTCCAGGTTGAAGGGAATATTACTACAGCTATAACGTGTACGGGAAACCTAGAGAATGGACACACTGTGAATATGAAAGGTTTCTAAAACTCAACGAAGAGCCCCTCTCCTGGTGCTCCGGTTTGACTTTCCAACTGCTTTCCTATCAATCTCCCTACTTGGAGAGACAGCCCCTTTAAGCTCCTGGTTCGCACAGGTTGCCAATTTGACAGAGGATGAAAGGAAAGAGGGAGAACCAATGAGAGAGTAGCTGTTAGGCATTTGGATGGGCACATGTCACTCTAATTTCCCGGCAGGAAGAAGAATTAACCAAAGTCTCAGCCACGCACCGGGAACCAGTATAGGTCCTGAACCAAAAGTTTGGACTTGCGTTCAGCTCACAAAAAACGAGTTGAAAAATGGAGCTCAGGGGCGCAGCAATTCACAAACTAGCAGAGTAATCAAGGCCAACTATCGTCCAAAAATCTGTTGAGGGAAGGCAACGAGGCGGACTTGAAAGCGAGGCAGAATAGCAGGGAACAGATTTCAAGAGGTACGTTGGAATCGCCTGTAAAGCACAGGAAGAGGGGCACAACTTCGACAATGATGCACTTGGCCAAAAAGGGCGTATGCGTTTTCTCCTGAATATATTCAGGAGAAAACGCATACGCCCTTTTTGTCCAAGCAAGCAAGCGGGCAATGCAAATCTGCACTACAAAGAAGTATCACTTCCCACCGGTCAAAAGGGACATCCACAAAATGTGTAAAAACCAGAAAGGCAAGACAGGCCCTGGAGAACAGGGAGCCTTGTTATGCTGATGGGCGGGATGTAAGTTGCCACCTGCCTCACTGGAGGAGTGCATTGTGTTCCCTAAAACAAGTAAACAACAGAGCTACAGAGCCAAGGGCACTTCCAGTCTAGGGAATATACCTTGGGAAAACTGAAAATCCATAAGACAGAGCCACCCCCAAATTGAGGGCTGCACTGCTTACAAGAACCTCAACCTGGGTACACCTGAAATATCCCAGGAAATATAAAAATGGTTCCAAACATTGTGGAACTTACGTACGATGGAATATCCCTCAGCCATGAAATCAATGTCATAAGACCAGTAGCAGCAAAATGAGTGGATTCAGGTACGATGATTCTAAGTGAAAGAAGTCACACAGGAAAAGAAACTTATCATAAGATATCACTTAGGAAGATCCTGTAAACATGGCTACACATGAACTGAGTTAGGCAAGAGAACAGAGTCTCACATTTAGAAAACCCTCTTATGCCTGCTTAAGGGCGAAGGAGAGGTGGGGTGATGCATCAAACCAGAGTTTGATATAAGCACAGGTACCGTTCCAAAAACCAACTATGGAATAGACAAGACCTACACCTTCCTCAGTCAAAGGGACTCAAAACCCCATATTTCCCGCAGAGGAATCGATCTGACTAGTAAGAATCTTAAAACCTATGTATTGATATGTCTGCGTAAGGGAATCAAGTGTGTCTAGACTGGCATAAACATGGCAGCGAGAATCAGCTCAAACCCACTCTAAAAAGGAATTTCAAAAACAGAACAAAGAAACAGGGAAATTCTTTACAATTCCTTCAGGGTCTCTGATGCAACCTGGAATGACCCTATCTACAATGACAGCTGGATGTGGCATAAGGCTGGACACTTGGGACTGAGAGGATTGGTGAGATTGGGTGAGCAAATGCAGACCCTTTAAAGAAATAATGCATGGCATCCATTCCATGAGTCCCAGCTCTCCAGGTTGAAGAGAATATTACTACAGCTATAACGTGTACGGGAAACCAAGAGAATGGACACACTGTGAATACGAAAGGTTTCTAAAACTCAACGAAGAGCCCCTCTCCTGGTGCTCCGGTTTGACTTTCCAACTGCTTTCCTATCAATCCCCCAACTTGGAGAGACAGCCCCTTTAAGCTCCTGGTTCGCACAGGTCGCCAATTTGGCAGAGGATGAAAGGGAAGAGGGAGAACCAATGAGAGAGTAGCTGTTAGGCATTTGGATGGGCACATGTCACTCTAATTTCCCGGCAGGGAGAAGAATTAACCAGAGTCTCAGCCACCCACTGGGAACCAGTATAGGTCCTGAACCAAAAGTTTGGAGTTGCGTTCAGCTCACAAGAAACGAGTTGAACAATGGAGCTCAGGGGCACAGCAATTCACAAACTGGCAGAGTAATCAAGGCCAACTATCGTCCAAAAATCTGTTGAGGGAAGGCAACGAGGCGGACTTGAAAGCGAGGCAGAATAGCAGGAAACAGATTTCAAGAGGTACGTTGGAATCGCCTGTAAAGCACAGGAAGAGGGGCACAACGTCGACAATGATGCACTTGGCCACAAAGGGCGTATGCCTTTTCTCCTGAATATATTCAGGAGAAAACGCATATGCCCTTTTTGGCCAAGCAAGCAAGCGGGCAATGCAAATCTGCACTACAAAGAAGTATCACTTCCCACCAGTCAAAAGGGACATCCACAAAATGTGTAAAAACCAGAAAGGCAAGACAGGCCCTGGAGAACAGGGAGCCTTGTTATGCTGATGGGCGGGATGTAAGTTGCCAACTGCCTCACTGGAGGAGTGCATTGTGTTCCCTAAAACAAGTAAACAACAGAGCTACAGAGCCAAGGGCACTTCCAGTCTAGGGAATATACCTTGGGAAAACTGAAAATCCATAAGACACAGCCACCCCAAATTGAGGGCTGCACTGCTTACAGGAACTTCAACCTGGGTACACCTGAAATATCCCAGGAAATATAAAAATGATTCCAAACATTGTGGAACTTACGTACGATGGAATATCCCTCAGCCATGAAATCAATGTCATAAGACCAGTAGCAACAAAATGAGTGGATTCAGGTACGATGATTCTAAGTGAAAGAAGTCACACAGAAAAAGAAACTTATCATAAGATATCACTTAGGAAGATCCTGTAAACATGGCTACACATGAACTGAGTTAGGCAAGAGAACAGAGTCTCACATTTAGAAAACACTCTTATGCCTGCTTAAGGGGGAAGGAGAGGTGGGGTGATGCATCAAACCAGAGTTTGATATCAGCACAGGTACCGTTCCAAAAACAAACTATGGAATAGACAAGACCTCCACCTTCCTCAGTGAAAGAGACTCAAAACCCCATATTTCCCGCAGAGGAATAGATCTGACTAGTAAGAATCTTAAAACCTATGTATTGATATGTCTCCGTAAGGGAATCAAGTGTGTCTAGACTGGCATAAACATGGCAGCGAGAATCAGCTCAAACCCACTCTAAAAAGGAATTTCAAAAACAGAACAAAGAAACAGGGAAATTCTTCACAATTCCTTCAGGGTCTCTGATGCAACCTGGAATGACTCTATCTACAATGACAGCTGGATGTGGCATAAGGCTGGACACTTGGGACTGAGAGGATTGGTGAGATTGGGTGAGCAAATGCAGACCCTTTAAAGCAATAATGCATGGCACCCATTCCATGGGTCCCAGCTCTCCAGGTGGAAGGGAATATTACTACAGCTATAACGTGTACGGGAAACCTAGAGAATGGACACACTGTGAATACGACAGGTTTCTAAAACTCAACGAAGAGCCCCTCTCCTGGTGCACTGGTTTGACTTTCCAACTGCTTTCCTTTCAATCTCCCAACTTGGAGAGACAGCCCCTTTAAGCTCCTGGTTCGCACAGGTTGCCAATTTGGCAGAGGATGAAAGGGAAGAGGGAGAACCAATGAGAGAGTAGCTGTTAGGCATTTGGATGGGCACATGTCACTCTAATTTCCCGGCAGGAAGAAGAATTAACCAAAGTCTCAGCCACCCACCGGGAACCAGTATAGGTCCTGAACCAAAAGTTTGGACTTGCGTTCAGCTCACAAGAAACGAGTTGAAACATGGAGCTCAGGGGCACAGCAATTCACAAACTGGCAGAGTAATCAAGGCCAACTATCGTCCAAAAATCTGTTGCGGGAAGGCAACGAGGCGGACTTGAAAGCGAGGCAGAATAGCAGGAAACAGATTTCAAGAGGTACGTTGGAATCGCCTGTAAAGCACAGGAAGAGGGGCACAACTTCGACAATGATGCACTTGGCCACAAAGGGCGTATGCGTTTTCTCCTGAATATATTCAGGAGAAAACGCATACGCCCTTTTTGGCCAAGCAAGCAAGCGGGCAATGCAAATCTGCACTACAAAGAAGTATCACTTCCCACCGGTCAAAAGGGACATCCACAAAATGTGTAAAAACCAGAAAGGCAAGACAGGCCCTGGAGAACAGGGAGCCTTGTTATGCTGATGGGCGGGATGTAAGTTGCCAACTGCCTCACTGGAGGAGTGCATTGTGTTCCCTAAAACAAGTAAACAACAGAGCTACAGAGCCAAGGGCACTTCCAGTCTAGGGAATATACCTTGGGAAAACTGAAAGTCCATAAGACAGAGCCACCCCCAAATTGAGGGCTGCACTGCTTACAAGAACTTCAACCTGGGTACACCTGAAATATCCCAGGAAATATAAAAATGGTTCCAAACATTGTGGAACTTACGTACGATGGAATATCCCTCAGCCATGAAATCAATGTCATAAGACCAGTAGCAGCAAAATGAGTGGATTCAGGTACGATGATTCTAAGTGAAAGAAGTCACACAGGAAAAGAAACTTATCATAAGATATCACTTAGGAAGATCCTGTAAACATGGCTACACATGAACTGAGTTAGGCAAGAGAACAGAGTCTCACATTTAGAAAACACTCTTATGCCTGCTTAAGGGGGAAGGAGAGGTGGGGTGATGCATCAAACTAGAGTTTGATATAAGCACAGGTACCGTTCCAAAAACCAACTATGGAATAGACAAGACCTACACCTTCCTCAGTGAAAGGGACTCAAAACCCCATATTTCCCGCAGAGGAATAGATCTGACTAGTAAGAATCTTAAAACCTATGTGTTGATATGTCTCCGTAAGGGAATCAAGTGTGTCTAGACTGGCTTAAACATGGCAGCGAGAATCAGCTCAAACCCACTCTAAAAAGGAATTTCAAAAACAGAACAAAGAAACAGGGAAATTCTTTACAATTCCTTCAGGGTCTCTGATGCAACCTGGAATGACCCTATCTACAATGACAGCTGGATGTGGCATAAGGCTGGACACTTGGGACTGAGAAGATTGCTGAGATTGGGTGAGCAAATGCAGACCCTTTAAAGCAATAATGCATGGCACCCATTCCATGGGTCCCAGCTCTCCAGGTTGAAGGGAATATTACTACAGCTATAACATGTACGGGAAACCTAGAGAATGGACACACTGTGAATACGAAAGGTTTCTAAACCTCAACGAAGAGCCGCTCTCCTGGTGCTCCGGTTTTACTTTCCAACTGCTTTCCTATCAATCTCCCAACTTGGAGAGACAGCCCCTTTAAGCTCCTGGTTCGCACAGGTTGCCAATTTGGCAGAGGATGAAAGGGAAGAGGGAGAACCAATGAGAGCGTAGCTGTTAGGCATTTGGATGGGCAAATGTCACTCTAATTTCCCGGCAGGAAGAAGAATTAACCAAAGTCTCAGCCACCCACCGGGAACCAGTATAGGTCCTGAACCAAAAGTTTGGACTTGCGTTCAGCTCACAAAAAACGAGTTGAAAAATGGAGCTCAGGGGCACAGCAATTCACAAACTGGCAGAGTAATCAAGGCCAACTATCTTCCAAAAATCTGTTGAGGGAAGGCAACGAGGCGGACTTGAAAGCGAGGCAGAATTGCAGGAAACAGATTTCAAGAGGTATGTTGGAATCGCCTGTAAAGCACAGGAAGAGGGGCACAACTTCGACAATGATGCACTTGGCCAAAAAGGGCGTATGCGTTTTCTCCTGAATATATTCAGGAGAAAACGCATACGCCCTTTTTGTCCAAGCAAGCAAGCGGGCAATGCAAATCTGCACTACAAAGAAGTATCACTTCCCACCGGTCAAAAGGGACATCCACAAAATGTGTAAAAACCAGAAAGGCAAGACAGGCCCTGGAGAACAGGGAGCCTTGTTATGCTGATGGGCGGGATGTAAGTTGCCAACTGCCTCACTGGAGGAGTGCATTGTGTTCCCTAAAACAAGTAAACAACAGAGCTACAGAGCCAAGGGCACTTCCAGTCTAGGGAATATACCTTGGGAAACCTGAAAATCCATAAGACAGAGCCACCCCCAAATTGAGGGCTGCACTGATTACAAGAAACTCAACCTGGGTACACCTGAAATATCCCAGGAAATATAAAAATGGTTCCAAACATTGTGGAACTTACGTACGATGGAATATCCCTCAGCCATGAAATCAATGTCATAAGAGCAGTAGCAGCAAAATGAGTGGATTCAGGTACGATGATTCTAAGTGAAAGAAGTCACACAGAAAAAGAAACTTATCATAAGATATCACTTAGGAAGATCCTGTAAACATGGCTACACATGAACTGAGTTAGGCAAGAGAACAGAGTCTCACATTTAGAAAACACTCTTATGCCTGCTTAAGGGGGAAGGAGAGGTGGGGTGATGCATCAAACCAGAGTTTGATATAAGCACAGGTACCGTTCCAAAAACCAACTATGGAATAGACAAGACCTACACCTTCCTCAGTGAAAGGGACTCAAAACCCCATATTTCCCGCAGAGGAATAGATCTGACTAGTAAGAATCTTAAAACCTATGTATTGATATGTCTGCGTAAGGGAATCAAGTGTGTCTAGACTGGCATAAACATGGCAGCGAGAATCAGCTCAAACCCACTCTAAAAAAGAATTTCAAAAACAGAACAAAGAAACAGGGAAATTCTTTACAATTCCTTCATGGTCTCTGATGCAACCTGGAATGACCCTATCTACAATGACAGCTGGATGTGGCATCAGGCTGGACACTTGGGACTGAGAGGATTGGTGAGATTGGGTGAGCAAATGCAGACCCTTTAAAGCAATAATGCATGGCATCCATTCCTTGAGTCCCAGCTCTCCAGGTTGAAGAGAATATTACTACAGCTATAACGTGTACGGGAAACCTAGAGAATGGACACACTGTGAATACGAAAGGTTTCTAAAACTCAACGAAGAGCCCCTCTCCTGGTGCTCCGGTTTGACTTTCCAACAGCTTTCCTATCAATCTCCCAACTTGGAGAGACAGCCCCTTTAAGCTCCTGGTTCGCACAGGTTGCCAATTTGGCAGAGGATGAAAGGGAAGAGGGAGAACCAATGAGAGAGTAGCTGTTAGGCCTTTGGATGGGCACATGTCACTCTAATTTCCCGGCAGGAAGAAGAATAAACCAAAGTCTCAGCCACCCACCGGGAACCAGTATAGGTCCTGAACCAAAAGTTTGGACTTGCGTTCAGCTCACAAAAAACGAGTTGAAAAATGGAGCTCAGGGGCACAGCAATTCACAAACTGGCAGAGTAATCAAGGCCAACTATCGTCCAAAAATCTGTTGAGGGAAGGCAACGAGGCGGACTTGAAAGCGAGGCAGAATAGCAGGAAACAGATTTCAAGAGGTACGTTGGAATCGCCTGTAAAGCACAGGAAGAGGGGCACAACTTCGACAATGATGCCCTTGGCCAAAAAGGGCGTATGCGTTTTCTCCTGAATATATTCAGGAGAAAACGCATACGCCCTTTTTGGCCAAGCAAGCAAGCGGGCAATGCAAATCTGCACTACAAAGAAGTATCACTTCCCACCGGTCAAAAGGGACATCCACAAAATGTGTAAAAACCAGAAAGGCAAGACAGGCCCTGGAGAACAGGGAGCCTTGTTATGCTGATGGGCGGGATGTAAGTTGCCAACTGCCTCACTGGAGGAGTGCATTGTGTTCCCTAAAACAAGTAAACAACAGAGCTACAGAGCCAAGGGCACTTCCAGTCTAGGGAATATACCTTGGGAAAACTGAAAATCCATAAGACAGAGCCACCCCCAAATTGAGGGCTGCACTGCTTACAAGAACCTCAACCTGGGTACAACTGAAATATCCCAGGAAATATAAAAAGGGTTCCAAACATTGTGGAAATTACGTACGATGGAATATCCCTCAGCCATGAAATCAATGTCATAAGACCAGTAGCAGCAAAATGAGTGGATTCAGGTACGATGATTCTAAGTGAAAGAAGTCACACAGGAAAAGAAACTTATCATAAGATATCACTTAGGAAGATCCTGTAAACATGGCTACACATGAACTGAGTTAGGCAAGAGAACAGAGTCTCACATTTAGAAAACACTCTTATGCCTGCTTAAGGGGGAAGGAGAGGTGGGGTGATGCATCAAACCAGAGTTTGATATAAGCACAGGTACCGTTCCAAAAACCAACTATGGAATAGACAAGACCTACACCTTCCTCAGTCAAAGGGACTCAAAACCCCATATTTCCCGCAGAGGAATCGATCTGACTAGTAAGAATCTTAAAAACTATGTATTGATATGTCTGCGTAAGGGAATCAAGTGTGTCTAGACTAGCATAAAAATGGCAGCGAGAATCAGCTCAAACCCACTCTAAAAAGGAATTTCAAAAACAGAACAAAGAAACAGGGAAATTCTTTACAATTCCTTCAGGGTCTCTGATGCAACATGGAATGACCCTATCTACAATGACAGCTGGATGTGGCATAAGGCTGGACACTTGGGACTGAGAGGATTGGTGAGATTGGGTGAGCAAATGCAGACCCTTTAAAGCAATAATGCATGGCATCCATTCCATGGGTCCCAGCTCTCCAGGTTGAAGGGAATATTACTACAGCTATAACGTGTACGGGAAACATAGAGAATGGACACACTGTGAACATGAAAGGTTTCTAAAACTCAACGAAGAGCCCCTCTCCTGGTGCTCCGGTTTGACTTTCCAACTGCTTTCCTATCAATCTCCCAACTTGGAGAGACAGCCCCTTTAAGCTCCTGGTTCGCACAGGTTGCCAATTTGGCAGAGGATGAAAGGGAAGAGGGAGAACCAATGAGAGAGTAGCTGTTAGGCCTTGGGATGGGCACATGTCACTCTAATTTCCCGGCAGGAAGAAGAATTAACCAAAGTCTCAGCCACCCACCGGGAACCAGTATAGGTCCTGAACCAAAAGTTTGGACTTGCGTTCAGCTCACAAAAAACGAGTTGAAAAATGGAGCTCAGGGGCACAGCAATTCACAAACTGGCAGAGTAATCAAGGCCAACTATCGTCCAAAAATCTGTTGAGGGAAGGCAACGAGGCGGACTTGAAAGCGAGGCAGAATAGCAGGAAACAGATTTCAAGAGGTACGTTGGAATTGCCTGTAAAGCACAGGAAGAGGGGCACAACTTCGACAATGATGCACTTGGCCAAAAAGGGCGTATGCGTTTTCTCCTGAATATATTCAGGAGAAAAGGCATACGCCCTTTTTGGCCAAGCAAGCAAGCGGGCAATGCAAATCTGCACTACAAAGAAGTATCACTTCCCACCGGTCAAAAGGGACATCCACAAAATGTGTAAAAACCAGAAAGGCAAGACAGGCCCTGGAGAACAGGGAGCCTTGTTATGCTGATGGGCGGGATGTAAGTTGCCACCTGCCTCACTGGAGGAGTGCATTGTGTTCCCTAAAACAAGTAAACAACAGAGCTACAGAGCCAAGGGCACTTCCAGTCTAGGGAATATACCTTGGGAAAACTGAAAATCCATAAGACAGAGCCACCCCCAAATTGAGGGCTGCACTGCTTACAAGAACCTCAACCTGGGTACACCTGAAATATCCCAGGAAATATAAAAATGGTTCCAAACATTGTGGAACTTACGTACGATGGAATATCCCTCAGCCATGAAATCAATGTCATAAGACCAGTAGCAGCAAAATGAGTGGATTCAGGTACGATGATTCTAAGTGAAAGAAGTCACACAGGAAAAGAAACTTATCATAAGATATCACTTAGGAAGATCCTGTAAACATGGCTACACATGAACTGAGTTAGGCAAGAGAACAGAGTCTCACATTTAGAAAACCCTCTTATGCCTGCTTAAGGGCGAAGGAGAGGTGGGGTGATGCATCAAACCAGAGTTTGATATAAGCACAGGTACCGTTCCAAAAACCAACTATGGAATAGACAAGACCTACACCTTCCTCAGTCAAAGGGACTCAAAACCCCATATTTCCCGCAGAGGAATCGATCTGACTAGTAAGAATCTTAAAACCTATGTATTGATATGTCTGCGTAAGGGAATCAAGTGTGTCTAGACTGGCATAAACATGGCAGCGAGAATCAGCTCAAACCCACTCTAAAAAGGAATTTCAAAAACAGAACAAAGAAACAGGGAAATTCTTTACAATTCCTTCAGGGTCTCTGATGCAACCTGGAATGACCCTATCTACAATGACAGCTGGATGTGGCATAAGGCTGGACACTTGGGACTGAGAGGATTGGTGAGATTGGGTGAGCAAATGCAGACCCTTTAAAGAAATAATGCATGGCATCCATTCCATGAGTCCCAGCTCTCCAGGTTGAAGAGAATATTACTACAGCTATAACGTGTACGGGAAACCAAGAGAATGGACACACTGTGAATACGAAAGGTTTCTAAAACTCAACGAAGAGCCCCTCTCCTGGTGCTCCGGTTTGACTTTCCAACTGCTTTCCTATCAATCCCCCAACTTGGAGAGACAGCCCCTTTAAGCTCCTGGTTCGCACAGGTCGCCAATTTGGCAGAGGATGAAAGGGAAGAGGGAGAACCAATGAGAGAGTAGCTGTTAGGCATTTGGATGGGCACATGTCACTCTAATTTCCCGGCAGGGAGAAGAATTAACCAGAGTCTCAGCCACCCACTGGGAACCAGTATAGGTCCTGAACCAAAAGTTTGGAGTTGCATTCAGCTCACAAGAAACGAGTTGAACAATGGAGCTCAGGGGCACAGCAATTCACAAACTGGCAGAGTAATCAAGGCCAACTATCGTCCAAAAATCTGTTGAGGGAAGGCAACGAGGCGGACTTGAAAGCGAGGCAGAATAGCAGGAAACAGATTTCAAGAGGTACGTTGGAATCGCCTGTAAAGCACAGGAAGAGGGGCACAACTTCGACAATGATGCACTTGGCCACAAAGGGCCTATGCCTTTTCTCCTGAATATATTCAGGAGAAAACGCATATGCCCTTTTTGGCCAAGCAAGCAAGCGGGCAATGCAAATCTGCACTACAAAGAAGTATCACTTCCCACCAGTCAAAAGGGACATCCACAAAATGTGTAAAAACCAGAAAGGCAAGACAGGCCCTGGAGAACAGGGAGCCTTGTTATGCTGATGGGCGGGATGTAAGTTGCCAACTGCCTCACTGGAGGAGTGCATTGTGTTCCCTAAAACAAGTAAACAACAGAGCTACAGAGCCAAGGGCACTTCCAGTCTAGGGAATATACCTTGGGAAAACTGAAAATCCATAAGACACAGCCACCCCAAATTGAGGGCTGCACTGCTTACAGGAACTTCAACCTGGGTACACCTGAAATATCCCAGGAAATATAAAAATGATTCCAAACATTGTGGAACTTACGTACGATGGAATATCCCTCAGCCATGAAATCAATGTCATAAGACCAGTAGCAACAAAATGAGTGGATTCAGGTACGATGATTCTAAGTGAAAGAAGTCACACAGAAAAAGAAACTTATCATAAGATATCACTTAGGAAGATCCTGTAAACATGGCTACACATGAACTTAGTTAGGAAAGAGAACAGAGTCTCACATTTAGAAAACACTCTTATGCCTGCTTAAGGGGGAAGGAGAGGTGGGGTGATGCATCAAACCAGAGTTTGATATCAGCACACGTACCGTTCCAAAAACCAACTATGGAATAGACAAGACCTCCACCTTCCTCAGTGAAAGAGACTCAAAACCCCATATTTCCCGCAGAGGAATAGATCTGATTAGTAAGAATCTTAAAACCTATGTATTGATATGTCTACATAAGGGAATCAAGTGTGTCTAGACTGGCATAAACATGGCAGCGAGAATCAGCTCAAACCCACTCTAAAAAGGAATTTCAAAAACAGAACAAAGAAACAGGGAAATTCTTCACAATTCCTTCAGGGTCTCTGATGCAACCTGGAATGACTCTATCTACAATGACAGCTGGATGTGGCATAAGGCTGGACACTTGAGACTGAGAGGATTGGTGAGATTGGGTGAGCAAATGCAGACCCTTCAAAGCAATAATGCATGGCACCCATTCCATGGGTCCCAGCTCTCCAGGTTGAAGGGAATATTACCACAGCTATAACATGTACGGGAAACCTAGAGAATGGACACACTGTGAACATGAAAGGTTTCTAAAACTCAACGAAGAGCCCCTCTCCTGGTGCTCCGGTTTGACTTTCCAACTGCTTTCCTATCAATCTCCCAACTTGGAGAGACAGCCCCTTTAAGCTCCTGGTTCGCACAGGTTGCCAATTTGGCAGAGGATGAAAGGGAAGAGGGAGAACCAATGAGAGAGTAGCTGTTAGGCCTTGGGATGGGCACATGTCACTCTAATTTCCTGGCAGGAAGAAGAATTAACCAAAGTCTCAGCCACCCACCGGGAACCAGTATAGGTCCTGAACCAAAAGTTTGGACTTGCGTTCAGCTCACAAGAAACGAGTTGAAACATGGAGCTCAGGGGCACAGCAATTCACAAACTGGCAGAGTAATCAAGGCCAACTATCGTCCAAAAATCTGTTGAGGGAAGGCAACGAGGCGGACTTGAAAGCGAGGCAGAATAGCAGGAAACAGATTTCAAGAGGTACGTTGGAATCGCCTGTAAAGCACAGGAAGAGGGGCACAACTTCGACAATGATGCACTTGGCCACAAAGGGCGTATGCGTTTTCTCCTGAATATATTCAGGAGAAAACGCATACGCCCTTTTTGGCCAAGCAAGCAAGCGGGCAATGCAAATCTGCACTACAAAGAAGTATCACTTCCCACCGGTCAAAAGGGACATCCACAAAATGTGTAAAAACCAGAAAGGCAAGACAGGCCCTGGAGAACAGGGAGCCTTGTTATGCTGATGGGCGGGATGTAAGTTGCCAACTGCCTCACTGGAGGAGTGCATTGTGTTCCCTAAAACAAGTAAACAACAGAGCTACAGAGCCAAGGGCACTTCCAGTCTAGGGAATATACCTTGGGAAAACTGAAAATCCATAAGACAGAGCCACCCCCAAATTGAGGGCTGCACTGCTTACAAGAACCTCAACCTGGGTACACCTGAAATATCCCAGGAAATATAAAAATGGTTCCAAACATTGTGGAACTTACGTACAATGGAATATCCCTCAGCCATGAAATCAATGTCATAAGACCAGTAGCAGCAAAATGAGTGGATTCAGGTATGATGATTCTAAGTGAAAGAAGTCACACAGGAAAAGAAACTTATCATAAGATATCACTTAGGAAGATCCTGTAAACATGGCTACACATGAACTGAGTTAGGCAAGAGAACAGAGTCTCACATTTAGAAAACACTCTTATGCCTGCTTAAGGGGGAAGGAGAGGTGGGGTGATGCATCAAACCAGAGTTTGATATAAGCACAGGTACCGTTCCAAAAACCAACTATGGAATAGACAAGACCTACACCTTCCTCAGTGAAAGGGACTCAAAACCCCATATTTCCCGCAGAGGAATCGATCTGACTAGTAAGAATCTTAAAACCTATGTATTGATATGTCTGCGTAAGGGAATCAAGTGTGTCTAGACTGGCATAAACATGGCAGCGAGAATCAGCTCAAACCCACTCTAAAAAGGAATTTCAAAAACAGAACAAAGAAACAGGGAAATTCTTTACAATTCCTTCAGGGTCTCTGATGCAACCTGGAATGACCCTATCTACAATGACAGCTGGATGTGGCATAAGGCTGGACACTTGGGACTGAGAGGATTGGTGAGATTGGGTGAGCAAATGCAGACCCTTTAAAGCAATAATGCATGGCATCCATTCCATGAGTCCCAGCTCTCCAGGTTGAAGAGAATATTACTACAGCTATAACGTGTACGGGAAACCTAGAGAATGGACACACTGTGAATACGAAAGGTTTCTAAAACTCAACGAAGAGCCCCTCTCCTGGTGCTCCGGTTTGACTTTCCAACTGCTTTCCTATCAATCTCCCAACTTGGAGAGACAGCCCCTTTAAGCTCCTGGTTCGCACAGGTCGCCAATTTGGCAGAGGATGAAAGGGAAGAGGGAGAACCAATGAGAGAGTAGCTGTTAGGCATTTGGATGGGCACATGTCACTCTAATTTCCCGGCAGGAAGAAGAATGAACCAAAGTCTCAGCCACCCACCGGGAACCAGTAGAGGTCCTGAACCAAAAGTTTGGACTTGCGTTCAGCTCACAAAACACGAGTTGAAACATGGAGCTCAGGGGCACAGCAATTCACAAACTGGCAGAGTAATCAAGGCCAACTATCGTCCAAAAATCTGTTGAGGGAAGGCAACGAGGCGGACTTGAAAGCGAGGCAGAATAGCAGGAAACAGATTTCAAGAGGTACGTTGGAATCGCCTGTAAAGCACAGGAAGAGGGGCACAACTTCGACAATGATGCACTTGGCCAAAAAGGGCGTATGCGTTTTCTCCTGAATATATTCAGGAGAAAACGCATACGCCCTTTTTGGCCAAGCAAGCAAGCGGGCAATGCAAATCTGCACTACAAAGAAGTATCACTTCCCACCGGTCAAAAGGGACATCCACAAAATGTGTAAAAACCAGAAAGGCAAGACAGGCCCTGGAGAACAGGGAGCCTTGTTATGCTGATGGGCGGGATGTAAGTTGCCAACTGCCTCACTGGAGGAGTGCATTGTGTTCCCTAAAACAAGTAAACAACAGAGCTACAGAGCCAAGGGCACTTCCAGTCTAGGGAATATACCTTGGGAAAACTGAAAGTCCATAAGACAGAGCCACCCCCAAATTGAGGGCTGCACTGCTTCCAAGAACTTCAACCTGGGTACACCTGAAATATCCCAGGAAATATAAAAATGGTTCCAAACATTGTGGAACTTACGTACGATGGAATATCCCTCAGCCATGAAATCAATGTCATAAGACCAGTAGCAGCAAAATGAGTGGATTCAGGTACGATGATTCTAAGTGAAAGAAGTCACACAGGAAAAGAAACTTATCATAAGATATCACTTAGGAAGATCCTGTAAACATGGCTACACATGAACTGAGTTAGGCAAGAGAACAGAGTCTCACATTTAGAAAACACTCTTATGCCTGCTTAAGGGGGAAGGAGAGGTGGGGTGATGCATCAAACTAGAGTTTGATATAAGCACAGGTACCGTTCCAAAAACCAACTATGGAATAGACAAGACCTACACCTTCCTCAGTGAAAGGGACTCAAAACCCCATATTTCCCGCAGAGGAATAGATCTGACTAGTAAGAATCTTAAAACCTATGTGTTGATATGTCTCCGTAAGGGAATCAAGTGTGTCTAGACTGGCTTAAACATGGCAGTGAGAATCAGCTCAAACCCACTCTAAAAAGGAATTTCAAAAACAGAACAAAGAAACAGGGAAATTCTTTACAATTCCTTCAGGGTCTCTGATGCAACCTGGAATGACCCTATCTACAATGACAGCTGGATGTGGCATAAGGCTGGACACTTGGGACTGAGAAGATTGCTGAGATTGGGTGAGCAAATGCAGACCCTTTAAAGCAATAATGCATGGCACCCATTCCATGGGTCCCAGCTCTCCAGGTTGAAGGGAATATTACTACAGCTATAACATGTACGGGAAACCTAGAGAATGGACACACTGTGAATACGAAAGGTTTCTAAACCTCAACGAAGAGCCGCTCTCCTGGTGCTCCGGTTTTACTTTCCAACTGCTTTCCTATCAATCTCCCAACTTGGAGAGACAGCCCCTTTAAGCTCCTGGTTCGCACAGGTCGCCAATTTGGCAGAGGATGAAAGGGAATAGAGAGAACCAATGAGAGAGTAGCTGTTAGGCATTTGGATGGGCACATGTCACTCTAATTTCCCGGCAGGAAGAAGAATGAACCAAAGTCTCAGCCACCCACCGGGAACCAGTATAGGTCCTGAACCAAAAGTTTGGACTTGCGTTCAGCTCACAAAAAACGAGTTGAAAAATGGAGCTCAGGGGCACAGCAATTCACAAACTGGCAGAGTAATCAAGGCCAACTATCTTCCAAAAATCTGTTGAGGGAAGGCAATGAGGCGGACTTGAAAGCGAGGCAGAATAGCAGGAAACAGATTTCAAGAGGTACGTTGGAATCGCCTGTAAAGCACAGGAAGAGGGGCACAACTTCGACAATGATGCACTTGGCCAAAAAGGGCGTATGCGTTTTCTCCTGAATATATTCAGGAGAAAACGCATACGCCCTTTTTGGCCAAGCAAGCAAGCGGGCAATGCAAATCTGCACTACAAAGAAGTATCACTTCCCACCGGTCAAAAGGGACATCCACAAAATGTGTAAAAACCAGAAAGGCAAGACAGGCCCTGGAGAACAGGGAGCCTTGTTATGCTGATGGGCGGGATGTAAGTTGCCAACTGCCTCACTGGAGGAGTGCATTGTGTTCCCTAAAACAAGTAAACAACAGAGCTACAGAGCCAAGGGCACTTCCAGTCTAGGGAATATACCTTGGGAAAACTGAAAATCCATAAGACAGAGCCACCCCCAAATTGAGGGCTGCACTGCTTACAAGAACCTCAAACTGGTTACACCTGAAATATCCCAGGAAATATAAAAATGGTTCCAAACATTGTGGAACTTACGTACGATGGAATATCCCTCAGCCATGAAATCAATGTCATAATACCAGTAGCAGCAAAATGAGTGGATTCAGGTACGATGATTCTAAGTGAAAGAAGTCACACAGGAAAAGAAACTTATCATAAGATATCACTTAGGAAGATCCTGTAAACATGGCTACACATGAACTGAGTTAGGCAAGAGAACAGAGTCTCACATTTAGAAAAAACTCTTATGCCTGCTTAAGGGGGAAGGAGAGGTGGGGTGATGCATCAAACCAGAGTTTGATATAAGCACAGGTACCGTTCCAAAAACCAACTATGGAATAGACAAGACCTACACCTTCCTCAGTGAAAGGGACTCAAAACCCCATATTTCCCGCAGAGGAATAGATCTGACTAGTAAGAATCTTAAAACCTATGTGTTGATATGTCTCCGTAAGGGAATCAAGTGTGTCTAACTGGCTTAAACATGGCAGCGAGAATCAGCTCAAACCCACTGTAAAAAGGAATTTCAAAAACAGAACAAAGAAACAGGGAAATTCTTTACAATTCCTTCAGGGTCCCTGATGCAACCTGGAATGACCCTATCTACAATGACAGCTGGATGTGGCATAAGGATGGACACTTGGGACTGAGAGGATTGGTGAGATTGGGTGAGCAAATGCAGACCCTTTAAAGCAATAATGCATGGCACCCATTCCATGGGTCCCAGCTCTCCAGGTTGCAGGGAATATTATTACAGCTATAACGTGTACGGGAAACCTAGAGAATGGACACACTGTGAATACGAAAGGTTTCTAAAACTCAACGAAGAGCCCCTCTCCTGTTGCTCCGGTTTGACTTTCCAACTGCTTTCCTATCAATCTCCCAACTTGGAGAGACAGCCCCTTTAAGCTCCTGGTTCGCACAGGTCGCCAATTTGGCAGAGGATGAAAGGGAAGAGGGAGAACCAATGAGAGAGTAGCTGTTAGGCATTTGGATGGGCACATGTCACTCTAATTTCCCGGCAGGAAGAAGAATGAACCAAAGTCTCAGCCACCCACCGGGAACCAGTATAGGTCCTGAACCAAAAGTTTGGACTTGCGTTCAGCTCACAAAAAACGAGTTGAAAAATGGAGCTCAGGGGCACAGCAATTCACAAACTGGCAGAGTAATCAAGGCCAACTATCTTCCAAAAATCTGTTGAGGGAAGGCAACGAGGCGGACTTGAAAGCGAGGCAGAATTGCAGGAAACAGATTTCAAGAGGTATGTTGGAATCGCCTGTAAAGCACAGGAAGAGGGGCACAACTTCGACAATGATGCACTTGGCCAAAAAGGGCGTATGCGTTTTCTCCTGAATATATTCAGGAGAAAACGCATACGCCCTTTTTGGCCAAGCAAGCAAGCGGGCAATGCAAATCTGCACTACAAAGAAGTATCACTTCCCACCGGTCAAAAGGGACATCCACAAAATGTGTAAAAACCAGAAAGGCAAGACAGGCCCTGGAGAACAGGGAGCCTTGTTATGCTGATGGGCGGGATGTAAGTTGCCAACTGCCTCACTGGAGGAGTGCATTGTGTTCCCTAAAACAAGTAAACAACAGAGCTACAGAGCCAAGGGCACTTCCAGTCTAGGGAATATACCTTGGGAAACCTGAAAATCCATAAGACAGAGCCACCCCCAAATTGAGGGCTGCACTGATTACAAGAACCTCAACCTGGGTACACCTGAAATATCCCAGGAAATATAAAAATGGTTCCAAACATTGTGGAACTTACGTACGATGGAATATCCCTCAGCCATGAAATCAATGTCATAAGAGCAGTAGCAGCAAAATGAGTGGATTCAGGTACGATGATTCTAAGTGAAAGAATTCACACAGAAAAAGAAACTTATCATAAGATATCACTTAGGAAGATCCTGTAAACATGGCTACACATGAACTGAGTTAGGAAAGAGAACAGAGTCTCACATTTATAAAACACTCTTATGCCTGCTTAAGGGGGAAGGAGAGGTGGGGTGATGCATCAAACCAGAGTTTGATATAAGCACAGTACCGTTCCAAAAACCAACTATGGAATAGACAAGACCTACACCTTCCTCAGTGAAAGGGACTCAAAACCCCATATTTCCCGCAGAGGAATAGATCTGACTAGTAAGAATCTTAAAACCTATGTATTGATATGTCTCCGTAAGGGAATCAAGTGTGTCTAGACAGGCATAAACATGGCAGCGAGAATCAGCTCAAACCCACTCTAAAAAGGAATTTCAAAAACAGAACAAAGAAACAGGGAAATTCTTCACAATTCCTTCAGGGTCTCTGATGCAACCTGGAATGACCCTATCTACAATGACAGCTGGATGTGGCATAAGGCTGGACACTTGGGACTGAGAGGATTGGTGAGATTGGTTGAGCAAATGCAGACCCTTTAAAGCAATAATGCATGGCATCCATTCCATGGGTCCCAGCTCTCCATGTTGAAGGGAATATTACTACAGCTATAACGTGTACGGGAAACCTAGAGAATGGACACACTGTGAATACGAAAGGTTTCTAAAACTCAACGAAGAGCCCCTCTCCTGGTGCTCCGGTTTGACTTTCCAACTGCTTTCCTATCAATCTCCCAACTTGGAGAGACAGCCCCTTTAAGCTCCTGGTTCGCACAGGTTGCCAATTTGGCAGAGGATGAAAGGGAAGAGGGAGAACCAATGAGAGAGTAGCTGTTAGGCATTTGGATGGGCACATGTCACTCTAATTTCCCGGCAGGAAGAAGAATTAACCAAAGTCTCAGCCACCCACCGGGAACCAGTATAGGTCCTGAACCAAAAGTTTGGACTTGCGTTCAGCTCACAAAAAACGAGTTGAAAAATGGAGCTCAGGGGCACAGCAATTCACAAACTGGCAGAGTAATCAAGGCCAACTATCGTCCAAAAATCTGTTGAGGGAAGGCAACGAGGCGGACTTGAAAGCGAGGCAGAATAGCAGGAAACAGATTTCAAGAGGTACGTTGGAATCGCCTGTAAAGCACAGGAAGAGGGGCACAACTTCGACAATGATGCACTTGGCCAAAAAGGGCGTATGCGTTTTCTCCTGAATATATTCAGGAGAAAACGCATACGCCCTTTTTGGCCAAGCAAGCAAGCGGGCAATGCAAATCTGCACTACAAAGAAGTATCACTTCCCACCGGTCAAAAGGGACATCCACAAAATGTGTAAAAACCAGAAAGGCAAGACAGGCCCTGGAGAACAGGGAGCCTTGTTATGCTGATGGGCGGGATGTAAGTTGCCAACTGCCTCACTGGAGGAGTGCATTGTGTTCCCTAAAACAAGTAAACAACAGAGCTACAGAGCCAAGGGCACTTCCAGTCTAGGGAATATACCTTGGGAAAACTGAAAATCCATAAGACAGAGCCACCCCCAAATTGAGGGCTGCACTGCTTACAGGAACCTCAACCTGGGTACACCTGAAATATCCCAGGAAATATAAAAATGGTTCCAAACATTGTGGAACTTACGTACGATGGAATATCCCTCAGCCATGAAATCAATGTCATAAGACCAGTAGCAGCAAAATGAGTGGATTCAGGTACGATGATTCTAAGTGAAAGAAGTCACACAGAAAAAGAAACTTATCATAAGATATCACTTAGGAAGATCCTGTAAACATGGCTACACATGAACTGAGTCAGGAAAGAGAACAGAGTCTCACATTTAGAAAACACTCTTATGCCTGCTTAAGGGGGAAGGAGAGGTGGGGTGATGCATCAAACCAGAGTTTGATATAAGCACAGGTACCGTTCCAGAAACAAACTATGGAATAGACAAGACCTACACCTTCCTCAGTGAAAGGGACTCAAAACCCCATATTTCCCACAGAGGAATAGATCTGACTAGTAAGAATCTTAAAACCTATGTATTGATATGTCTCCGTAAGGGAATCAAGTGTGTCTAGACTGGCATAAACATGGCAGCGAGAATAAGCTCAAACCCACTCTAAAAAGGAATTTCAAAAACAGAACAAAGAAACAGGGAAATTCTTTACAATTCCTTCAGGGTCCCTGATGCAACCTGGAATGACCCTATCTACAATGACAGCTGGATGTGGCATAAGGCTGGACACTTGGGACTGAGAGGATTGGTGAGATTGGGTGAGCAAATGCAGACCCTTTAAAGCAATAATGCATGGCACCCATTCCATGGGTCCCAGCTCTCCAGGTTGCAGGGAATATTACTACAGCTATAACATGTATGGGAAACCTAGAGAATGGACACACTGTGAATACGAAAGGTTTCTAAAACTCAACGAAGAGCCGCTCTCCTGGTGCTCCGGTTTTACTTTCCAACAGCTTTCCTATCAATCTCCCAACTTGGAGAGACAGCCCCTTTAAGCTCCTGGTTCGCACAGGTCGCCAATTTGGCAGAGGATGAAAGGGAATAGAGAGAACCAATGAGAGAGTAGCTGTTAGGCATTTGGATGGGCACATGTCACTCTAATTTCCCGGCAGGAAGAAGAATGAACCAAAGTCTCAGCCACCCACCGGGAACCAGTATAGGTCCTGAACCAAAAGTTTGGACTTGCGTTCAGCTCACAAAAAACGAGTTGAAAAATGGAGCTCAGGGGCACAGCAATTCACAAACTGGCAGAGTAATCAAGGCCAACTATCGTCCAAAAATCTGTTGAGGGAAGGCAACGAGGCGGACTTGAAAGCGAGGCAGAATAGCAGGAAACAGATTTCAAGAGGTACGTTGGAATCGCCTGTAAAGCACAGGAAGAGGGGCACAACTTCGACAATGATGCACTTGGCCAAAAAGGGCGTATGCGTTTTCTCCTGAATATATTCAGGAGAAAACGCATACGCCCTTTTTGGCCAAGCAAGCAAGCGGGCAATGCAAATCTGCACTACAAAGAAGTATCACTTCCCACCGGTCAAAAGGGACATCCACAAAATGTGTAAAAACCAGAAAGGCAAGACAGGCCCTGGAGAACAGGGAGCCTTGTTATGCTGATGGGCGGGATGTAAGTTGCCAACTGCCTCACTGGAGGAGTGCATTGTGTTCCCTAAAACAAGTAAACAACAGAGCTACAGAGCCAAGGGCACTTCCAGTCTAGGGAATATACCTTGGGAAAACTGAAAATCCATAAGACAGAGCCACCCCCAAATTGAGGGCTGCACTGCTTACAAGAACCTCAAACTGGTTACACCTGAAATATCCCAGGAAATATAAAAATGGTTCCAAACATTGTGGAACTTACGTACGATGGAATATCCCTCAGCCATGAAATCAATGTCATAATACCAGTAGCAGCAAAATGAGTGGATTCAGGTACGATGATTCTAAGTGAAAGAAGTCACACAGGAAAAGAAACTTATCATAAGATATCACTTAGGAAGATCCTGTAAACATGGCTACACATGAACTGAGTTAGGCAAGAGAACAGAGTCTCACATTTAGAAAAAACTCTTATGCCTGCTTAAGGGGGAAGGAGAGGTGGGGTGATGCATCAAACCAGAGTTTGATATAAGCACAGGTACCGTTCCAAAAACCAACTATGGAATAGACAAGACCTACACCTTCCTCAGTGAAAGGGACTCAAAACCCCATATTTCCCGCAGAGGAATAGATCTGACTAGTAAGAATCTTAAAACCTATGTGTTGATATGTCTCCGTAAGGGAATCAAGTGTGTCTAACTGGCTTAAACATGGCAGCGAGAATCAGCTCAAACCCACTGTAAAAAGGAATTTCAAAAACAGAAAAAAGAAACAGGGAAATTCTTTACAATTCCTTCAGGGTCCCTGATGCAACCTGGAATGACCCTATCTACAATGACAGCTGGATGTGGCATAAGGATGGACACTTGGGACTGAGAGGATTGGTGAGATTGGGTGAGCAAATGCAGACCCTTTAAAGCAATAATGCATGGCACCCATTCCATGGGTCCCAGCTCTCCAGGTTGCAGGGAATATTATTACAGCTATAACGTGTACGGGAAACCTAGAGAATGGACACACTGTGAATACGAAAGGTTTCTAAAACTCAACGAAGAGCCCCTCTCCTGTTGCTCCGGTTTGACTTTCCAACTGCTTTCCTATCAATCTCCCAACTTGGAGAGACAGCCCCTTTAAGCTCCTGGTTCGCACAGGTCGCCAATTTGGCAGAGGATGAAAGGGAAGAGGGAGAACCAATGAGAGAGTAGCTGTTGGGCATTTGGATGGGCACATGTCACTCTAATTTCCCGGCAGGAAGAAGAATGAACCAAAGTCTCAGCCACCCACCGGGAACCAGTATAGGTCCTGAACCAAAAGTTTGGACTTGCGTTCAGCTCACAAAAAACGAATTGAAAAATGGAGCTCAGGGGCACAGCAATTCACAAACTGGCAGAGTAATCAAGGCCAACTATCGTCCAAAAATCTGTTGAGGGAAGGCAACGAGGCGGACTTGAAAGCGAGGCAGAATAGCAGGAAACAGATTTCAAGAGGTATGTTGGAATCACCTGTAAAGCACAGGAAGAGGGGCACAACTTCGACAATGATGCCCTTTTTGGCCAAGCAAGCAAGTGGGCAATGCAAATCTGCACTACAAAGAAGTATCACTTCCCACCGGTCAAAAGGGACATCCACAAAATGTGTAAAAACCAGAAAGGCAAGACAGGCCCTGGAGAACAGGGAGCCTTGTTATGCTGATGGGCGGGATGTAAGTTGCCAACTGCCTCACTGGAGGAGTGCATTGTGTTCCCTAAAACAAGTAAACAACAGAGCTACAGAGCCAAGGGCACTTCCAGTCTAGGGAATATACCTTAGGAAAACTGAAAGTCCATAAGACAGAGCCACCCCCAAATTGAGGGCTGCACTGCTTACAAGAACCTCAACCTGGGTACACCTGAAATATCCCAGGAAATATAAAAATGGTTCCAAACATTGTGGAACTTACGTACGATGGAATATCCCTCAGCCATGAAATCAATGTCATAATACCAGTAGCAGCAAAATGAGTGGATTCAGGTACAATGATTCTAAGTGAAAGATGTTATACAGGAAAAGAAACTTATCATAAGATATCACTTAGGAAGATCCTGTAAACATGGCTACACATGAACTGAGTCAGGCAAGAGAACAGAGTCTCATATTTAGAAAACACTCTTATGCCTGCTTAAGGGGGAAGGAGAGGTGGGGTGATGCATCAAACCAGAGTTTGATATAAGCACAGGTACCGTTCCAAAAACCAACTATGGAATAGACAAGACCTACACCTTCCTCAGTGAAAGGGACTCAAAACCCCATATTTCCCGCAGAGGAATCGATCTGACTAGTAATAATCTTAAAACCTATGTGTTGATATGTCTCCGTAAGGGAAACAAGTGTGTCTAGACTGGCATAAACATGGCAGCGAGAATCAGCTCAAACCCACTCTAAAAAGGAATTTCAAAAACAGAACAAAGAAACAGGGAAATTCTTTACAATTCCTTCAGGGTCTCTGATGCAACCTGGAATGACCCTATCTACAATGACAGCTGGATGTGGCATAAGGCTGGACACTTGGGACTGAGAGGATTGGTGAGATTGGGTGAGCAAATGCAGACCCTTTAAAGCAATAATGCATGGCACCCATTCCATGGGTCCCAGCTCTCCAGGTGGAAGGGAATATTACTACAGCTATAACGTGTACGGGAAACCTAGAGAATGGACACACTGTGAATACGAAAGGTTTCTAAAACTCAACGAAGAGCCCCTCTCCTGGTGCTCCGGTTTGACTTTCCAACTGCTTTCCTATCAATCTCCCAACTTGGAGAGACAGCCCCTTTCAGCTCCTGGTTCGCACAGGTTGCCAATTTGGCAGAGGATGAAAGGGAAGAGGGAGAACCAATGAGAGAGTAGCTGTTAGGCGTTTGGATGGGCACATGTCACTCTAATTTCCCGGCAGGAAGAAGAATTAACCAATGTCTCAGCCACCCACCGGGAACCAGTATAGGTCCTGAACCAAAAGTTTGGACTTGCGTTCAGCTCACAAAAAACGAGTTGAAAAATGGAGCTCAGGGGCACAGCAATTCACAAACTGGCAGAGTAATCAAGGCCAACTATCGTCCAAAAATCTGTTGAGGGAAGGCAACGAGGTGGACTTGAAAGCGAGGCAGAATAGCAGGAAACAGATTTCAAGAGGTACGTTGGAATCGCCTGTAAAGCACAGGAAGAGGGGCACAACTTCGACAATGATGCACTTGGCCAAAAAGTGCGTATGCGTTTTCTCCTGAATATATTCAGGAGAAAAGGCATACGCCCTTTTCGGCCAAGCAAGCAAGCGGGCAATGCAAATCTGCACTACAAAGAAGTATCACTTCCCACCGGTCAAAAGGGACATCCACAAAATGTGTAAAAACCAGAAAGGCAAGACAGGCCCTGGAGAACAGGGAGCCTTGTTATGCTGATGGGCGGGATGTAAGTTGCCAACTGCCTCACTGGAGGAGTGCATTGTGTTCCCTAAAACAAGTAAACAACAGAGCTACAGAGCCAAGGGCACTTCCAGTCTAGGGAATATACCTTGGGAAAACTGAAAATCCATAAGACAGAGCCACCCCCAAATTGAGGGCTGCACTGCTTACAAGAACCTCAACCTGGGTACACCTGAAATATCCCAGGAAATATAAAAATGGTTCCAAACATTGTGGAACTTACGTACGATGGAATATCCCTCAGCCATGAAATCAATGTCATAATACCAGTAGCAGCAAAATGAGTGGATTCAGGTACGATGATTCTAAGTGAAAGAAGTCACACAGGAAAAGAAACTTATCATAAGATATCACTTAGGAAGATCCTGTAAACATGGCTACACATGAACTGAGTTAGGCAAGAGAACAGAGTCTCACATTTAGAAAAAACTCTTATGCCTGCTTAAGGGGGAAGGAGAGGTGGGGTGATGCATCAAACCAGAGTTTGATATAAGCACAGGTACCGTTCCAAAAACCAACTATGGAATAGACAAGACCTACACCTTCCTCAGTGAAAGGGACTCAAAACCCCATATTTCCCGCAGAGGAATAGATCTGACTAGTAAGAATCTTAAAACCTATGTGTTGATATGTCTCCGTAAGGGAATCAAGTGTGTCTAACTGGCTTAAACATGGCAGCGAGAATCAGCTCAAACCCACTGTAAAAAGGAATTTCAAAAACAGAAAAAAGAAACAGGGAAATTCTTTACAATTCCTTCAGGGTCCCTGATGCAACCTGGAATGACCCTATCTACAATGACAGCTGGATGTGGCATAAGGATGGACACTTGGGACTGAGAGGATTGGTGAGATTGGGTGAGCAAATGCAGACCCTTTAAAGCAATAATGCATGGCACCCATTCCATGGGTCCCAGCTCTCCAGGTTGCAGGGAATATTATTACAGCTATAACGTGTACGGGAAACCTAGAGAATGGACACACTGTGAATACGAAAGGTTTCTAAAACTCAACGAAGAGCCCCTCTCCTGTTGCTCCGGTTTGACTTTCCAACTGCTTTCCTATCAATCTCCCAACTTGGAGAGACAGCCCCTTTAAGCTCCTGGTTCGCACAGGTCGCCAATTTGGCAGAGGATGAAAGGGAAGAGGGAGAACCAATGAGAGAGTAGCTGTTGGGCATTTGGATGGGCACATGTCACTCTAATTTCCCGGCAGGAAGAAGAATGAACCAAAGTCTCAGCCACCCACCGGGAACCAGTAGAGGTCCTGAACCAAAAGTTTGGACTTGCGTTCAGCTCACAAAAAACGAATTGAAAAATGGAGCTCAGGGGCACAGCAATTCACAAACTGGCAGAGTAATCAAGGCCAACTATCGTCCAAAAATCTGTTGAGGGAAGGCAACGAGGCGGACTTGAAAGCGAGGCAGAATAGCAGGAAACAGATTTCAAGAGGTATGTTGGAATCACCTGTAAAGCACAGGAAGAGGGGCACAACTTCGACAATGATGCCCTTTTTGGCCAAGCAAGCAAGTGGGCAATGCAAATCTGCACTACAAAGAAGTATCACTTCCCACCGGTCAAAAGGGACATCCACAAAATGTGTAAAAACCAGAAAGGCAAGACAGGCCCTGGAGAACAGGGAGCCTTGTTATGCTGATGGGCGGGATGTAAGTTGCCAACTGCCTCACTGGAGGAGTGCATTGTGTTCCCTAAAACAAGTAAACAACAGAGCTACAGAGCCAAGGGCACTTCCAGTCTAGGGAATATACCTTAGGAAAACTGAAAGTCCATAAGACAGAGCCACCCCCAAATTGAGGGCTGCACTGCTTACAAGAACCTCAACCTGGGTACACCTGAAATATCCCAGGAAATATAAAAATGGTTCCAAACATTGTGGAACTTACGTACGATGGAATATCCCTCAGCCATGAAATCAATGTCATAATACCAGTAGCAGCAAAATGAGTGGATTCAGGTACAATGATTCTAAGTGAAAGAAGTTATACAGGAAAAGAAACTTATCATAAGATATCACTTAGGAAGATCCTGTAAACATGGCTACACATGAACTGAGTCAGGCAAGAGAACAGAGTCTCATATTTAGAAAACACTCTTATGCCTGCTTAAGGGGGAAGGAGAGGTGGGGTGATGCATCAAACCAGAGTTTGATATAAGCACAGGTACCGTTCCAAAAACCAACTATGGAATAGACAAGACCTACACCTTCCTCAGTGAAAGGGACTCAAAACCCCATATTTCCCGCAGAGGAATCGATCTGACTAGTAATAATCTTAAAACCTATGTGTTGATATGTCTCCGTAAGGGAAACAAGTGTGTCTAGACTGGCATAAACATGGCAGCGAGAATCAGCTCAAACCCACTCTAAAAAGGAATTTCAAAAACAGAACAAAGAAACAGGGAAATTCTTTACAATTCCTTCAGGGTCTCTGATGCAACCTGGAATGACCCTATCTACAATGACAGCTGGATGTGGCATAAGGCTGGACACTTGGGACTGAGAGGATTGGTGAGATTGGGTGAGCAAATGCAGACCCTTTAAAGCAATAATGCATGGCACCCATTCCATGGGTCCCAGCTCTCCAGGTTGAAGGGAATATTACTACAGCTATAACGTGTACGGGAAACCTAGAGAATGGACACACTGTGAATACGAAAGGTTTCTAAAACTCAACGAAGAGCCCCTCTCCTGGTGCTCCGGTTTGACTTTCCAACTGCTTTCCTATCAATCTCCCAACTTGGAGAGACAGCCCCTTTCAGCTCCTGGTTCGCACAGGTTGCCAATTTGGCAGAGGATGAAAGGGAAGAGGGAGAACCAATGAGAGAGTAGCTGTTAGGCGTTTGGATGGGCACATGTCACTCTAATTTCCCGGCAGGAAGAAGAATTAACCAATGTCTCAGCCACCCACCGGGAACCAGTATAGGTCCTGAACCAAAAGTTTGGACTTGCGTTCAGCTCACAAAAAACGAGTTGAAAAATGGAGCTCAGGGGCACAGCAATTCACAAACTGGCAGAGTAATCAAGGCCAACTATCGTCCAAAAATCTGTTGAGGGAAGGCAACGAGGTGGACTTGAAAGCGAGGCAGAATAGCAGGAAACAGATTTCAAGAGGTACGTTGGAATCACCTGTAAAGCACAGGAAGAGGGGCACAACTTCGACAATGATGCACTTGGCCAAAAAGTGCGTATGCGTTTTCTCCTGAATATATTCAGGAGAAAAGGCATACGCCCTTTTTGGCCAAGCAAGCAAGCGGGCAATGCAAATCTGCACTACAAAGAAGTATCACTTCCCACCGGTCAAAAGGGACATCCACAAAATGTGTAAAAACCAGAAAGGCAAGACAGGCCCTGGAGAACAGGGAGCCTTGTTATGCTGATGGGCGGGATGTAAGTTGCCAACTGCCTCACTGGAGGAGTGCATTGTGTTCCCTAAAACAAGTAAACAACAGAGCTACAGAGCCAAGGGCACTTCCAATATAGGGAATATACCTTGGGAAAACTGAAAATCCATAAGACAGAGCCACCCCCAAATTGAGGGCTGCACTGCTTACAAGAACCTCAACCTGGGTACACCTGAAATATCCCAGGAAATATAAAAATGGTTCCAAACATTGTGGAACTTACGTATGATGGAATATCCCTCAGCCATGAAATCAATGTCATAAGACAAGTAGCAGCAAAATGAGTGGATTCAGGTACGATGATTCTAAGTGAAAGAAGTCACACAGGAAAAGAAACTTATCATAAGATATCACTTAGGAAGATCCTGTAAACTTGGCTACACATGAACTGAGTTAGGCAAGAGAACAGAGTCTCACATTTAGAAAACACTCTTATGCCTGCTTAAGGGGGAAGGAGAGGTGGGGTGATGCATCAAACTAGAGTTTGATATAAGCACAGGTACCGTTCCAAAAACCAACTATGGAATAGACAAGTCCTACACCTTCCTCAGTGAAAGGGACTCAAAACCCCATATTTCCCGCAGAGGAATAGATCTGACTAGTAAGAATCTTAAAACCTATGTGTTGATATGTCTCCGTAACGGAATCAAGTGTGTCTAGACTGGCATAAACATGGCAGCGAGAATCAGCTCAAACCCACTCTAAAAAGGAATTTCAAAAACAGAACAAAGAAACAGGGAAATTCTTTACAATTCCTTCAGGGTCTCTGATGCAACCTGGAATGACCCTATCTACAATGACAGCTGGATGTGGCATAAGGCTGGACACTTGGGACTGAGAAGATTGGTGAAATTGGGTGAGCAAATGCAGACCCTTTAAAGCAATAATGCATGGCACCCATTCCATGGGTCCCAGCTCTCCAGGTGGAAGGGAATATTACTACAGCTATAACGTGTACAGGAAACCTAGAGAATGGACACACTGTGAATACGAAAGGTTTCTAAAACTCAACGAAGAGCCCCTCTCCTGGTGCTCCGGTTTGACTTTCCAACTGCTGTCCTATCAATCTCCCAACTTGGAGAGACAGCCCCTTTAAGCTCCTGGTCCGCACAGGTTGCCAATTTGGCAGAGGATGAAAGGGAAGAGGGAGAACCAATGAGAGAGTAGCTGTTAGGCATTTGGATGGGCACATGTCACTCTAATTTCCCGGCAGGAAGAAGAATGAACCAAAGTCTCAGCCACCCACCGGGAACCAGTATAGGTCCTGAACCAAAAGTTTGGACTTGCGTTCAGCTCACAAAAAACGAGTTGAAAAATGGAGCTCAGGGGCACAGCAATTCACAAACTGGCAGAGCAATCAAGGCCAACTATCGTCCAAAAATCTGTTGAGGGAAGGCAACGAGGCGGACTTGAAAGCGAGGCAGAATAGCAGGAAACAGATTTCAAGAGGTATGTTGGAATCGCCTGTAAAGCACAAGAAGAGGGGCACAACTTCGACATTGATGCACTTGGCTAAAAAGGGCGTATGCGTTTTCTCCTGAATATATTCAGGAGAAAACGCATACGCCCTTTTTGGCCAAGCAAGCAAGCGGGCAATGCAAACCTGCACTACACAGAAGTATCACTTCCCACCGGTCTAAGGGGACATCCAGAAAATGTGTAAAAACCAGAAAGGCAAGACAGGCCCTGGAGAACAGGGAGCCTTGTTATGCTGATGGGCGGGATGTAAGTTGCCAACTGCCTCACTGGAGGAGTGCATTGTGTTCCCTAAAACAAGTAAACAACAGAGCTACAGAGCCAAGGGCACTTCCAGTCTAGGGAATATACCTTGGGAAAACTGAAAGTCCATAAGACAGAGCCACCCCCAAATTGAGGGCTGCACTGCTTACAAGAACCTCAACCTGGGTACACCTGAAATATCCCAGGAAATATAAAAATGGTTCCAAACATTGTGTAACTTACGTACGATGGAATATCCCTCAGCCATGAAATCAATGTCATAAGACCAGTAGCAGCAAAATGAGTGGATCCAGGTACGATGATTCTAAGTGAAAGAAGTCACACAGGAAAAGAAACTTATCATAAGATATCACTTAGGAAGATCCTGTAAACATGGCTACACATGAACTGAGTTAGGCAAGAGAACAGAGTCTCACATTTAGAAAACACTCTTATGCCTGCTTATGGGGGAAGGAGAGGTGGGGTGATGCATCAAACTAGAGTTTGATATAAGCACAGGTACCGTTCCAAAAACCAACTATGGAATAGACAAGACCTACACCTTCCTCAGTGAAAGGGACTCAAAACCCCATATTTCCCGCAGAGGAATAGATCTGACTAGTAAGAATCTTAAAACCTATGTGTTGATATGTCTCCGTAAGGGAATCAAGTGTGTCTAGACTGGCTTAAACATGGCAGCGAGAATCAGCACAAACCCACTCTAAAAAGGAATTTCAAAAACAGAACAAAGAAACAGGGAAATTCTTTACAATTCCTTCAGGGTCTCTGATGCAACCTGGAATGGCCCTATCTACAATGAAAGCTGGATGTGGCATAAGGCTGGACACTTGGGACTGAGAAGATTGGTGAGATTGGGTGAGCAAATGCAGACCCTTTAAATCAATAATGCATGGCACCCATTCCATGGGTCCCAGCTCTCCATGTTGAAGGGAATATTACTACAGCTATAACGTGTATGGGAAACCTAGAGAATGGACACACTGTGAATACGAAAGGTTTCTAAAACTCAACGAAGAGCCCCTCTCCTGGTGCTCCGGTTTGACTTTCCAACTGCTTTCCTATCAATCTCCCAACTTGGAGAGACAGCCCCTTTAAGCTCCTGGTTCGCACAGGTCGCCAATTTGGCAGAGGATGAAAGGGAAGAGGGAGAACCAATGAGAGAGTAGCTGTTAGGCATTTGGATGGGCACATGTCACTCTAATTTCCCGGCAGGAAGAAGAATGAACCAAAGTCTCAGCCACCCACCGGGAACCAGTATAGGTCCTGAACCAAAAGTTTGGACTTGCGTTCAGCTCACAAAAAACGAGTTGAAAAATGGAGCTCAGGGGCGCAGCAATTCACAAACTGGCAGAGTAATCAAGGCCAACTATCGTCCAAAAATCTGTTGAGGGAAGGCAACGAGGCGGACTTGAAAGCGAGGCAGAATAGCAGGAAACAGATTTCAAGAGGTATGTTGGAATCGCCTGTAAAGCACAGGAAGAGGGGCACAACTTCGATATTGATGCACTTGGCCAAAAAGGGCGTATGCGTTTTCTCCTGAATATATTCAAGAGAAAAGGCATACGCCCTTTTTGGCCAAGCAAGCAAGCGGGCAATGCAAATCTGCACTACAAAGAAGTATCACTTCCCAACGGTCAAAAGGGACATCCACAAAATGTGTAAAAACCAGAAAGGCAAGACAGGCCCTGGAGAACAGGGAGCCTTGTTATGCTGATGGGCGGGATGTAAGTTGCCAACTGCCTCACTGGAGGAGTGCATTGTGTTCCCTAAAACAAGTAAACAACAGAGCTACAGAGCCAAGGGCACTTCCAGTCTAGGGAATATACCTTGGGAAAACTGAAAATCCATAAGACAGAGCCACCCCCAAATTGAGGGCTGCACTGCTTACAAGAACCTCAACCTGGGTACACCTGAAATATCCCAGGAAATATAAAAATGGTTCCAAACATTGTGGAACTTACGTACGATGGAATATCCCTCAGCCATGAAATCAATGTCATAATACCAGTAGCAGCAAAATGAGTGGATTCAGGTATGATGATTCTAAGTGAAAGAAGTCACACAGGAAAAGAAACTTATCATAAGATATCACTTAGGAAGATCCTGTAAACATGGCTACACATGAACTGAGTTAGGCAAGAGAACAGAGTCTCACATTTAGAAAACACTCTTATGCCTGCTTAAGGGGGAAGGAGAGGTGGGGTGATGCATCAAACCAGAGTTTGATATAAGCACAGGTACCGTTCCAAAAACCAACTATGGAATAGACAAGACCTACACCTTCCTCAGTGAAAGGGACTCAAAACTCCATATTTCCCGCAGAGGAATAGATCTGACTAGTAAGAATCTTAAAACCTATGTATTGATATGTCTCCGTAAGGGAATCAAGTGTGTCTAGACTGGCATAAACATGGCAGCGAGAATCAGGTCAAACCCACTCTAAAAAGGAATTTCAAAAACAGAACAAAGAAACAGGGAAATTCTTTACAATTCCTTCAGGGTCTCTGATGCAACCTGGAATGACCCTATCTACAATGACAGCTGGATGTGGCATAAGGCTGGACACTTGGGACTGAGAGGATTGGTGAGGTTGGGTGAGCAAATGCAGACCCTTTAAAGCAATAATGCATGGCACCCATTCCATGGGTCCCAGCTCTCCAGGTTGAAGGGAATATTACTACAGCTATAACATGTACGGGAAACCTAGAGAATGGACACACTGTGAATACGAAAGGTTTCTAAAACTCAACGAAGAGCCCCTCTCCTGGTGCACTGGTTTGACTTTCCAACTGCTTTCCTATCAATCTCTCAACTTGGAGAGACAGCCCCTTTAAGCTCCTGGTTCGCACAGGTTGCCAATTTGGCAGAGGATGAAAGGGAAGAGGGAGAACCAATGAGAGAGTAGCTGTTAGGCATTTGGATGGGCACATGTCACTCTAATTTCCCGGCAGGAAGAAGAATTAACCAAAGTCTCAGCCACCCACCGGGAACCAGTATAGGTCCTGAACCAAAAGTTTGGACTTGCGTTCAGCTCACAAAAAACGAGTTGAAAAATGGAGCTCAGGGGCACAGCAATTCACAAACTGGCAGAGTAATCAAGGCCAACTATCGTCCAAAAATCTGTTGAGGGAAGGCAACGAGGCGGACTTGAAAGCGAGGCAGAATAGCAGGAAACAGATTTCAAGAGGTATGTTTGAATCACCTGTAAAGCACAGGAAGAGGGGCACAACTTCGACATTGATGCACTTGGCCAAAAAGGGCGTATGCGTTTTCTCCTGAATATATTCAGGAGAAAACGCATACGCCCTTTTTGGCCAAGCAAGCAAGCGGGCAATGCAAATCTGCACTACAAAGAAGTATCACTTCCCACCGGTCAAAAGGGACATCCACAAAATGTGTAAAAACCAGAAAGGCAAGACAGGCCCTGGAGAACAGGGAGCCTTGTTATGCTGATGGGCGGGATGTAAGTTGCCAACTGCCTCACTGGAGGAGTGCATTGTGTTCCCTAAAACAAGTAAACAACACAGCTACAGAGCCAAGGGCACTTCCAGTCTAGGGAATATACCTTGGGAAAACTGAAAGTCCATAAGACAGAGCCACCCCCAAATTGAGGGCTGCACTGCTTACAAGAACCTCAACCTGGGTACACCTGAAATATCCCAGGAAATATAAAAATGGTTCCAAACATTGTGGAACTTACGTACGATGGAATATCCCTCAGCCATGAAATCAATGTCATAAGACCAGTAGCAGCAAAATGAGTGGATTCAGGTACAATGATTCTAAGTGAAAGAAGTTATACAGGAAAAGAAACTTATCATAAGATACCACTTAGGAAGATCCTGTAAACATGGCTACACATGAACTGAGTTAGGCAAGAGAACAGAGTCTCATATTTAGAAAACACTCTTATGCCTGCTTAAGGGGGAAGGAGAGTTGGGGTGATGCATCAAACCAGAGTTTGATATAAGCACAGGTACCGTTCCAAAAACCAACTATGGAATAGACAAGACCTACACCTTCCTCAGTGAAAGGGACTCAAAACCCCATATTTCCCGCAGAGGAATCGATCTGACTAGTAAGAATCTTAAAACCTATGTGTTGATATGTGTCCGTAAGGGAATCAAGTGTGTCTAGACTGGCATAAACATGGCAGCGAGAATCAGCTCAAACCCACTCTAAAAAGGAATTTCAAAAACAGAACAAAGAAACAGGGAAATTCTTTACAATTCCTTCAGGGTCTCTGATGCAACCTGGAATGACCCTATCTACAATGACAGCTGGATCTGGCATAAGGCTGGACACTTGGGACTGAGAGGATTGGTGAGATTGGGTGAGCAAATGCAGACCCTTTAAAGCAATAATGCATGGCACCCATTCCATTGGTCCCAGCTCTCCAGGTTGCAGGGAATAATACTACAGCTATAACGTGTACGGGAAACCTAGAGAATGGACACACTGTGAATACGAAAGGTTTCTAAAACTCAACGAAGAGCCCCTCTCCTGGTGCTCCGGTTTGACTTTCCAACTGCTTTCCTATCAATCTCCCAACTTGGAGAGACAGCCCCTTTAAGCTCCTGGTACGCACAGGTTGCCAATTTGGCAGAGGATGAAAGGGAAGAGGGAGAACCAATGAGAGAGTAGCTGTTAGGCGTTTGGATGGGCACATGTCACTCTAATTTCCCGGCAGGAAGAAGAATTAACCAATGTCTCAGCCACCCACCGGGAACCAGTAGAGGTCCTGAACCAAAAGTTTGGACTTGCGTTCAGCTCACAAAAAACGAGTTGAAAAATGGAGCTCAGGGGCACAGCAATCCACAAACTGGCAGAGTATTCAAGGCCAACTATCGTCCAAAAATCTGTTGAGGGAAGGCAACGAGGTGGACTTGAAAGCGAGGCAGAATAGCAGGAAACAGATTTCAAGAGGTACGTTGGAATCGCCTGTAAAGCACAGGAAGAGGGGCACAACTTCGACAATGATGCACTTGGCCAAAAAGTGCGTATGCGTTTTCTCCTGAATATATTCAGGAGAAAAGGCATACGCCATTTTTGGCCAAGCAAGCAAGCGGGCAATGCAAATCTGCACTACAAAGAAGTATCACATCCCACCGGTCAAAAGGGACATCCACAAAATGTGTAAAAACCAGAAAGGCAAGACAGGCCCTGGATAACAGGGAGCCTTGTTATGCTGATGGGCGGGATGTAAGTTGCCAACTGCCTCACTGGAGGAGTGCATTGTGTTCCCTAAAACAAGTAAACAACAGAGCTACAGAGCCAAGGGCACTTCCAATATAGGGAACATACCTTGGGAAAACTGAAAATCCATAAGACAGAGCCACCCCCAAATTGAGGGCTGCACTGCTTACAAGAACCTCAACCTGGGTACACCTGAAATATCCCAGGAAATATAAAAATGGTTCCAAACATTGTGGAACTTACGTACGATGGAATATCCCTCAGCCATGAAATCAATGTCATAAGACCAGTAGCAGCAAAATGAGTGGATTCAGGTACGATGATTCTAAGTGAAAGAAGTCACACAGGAAAAGAAACTTATCATAAGATATCACTTAGGAAGATCATGTAAACTTGGCTACACATGAACTGAGATAGGCAAGAGAACAGAGTCTCACATTTAGAAAACACTCTTATGCCTGCTTAAGGGGGAAGGAGAGGTGGGGTGATGCATCAAACTAGAGTTTGATATAAGCACAGGTACCGTTCCAAAAACCAACTATGGAATAGACAAGTCCTACACCTTCCTCAGTGAAAGGGACTCAAAACCCCATATTTCCCACAGAGGAATAGATCTGACTAGTAAGAATCTTAAAACCTATGTGTTGATACGTCTCCGTAACGGAATCAAGTGTGTCTAGACTGGCATAAACAGGGCAGCGAGAATCAGCTCAAACCCACTCTAAAAAGGAATTTCAAAAACAGAACAAAGAAACAGGGAAATTCTTTACAATTCCTTCAGGGTCTCTGATGCAACCTGGAATGACCCTATCTACAATGACAGCTGGATGTGGCATAAGGCTGGACACTTGGGACTGAGAGGATTGGTGAGATTGGGTGAGCAAATGCAGACCCTTTAAAGCAATAATGCATGGCACCCATTCCATGGGTCCCAGCTCTCCAGGTTGAAGGGAATATTACTACAGCTATAACGTGTACGGGAAACCTAGAGAATGGACACACTGTGAATACGAAAGGTTTCTAAAACTCAACGAAGAGCCCCTCTCCTGGTGCTCCGGTTTGACTTTCCAACTGCTTTCCTATCAATCTCCCAACTTGGAGAGACAGCCCCTTTAAGCTCCTGGTTCGCACAGGTTGCCAATTTGGCAGAGGATGAAAGGGAAGAGGGAGAACCAATGAGAGAGTAGCTGTTAGGCATTTGGATGGGCACATGTCACTCTAATTTCCCGGCAGGAAGAAGAATTAACCAAAATCTCAGCCACCCACCGGGAACCAGTATAGGTCCTGAACCAAAAGTTTGGACTTGCGTTCAGCTCACAAAAAACGAGTTGAAAAATGGAGCTCAGGGGCACAGCAATTCACAAACTGGCAGAGTAATCAAGGCCAACTATCGTCCAAAAATCTGTTGAGGGAAGGCAACGAGGCGGACTTGAAAGCGAGGCAGAATAGCAGGAAACAGAGTTCAAGAGGTACGTTGGAATCGCCTGTAAAGCACAGGAAGAGGGGCACAACTTCGACAATGATGCACTTGGCCAAAAAGGGCGTATGCGTTTTCTCCTGAATATATTCAGGAGAAAACGCATACGCCCTTTTTGGCCAAGCAAGCAAGCGTGCAATGCAAATCTGCACTACAAAGAAGTATCACTTCCCAACGGTCAAAAGGGACATCCACAAAATGTGTAAAAACCAGAAAGGCAAGACAGGCCCTGGAGAACAGGGAGCCTTGTTATGCTGATGGGCGGGATGTAAGTTGCCAACTGCCTCACTGGAGGAGTGCATTGTGTCCCCTAAAACAAGTAAACAACAGAGCTACAGAGCCAAGGGCACTTCCAGTCTAGGGAATATACCTTGGGAAAACTGAAAATCCATAAGAGAGAGCCACCCCCAAATTGAGGGCTGCACTGCTTACAGGAACCTCAACCTGGGTACACCTGAAATATCCCAGGAAATATAAAAATGGTTCCAAACATTGTGGAACTTACGTACGATGGAATATCCCTCAGCCATGAAATCAATGTCATAAGACCAGTAGCAGCAAAATGAGTGGATTCAGGTACGATGATTCTAAGTGAAAGAAGTCACACAGGAAAAGAAACTTATCATAAGATATCACTTAGGAAGATCCTGTAAACATGGCTACACATGAACTGAGTTAGGCAAGAGAACAGAGTCTCACATTTAGAAAACACTCTTATGCCTGCTTAAGGGGGAAGGAGAGGTGGGGTGATGCATCAAACCCGAGTTTGATAAAAGCACAGGTACCGTTCCAAAAACCAACTATGGAATTGACAAGACCTACACCTTCCTCAGTGAAAGGGACTCAAAACCCCATATTTCCCACAGAGGAATAGATCTGGCTAGTAAGAATCTTAAAACCTATGTATTGATATGTCTCCGTAAGGGAATCAAGTGTGTCTAGACTGGCATAAACATGGCAGCGAGAATCAGCTCAAACCCACTCTAAAAAGGAATTTCAAAAACAGAACAAAGAAACAGGGAAATTCTTCACAATTCCTTCAGGGTCTCTGATTCAACCTGGAATGACCCTATCTACAATGACAGCTGGATGTGGCATAAGGCTGGACACTTGGGACTGAGAAGATTGGTGAGATTGGGTGAGCAAATGCAGACCCTTTAAAGCAATAATGCATGGCACCCATTCCATGGGTCCCAGCTCTCCAGGTTGAAGGGAATATTACTACAGCTATAACGTGTACGGGAAACCTAGAGAATGGACACACTGTGAATACGAAAGGTTTCTAAAACTCAACGAAGAGCCCCTCTCCTGGTGCTCCGGTTTGACTTTCCAACTGCTTTCCTATCAATCTCCCAACTTGGAGAGACAGCCCCTTTAAGCTCCTGGTTCGCACAGGTTGCCAATTTGGCAGAGGATGAAAGGGAAGAGGGAGAACCAATGAGAGAGTAGCTGTTAGGCATTTGGATGGGCACATGTCACTCTAATTTCCCGGCAGGAAGAAGAATGAACCAAAGTCTCAGCCACCCACCGGGAACCAGTAGAGGTCCTGAACCAAAAGTTTGGACTTGCGTTCAGCTCACAAAAAACGAGTTGAAAAATGGAGCTCAGGGGCATAGCAATTCACAAACTGGCAGAGTAATCAAGGCCAACTATCGTCCAAAAATCTGTTGAGGGAAGGCAACGAGGCGGACTTGAAAGCGAGGCAGAATAGCAGGAAACAGATTTCAAGAGGTACGTTGGAATCGCCTGTAAAGCACAGGAAGAGGGGCACAACTTCGACAATGATGCACTTGGCCAAAAAGTGCGTATGCGTTTTCTCCTGAATATATTCAGGAGAAAACGCATACGCCCTTTTTGGCCAAGCAAGCAAGCGGGCAATGCAAATCTGCACTACAAAGAAGTATCACTTCCCACCGGTCAAAGGAGACATCCACAAAATGTGTAAAAACAAGAAAGGCAAGACAGGCCCTGGAGAACAGGGAGCCTTGTTATGCTGATGGGCGGGATGTAAGTTGCCAACTGCCTCACTGGAGGAGTGCACTGTGTCCCCTAAAACAAGTAAACAACAGAGCTACAGAGCCAAGGGCACTTCCAGTCTAGGGAATATACCTTGGGAAAACTGAAAATCCATAAGACAGAGCCACCCCCAAATTGAGGGCTGCACTGCTTACAGGATCCTCAACCTGGGTACAACTGAAATATCCCAGGAAATATAAAAATGGTTCCAAACATTGTGGAACTTACGTACGATGGAATATCCCTCAGCCATGAAATCAATGTCATAAGACCAGTAGCAGCAAAATGAGTGGATTCAGGTACGATGATTCTAAGTGAAAGAAGTCACACAGGAAAAGAAACTTATCATAAGATATCACTTAGGAAGATCCTGTAAACATGGCTACACATGAACTGAGTTAGGCAAGAGAACAGAGTCTCACATTTAGAAAACACTCTTATGCCTGCTTAAGGGGGAAGGAGAGGTGGGGTGATGCATCAAACCAGAGTTTGATATAAGCACAGGTACCATTCCAAAAACCAACTATGGAATAGACAAGACCTACACCTTCCTCAGTGAAAGGGACTCAAAACCCCATATTTCCCACAGAGGAATAGATCTGACTAGTAAGAATCTTAAAACCTATGTATTGATATGTCTCCGTAAGCGAATCAAGTGTGTCTAGACTGGCATAAACATGGCCGCGAGAATCAGCTCAAACCCACTCTAAAAAGGAATTTCAAAAACAGAACAAAGAAACAGGGAAATTCTTTACAATTCCTTCAGGGTCTCTGATGCAACCTGGAATGACCCTATCTACAATGACAGCTGGATGTGGCATAAGGCTGGACACTTGGGACTGAGAGGATTGGTGAGATTGGGTGAGCAAATGCAGACCCTTTAAAGCAATAATGCATGGCACCCATTCCATGGGTCCCAGCTCTCCAGGTTGAAGGGAATATTACTACAGCTATAACATGTACGGGAAACCTAGAGAATGGACACACTGTGAATACGAAAGGTTTCTAAAACTCAACGAAGAGCCCCTCTCCTGGTGCACTGGTTTGACTTTCCAACTGCTTTCCTATCAATCTCCCAACTTGGAGAGACAGCCCCTTTAAGCTCCTGGTTCGCACAGGTTGCCAATTTGGCAGAGGATGAAAGGGAAGAGGGAGAACCAATGAGAGAGTAGCTGTTAGGCATTTGGATGGGCACATGTCACTCTAATTTCCCGGCAGGAAGAAGAATTAACCAAAGTCTCAGCCACCCACCGGGAACCAGTATAGGTCCCGAACCAAAAGTTTGGACTTGCGTTCAGCTCACAAGAAACGAGTTGAAAAATGGAGCTCAGGGGCACAGCAATTCACCAACTGGCAGAGTAATCAAGGCCAACTATCGTCCAAAAATCTGTTGAGGGAAGGCAACGAGGCGGACTTGAAAGCGAGGCAGAATAGCAGGAAACAGAGTTCAAGAGGTACGTTGGAATCGCCTGTAAAGCACAGGAAGAGGGGCACAACTTCGACAATGATGCACTTGGCCAAAAAGGGCGTATGCGTTTTCTCCTGAATATATTCAGGAGAAAACGCATACGCCCTTTTTGGCCAAGCAAGCAAGCGGGCAATGCAAATCTGCACTACAAAGAAGTATCACTTCCCAACGGTCAAAAGGGACATCCACAAAATGTGTAAAAACCAGAAAGGCAAGACAGGCCCTGGAGAACAGGGAGCCTTGTTATGCTGATGGGCGGGATGTAAGTTGCCAACTGCCTCACTGGAGGAGTGCATTGTGTCCCCTAAAACAAGTAAACAACAGAGCTACAGAGCCAAGGGCACTTCCAGTCTAGGGAATATACCTTGGGAAAACTGAAAATCCATAAGAGAGAGCCACCCCCAAATTGAGGGCTGCACTGCTTACAGGAACCTCAACCTGGGTACACCTGAAATATCCCAGGAAATATAAAAATGGTTCCAAACATTGTGGAACTTACGTACGATGGAATATCCCTCAGCCATGAAATCAATGTCATAAGACCAGTAGCAGCAAAATGAGTGGATTCAGGTACGATGATTCTAAGTGAAAGAAGTCACACAGGAAAAGAAACTTATCATAAGATATCACTTAGGAAGATCCTGTAAACATGGTTACACATGAACTGAGTTAGGCAAGAGAACAGAGTCTCACATTTAGAAAACACTCTTATGCCTGCTTAAGGGGGAAGGAGAGGTGGGGTGATGCATCAAACCCGAGTTTGATAAAAGCACAGGTACCGTTCCAAAAACCAACTATGGAATAGACAAGACCTACACCTTCCTCAGTGAAAGGGACTCAAAACCCCATATTTCCCACAGAGGAATAGATCTGGCTAGTAAGAATCTTAAAACCTATGTATTGATATGTCTCCGTAAGGGAATCAAGTGTGTCTAGACTGGCATAAACATGGCAGCGAGAATCAGCTCAAACCCACTCTAAAAAGGAATTTCAAAAACAGAACAAAGAAACAGGGAAATTCTTCACAATTCCTTCAGGGTCTCTGATTCAACCTGGAATGACCCTATCTACAATGACAGCTGGATGTGGCATAAGGCTGGACACTTGGGACTGAGAAGATTGGTGAGATTGGGTGAGCAAATGCATACCCTTTAAAGCAATAATGCATGGCACCCATTCCATGGGTCCCAGCTCTCCAGGTGGAAGGGAATATTACTACAGCTATAACGTGTACGGGAAACCTAGAGAATGGACACACTGTGAATACGAAAGGTTTCTAAAACTCAACGAAGAGCCCCTCTCCTGGTGCTCCGGTTTGACTTTCCAACTGCTTTCCTATCAATCTCCCAACTTGGAGAGACAGCCCCTTTAAGCTCCTGGTTCGCACAGGTTGCCAATTTGGCAGAGGATGAAAGGGAAGAGGGAGAACCAATGAGAGAGTAGCTGTTAGGCATTTGGATGGGCACATGTCACTCTAATTTCCCGGCAGGAAGAAGAATGAACCAAAGTCTCAGCCACCCACCGGGAACCAGTAGAGGTCCTGAACCAAAAGTTTGGACTTGCGTTCAGCTCACAAAAAACGAGTTGAAAAATGGAGCTCAGGGGCACAGCAATTCACCAACTGGCAGAGTAATCAAGGCCAACTATCGTCCAAAAATCTGTTGAGGGAAGGCAACGAGGCGGACTTGAAAGCGAGGCAGAGTAGCAGGAAACAGATTTCAAGAGGTACGTTGGAATCGCCTGTAAAGCACAGGAAGAGGGGCACAACTTCGACAATGATGCACTTGGCCAAAAAGGGCGTATGCGTCTTCTCCTGAATATATTCAGGAGAAAACGCATACGCCCTTTTTGGCCAAGCAAGCAAGCGGGCAATGCAAATCTGCACTACAAAGAAGTATCACTTCCCAACGGTCAAAAGGGACATCCACAAAATGTGTAAAAACCAGAAAGGCAAGACAGGCCCTGGAGAACAGGGAGCCTTGTTATGCTGATGGGCGGGATGTAAGTTGCCAACTGCCTCACTGGAGGAGTGCATTGTGTCCCCTAAAACAAGTAAACAACAGAGCTACAGAGCCAAGGGCACTTCCAGTCTAGGGAATATACCTTGGGAAAACTGAAAATCCATAAGAGAGAGCCACCCCCAAATTGAGGGCTGCACTGCTTACAGGAACCTCAACCTGGGTACACCTGAAATATCCCAGGAAATATAAAAATGGTTCCAAACATTGTGGAACTTACGTACGATGGAATATCCCTCAGCCATGAAATCAATGTCATAAGACCAGTAGCAGCAAAATGAGTGGATTCAGGTACGATGATTCTAAGTGAAAGAAGTCACACAGGAAAAGAAACGTATCATAAGATATCACTTAGGAAGATCCTGTAAACATGGCTACACATGAACTGAGTTAGGCAAGAGAACAGAGTCTCACATTTAGAAAACACTCTTATGCCTGCTTAAGGGGGAAGGAGAGGTGGGGTGATGCATCAAACCCGAGCTTGATATAAGCACAGGTACCGTTCCAAAAACCAACTATGGAATAGACAAGACCTACACCTTCCTCAGTGAAAGGGACTCAAAACCCCATATTTCCCGCAGAGGAATAGATCTGACTAGTAAGAATCTTAAAACCTATGTATTGATATGTCTCCGTAAGCGAATCAAGTGTGTCTAGACTGGCATAAACATGGCCGCGAGAATCAGCTCAAACCCACTCTAAAAAGGAATTTCAAAAACAGAACAAAGAAACAGGGAAATTCTTTACAATTCCGTCAGGGTCTCTGATGCAACCTGGAATGACCCTATCTACAATGACAGCTGGATGTGGCATAAGGCTGGACACTTGGGACTGAGAGGATTGGTGAGATTGGGTGAGCAAATGCATACCCTTTAAAGCAATAATGCATGGCACCCATTCCATGGGTCCCAGCTCTCCAGGTGGAAGGGAATATTACTACAGCTATAACGTGTACGGGAAACCTAGAGAATGGACACACTGTGAATACGAAAGGTTTCTAAAACTCAACGAAGAGCCCCTCTCCTGGTGCTCCGGTTTGACTTTCCAACTGCTTTCCTATCAATCTCCCAACTTGGAGAGACAGCCCCTTTAAGCTCCTGGTTCGCACAGGTTGCCAATTTGGCAGAGGATGAAAGGGAAGAGGGAGATCCAATGAGAGAGTAGCTGTTAGGCATTTGGATGGGCACATGTCACTCTAATTTCCCGGCAGGAAGAAGAATGAACCAAAGTCTCAGCCACCCACCGGGAACCAGTAGAGGTCCTGAACCAAAAGTTTGGACTTGCGTTCAGCTCACAAAAAACGAGTTGAAAAATGGAGCTCAGGGGCATAGCAATTCACAAACTGGCAGAGTAATCAAGGCCAACTATCGTCCAAAAATCTGTTGAGGGAAGGCAACGAGGCGGACTTGAAAGCGAGGCAGAATAGCAGGAAACAGATTTCAAGAGGTACGTTGGAATCGCCTGTAAAGCACAGGAAGAGGGGCACAACTTCGACAATGATGCACTTGGCCAAAAAGTGCGTATGCGTTTTCTCCTGAATATATTCAGGAGAAAACGCATACGCCCTTTTTGGCCAAGCAAGCAAGCGGGCAATGCAAATCTGCACTACAAAGAAGTATCACTTCCCACCGGTCAAAGGAGACATCCACAAAATGTGTAAAAACAAGAAAGGCAAGACAGGCCCTGGAGAACAGGGAGCCTTGTTATGCTGATGGGCGGGATGTAAGTTGCCAACTGCCTCACTGGAGGAGTGCACTGTGTCCCCTAAAACAAGTAAACAACAGAGCTACAGAGCCAAGGGCACTTCCAGTCTAGGGAATATACCTTGGGAAAACTGAAAATCCATAAGACAGAGCCACCCCCAAATTGAGGGCTGCACTGCTTACAGGATCCTCAACCTGGGTACACCTGAAATATCCCAGGAAATATAAAAATGGTTCCAAACATTGTGGAACTTACGTACGATGGAATATCCCTCAGCCATGAAATCAATGTCATAAGACCAGTAGCAGCAAAATGAGTGGATTCAGGTACGATGATTCTAAGTGAAAGAAGTCACACAGGAAAAGAAACTTATCATAAGATATCACTTAGGAAGATCCTGTAAACATGGCTACACATGAACTGAGTTAGGCAAGAGAACAGAGTCTCACATTTAGAAAACACTCTTATGCCTGCTTAAGGGGGAAGGAGAGGTGGGGTGATGCATCAAACCAGAGTTTGATATAAGCACAGGTACCATTCCAAAAACCAACTATGGAATAGACAAGACCTACACCTTCCTCAGTGAAAGGGACTCAAAACCCCATATTTCCCACAGAGGAATAGATCTGACTAGTAAGAATCTTAAAACCTATGTATTGATATGTCTCCGTAAGCGAATCAAGTGTGTCTAGACTGGCATAAACATGGCCGCGAGAATCAGCTCAAACCCACTCTAAAAAGGAATTTCAAAAACAGAACAAAGAAACAGGGAAATTCTTTACAATTCCTTCAGGGTCTCTGATGCAACCTGGAATGACCCTATCTACAATGACAGCTGGATGTGGCATAAGGCTGGACACTTGGGACTGAGAGGATTGGTGAGATTGGGTGAGCAAATGCAGACCCTTTAAAGCAATAATGCATGGCACCCATTCCATGGGTCCCAGCTCTCCAGGTGGAAGGGAATATTACTACAGCTATAACGTGTACGGGAAACCTAGAGAATGGACACACTGTGAATACGAAAGGTTTCTAAAACTCAACGAAGAGCCCCTCTCCTGGTGCTCCAGTTTGACTTTCCAACTGCTTTCCTATCAATCTCCCAACTTGGAGAGACAGCCCCTTTAAGCTCCTGGTTCGCACAGGTTGCCAATTTGGCAGAGGATGAAAGGGAAGAGGGAGAACCAATGAGAGAGTAGCTGTTAGGCATTTGGATGGGCACATGTCACTCTAATTTCCCGGCAGGAAGAAGAATTAACCAAAGTCTCAGCCACCCACCGGGAACCAGTATAGGTCCCGAACCAAAAGTTTGGACTTGCGTTCAGCTCACAAGAAACGAGTTGAAAAATGGAGCTCAGGGGCACAGCAATTCACCAACTGGCAGAGTAATCAAGGCCAACTATCGTCCAAAAATCTGTTGAGGGAAGGCAACGAGGCGGACTTGAAAGCGAGGCAGAATAGCAGGAAACAGAGTTCAAGAGGTACGTTGGAATCGCCTGTAAAGCACAGGAAGAGGGGCACAACTTCGACAATGATGCACTTGGCCAAAAAGGGCGTATGCGTCTTCTCCTGAATATATTCAGGAGAAAACGCATACGCCCTTTTTGGCCAAGCAAGCAAGCGGGCAATGCAAATCTGCACTACAAAGAAGTATCACTTCCCAACGGTCAAAAGGGACATCCACAAAATGTGTAAAAACCAGAAAGGCAAGACAGGCCCTGGAGAACAGGGAGCCTTGTTATGCTGATGGGCGGGATGTAAGTTGCCAACTGCCTCACTGGAGGAGTGCATTGTGTCCCCTAAAACAAGTAAACAACAGAGCTACAGAGCCAAGGGCACTTCCAGTCTAGGGAATATACCTTGGGAAAACTGAAAATCCATAAGAGAGAGCCACCCCCAAATTGAGGGCTGCACTGCTTACAGGAACCTCAACCTGGGTACACCTGAAATATCCCAGGAAATATAAAAATGGTTCCAAACATTGTGGAACTTACGTACGATGGAATATCCCTCAGCCATGAAATCAATGTCATAAGACCAGTAGCAGCAAAATGAGTGGATTCAGGTACGATGATTCTAAGTGAAAGAAGTCACACAGGAAAAGAAACGTATCATAAGATATCACTTAGGAAGATCCTGTAAACATGGCTACACATGAACTGAGTTAGGCAAGAGAACAGAGTCTCACATTTAGAAAACACTCTTATGCCTGCTTAAGGGGGAAGGAGAGGTGGGGTGATGCATCAAACCCGAGCTTGATATAAGCACAGGTACCGTTCCAAAAACCAACTATGGAATAGACAAGACCTACACCTTCCTCAGTGAAAGGGACTCAAAACCCCATATTTCCCGCAGAGGAATAGATCTGACTAGTAAGAATCTTAAAACCTATGTATTGATATGTCTCCGTAAGCGAATCAAGTGTGTCTAGACTGGCATAAACATGGCCGCGAGAATCAGCTCAAACCCACTCTAAAAAGGAATTTCAAAAACAGAACAAAGAAACAGGGAAATTCTTTACAATTCCGTCAGGGTCTCTGATGCAACCTGGAATGACCCTATCTACAATGACAGCTGGATGTGGCATAAGGCTGGACACTTGGGACTGAGAGGATTGGTGAGATTGGGTGAGCAAATGCATACCCTTTAAAGCAATAATGCATGGCACCCATTCCATGGGTCCCAGCTCTCCAGGTGGAAGGGAATATTACTACAGCTATAACGTGTACGGGAAACCTAGAGAATGGACACACTGTGAATACGAAAGGTTTCTAAAACTCAACGAAGAGCCCCTCTCCTGGTGCTCCGGTTTGACTTTCCAACTGCTTTCCTATCAATCTCCCAACTTGGAGAGACAGCCCCTTTAAGCTCCTGGTTCGCACAGGTTGCCAATTTGGCAGAGGATGAAAGGGAAGAGGGAGATCCAATGAGAGAGTAGCTGTTAGGCATTTGGATGGGCACATGTCACTCTAATTTCCCGGCAGGAAGAAGAATGAACCAAAGTCTCAGCCACCCACCGGGAACCAGTAGAGGTCCTGAACCAAAAGTTTGGACTTGCGTTCAGCTCACAAAAAACGAGTTGAAAAATGGAGCTCAGGGGCATAGCAATTCACAAACTGGCAGAGTAATCAAGGCCAACTATCGTCCAAAAATCTGTTGAGGGAAGGCAACGAGGCGGACTTGAAAGCGAGGCAGAATAGCAGGAAACAGATTTCAAGAGGTACGTTGGAATCGCCTGTAAAGCACAGGAAGAGGGGCACAACTTCGACAATGATGCACTTGGCCAAAAAGTGCGTATGCGTTTTCTCCTGAATATATTCAGGAGAAAACGCATACGCCCTTTTTGGCCAAGCAAGCAAGCGGGCAATGCAAATCTGCACTACAAAGAAGTATCACTTCCCACCGGTCAAAGGAGACATCCACAAAATGTGTAAAAACAAGAAAGGCAAGACAGGCCCTGGAGAACAGGGAGCCTTGTTATGCTGATGGGCGGGATGTAAGTTGCCAACTGCCTCACTGGAGGAGTGCACTGTGTCCCCTAAAACAAGTAAACAACAGAGCTACAGAGCCAAGGGCACTTCCAGTCTAGGGAATATACCTTGGGAAAACTGAAAATCCATAAGACAGAGCCACCCCCAAATTGAGGGCTGCACTGCTTACAGGATCCTCAACCTGGGTACACCTGAAATATCCCAGGAAATATAAAAATGGTTCCAAACATTGTGGAACTTACGTACGATGGAATATCCCTCAGCCATGAAATCAATGTCATAAGACCAGTAGCAGCAAAATGAGTGGATTCAGGTACGATGATTCTAAGTGAAAGAAGTCACACAGGAAAAGAAACTTATCATAAGATATCACTTAGGAAGATCCTGTAAACATGGCTACACATGAACTGAGTTAGGCAAGAGAACAGAGTCTCACATTTAGAAAACACTCTTATGCCTGCTTAAGGGGGAAGGAGAGGTGGGGTGATGCATCAAACCAGAGTTTGATATAAGCACAGGTACCATTCCAAAAACCAACTATGGAATAGACAAGACCTACACCTTCCTCAGTGAAAGGGACTCAAAACCCCATATTTCCCACAGAGGAATAGATCTGACTAGTAAGAATCTTAAAACCTATGTATTGATATGTCTCCGTAAGCGAATCAAGTGTGTCTAGACTGGCATAAACATGGCCGCGAGAATCAGCTCAAACCCACTCTAAAAAGGAATTTCAAAAACAGAACAAAGAAACAGGGAAATTCTTTACAATTCCTTCAGGGTCTCTGATGCAACCTGGAATGACCCTATCTACAATGACAGCTGGATGTGGCATAAGGCTGGACACTTGGGACTGAGAGGATTGGTGAGATTGGGTGAGCAAATGCAGACCCTTTAAAGCAATAATGCATGGCACCCATTCCATGGGTCCCAGCTCTCCAGGTGGAAGGGAATATTACTACAGCTATAACGTGTACGGGAAACCTAGAGAATGGACACACTGTGAATACGAAAGGTTTCTAAAACTCAACGAAGAGCCCCTCTCCTGGTGCTCCAGTTTGACTTTCCAACTGCTTTCCTATCAATCTCCCAACTTGGAGAGACAGCCCCTTTAAGCTCCTGGTTCGCACAGGTTGCCAATTTGGCAGAGGATGAAAGGGAAGAGGGAGAACCAATGAGAGAGTAGCTGTTAGGCATTTGGATGGGCACATGTCACTCTAATTTCCCGGCAGGAAGAAGAATTAACCAAAGTCTCAGCCACCCACCGGGAACCAGTATAGGTCCCGAACCAAAAGTTTGGACTTGCGTTCAGCTCACAAGAAACGAGTTGAAAAATGGAGCTCAGGGGCACAGCAATTCACCAACTGGCAGAGTAATCAAGGCCAACTATCGTCCAAAAATCTGTTGAGGGAAGGCAACGAGGCGGACTTGAAAGCGAGGCAGAATAGCAGGAAACAGAGTTCAAGAGGTACGTTGGAATCGCCTGTAAAGCACAGGAAGAGGGGCACAACTTCGACAATGATGCACTTGGCCAAAAAGGGCGTATGCGTTTTCTCCTGAATATATTCAGGAGAAAACGCATACGCCCTTTTTGGCCAAGCAAGCAAGCGGGCAATGCAAATCTGCACTACAAAGAAGTATCACTTCCCAACGGTCAAAAGGGACATCCAGAAAATGTGTAAAAACCAGAAAGGCAAGACAGGCCCTGGAGAACAGGGAGCCTTGTTATGCTGATGGGCGGGATGTAAGTTGCCAACTGCCTCACTGGAGGAGTGCATTGTGTCCCCTAAAACAAGTAAACAACAGAGCTACAGAGCCAAGGGCACTTCCAGTCTAGGGAATATACCTTGGGAAAACTGAAAATCCATAAGAGAGAGCCACCCCCAAATTGAGGGCTGCACTGCTTACAGGAACCTCAACCTGGGTACACCTGAAATATCCCAGGAAATATAAAAATGGTTCCAAACATTGTGGAACTTACGTACGATGGAATATCCCTCAGCCATGAAATCAATGTCATAAGACCAGTAGCAGCAAAATGAGTGGATTCAGGTACGATGATTCTAAGTGAAAGAAGTCACACAGGAAAAGAAACTTATCATAAGATATCACTTAGGAAGATCCTGTAAACATGGTTACACATGAACTGAGTTAGGCAAGAGAACAGAGTCTCACATTTAGAAAACACTCTTATGCCTGCTTAAGGGGGAAGGAGAGGTGGGGTGATGCATCAAACCCGAGTTTGATAAAAGCACAGGTACCGTTCCAAAAACCAACTATGGAATAGACAAGACCTACACCTTCCTCAGTGAAAGGGACTCAAAACCCCATATTTCCCACAGAGGAATAGATCTGGCTAGTAAGAATCTTAAAACCTATGTATTGATATGTCTCCGTAAGGGAATCAAGTGTGTCTAGACTGGCATAAACATGGCAGCGAGAATCAGCTCAAACCCACTCTAAAAAGGAATTTCAAAAACAGAAAAAAGAAACAGGGAAATTCTTCACAATTCCTTCAGGGTCTCTGATTCAACCTGGAATGACCCTATCTACAATGACAGCTGGATGTGGCATAAGGCTGGACACTTGGGACTGAGAAGATTGTTGAGATTGGGTGAGCAAATGCATACCCTTTAAAGCAATAATGCATGGCACCCATTCCATGGGTCCCAGCTCTCCAGGTGGAAGGGAATATTACTACAGCTATAACGTGTACGGGAAACCTAGAGAATGGACACACTGTGAATACGAAAGGTTTCTAAAACTCAACGAAGAGCCCCTCTCCTGGTGCTCCGGTTTGACTTTCCAACTGTTTTCCTATCAATCTCCCAACTTGGAGAGACAGCCCCTTTAAGCTCCTGGTTCGCACAGGTTGCCAATTTGGCAGAGGATGAAAGGGAAGAGGGAGAACCAATGAGAGAGTAGCTGTTAGGCATTTGGATGGGCACATGTCACTCTAATTTCCCGGCAGGAAGAAGAATGAACCAAAGTCTCAGCCACCCACCGGGAACCAGTATAGGTCCTGAACCAAAAGTTTGGACTTGCGTTCAGCTCACAAAAAACGAGTTGAAAAATGGAGCTCAGGGGCACAGCAATTCACCAACTGGCAGAGTAATCAAGGCCAACTATCGTCCAAAAATCTGTTGAGGGAAGGCAACGAGGCGGACTTGAAAGCGAGGCAGAGTAGCAGGAAACAGATTTCAAGAGGTACGTTGGAATCGCCTGTAAAGCACAGGAAGAGGGGCACAACTTCGACAATGATGCACTTGGCCAAAAAGGGCGTATGCGTCTTCTCCTGAATATATTCAGGAGAAAACGCATACGCCCTTTTTGGCCAAGCAAGCAAGCGGGCAATGCAAATCTGCACTACAAAGAAGTATCACTTCCCAACGGTCAAAAGGGACATCCACAAAATGTGTAAAAACCAGAAAGGCAAGACAGGCCCTGGAGAACAGGGAGCCTTGTTATGCTGATGGGCGGGATGTAAGTTGCCAACTGCCTCACTGGAGGAGTGCATTGTGTCCCCTAAAACAAGTAAACAACAGAGCTACAGAGCCAAGGGCACTTCCAGTCTAGGGAATATACCTTGGGAAAACTGAAAATCCATAAGAGAGAGCCACCCCCAAATTGAGGGCTGCACTGCTTACAGGAACCTCAACCTGGGTACACCTGAAATATCCCAGGAAATATAAAAATGGTTCCAAACATTGTGGAACTTACGTACGATGGAATATCCCTCAGCCATGAAATCAATGTCATAAGACCAGTAGCAGCAAAATGAGTGGATTCAGGTACGATGATTCTAAGTGAAAGAAGTCACACAGGAAAAGAAACGTATCATAAGATATCACTTAGGAAGATCCTGTAAACATGGCTACACATGAACTGAGTTAGGCAAGAGAACAGAGTCTCACATTTAGAAAACACTCTTATGCCTGCTTAAGGGGGAAGGAGAGGTGGGGTGATGCATCAAACCCGAGCTTGATATAAGCACAGGTACCGTTCCAAAAACCAACTATGGAATAGACAAGACCTACACCTTCCTCAGTGAAAGGGACTCAAAACCCCATATTTCCCGCAGAGGAATAGATCTGACTAGTAAGAATCTTAAAACCTATGTATTGATATGTCTCCGTAAGCGAATCAAGTGTGTCTAGACTGGCATAAACATGGCCGCGAGAATCAGCTCAAACCCACTCTAAAAAGGAATTTCAAAAACAGAACAAAGAAACAGGGAAATTCTTTACAATTCCGTCAGGGTCTCTGATGCAACCTGGAATGACCCTATCTACAATGACAGCTGGATGTGGCATAAGGCTGGACACTTGGGACTGAGAGGATTGGTGAGATTGGGTGAGCAAATGCATACCCTTTAAAGCAATAATGCATGGCACCCATTCCATGGGTCCCAGCTCTCCAGGTGGAAGGGAATATTACTACAGCTATAACGTGTACGGGAAACCTAGAGAATGGACACACTGTGAATACGAAAGGTTTCTAAAACTCAACGAAGAGCCCCTCTCCTGGTGCTCCGGTTTGACTTTCCAACTGCTTTCCTATCAATCTCCCAACTTGGAGAGACAGCCCCTTTAAGCTCCTGGTTCGCACAGGTTGCCAATTTGGCAGAGGATGAAAGGGAAGAGGGAGAACCAATGAGAGAGTAGCTGTTAGGCATTTGGATGGGCACATGTCACTCTAATTTCCCGGCAGGAAGAAGAATGAACCAAAGTCTCAGCCACCCACCGGGAACCAGTATAGGTCCTGAACCAAAAGTTTGGACTTGCGTTCAGCTCACAAAAAACGAGTTGAAAAATGGAGCTCAGGGGCACAGCAATTCACCAACTGGCAGAGTAATCAAGGCCAACTATCGTCCAAAAATCTGTTGAGGGAAGGCAACGAGGCGGACTTGAAAGCGAGGCAGAGTAGCAGGAAACAGATTTCAAGAGGTACGTTGGAATCGCCTGTAAAGCACAGGAAGAGGGGCACAACTTCGACAATGATGCACTTGGCCAAAAAGGGCGTATGCGTCTTCTCCTGAATATATTCAGGAGAAAACGCATACGCCCTTTTTGGCCAAGCAAGCAAGCGGGCAATGCAAATCTGCACTACAAAGAAGTATCACTTCCCAACGGTCAAAAGGGACATCCACAAAATGTGTAAAAACCAGAAAGGCAAGACAGGCCCTGGAGAACAGGGAGCCTTGTTATGCTGATGGGCGGGATGTAAGTTGCCAACTGCCTCACTGGAGGAGTGCATTGTGTCCCCTAAAACAAGTAAACAACAGAGCTACAGAGCCAAGGGCACTTCCAGTCTAGGGAATATACCTCGGGAAAACTGAAAATCCATAAGAGAGAGCCACCCCCAAATTGAGGGCTGCACTGCTTACAGGAACCTCAACCTGGGTACACCTGAAATATCCCAGGAAATATAAAAATGGTTCCAAACATTGTGGAACTTACGTACGATGGAATATCCCTCAGCCATGAAATCAATGTCATAAGACCAGTAGCAGCAAAATGAGTGGATTCAGGTACGATGATTCTAAGTGAAAGAAGTCACACAGGAAAAGAAACGTATCATAAGATATCACTTAGGAAGATCCTGTAAACATGGCTACACATGAACTAAGTTAGGCAAGAGAACAGAGTCTCACATTTAGAAAACACTCTTATGCCTGCTTAAGGGGGAAGGAGAGGTGGGGTGATGCATCAAACCCGAGCTTGATATAAGCACAGGTACCGTTCCAAAAACCAACTATGGAATAGACAAGACCTACACCTTCCTCAGTGAAAGGGACTCAAAACCCCATATTTCCCGCAGAGGAATAGATCTGACTAGTAAGAATCTTAAAACCTATGTATTGATATGTCTCCGTAAGCGAATCAAGTGTGTCTAGACTGGCATAAACATGGCCGCGAGAATCAGCTCAAACCCACTCTAAAAAGGAATTTCAAAAACAGAACAAAGAAACAGGGAAATTCTTTACAATTCCGTCAGGGTCTCTGATGCAACCTGGAATGACCCTATCTACAATGACAGCTGGATGTGGCATAAGGCTGGACACTTGGGACTGAGAGGATTGGTGAGATTGGGTGAGCAAATGCAGACCCTTTAAAGCAATAATGCATGGCACCCATTCCATGGGTCCCAGCTCTCCAGGTGGAAGGGAATATTACTACAGCTATAACGTGTACGGGAAACCTAGAGAATGGACACACTGTGAATACGAAAGGTTTCTAAAACTCAACGAAGAGCCCCTCTCCTGGTGCTCCAGTTTGACTTTCCAACTGCTTTCCTATCAATCTCCCAACTTGGAGAGACAGCCCCTTTAAGCTCCTGGTTCGCACAGGTTGCCAATTTGGCAGAGGATGAAAGGGAAGAGGGAGAACCAATGAGAGAGTAGCTGTTAGGCAGTTGGATGGGCACATGTCACTCTAATTTCCCGGCAGGAAGAAGAATGAACCAAAGTCTCAGCCACCCACCGGGAACCAGTAGAGGTCCTGAACCAAAAGTTTGGACTTGCGTTCAGCTCACAAAAAACGAGTTGAAAAATGGAGCTCAGGGGCACAGCAATTCACCAACTGGCAGAGTAATCAAGGCCAACTATCGTCCAAAAATCTGTTGAGGGAAGGCAACGAGGCGGACTTGAAAGCGAGGCAGAATAGCAGGAAACAGATTTCAAGAGGTACGTTGGAATCGCCTGTAAAGCACAGGAAGAGGGGCACAACTTCGACAATGATGCACTTGGCCAAAAAGGGCGTATGCGTCTTCTCCTGAATATATTCAGGAGAAAACGCATACGCCCTTTTTGGCCAAGCAAGCAAGCGGGCAATGCAAATCTGCACTACAAAGAAGTATCACTTCCCAACGGTCAAAAGGGACATCCACAAAATGTGTAAAAACCAGAAAGGCAAGACAGGCCCTGGAGAACAGGGAGCCTTGTTATGCTGATGGGCGGGATGTAAGTTGCCAACTGCCTCACTGGAGGAGTGCATTGTGTCCCCTAAAACAAGTAAACAACAGAGCTACAGAGCCAAGGGCACTTCCAGTCTAGGGAATATACCTTGGGAAAACTGAAAATCCATAAGAGAGAGCCACCCCCAAATTGAGGGCTGCACTGCTTACAGGAACCTCAACCTGGGTACACCTGAAATATCCCAGGAAATATAAAAATGGTTCCAAACATTGTGGAACTTACGTACGATGGAATATCCCTCAGCCATGAAATCAATGTCATAAGACCAGTAGCAGCAAAATGAGTGGATTCAGGTACGATGATTCTAAGTGAAAGAAGTCACACAGGAAAAGAAACGTATCATAAGATATCACTTAGGAAGATCCTGTAAACATGGCTACACATGAACTGAGTTAGGCAAGAGAACAGAGTCTCACATTTAGAAAACACTCTTATGCCTGCTTAAGGGGGAAGGAGAGGTGGGGTGATGCATCAAACCCGAGCTTGATATAAGCACAGGTACCGTTCCAAAAACCAACTATGGAATAGACAAGACCTACACCTTCCTCAGTGAAAGGGACTCAAAACCCCATATTTCCCGCAGAGGAATAGATCTGACTAGTAAGAATCTTAAAACCTATGTATTGATATGTCTCCATAAGGGAATCAAGTGTGTCTAGACTGGCATAAACATGGCAGTGAGAATCAGCTCAAACCCACTCTAAAAAGGAATTTCAAAAACAGTACAAATAAATGGGGAAATTCTTTACAATTCCTTCAGGGTCTCTGATGCAACCTGGAATGACCCTATCTACAATGACAGCTGGATGTGGCATAAGGCTGGACACTTGGGACTGAGAGGATCGGTGAGATTGGGTGAGCAAATGCAGACCCTTTAAAGCAATAATGCATGGCACCCATTCCATGGGTCCCAGCTCTCCAGGTGGAAGGGAATATTACTACAGCTATAACGTGTACGGGAAACCTAGAGAATGGACACACTGTGAATACGAAAGGTTTCTAAAACTCAACGAAGAGCCCCTCTCCTGGTGCTCCGGTTTGACTTTCCAACTGCTTTCCTATCAATCTCCCAACTTGGAGAGACAGCTCCTTTAAGCTCCTGGTTCGCACAGGTTGCCAATTTGGCAGAGGATGAAAGGGAAGAGGGAGAACCAATGAGAGAGTAGCTGTTAGGCATTTGGATGGGCACATGTCACTCTAATTTCCCGGCAGGAAGAAGAATGAACCAAAGTCTCAGCCACCCACCGGGAACCAGTAGAGGTCCTGAACCAAAAGTTTGGACTTGCGTTCAGCTCACAAAAAAACGAGTTGAAAAATGGAGCTCAGGGGCACAGCAATTCACCAACTGCCAGAGTAATCAAGGCCAACTATCGTCCAAAAATCTGTTGAGGGAAGGCAACGAGGCGGACTTGAAAGCGAGGCAGAATAGCAGGAAACAGATTTCAAGAGGTACGTTGGAATCGCCTGTAAAGCACAGGAAGAGGGGCACAACTTCGACAATGATGCACTTGGCCAAAAAGTGCGTATGCGTTTTCTCCTGAATATATTCAGGAGAAAACGCATACGCCCTTTTTGGCCAAGCAAGCAAGCGGGCAATGCAAATCTGCACTACAAAGAAGTATCACTTCCCACCGGTCAAAGGGGACATCCAGAAAATGTGTAAAAACCAGAAAGGCAAGACAGGCCCTGGAGAACAGGGAGCCTTGTTATGCTGATGGGCGGGATGTAAGTTGCCAACTGCCTCACTGGAGGAGTGCATTGTGTTCCCTAAAACAAGTAAACAACAGAGCTACAGAGCCAAGGGCACTTCCAGTCTAGGGAATATACCTTGGGAAAACTGAAAATCCATAAGACAGAGCCACCCCCAAATTGAGGGCTGCACTGCTTACAGGAACCTCAACCTGGGTACACCTGAAATATCCCAGGAAATATAAAAATGGTTCCAAACATTGTGGAACTTACGTACGATGGAATATCCCTCAGCCATGAAATCAATGTCATAAGACCAGTAGCAGCAAAATGAGTGGATTCAGGTACGATGATTCTAAGTGAAAGAAGTCACACAGGAAAAGAAACTTATCATAAGATATCACTTAGGAAGATCCTGTAAACATGGCTACACATGAACTGAGTTAGGCAAGAGAACAGAGTCTCACATTTAGAAAACACTCTTATGCCTGCTTAAGGGGGAAGGAGAGGTGGGGTGATGCATCAAACCCGAGTTTGATATAAGCACAGGTACCGTTCCATAAACCAACTATGGAATAGACAAGACCTACACCTTCCTCAGTGAAAGGGACTCAAAACACCATATTTCCCGCAGAGGAATAGATCTGGCTAGTAAGAATCTTAAAACCTATGTATTGATATGTCTCCATAAGGGAATCAAGTGTGTCTAGACTGGCATAAACATGGCAGTGAGAATCAGCTCAAACCCACTCTAAAAAGGAATTTCAAAAACAGTACAAATAAATGGGGAAATTCTTTACAATTCCTTCAGGGTCTCTGATGCAACCTGGAATGACCCTATCTACAATGACAGCTTGATGTGGCATAAGGCTGGACACTTGGGACTGAGAGGATCGGTGAGATTGGGTGAGCAAATGCAGACCCTTTAAAGCAATAATGCATGGCACCCATTCCATGGGTCCCAGCTCTCCAGGTGGAAGGGAATATTACTACAGCTATAACGTGTACGGGAAACCTAGAGAATGGACACACTGTGAATACGAAAGGTTTCTAAAACTCAACGAAGAGCCCCTCTCCTGGTGCTCCGGTTTGACTTTCCAACTGCTTTCCTATCAATCTCCCAACTTGGAGAGACAGCCCCTTTAAGCTCCTGTTTCGCACAGGTTGCCAATTTGGCAGAGGATGAAAGGGAAGAGGGAGAACCAATGAGAGAGTAGCTGTTAGGCATTTGGATGGGCACATGTCACTCTAATTTCCCGGCAGGAAGAAGAATGAACCAAAGTCTCAGCCACCCACAGGGAACCAGTAGAGGTCCTGAACCAAAGGTTTGGACTTGCGTTCAGCTCACAAAAAAACGAGTTGAAAAATGGAGCTCAGGGGCACAGCAATTCACCAACTGCCAGAGTAATCAAGGCCAACTATCGTCCAAAAATCTGTTGAGGGAAGGTAACGAGGCGGACTTGAAAGCGAGGCAGAATAGCAGGAAACAGATTTCAAGAGGTACGTTGGAATCGCCTGTAAAGCACAGGAAGAGGGGCACAACTTCGACAATGATGCACTTGGCCAAAAAGGGCGTATGCGTTTTCTCCTGAATATATTCAGGAGAAAACGCATACGCCCTTTTTGGCCAAGCAAGCAAGCGGGCAATGCAAATCTGCACTACAAAGAAGTATCACTTCCCACCGGTCAAAGGGGACATCCACAAAATGTGTAAAAACCAGAAAGGCAAGACAGGCCCTGGAGAACAGGGAGCCTTGTTATGCTGATGGGCGGGATGTAAGTTGCCAACTGCCTCACTGGAGGAGTGCACTGTGTCCCCTAAAACAAGTAAACAACAGAGCTACAGAGCCAAGGGCACTTCCAGTCTAGGGAATATACCTTGGGAAAACTGAAAATCCATAAGACAGAGCCACCCCCAAATTGAGGGCTGCACTGCTTACAGGAACCTCAACCTGGGTACACCTGAAATATCCCAGGAAATATAAAAATGGTTCCAAACATTGTGGAACTTACGTACGATGGAATATCCCTCAGCCACGAAATCAATGTCATAAGACCAGTAGCAGCAAAATGAGTGGATTCAGGTACGATGATTCTAAGTGAAAGAAGTCACACAGGAAAAGAAACTTATCATAAGATATCACTTAGGATGATCCTGTAAACATGGCTACACATGAACTGAGTTAGGCAAGAGAACAGAGTCTCACATTTAGAAAACACTCTTATGCCTGCTTAAGGGGGAAGGAGAGGTTGCGTGATGCATCAAACCAGAGTTTGATATAAGCACAGGTACCGTTCCAAAAACCAACTATGGAATAGACAAGACCTACACCTTCCTCAGTGAAAGGGACTCAAAACACCATATTTCCCGCAGAGGAATAGATCTGGCTAGTAAGAATCTTAAAACCTATGTATTGATATGTCTCCATAAGGGAATCAAGTGTGTCTAGACTGGCATAAACATGGCAGTGAGAATCAGCTCAAACCCACTCTAAAAAGGAATTTCAAAAACAGTACAAAGAAACGGGGAAATTCTTTACAATTCCTTCAGGGTCTCTGATGCAACCTGGAATGACCCTATCTACAATGACAGCTGGATGTGGCATAAGGCTGGACACTTGGGACTGAGAGGATTGGTGAGATTGGGTGAGCAAATGCAGACCCTTTAAAGCAATAATGCATGGCACCCATTCCATGGGTCCCAGCTCTCCAGGTTGAAGGGAATATTACTACAGCTATAACGTGTACGGGAAACCTAGAGAATGGACACACTGTGAATACGAAAGGTTTCTAAAACTCAACGAAGAGCCCCTCTCCTGGTGCTCCGGTTTGACTTTCCAACTGCTTTCCTATCAATCTCCCAACTTGGAGAGACAGCCCCTTTAAGCTCCTGGTTCGCACAGGTTGCCAATTTGGCAGAGGATGAAAGGGAAGAGGGAGAACCAATGAGAGAGTAGCTGTTAGGCATTTGGATGGGCACATGTCACTCTAATTTCCCGGCAGGAAGAAGAATGAACCAAAGTCTCAGCCACCCACCGGGAACCAGTAGAGGTCCTGAACCAAAAGTTTGGACTTGCGTTCAGCTCACAAAAAAACGAGTTGAAAAATGGAGCTCAGGGGCACAGCAATTCACCAACTGGCAGAGTAATCAAGGCCAACTATCGTCCAAAAATCTGTTGAGGGAAGGCAACGAGGCGGACTTGAAAGCGAGGCAGAATAGCAGGAAACAGATTTCAAGAGGTACGTTGGAATCGCCTGTAAAGCACAGGAAGAGGGGCACAACTTCCACAATGATGCACTTGGCCAAAAAGGGCGTATGCGTTTTCTCCTGAATATATTCAGGAGAAAACGCATACGCCCTTTTTGGCCAAGCAAGCAAGCGGGCAATGCAAATCTGCACTACAAAGAAGTATCACTTCCCACCGGTCAAAGGGGACATCCACAAAATGTGTAAAAACCAGAAAGGCAAGACAGGCCCTGGAGAACAGGGAGCCTTGTTATGCTGATGGGCGGGATGTAAGTTGCCAACTGCCTCACTGGAGGAGTGCATTGTGTTCCCTAAAACATGTAAACAACAGAGCTACAGAGCCAAGGGCACTTCCAGTCTAGGGAATATACCTTGGGAAAACTGAAAATCCATAAGACAGAGCCACCCCCAAATTGAGGGCTGCACTGCTTACAGGAACCTCAACCTGGGTACACCTGAAATATCCCAGGAAATATAAAAATGGTTCCAAACATTGTGGAACTTACGTACGATGGAATATCCCTCAGCCACGAAATAAATGTCATAAGACCAGTAGCAGCAAAATGAGTGGATTCAGGTACGATGATTCTAAGTGAAAGAAGTCACACAGGAAAAGAAACTTATCATAAGATATCACTTAGGAAGATCCTGTAAACATGGTTACACATGAACTGAGTTAGGCAAGAGAACAGAGTCTCACATTTAGAAAACACTCTTATGCCTGCTTAAGGGGGAAGGAGAGGTGGGGTGATGCATCAAACCAGAGTTTGATATAAGCACAGGTACCATTCCAAAAACCAACTATGGAATAGACAAGACCTACACCTTCCTCAGTGAAAGGGACTCAAAACCCCATATTTCCCGCAGAGGAATAGATCTGACTAGTAAGAATCTTAAAACCTATGTATTGATATGTCTCCGTAAGCGAATCAAGTGTGTCTAGACTGGCATAAACATGGCCGCGAGAATCAGCTCAAACCCACTCTAAAAAGGAATTTCAAAAACAGAACAAAGAAACAGGGAAATTCTTTACAATTCCTTCAGGGTCTCTGATGCAACCTGGAATGACCCTATCTACAATGACAGCTGGATGTGGCATAAGGCTGGACACTTGGGACTGAGAGGATTGGTGAGATTGGGTGAGCAAATGCAGACCCTTTAAAGCAATAATGCATGGCACCCATTCCATGGGTCCCAGCTCTCCAGGTGGAAGGGAATATTACTACAGCTATAACGTGTACGGGAAACCTAGAGAATGGACACACTGTGAATACGAAAGGTTTCTAAAACTCAACGAAGAGCCCCTCTCCTGGTGCTCCGGTTTGACTTTCCAACTGCTTTCCTATCAATCTCCCAACTTGGAGAGACAGCCCCTTTAAGCTCCTGGTTCGCACAGGTTGCCAATTTGGCAGAGGATGAAAGGGAAGAGGGAGAACCAATGAGAGAGTAGCTGTTAGGCATTTGGATGGGCACATGTCACTCTAATTTCCCGGCAGGAAGAAGAATGAACCAAAGTCTCAGCCACCCACCGGGAACCAGTAGAGGTCCTGAACCAAAAGTTTGGACTTGCGTTCAGCTCACAAAAAACGAGTTGAAAAATGGAGCTCAGGGGCACAGCAATTCACAAACTGGCAGAGTAATCAAGGCCAACTATCGTCCAAAAATCTGTTGAGGGAAGGCAACGAGGCGGACTTGAAAGCGAGGCAGAATAGCAGGAAACAGATTTCAAGAGGTACGTTGGAATCGCCTGGAAAGCACAGGAAGAGGGGCACAACTTCGACAATGATGCACTTGGCCAAAAAGGGCGTATGCGTCTTCTCCTGAATATATTCAGGAGAAAACGCATACACCCTTTTTGGCCAAGCAAGCAAGCGGGCAATGCAAATCTGCACTACAAAGAAGTATCACTTCCCACCGGTCAAAGGGGACATCCAGAAAATGTGTAAAAACCAGAAAGGCAAGACAGGCCCTGGAGAACAGGGAGCCTTGTTATGCTGATGGGCGGGATGTAAGTTGCCAACTGCCTCACTGGAGGAGTGCATTGTGTCCCCTAAAACAAGTAAACAACAGAGCTACAGAGCCAAGGGCACTTCCAGTCTAGGGAATATACCTTGGGAAAACTGAAAATCCATAAGAGAGAGCCACCCCCAAATTGAGGGCTGCACTGCTTACAGGAACCTCAACCTGGGTACACCTGAAATATCCCAGGAAATATAAAAATGGTTCCAAACATTGTGGAACTTACGTACGATGGAATATCCCTCAGCCATGAAATCAATGTCATAAGACCAGTAGCAGCAAAATGAGTGGATTCAGGTACGATGATTCTAAGTGAAAGAAGTCACACAGGAAAAGAAACTTATCATAAGATATCACTTAGGAAGATCCTGTAAACATGGTTACACATGAACTGAGTTAGGCAAGAGAACAGAGTCTCACATTTAGAAAACACTCTTATGCCTGCTTAAGGGGGAAGGAGAGGTGGGGTGATGCATCAAACCCGAGTTTGATAAAAGCACAGGTACCGTTCCAAAAACCAACTATGGAATAGACAAGACCTACACCTTCCTCAGTGAAAGGGACTCAAAACCCCATATTTCCCACAGAGGAATAGATCTGGCTAGTAAGAATCTTAAAACGTATGTATTGATATGTCTCCGTAAGGGAATCAAGTGTGTCTAGACTGGCATAAACATGGCAGCGAGAATCAGCTCAAACCCACTCTAAAAAGGAATTTCAAAAACAGAACAAAGAAACAGGGAAATTCTTCACAATTCCTTCAGGGTCTCTGATTCAACCTGGAATGACCCTATCTACAATGACAGCTGGATGTGGCATAAGGCTGGACACTTGGGACTGAGAAGATTGGTGAGATTGGGTGAGCAAATGCATACCCTTTAAAGCAATAATGCATGGCACCCATTCCATGGGTCCCAGCTCTCCAGGTGGAAGGGAATATTACTACAGCTATAACGTGTACGGGAAACCTAGAGAATGGACACACTGTGAATACGAAAGGTTTCTAAAACTCAACGAAGAGCCCCTCTCCTGGTGCTCCAGTTTGACTTTCCAACTGCTTTCCTATCAATCTCCCAACTTGGAGAGACAGCCCCTTTAAGCTCCTGGTTCGCACAGGTTGCCAATTTGGCAGAGGATGAAAGGGAAGAGGGAGAACCAATGAGAGAGTAGCTGTTAGGCATTTGGATGGGCACATGTCACTCTAATTTCCCGGCAGGAAGAAGAATGAACCAAAGTCTCAGCCACCCACCGGGAACCAGTATAGGTCCTGAACCAAAAGTTTGGACTTGCGTTCAGCTCACAAAAAACGAGTTGAAAAATGGAGCTCAGGGGCACAGCAATTCACCAACTGGCAGAGTAATCAAGGCCAACTATCGTCCAAAAATCTGTTGAGGGAAGGCAACGAGGCGGACTTGAAAGCGAGGCAGAGTAGCAGGAAACAGATTTCAAGAGGTACGTTGGAATCGCCTGTAAAGCACAGGAAGAGGGGCACAACTTCGACAATGATGCACTTGGCCAAAAAGGGCGTATGCGTCTTCTCCTGAATATATTCAGGAGAAAACGCATACGCCCTTTTTGGCCAAGCAAGCAAGCGGGCAATGCAAATCTGCACTACAAAGAAGTATCACTTCCCAACGGTCAAAAGGGACATCCACAAAATGTGTAAAAACCAGAAAGGCAAGACAGGCCCTGGAGAACAGGGAGCCTTGTTATGCTGATGGGCGGGATGTAAGTTGCCAACTGCCTCACTGGAGGAGTGCATTGTGTCCCCTAAAACAAGTAAACAACAGAGCTACAGAGCCAAGGGCACTTCCAGTCTAGGGAATATACCTTGGGAAAACTGAAAATCCATAAGAGAGAGCCACCCCCAAATTGAGGGCTGCACTGCTTACAGTAACCTCAACCTGGGGACATCTGAAATATCCCAGGAAATATAAAAATGGTTCCAAACATTGTGGAACTTACGTACGATGGAATATCCCTCAGCCATGAAATCAATGTCATAAGACCAGTAGCAGCAAAATGAGTGGATTCAGGTACGATGATTCTAAGTGAAAGAAGTCACACAGGAAAAGAAACGTATCATAAGATATCACTTAGGAAGATCCTGTAAACATGGCTACACATGAACTGAGTTAGGCAAGAGAACAGAGTCTCACATTTAGAAAACACTCTTATGCCTGCTTAAGGGGGAAGGAGAGGTGGGGTGATGCATCAAACCCGAGCTTGATATAAGCACAGGTACCGTTCCAAAAACCAACTATGGAATAGACAAGACCTACACCTTCCTCAGTGAAAGGGACTCAAAACCCCATATTTCCCGCAGAGGAATAGATCTGACTAGTAAGAATCTTAAAACCTATGTATTGATATGTCTCCGTAAGCGAATCAAGTGTGTCTAGACTGGCATAAACATGGCCGCGAGAATCAGCTCAAACCCACTCTAAAAAGGAATTTCAAAAACAGAACAAAGAAACAGGGAAATTCTTTACAATTCCGTCAGGGTCTCTGATGCAACCTGGAATGACCCTATCTACAATGACAGCTGGATGTGGCATAAGGCTGGACACTTGGGACTGAGAGGATTGGTGAGATTGGGTGAGCAAATGCAGACCCTTTAAAGCAATAATGCATGGCACCCATTCCATGGGTCCCAGCTCTCCAGGTGGAAGGGAATATTACTACAGCTATAACGTGTACGGGAAACCTAGAGAATGGACACACTGTGAATACGAAAGGTTTCTAAAACTCAACGAAGAGCCCCTCTCCTGGTGCTCCGGTTTGACTTTCCAACTGCTTTCCTATCAATCTCCCAACTTGGAGAGACAGCCCCTTTAAGCTCCTGGTTCGCACAGGTTGCCAATTTGGCAGAGGATGAAAGGGAAGAGGGAGAACCAATGAGAGAGTAGCTGTTAGGCATTTGGATGGGCACATGTCACTCTAATTTCCCGGCAGGAAGAAGAATGAACCAAAGTCTCAGCCACCCACCGGGAACCAGTATAGGTCCTGAACCAAAAGTTTGGACTTGCGTTCAGCTCACAAAAAACGAGTTGAAAAATGGAGCTCAGGGGCACAGCAATTCACAAACTGGCAGAGTAATCAAGGCCAACTATCGTCCAAAAATCTGTTGAGGGAAGGCAACGAGGCGGACTTGAAAGCGAGGCAGAATAGCAGGAAACAGATTTCAAGAGGTACGTTGGAATCGCCTGTAAAGCACAGGAAGAGGGGCACAACTTCGACAATGATGCACTTGGCCAAAAAGGGCGTATGCGTCTTCTCCTGAATATATTCAGGAGAAAACGCATACGCCCTTTTTGGCCAAGCAAGCAAGCGGGCAATGCAAATCTGCACTACAAAGAAGTATCACTTCCCAACGGTCAAAAGGGACATCCACAAAATGTGTAAAAACCAGAAAGGCAAGACAGGCCCTGGAGAACAGGGAGCCTTGTTATGCTGATGGGCGGGATGTAAGTTGCCAACTGCCTCACTGGAGGAGTGCATTGTGTCCCCTAAAACAAGTAAACAACAGAGCTACAGAGCCAAGGGCACTTCCAGTCTAGGGAATATACCTTGGGAAAACTGAAAATCCATAAGAGAGAGCCACCCCCAAATTGAGGGCTGCACTGCTTACAGGAACCTCAACCTGGGTACACCTGAAATATCCCAGGAAATATAAAAATGGTTCCAAACATTGTGGAACTTACGTACGATGGAATATCCCTCAGCCATGAAATCAATGTCATAAGACCAGTAGCAGCAAAATGAGTGGATTCAGGTACGATGATTCTAAGTGAAAGAAGTCACACAGGTAAAGAAACGTATCATAAGATATCACTTAGGAAGATCCTGTAAACATGGCTACACATGAACTGAGTTAGGCAAGAGAACAGAGTCTCACATTTAGAAAACACTCTTATGCCTGCTTAAGGGGGAAGGAGAGGTGGGGTGATGCATCAAACCCAAGCTTGATATAAGCACAGGTACCGTTCCAAAAACCAACTATGGAATAGACAAGACCTACACCTTCCTCAGTGAAAGGGACTCAAAACCCCATATTTCCCGCAGAGGAATAGATCTGACTAGTAAGAATCTTAAAACCTATGTATTGATATGTCTCCGTAAGCGAATCAAGTGTGTCTAGACTGGCATAAACATGGCCGCGAGAATCAGCTCAAACCCACTCTAAAAAGGAATTTCAAAAACAGAACAAAGAAACAGGGAAATTCTTTACAATTCCGTCAGGGTCTCTGATGCAACCTGGAATGACCCTATCTACAATGACAGCTGGATGTGGCATAAGGCTGGACACTTGGGACTGAGAGGATTGGTGAGATTGGGTGAGCAAATGCAGACCCTTTAAAGCAATAATGCATGGCACCCATTCCATGGGTCCCAGCTCTCCAGGTGGAAGGGAATATTACTACAGCTATAACGTGTACGGGAAACCTAGAGAATGGACACACTGTGAATACGAAAGGTTTCTAAAACTCAACGAAGAGCCCCTCTCCTGGTGCTCCGGTTTGACTTTCCAACTGCTTTCCTATCAATCTCCCAACTTGGAGAGACAGCCCCTTTAAGCTCCTGGTTCGCACAGGTTGCCAATTTGGCAGAGGATGAAAGGGATGAGGGAGAACCAATGAGAGAGTAGCTGTTAGGCATTTGGATGGGCACATGTCACTCTAATTTCCCGGCAGGAAGAAGAATGAACCAAAGTCTCAGCCACCCACCGGGAACCAGTAGAGGTCCTGAACCAAAAGTTTGGACTTGCGTTCAGCTCACAAAAAACGAGTTGAAAAATGGAGCTCAGGGGCACAGCAATTCACCAACTGGCAGAGTAATCAAGGCCAACTATCGTCCAAAAATCTGTTGAGGGAAGGCAACGAGGCGGACTTGAAAGCGAGGCAGAATAGCAGGAAACAGATTTCAAGAGGTACGTTGGAATCGCCTGTAAAGCACAGGAAGAGGGGCACAACTTCGACAATGATGCACTTGGCCAAAAAGGGCGTATGCGTTTTCTCCTGAATATATTCAGGAGAAAACGCATACGCCCTTTTTGGCCAAGCAAGCAAGCGGGCAATGCAAATCTGCACTACAAAGAAGTATCACTTCCCACCGGTCAAAGGGGACATCCAGAAAATGTGTAAAAACCAGAAAGGCAAGACAGGCCCTGGAGAACAGGGAGCCTTGTTATGCTGATGGGCGGGATGTAAGTTGCCAACTGCCTCACTGGAGGAGTGCATTGTGTTCCCTAAAACAAGTAAACAACAGAGCTACAGAGCCAAGGGCACTTCCAGTCTAGGGAATATACCTTGGGAAAACTGAAAATCCATAAGACAGAGCCACCCCCAAATTGAGGGCTGCACTGCTTACAGGAACCTCAACCTGGGTACACCTGAAATATCCCAGGAAATATAAAAATGGTTCCAAACATTGTGGAACTTACGTACGATGGAATATCCCTCAGCCACGAAATCAATGTCATAAGACCAGTAGCAGCAAAATGAGTGGATTCAGGTACGATGATTCTAAGTGAAAGAAGTCACACAGGAAAAGAAACTTATCATAAGATATCACTTAGGAAGATCCTGTAAACATGGCTACACATGAACTGAGTTAGGCAAGAGAACAGAGTCTCACATTTAGAAAACACTCTTATGCCTGCTTAAGGGGGAAGGAGAGGTGGGGTGATGCATCAAACCAGAGTTTGATATAAGCACAGGTACCATTCCAAAAACCAACTATGGAATAGACAAGACCTACACCTTCCTCAGTGAAAGGGACTCAAAACCCCATATTTCCCGCAGAGGAATAGATCTGACTAGTAAGAATCTTAAAACCTATGTATTGATATGTCTCCGTAAGCGAATCAAGTGTGTCTAGACTGGCATAAACATGGCCGCGAGAATCAGCTCAAACCCACTCTAAAAAGGAATTTCAAAAACAGAACAAAGAAACAGGGAAATTCTTTACAATTCCTTCAGGGTCTCTGATGCAACCTGGAATGACCCTATCTACAATGACAGCTGGATGTGGCATAAGGCTGGACACTTGGGACTGAGAGGATTGGTGAGATTGGGTGAGCAAATGCAGACCTTTTAAAGCAATAATGCATGGCACCCATTCCATGGGTCCCAGCTCTCCAGGTGGAAGGGAATATTACTACAGCTATAACGTGTACGGGAAACCTAGAGAATGGACACACTGTGAATACGAAAGGTTTCTAAAACTCAACGAAGAGCCCCTCTCCTGGTGCTCCGGTTTGACTTTCCAACTGCTTTCCTATCAATCTCCCAACTTGGAGAGACAGCCCCTTTAAGCTCCTGGTTCGCACAGGTTGCCAATTTGGCAGAGGATGAAAGGGAAGAGGGAGAACCAATGAGAGAGTAGCTGTTAGGCATTTGGATGGGCACATGTCACTCTAATTTCCCGGCAGGAAGAAGAATGAACCAAAGTCTCAGCCACCCACCGGGAACCAGTAGAGGTCCTGAACCAAAAGTTTGGACTTGCGTTCAGCTCACAAAAAACGAGTTGAAAAATGGAGCTCAGGGGCACAGCAATTCACCAACTGGCAGAGTAATCAAGGCCAACTATCGTCCAAAAATCTGTTGAGGGAAGGCAACGAGCCGGACTTGAAAGCGAGGCAGAATAGCAGGAAACAGATTTCAAGAGGTACGTTGGAATCGCCTGTAAAGCACAGGAAGAGGGGCACAACTTCGACAATGATGCACTTGGCCAAAAAGGGCGTATGCGTCTTCTCCTGAATATATTCAGGAGAAAACGCATACGCCCTTTTTGGCCAAGCAAGCAAGCGGGCAATGCAAATCTGCACTACAAAGAAGTATCACTTCCCACCGGTCAAAGGGGACATCCAGAAAATGTGTAAAAACCAGAAAGGCAAGACAGGCCCTGTAGAACAGGGAGCCTTGTTATGCTGATGGGCGGGATGTAAGTTGCCAACTGCCTCACTGGAGGAGTGCATTGTGTTCCCTAAAACAAGTAAACAACAGAGCTACAGAGCCAAGGGCACTTCCAGTCTAGGGAATATACCTCGGGAAAACTGAAAATCCATAAGACAGAGCCACCCCCAAATTGAGGGCTGCACTGCTTACAGGAACCTCAACCTGGGTACACCTGAAATATCCCAGGAAATATAAAAATGGTTCCAAACATTGTGGAACTTACGTACGATGGAATATCCCTCAGCCATGAAATCAATGTCATAAGACCAGTAGCAGCAAAATGAGTGGATTCAGGTACGATGATTCTAAGTGAAAGAAGTCACACAGGAAAAGAAACTTATCATAAGATATCACTTAGGAAGATCCTGTAAACATGGCTACACATGAACTGAGTTAGGCAAGAGAACAGAGTCTCACATTTAGAAAACACTCTTATGCCTGCTTAAGGGGGAAGGAGAGGTGGGGTGATGCATCAAACCAGAGTTTGATATAAGCACAGGTACCGTTCCAAAAACCAACTATGGAATAGACAAGACCTACACCTTCCTCAGTGAAAGGGACTCAAAACACCATATTTCCTGCAGAGGAATAGATCTGGCTAGTAAGAATCTTAAAACCTATGTATTGATATGTCTCCATAAGGGAATCAAGTGTGTCTAGACTGGCATAAACATGGCAGTGAGAATCAGCTCAAACACACTCTAAAAAGGAATTTCAAAAACAGAACAAAGAAACAGGGAAATTCTTTACAATTCCTTCAGGGTCTCTGATGCAACCTGGAATGACCCTATCTACAATGACAGCTGGATGTGGCATAAGGCTGGACACTTGGGACTGAGAGGATTGGTGAGATTGGGTGAGCAAATGCAGACCCTTTAAAGCAATAATGCATGGCACCCATTCCATGGGTCCCAGCTCTCCAGGTGGAAGGGAATATTACTACAGCTATAACGTGTACGGGAAACCTAGAGAATGGACACACTGTGAATACGAAAGGTTTCTAAAACTCAACGAAGAGCCCCTCTCCTGGTGCTCCAGTTTGACTTTCCAACTGCTTTCCTATCAATCTCCCAACTTGGAGAGACAGCCCCTTTAAGCTCCTGGTTCGCACAGGTTGCCAATTTGGCAGAGGATGAAAGGGAAGAGGGAGAACCAATGAGAGAGTAGCTGTTAGGCATTTGGATGGGCACATGTCACTCTAATTTCCCGGCAGGAAGAAGAATGAACCAAAGTCTCAGCCACCCACCGGGAACCAGTAGAGGTCCTGAACCAAAAGTTTGGACTTGCGTTCAGCTCACAAAAAACGAGTTGAAAAATGGAGCTCAGGGGCACAGCAATTCACCAACTGGCAGAGTAATCAAGGCCAACTATCGTCCAAAAATCTGTTGAGGGAAGGCAACGAGGCGGACTTGAAAGCGAGGCAGAATAGCAGGAAACAGATTTCAAGAGGTACGTTGGAATCGCCTGTAAAGCACAGGAAGAGGGGCACAACTTCGACAATGATGCACTGGGCCAAAAAGTGCATATGTGTTTTCTCCTGAATATATTCAGGAGAAAACGCATACGCCCTTTTTGGCCAAGCAAGCAAGCGGGCAATGCAAATCTGCACTACAAAGAAGTATCACTTCCCACCGGTCAAAGGGGACATCCAGAAAATGTGTAAAAACCAGAAAGGCAAGACAGGCCCTGGAGAACAGGGAGCCTTGTTATGCTGATGGGCGGGATGTAAGTTGCCAACTGCCTCACTGGAGGAGTGCATTGTGTTCCCTAAAACAAGTAAACAACAGAGCTACAGAGCCAAGGGCACTTCCAGTCTAGGGAATATACCTTGGGAAAACTGAAAATCCATAAGACAGAGCCACCCCCAAATTGAGGGCTGCACTGCTTACAGGAACCTCAACCTGGGTACACCTGAAATATCCCAGGAAATATAAAAATGGTTCCAAACATTGTGGAACTTACGTACGATGGAATATCCCTCAGCCACGAAATCAATGTCATAAGACCAGTAGCAGCAAAATGAGTGGATTCAGGTACGATGATTCTAAGTGAAAGAAGTCACACAGGAAAAGAAACGTATCATAAGATATCACTTAGGAAGATCCTGTAAACATGGCTACACATGAACTGAGTTAGGCAAGAGAACAGAGTCTCACATTTAGAAAACACTCTTATGCCTGCTTAAGGGGGAAGGAGAGGTGGGGTGATGCATCAAACCAGAGTTTTATATAAGCACAGGTACCGTTCCAAAAAACAACTATGGAATAGACAAGACCTCCACCTTCCTCAGTGAAAGGAACTCAAAACCCCATATTTCCCGCAGAGGAATAGATCTGACTAGTAAGAATCTTAAAACCTATGTATTGATATGTCTCCGTAAGGGAATCAAGTGTGTCTAGACTGGCATAAACATGGCAGCGAGAATCAGCTCAAACCAACTCTAAAAAGGAATTTCAAAAACAGAACAAAGAAACAGGGAAATTCTTTACAATTCCTTCAGGGTCTCTGATGCAACCTGGAATGACCCTATCTACAATGACAGCTGGATGTGGCATAAGGCTGGACACTTGGGACTGAGAGGATCGGTGAGATTGGGTGAGCAAATGCAGACCCTTTAAAGCAATAATGCATGGCACCCATTCCATGGGTCCCAGCTCTCCAGGTGGAAGGGAATATTACTACAGCTATAACGTGTACGGGAAACCTAGAGAATGGACACACTGTGAATACGAAAGGTTTCTAAAACTCAACGAAGAGCCCCTCTCCTGGTGCTCCGGTTTGACTTTCCAACTGCTTTCCTATCAATCTCCCAACTTGGAGAGACAGCCCCTTTAAGCTCCTGGTTCGCACAGGTTGCCAATTTGGCAGAGGATGAAAGGGAAGAGGGAGAACCAATGAGAGAGTAGCTGTTAGGCATTTGGATGGGCACATGTCACTCTAATTTCCCGGCAGGAAGAAGAATGAACCAAAGTCTCAGCCACCCACCGGGAACCAGTAGAGGTCCTGAACCAAAAGTTTGGACTTGCGTTCAGCTCACAAAAAAACGAGTTGAAAAATGGAGCTCAGGGGCACAGCAATTCACCAACTGGCAGAGTAATCAAGGCCAACTATCGTCCAAAAATCTGTTGAGGGAAGGCAACGAGGCGGACTTGAAAGCGAGGCAGAATAGCAGGAAACAGATTTCAAGAGGTACGTTGGAATCGCCTGTAAAGCACAGGAAGAGGGGCACAACTTCGACAATGATGCACTTGGCCAAAAAGGGCATATGCGTTTTCTCCTGAATATATTCAGGAGAAAACGCATACGCCCTTTTTGGCCAAGCAAGCAAGCGGGCAATGCAAATCTGCACTACAAAGAAGTATCACTTCCCACCGGTCAAAGGGGACATCCAGAAAATGTGTAAAAACCAGAAAGGCAAGACAGGCCCTGGAGAACAGGGAGCCTTGTTATGCTGATGGGCGGGATGTAAGTTGCCAACTGCCTCACTGGAGGAGTGCATTGTGTTCCCTAAAACAAGTAAACAACAGAGCTACAGAGCCAAGGGCACTTCCAGTCTAGGGAATATACCTTGGGAAAACTGAAAATCCATAAGACAGAGCCACCCCCAAATTGAGGGCTGCACTGCTTACAGGAACCTCAACCTGGGTACACCTGAAATATCCCAGGAAATATAAAAATGGTTCCAAACATTGTGGAACTTACGTACGATGGAATATCCCTCAGCCATGAAATCAATGTCATAAGACCAGTAGCAGCAAAATGAGTGGATTCAGGTACGATGATTCTAAGTGAAAGAAGTCACACAGGAAAAGAAACTTATCATAAGATATCACTTAGGAAGATCCTGTAAACATGGCTACACATGAACTGAGTTAGGCAAGAGAACAGAGTCTCACATTTAGAAAACACTCTTATGCCTGCTTAAGGGGGAAGGAGAGGTGGGGTGATGCATCAAACCCGAGTTTGATATAAGCACAGGTACCGTTCCATAAACCAACTATGGAATAGACAAGACCTACACCTTCCTCAGTGAAAGGGACTCAAAACACCATATTTCCCGCAGAGGAATAGATCTGGCTAGTAAGAATCTTAAAACCTATGTATTGATATGTCTCCATAAGGGAATCAAGTGTGTCTAGACTGGCATAAACATGGCAGTGAGAATCAGCTCAAACCCACTCTAAAAAGGAATTTCAAAAACAGTACAAATAAATGGGGAAATTCTTTACAATTCCTTCAGGGTCTCTGATGCAACCTGGAATGACCCTATCTACAATGACAGCTGGATGTGGCATAAGGCTGGACACTTGGGACTGAGAGGATCGGTGAGATTGGGTGAGCAAATGCAGACCCTTTAAAGCAATAATGCATGGCACCCATTCCATGGGTCCCAGCTCTCCAGGTGGAAGGGAATATTACTACAGCTATAACGTGTACGGGAAACCTAGAGAATGGACACACTGTGAATACGAAAGGTTTCTAAAACTCAACGAAGAGCCCCTCTCCTGGTGCTCCGGTTTGACTTTCCAACTGCTTTCCTATCAATCTCCCAACTTGGAGAGACAGCCCCTTTAAGCTCCTGGTTCGCACAGGTTGCTAATTTGGCAGAGGATGAAAGGGAAGAGGGCGAACCAATGAGAGAGTAGCTGTTAGGCATTTGGATGGGCACATGTCACTCTAATTTCCCGGCAGGAAGAAGAATGAACCAAAGTCTCAGCCACCCACCGGGAACCAGTAGAGGTCCTGAACCAAAAGTTTGGACTTGCGTTCAGCTCACAAAAAAACGAGTTGAAAAATGGAGCTCAGGGGCACAGCAATTCACCAACTGCCAGAGTAATCAAGGCCAACTATCGTCCAAAAATCTGTTGAGGGAAGGCAACGAGGCGGACTTGAAAGCGAGGCAGAATAGCAGGAAACAGATTTCAAGAGGTACGTTGGAATCGCCTGTAAAGCACAGGAAGAGGGGCACAACGTCGACAATGATGCACTTGGCCAAAAAGTGCGTATGCGTTTTCTCCTGAATATATTCAGGAGAAAACGCATACGCCCTTTTTGGCCAAGCAAGCAAGCGGGCAATGCAAATCTGCACTACAAAGAAGTATCACTTCCCACCGGTCAAAGGGGACATCCAGAAAATGTGTAAAAACCAGAAAGGCAAGACAGGCCCTGGAGAACAGGGAGCCTTGTTATGCTGATGGGCGGGATGTAAGTTGCCAACTGCCTCACTGGAGGAGTGCATTGTGTTCCCTAAAACAAGTAAACAACAGAGCTACAGAGCCAAGGGCACTTCCAGTCTAGGGAATATACCTTGGGAAAACTGAAAATCCATAAGACAGAGCCACCCCCAAATTGAGGGCTGCACTGCTTACAGGAACCTCAACCTGGGTACACCTGAAATATCCCAGGAAATATAAAAATGTTTCCAAACATTGTGGAACTTACGTACGATGGAATATCCCTCAGCCATGAAATCAATGTCATAAGACCAGTAGCAGCAAAATGAGTGGATTCAGGTACGATGATTCTAAGTGAAAGAAGTCACACAGGAAAAGAAACTTATCATAAGATATCACTTAGGAAGATCCTGTAAACATGGCTACACATGAACTGAGTTAGGCAAGAGAACAGAGTCTCACATTTAGAAAACACTCTTATGCCTGCTTAAGGGGGAAGGAGAGGTGGGGTGATGCATCAACCCCGAGTTTGATATAAGCACAGGTACCGTTCCATAAACCAACTATGGAATAGACAAGACCTACACCTTCCTCAGTGAAAGGGACTCAAAACACCATATTTCCCGCAGAGGAATAGATCTGGCTAGTAAGAATCTTAAAACCTATGTATTGATATGTCTCCATAAGGGAATCAAGTGTGTCTAGACTGGCATAAACATGGCAGTGAGAATCAGCTCAAACCCACTCTAAAAAGGAATTTCAAAAACAGTACAAATAAATGGGGCAATTCTTTACAATTCCTTCAGGGTCTCTGATGCAACCTGGAATGACCCTATCTACAATGACAGCTGGATGTGGCATAAGGCTGGACACTTGGGACTGAGAGGATCGGTGAGATTGGGTGAGCAAATGCAGACCCTTTAAAGCAATAATGCATGGCACCCATTCCATGGGTCCCAGCTCTCCAGGTGGAAGGGAATATTACTACAGCTATAACGTGTACGGGAAACCTAGAGAATGGACACACTGTGAATACGAAAGGTTTCTAAAACTCAACGAAGAGCCCCTCTCCTGGTGCTCCGGTTTGACTTTCCAACTGCTTTCCTATCAATCTCCCAACTTGGAGAGACAGCCCCTTTAAGCTCCTGGTTCGCACAGGTTGCCAATTTGGCAGAGGATGAAAGGGAAGAGGGAGAACCAATGAGAGAGTAGCTGTTAGGCATTTGGATGGGCACATGTCACTCTAATTTCCCGGCAGGAAGAAGAATGAACCAAAGTCTCAGCCACCCACCGGGAACCAGTAGAGGTCCTGAACCAAAAGTTTGGACTTGCGTTCAGCTCACAAAAAAACGAGTTGAAAAATGGAGCTCAGGGGCACAGCAATTCACCAACTGGCAGAGTAATCAAGGCCAACTATAGTCCAAAAATCTGTTGAGGGAAGGCAACGAGGCGGACTTGAAAGCGAGGCAGAATAGCAGGAAACAGATTTCAAGAGGTACGTTGGAATCGCCTGTAAAGCACAGGAAGAGGGGCACAACTTCGACAATGATGCACTTGGCCAAAAAGGGCGTATGCGTCTTCTCCTGAATATATTCAGGAGAAAACGCATACGCCCTTTTTGGCCAAGCAAGCAAGCGGGCAATGCAAATCTGCACTACAAAGAAGTATCACTTCCCACCGGTCAAAGGGGACATCCAGAAAATGTGTAAAAACCAGAAAGGCAAGACAGGCCCTGTAGAACAGGGAGCCTTGTTATGCTGATGGGCGGGATGTAAGTTGCCAACTGCCTCACTGGAGGAGTGCATTGTGTTCCCTAAAACAAGTAAACAACAGAGCTACAGAGCCAAGGGCACTTCCAGTCTAGGGAATATACCTCGGGAAAACTGAAAATCCATAAGACAGAGCCACCCCCAAATTGAGGGCTGCACTGCTTACAGGAACCTCAACCTGGGTACACCTGAAATATCCCAGGAAATATAAAAATGGTTCCAAACATTGTGGAACTTACGTACGATGGAATATCCCTCAGCCATGAAATCAATGTCATAAGACCAGTAGCAGCAAAATGAGTGGATTCAGGTACGATGATTCTAAGTGAAAGAAGTCACACAGGAAAAGAAACTTATCATAAGATATCACTTAGGAAGATCCTGTAAACATGGCTACACATGAACTGAGTTAGGCAAGAGAACAGAGTCTCACATTTAGAAAACACTCTTATGCCTGCTTAAGGGGGAAGGAGAGGTGGGGTGATGCATCAAACCAGAGTTTGATATAAGCACAGGTACCGTTCCAAAAACCAACTATGGAATAGACAAGACCTACACCTTCCTCAGTGAAAGGGACTCAAAACACCATATTTCCTGCAGAGGAATAGATCTGGCTAGTAAGAATCTTAAAACCTATGTATTGATATGTCTCCATAAGGGAATCAAGTGTGTCTAGACTGGCATAAACATGGCAGTGAGAATCAGCTCAAACACACTCTAAAAAGGAATTTCAAAAACAGAACAAAGAAACAGGGAAATTCTTTACAATTCCTTCAGGGTCTCTGATGCAACCTGGAATGACCCTATCTACAATGACAGCTGGATGTGGCATAAGGCTGGACACTTGGGACTGAGAGGATTGGTGAGATTGGGTGAGCAAATGCAGACCCTTTAAAGCAATAATGCATGGCACCCATTCCATGGGTCCCAGCTCTCCAGGTGGAAGGGAATATTACTACAGCTATAACGTGTACGGGAAACCTAGAGAATGGACACACTGTGAATACGAAAGGTTTCTAAAACTCAACGAAGAGCCCCTCTCCTGGTGCTCCAGTTTGACTTTCCAACTGCTTTCCTATCAATCTCCCAACTTGGAGAGACAGCCCCTTTAAGCTCCTGGTTCGCACAGGTTGCCAATTTGGCAGAGGATGAAAGGGAAGAGGGAGAACCAATGAGAGAGTAGCTGTTAGGCATTTGGATGGGCACATGTCACTCTAATTTCCCGGCAGGAAGAAGAATGAACCAAAGTCTCAGCCACCCACCGGGAACCAGTAGAGGTCCTGAACCAAAAGTTTGGACTTGCGTTCAGCTCACAAAAAACGAGTTGAAAAATGGAGCTCAGGGGCACAGCAATTCACCAACTGGCAGAGTAATCAAGGCCAACTATCGTCCAAAAATCTGTTGAGGGAAGGCAACGAGGCGGACTTGAAAGCGAGGCAGAATAGCAGGAAACAGATTTCAAGAGGTACGTTGGAATCGCCTGTAAAGCACAGGAAGAGGGGCACAACTTCGACAATGATGCACTGGGCCAAAAAGTGCATATGTGTTTTCTCCTGAATATATTCAGGAGAAAACGCATACGCCCTTTTTGGCCAAGCAAGCAAGCGGGCAATGCAAATCTGCACTACAAAGAAGTATCACTTCCCACCGGTCAAAGGGGACATCCAGAAAATGTGTAAAAACCAGAAAGGCAAGACAGGCCCTGGAGAACAGGGAGCCTTGTTATGCTGATGGGCGGGATGTAAGTTGCCAACTGCCTCACTGGAGGAGTGCATTGTGTTCCCTAAAACAAGTAAACAACAGAGCTACAGAGCCAAGGGCACTTCCAGTCTAGGGAATATACCTTGGGAAAACTGAAAATCCATAAGACAGAGCCACCCCCAAATTGAGGGCTGCACTGCTTACAGGAACCTCAACCTGGGTACACCTGAAATATCCCAGGAAATATAAAAATGGTTCCAAACATTGTGGAACTTACGTACGATGGAATATCCCTCAGCCACGAAATCAATGTCATAAGACCAGTAGCAGCAAAATGAGTGGATTCAGGTACGATGATTCTAAGTGAAAGAAGTCACACAGGAAAAGAAACGTATCATAAGATATCACTTAGGAAGATCCTGTAAACATGGCTACACATGAACTGAGTTAGGCAAGAGAACAGAGTCTCACATTTAGAAAACACTCTTATGCCTGCTTAAGGGGGAAGGAGAGGTGGGGTGATGCATCAAACCAGAGTTTTATATAAGCACAGGTACCGTTCCAAAAAACAACTATGGAATAGACAAGACCTCCACCTTCCTCAGTGAAAGGAACTCAAAACCCCATATTTCCCGCAGAGGAATAGATCTGACTAGTAAGAATCTTAAAACCTATGTATTGATATGTCTCCGTAAGGGAATCAAGTGTGTCTAGACTGGCATAAACATGGCAGCGAGAATCAGCTCAAACCAACTCTAAAAAGGAATTTCAAAAACAGAACAAAGAAACAGGGAAATTCTTTACAATTCCTTCAGGGTCTCTGATGCAACCTGGAATGACCCTATCTACAATGACAGCTGGATGTGGCATAAGGCTGGACACTTGGGACTGAGAGGATCGGTGAGATTGGGTGAGCAAATGCAGACCCTTTAAAGCAATAATGCATGGCACCCATTCCATGGGTCCCAGCTCTCCAGGTGGAAGGGAATATTACTACAGCTATAACGTGTACGGGAAACCTAGAGAATGGACACACTGTGAATACGAAAGGTTTCTAAAACTCAACGAAGAGCCCCTCTCCTGGTGCTCCGGTTTGACTTTCCAACTGCTTTCCTATCAATCTCCCAACTTGGAGAGACAGCCCCTTTAAGCTCCTGGTTCGCACAGGTTGCCAATTTGGCAGAGGATGAAAGGGAAGAGGGAGAACCAATGAGAGAGTAGCTGTTAGGCATTTGGATGGGCACATGTCACTCTAATTTCCCGGCAGGAAGAAGAATGAACCAAAGTCTCAGCCACCCACCGGGAACCAGTAGAGGTCCTGAACCAAAAGTTTGGACTTGCGTTCAGCTCACAAAAAAACGAGTTGAAAAATGGAGCTCAGGGGCACAGCAATTCACCAACTGGCAGAGTAATCAAGGCCAACTATCGTCCAAAAATCTGTTGAGGGAAGGCAACGAGGCGGACTTGAAAGCGAGGCAGAATAGCAGGAAACAGATTTCAAGAGGTACGTTGGAATCGCCTGTAAAGCACAGGAAGAGGGGCACAACTTCGACAATGATGCACTTGGCCAAAAAGGGCATATGCGTTTTCTCCTGAATATATTCAGGAGAAAACGCATACGCCCTTTTTGGCCAAGCAAGCAAGCGGGCAATGCAAATCTGCACTACAAAGAAGTATCACTTCCCACCGGTCAAAGGGGACATCCAGAAAATGTGTAAAAACCAGAAAGGCAAGACAGGCCCTGGAGAACAGGGAGCCTTGTTATGCTGATGGGCGGGATGTAAGTTGCCAACTGCCTCACTGGAGGAGTGCATTGTGTTCCCTAAAACAAGTAAACAACAGAGCTACAGAGCCAAGGGCACTTCCAGTCTAGGGAATATACCTTGGGAAAACTGAAAATCCATAAGACAGAGCCACCCCCAAATTGAGGGCTGCACTGCTTACAGGAACCTCAACCTGGGTACACCTGAAATATCCCAGGAAATATAAAAATGGTTCCAAACATTGTGGAACTTACGTACGATGGAATATCCCTCAGCCATGAAATCAATGTCATAAGACCAGTAGCAGCAAAATGAGTGGATTCAGGTACGATGATTCTAAGTGAAAGAAGTCACACAGGAAAAGAAACTTATCATAAGATATCACTTAGGAAGATCCTGTAAACATGGCTACACATGAACTGAGTTAGGCAAGAGAACAGAGTCTCACATTTAGAAAACACTCTTATGCCTGCTTAAGGGGGAAGGAGAGGTGGGGTGATGCATCAAACCCGAGTTTGATATAAGCACAGGTACCGTTCCATAAACCAACTATGGAATAGACAAGACCTACACCTTCCTCAGTGAAAGGGACTCAAAACACCATATTTCCCGCAGAGGAATAGATCTGGCTAGTAAGAATCTTAAAACCTATGTATTGATATGTCTCCATAAGGGAATCAAGTGTGTCTAGACTGGCATAAACATGGCAGTGAGAATCAGCTCAAACCCACTCTAAAAAGGAATTTCAAAAACAGTACAAATAAATGGGGAAATTCTTTACAATTCCTTCAGGGTCTCTGATGCAACCTGGAATGACCCTATCTACAATGACAGCTGGATGTGGCATAAGGCTGGACACTTGGGACTGAGAGGATCGGTGAGATTGGGTGAGCAAATGCAGACCCTTTAAAGCAATAATGCATGGCACCCATTCCATGGGTCCCAGCTCTCCAGGTGGAAGGGAATATTACTACAGCTATAACGTGTACGGGAAACCTAGAGAATGGACACACTGTGAATACGAAAGGTTTCTAAAACTCAACGAAGAGCCCCTCTCCTGGTGCTCCGGTTTGACTTTCCAACTGCTTTCCTATCAATCTCCCAACTTGGAGAGACAGCCCCTTTAAGCTCCTGGTTCGCACAGGTTGCTAATTTGGCAGAGGATGAAAGGGAAGAGGGAGAACCAATGAGAGAGTAGCTGTTAGGCATTTGGATGGGCACATGTCACTCTAATTTCCCGGCAGGAAGAAGAATGAACCAAAGTCTCAGCCACCCACCGGGAACCAGTAGAGGTCCTGAACCAAAAGTTTGGACTTGCGTTCAGCTCACAAAAAAACGAGTTGAAAAATGGAGCTCAGGGGCACAGCAATTCACCAACTGCCAGAGTAATCAAGGCCAACTATCGTCCAAAAATCTGTTGAGGGAAGGCAACGAGGCGGACTTGAAAGCGAGGCAGAATAGCAGGAAACAGATTTCAAGAGGTACGTTGGAATCGCCTGTAAAGCACAGGAAGAGGGGCACAACGTCGACAATGATGCACTTGGCCAAAAAGGGCGTATGCGTTTTCTCCTGAATATATTCAGGAGAAAACGCATACGCCCTTTTTGGCCAAGCAAGCAAGCGGGCAATGCAAATCTGCACTACAAAGAAGTATCACTTCCCACCGGTCAAAGGGGACATCCAGAAAATGTGTAAAAACCAGAAAGGCAAGACAGGCCCTGGAGAACAGGGAGCCTTGTTATGCTGATGGGCGGGATGTAAGTTGCCAACTGCCTCACTGGAGGAGTGCATTGTGTTCCCTAAAACAAGTAAACAACAGAGCTACAGAGCCAAGGGCACTTCCAGTCTAGGGAATATACCTTGGGAAAACTGAAAATCCATAAGACAGAGCCACCCCCAAATTGAGGGCTGCACTGCTTACAGGAACCTCAACCTGGGTACACCTGAAATATCCCAGGAAATATAAAAATGTTTCCAAACATTGTGGAACTTACGTACGATGGAATATCCCTCAGCCATGAAATCAATGTCATAAGACCAGTAGCAGCAAAATGAGTGGATTCAGGTACGATGATTCTAAGTGAAAGAAGTCACACAGGAAAAGAAACTTATCATAAGATATCACTTAGGAAGATCCTGTAAACATGGCTACACATGAACTGAGTTAGGCAAGAGAACAGAGTCTCACATTTAGAAAACACTCTTATGCCTGCTTAAGGGGGAAGGAGAGGTGGGGTGATGCATCAACCCCGAGTTTGATATAAGCACAGGTACCGTTCCATAAACCAACTATGGAATAGACAAGACCTACACCTTCCTCAGTGAAAGGGACTCAAAACACCATATTTCCCGCAGAGGAATAGATCTGGCTAGTAAGAATCTTAAAACCTATGTATTGATATGTCTCCATAAGGGAATCAAGTGTGTCTAGACTGGCATAAACATGGCAGTGAGAATCAGCTCAAACCCACTCTAAAAAGGAATTTCAAAAACAGTACAAATAAATGGGGAAATTCTTTACAATTCCTTCAGGGTCTCTGATGCAACCTGGAATGACCCTATCTACAATGACAGCTGGATGTGGCATAAGGCTGGACACTTGGGACTGAGAGGATCGGTGAGATTGGGTGAGCAAATGCAGACCCTTTAAAGCAATAATGCATGGCACCCATTCCATGGGTCCCAGCTCTCCAGGTGGAAGGGAATATTACTACAGCTATAACGTGTACGGGAAACCTAGAGAATGGACACACTGTGAATACGAAAGGTTTCTAAAACTCAACGAAGAGCCCCTCTCCTGGTGCTCCGGTTTGACTTTCCAACTGCTTTCCTATCAATCTCCCAACTTGGAGAGACAGCCCCTTTAAGCTCCTGGTTCGCACAGGTTGCCAATTTGGCAGAGGATGAAAGGGAAGAGGGAGAACCAATGAGAGAGTAGCTGTTAGGCATTTGGATGGGCACATGTCACTCTAATTTCCCGGCAGGAAGAAGAATGAACCAAAGTCTCAGCCACCCACCGGGAACCAGTAGAGGTCCTGAACCAAAAGTTTGGACTTGCGTTCAGCTCACAAAAAAACGAGTTGAAAAATGGAGCTCAGGGGCACAGCAATTCACCAACTGGCAGAGTAATCAAGGCCAACTATAGTCCAAAAATCTGTTGAGGGAAGGCAACGAGGCGGACTTGAAAGCGAGGCAGAATAGCAGGAAACAGATTTCAAGAGGTACGTTGGAATCGCCTGTAAAGCACAGGAAGAGGGGCACAACTTCGACAATGATGCACTTGGCCAAAAAGGGCGTATGCGTTTTCTCCTGAATATATTCAGGAGAAAACGCATACGCCCTTTTTGGCCAAGCAAGCAAGCGGGCAATGCAAATCTGCACTACAAAGAAGTATCACTTCCCACCGGTCAAAGGGGACATCCAGAAAATGTGTAAAAACCAGAAAGGCAAGACAGGCCCTGGAGAACAGGGAGCCTTGTTATGCTGATGGGCGGGATGTAAGTTGCCAACTGCCTCACTGGAGGAGTGCATTGTGTTCCCTAAAACAAGTAAACAACAGAGCTACAGAGCCAAGGGCACTTCCAGTCTAGGGAATATACCTTGGGAAAACTGAAAATCCATAAGACAGAGCCACCCCCAAATTGAGGGCTGCACTGCTTACAGGAACCTCAACCTGGGTACACCTGAAATATCCCAGGAAATATAAAAATGGTTCCAAACATTGTGGAACTTACGTACGATGGAATATCCCTCAGCCATGAAATCAATGTCATAAGACCAGTAGCAGCAAAATGAGTGGATTCAGGTACGATGATTCTAAGTGAAAGAAGTCACACAGGAAAAGAAACTTATCATAAGATATCACTTAGGAAGATCCTGTAAACATGGCTACACATGAACTGAGTTAGGCAAGAGAACAGAGTCTCACATTTAGAAAACACTCTTATGCCTGCTTAAGGGGGAAGGAGAGGTGGGGTGATGCATCAAACCCGAGTTTGATATAAGCACAGGTACCGTTCCATAAACCAACTATGGAATAGACAAGACCTACACCTTCCTCAGTGAAAGGGACTCAAAACACCATATTTCCCGCAGAGGAATAGATCTGGCTAGTAAGAATCTTAAAACCTATGTATTGATATGTCTCCATAAGGGAATCAAGTGTGTCTAGACTGGCATAAACATGGCAGTGAGAATCAGCTCAAACCCACTCTAAAAAGGAATTTCAAAAACAGTACAAATAAATGGGGAAATTCTTTACAATTCCTTCAGGGTCTCTGATGCAACCTGGAATGACCCTATCTACAATGACAGCTGGATGTGGCATAAGGCTGGACACTTGGGACTGAGAGGATCGGTGAGATTGGGTGAGCAAATGCAGACCCTTTAAAGCAATAATGCATGGCACCCATTCCATGGGTCCCAGCTCTCCAGGTGGAAGGGAATATTACTACAGCTATAACGTGTACGGGAAACCTAGAGAATGGACACACTGTGAATACGAAAGGTTTCTAAAACTCAACGAAGAGCCCCTCTCCTGGTGCTCCGGTTTGACTTTCCAACTGCTTTCCTATCAATCTCCCAACTTGGAGAGACAGCCCCTTTAAGCTCCTGGTTCGCACAGGTTGCCAATTTGGCAGAGGATGAAAGGGAAGAGGGAGAACCAATGAGAGAGTAGCTGTTAGGCATTTGGATGGGCACATGTCACTCTAATTTCCCGGCAGGAAGAAGAATGAACCAAAGTCTCAGCCACCCACCGGGAACCAGTAGAGGTCCTGAACCAAAAGTTTGGACTTGCGTTCAGCTCACAAAAAAACGAGTTGAAAAATGGAGCTCAGGGGCACAGCAATTCACCAACTGCCAGAGTAATCAAGGCCAACTATCGTCCAAAAATCTGTTGAGGGAAGGCAACGAGGCGGACTTGAAAGCGAGGCAGAATAGCAGGAAACAGATTTCAAGAGGTACGTTGGAATCGCCTGTAAAGCACAGGAAGAGGGGCACAACGTCGACAATGATGCACTTGGCCAAAAAGTGCGTATGCGTTTTCTCCTGAATATATTCAGGAGAAAACGCATACGCCCTTTTTGGCCAAGCAAGCAAGCGGGCAATGCAAATCTGCACTACAAAGAAGTATCACTTCCCACCGGTCAAAGGGGACATCCAGAAAATGTGTAAAAACCAGAAAGGCAAGACAGGCCCTGGAGAACAGGGAGCCTTGTTATGCTGATGGGCGGGATGTAAGTTGCCAACTGCCTCACTGGAGGAGTGCATTGTGTTCCCTAAAACAAGTAAACAACAGAGCTACAGAGCCAAGGGCACTTCCAGTCTAGGGAATATACCTTGGGAAAACTGAAAATCCATAAGACAGAGCCACCCCCAAATTGAGGGCTGCACTGCTTACAGGAACCTCAACCTGGGTACACCTGAAATATCCCAGGAAATATAAAAATGGTTCCAAACATTGTGGAACTTACGTACGATGGAATATCCCTCAGCCATGAAATCAATGTCATAAGACCAGTAGCAGCAAAATGAGTGGATTCAGGTACGATGATTCTAAGTGAAAGAAGTCACACAGGAAAAGAAACTTATCATAAGATATCACTTAGGAAGATCCTGTAAACATGGCTACACATGAACTGAGTTAGGCAAGAGAACAGAGTCTCACATTTAGAAAACACTCTTATGCCTGCTTAAGGGGGAAGGAGAGGTGGGGTGATGCATCAAACCCGAGTTTGATATAAGCACAGGTACCGTTCCATAAACCAACTATGGAATAGACAAGACCTACACCTTCCTCAGTGAAAGGGACTCAAAACACCATATTTCCCGCAGAGGAATAGATCTGGCTAGTAAGAATCTTAAAACCTATGTATTGATATGTCTCCATAAGGGAATCAAGTGTGTCTAGACTGGCATAAACATGGCAGTGAGAATCAGCTCAAACCCACTCTAAAAAGGAATTTCAAAAACAGTACAAATAAATGGGGAAATTCTTTACAATTCCTTCAGGGTCTCTGATGCAACCTGGAATGACCCTATCTACAATGACAGCTGGATGTGGCATAAGGCTGGACACTTGGGACTGAGAGGATCGGTGAGATTGGGTGAGCAAATGCAGACCCTTTAAAGCAATAATGCATGGCACCCATTCCATGGGTCCCAGCTCTCCAGGTGGAAGGGAATATTACTACAGCTATAACGTGTACGGGAAACCTAGAGAATGGACACACTGTGAATACGAAAGGTTTCTAAAACTCAACGAAGAGCCCCTCTCCTGGTGCTCCGGTTTGACTTTCCAACTGCTTTCCTATCAATCTCCCAACTTGGAGAGACAGCCCCTTTAAGCTCCTGTTTCGCACAGGTTGCCAATTTGGCAGAGGATGAAAGGGAAGAGGGAGAACCAATGAGAGAGTAGCTGTTAGGCATTTGGATGGGCACATGTCACTCTAATTTCCCGGCAGGAAGAAGAATGAACCAAAGGCTCAGCCACCCACCGGGAACCAGTAGAGGTCCTGAACCAAAGGTTTGGACTTGCGTTCAGCTCACAAAAAAACGAGTTGAAAAATGGAGCTCAGGGGCACAGCAATTCACCAACTGCCAGAGTAATCAAGGCCAACTATCGTCCAAAAATCTGTTGAGGGAAGGTAACGAGGCGGACTTGAAAGCGAGGCAGAATAGCAGGAAACAGATTTCAAGAGGTACGTTGGAATCGCCTGTAAAGCACAGGAAGAGGGGCACAACTTCGACAATGATGCACTTGGCCAAAAAGGGCGTATGCGTTTTCTCCTGAATATATTCAGGAGAAAACGCATACGCCCTTTTTGGCCAAGCAAGCAAGCGGGCAATGCAAATCTGCACTACAAAGAAGTATCACTTCCCACCGGTCAAAGGGGACATCCACAAAATGTGTAAAAACCAGAAAGGCAAGACAGGCCCTGGAGAACAGGGAGCCTTGTTATGCTGATGGGCGGGATGTAAGTTGCCAACTGCCTCACGGGAGGAGTGCACTGTGTCCCCTAAAACAAGTAAACAACAGAGCTACAGAGCCAAGGGCACTTCCAGTCTAGGGAATATACCTTGGGAAAACTGAAAATCCATAAGACAGAGCCACCCCCAATTTGAGGGCTGCACTGCTTACAGGAACCTCAACCTGGGTACACCTGAAATATCCCAGGAAATATAAAAATGGTTCCAAACATTGTGGAACTTACGTACGATGGAATATCCCTCAGCCACGAAATCAATGTCATAAGACCAGTAGCAGCAAAATGAGTGGATTCAGGTACGATGATTCTAAGTGAAAGAAGTCACACAGGAAAAGAAACTTATCATAAGATATCACTTAGGATGATCCTGTAAACATGGCTACACATGAACTGAGTTAGGCAAGAGAACAGAGTCTCACATTTAGAAAACACTCTTATGCCTGCTTAAGGGGGAAGGAGAGGTGGGGTGATGCATCAAACCAGAGTTTGATATAAGCACAGGTACCGTTCCAAAAACCAACTATGGAATAGACAAGACCTACACCTTCCTCAGTGAAAGGGACTCAAAACACCATATTTCCCGCAGAGGAATAGATCTGGCTAGTAAGAATCTTAAAACCTATGTATTGATATGTCTCCATAAGGGAATCAAGTGTGTCTAGACTGGCATAAACATGGCAGTGAGAATCAGCTCAAACCCACTCTAAAAAGGAATTTCAAAAACAGTACAAAGAAACGGGGAAATTCTTTACAATTCCTTCAGGGTCTCTGATGCAACCTGGAATGACCCTATCTACAATGACAGCTGGATGTGGCATAAGGCTGGACACTTGGGACTGAGAGGATTGGTGAGATTGGGTGAGCAAATGCAGACCCTTTAAAGCAATAATGCATGGCACCCATTCCATGGGTCCCAGCTCTCCAGGTTGAAGGGAATATTACTACAGCTATAACGTGTACGGGAAACCTAGAGAATGGACACACTGTGAATACGAAAGGTTTCTAAAACTCAACGAAGAGCCCCTCTCCTGGTGCTCCGGTTTGACTTTCCAACTGCTTTCCTATCAATCTCCCAACTTGGAGAGACAGCCCCTTTAAGCTCCTGGTTCGCACAGGTTGCCAATTTGGCAGAGGATGAAAGGGAAGAGGGAGAACCAATGAGAGAGTAGCTGTTAGGCATTTGGATGGGCACATGTCACTCTAATTTCCCGGCAGGAAGAAGAATGAACCAAAGTCTCAGCCACCCACCGGGAACCAGTAGAGGTCCTGAACCAAAAGTTTGGACTTGCGTTCAGCTCACAAAAAAACGAGTTGAAAAATGGAGCTCAGGGGCACAGCAATTCACCAACTGGCAGAGTAATCAAGGCCAACTATCGTCCAAAAATCTGTTGAGGGAAGGCAACGAGGCGGACTTGAAAGCGAGGCAGAATAGCAGGAAACAGATTTCAAGAGGTACGTTGGAATCGCCTGTAAAGCACAGGAAGAGGGGCACAACGTCGACAATGATGCACTTGGCCAAAAAGTGCGTATGCGTTTTCTCCTGAATATATTCAGGAGAAAACGCATACGCCCTTTTTGGCCAAGCAAGCAAGCGGGCAATGCAAATCTGCACTACAAAGAAGTATCACTTCCCACCGGTCAAAGGGGACATCCAGAAAATGTGTAAAAACCAGAAAGGCAAGACAGGCCCTGGAGAACAGGGAGCCTTGTTATGCTGATGGGCGGGATGTAAGTTGCCAACTGCCTCACTGGAGGAGTGCATTGTGTTCCCTAAAACAAGTAAACAACAGAGCTACAGAGCCAAGGGCACTTCCAGTCTAGGGAATATACCTTGGGAAAACTGAAAATCCATAAGACAGAGCCACCCCCAAATTGAGGGCTGCACTGCTTACAGGAACCTCAACCTGGGTACACCTGAAATATCCCAGGAAATATAAAAATGGTTCCAAACATTGTGGAACTTACGTACGATGGAATATCCCTCAGGCACGAAATCAATGTCATAAGACCAGTAGCAGCAAAATGAGTGGATTCAGGTACGATGATTCTAAGTGAAAGAAGTCACACAGGAAAAGAAACCTATCATAAGATATCACTTAGGAAGATCCTGTAAACATGGCTACACATGAACTGAGTTAGGCAAGAGAACAGAGTCTCACATTTAGAAAACACTCTTATGCCTGCTTAAGGGGGAAGGAGAGGTGGGGTGATGCATCAAACCCGAGTTTGATATAAGCACAGGTACCGTTCCATAAACCAACTATGGAATAGACAAGACCTACACCTTCCTCAGTGAAAGGGACTCAAAACACCATATTTCCCGCAGAGGAATAGATCTGGCTAGTAAGAATCTTAAAACCTATGTATTGATATGTCTCCATAAGGGAATCAAGTGTGTCTAGACTGGCATAAACATGGCAGTGAGAATCAGCTCAAACCCACTCTAAAAAGGAATTTCAAAAACAGTACAAATAAATGGGGAAATTCTTTACAATTCCTTCAGGGTCTCTGATGCAACCTGGAATGACCCTATCTACAATGACAGCTGGATGTGGCATAAGGCTGGACACTTGGGACTGAGAGGATCGGTGAGATTGGGTGAGCAAATGCAGACCCTTTAAAGCAATAATGCATGGCACCCATTCCATGGGTCCCAGCTCTCCAGGTGGAAGGGAATATTACTACAGCTATAACGTGTACGGGAAACCTAGAGAATGGACACACTGTGAATACGAAAGGTTTCTAAAACTCAACGAAGAGCCCCTCTCCTGGTGCTCCGGTTTGACTTTCCAACTGCTTTCCTATCAATCTCCCAACTTGGAGAGACAGCCCCTTTAAGCTCCTGTTTCGCACAGGTTGCCAATTTGGCAGAGGATGAAAGGGAAGAGGGAGAACCAATGAGAGAGTAGCTGTTAGGCATTTGGATGGGCACATGTCACTCTAATTTCCCGGCAGGAAGAAGAATGAACCAAAGTCTCAGCCACCCACCGGGAACCAGTAGAGGTCCTGAACCAAAGGTTTGGACTTGCGTTCAGCTCACAAAAAAACGAGTTGAAAAATGGAGCTCAGGGGCACAGCAATTCACCAACTGCCAGAGTAATCAAGGCCAACTATCGTCCAAAAATCTGTTGAGGGAAGGTAACGAGGCGGACTTGAAAGCGAGGCAGAATAGCAGGAAACAGATTTCAAGAGGTACGTTGGAATCGCCTGTAAAGCACAGGAAGAGGGGCACAACTTCGACAATGATGCACTTGGCCAAAAAGGGCGTATGCGTTTTCTCCTGAATATATTCAGGAGAAAACGCATACGCCCTTTTTGGCCAAGCAAGCAAGCGGGCAATGCAAATCTGCACTACAAAGAAGTATCACTTCCCACCGGTCAAAGGGGACATCCAGAAAATGTGTAAAAACCAGAAAGGCAAGACAGGCCCTGGAGAACAGGGAGCCTTGTTATGCTGATGGGCGGGATGTAAGTTGCCAACTGCCTCACGGGAGGAGTGCACTGTGTCCCCTAAAACAAGTAAACAACAGAGCTACAGAGCCAAGGGCACTTCCAGTCTAGGGAATATACCTTGGGAAAACTGAAAATCCATAAGACAGAGCCACCCCCAATTTGAGGGCTGCACTGCTTACAGGAACCTCAACCTGGGTACACCTGAAATATCCCAGGAAATATAAAAATGGTTCCAAACATTGTGGAACTTACGTACGATGGAATATCCCTCAGCCACGAAATCAATGTCATAAGACCAGTAGCAGCAAAATGAGTGGATTCAGGTACGATGATTCTAAGTGAAAGAAGTCACACAGGAAAAGAAACTTATCATAAGATATCACTTAGGATGATCCTGTAAACATGGCTACACATGAACTGAGTTAGGCAAGAGAACAGAGTCTCACATTTAGAAAACACTCTTATGCCTGCTTAAGGGGGAAGGAGAGGTGGGGTGATGCATCAAACCAGAGTTTGATATAAGCACAGGTACCGTTCCAAAAACCAACTATGGAATAGACAAGACCTACACCTTCCTCAGTGAAAGGGACTCAAAACCCCATATTTCCCGCAGAGGAATAGATCTGGCTAGTAAGAATCTTAAAACCTATGTATTGATATGTCTCCATAAGGGAATCAAGTGTGTCTAGACTGGCATAAACATGGCAGTGAGAATCAGCTCAAACCCACTCTAAAAAGGAATTTCAAAAACAGTACAAAGAAACGGGGAAATTCTTTACAATTCCTTCAGGGTCTCTGATGCAACCTGGAATGACCCTATCTACAATGACAGCTGGATGTGGCATAAGGCTGGACACTTGGGACTGAGAGGATTGGTGAGATTGGGTGAGCAAATGCAGACCCTTTAAAGCAATAATGCATGGCACCCATTCCATGGGTCCCAGCTCTCCAGGTTGAAGGGAATATTACTACAGCTATAACGTGTACGGGAAACCTAGAGAATGGACACACTGTGAATACGAAAGGTTTCTAAAACTCAACGAAGAGCCCCTCTCCTGGTGCTCCGGTTTGACTTTCCAACTGCTTTCCTATCAATCTCCCAACTTGGAGAGACAGCCCCTTTAAGCTCCTGGTTCGCACAGGTTGCCAATTTGGCAGAGGATGAAAGGGAAGAGGGAGAACCAATGAGAGAGTAGCTGTTAGGCATTTGGATGGGCACATGTCACTCTAATTTCCCGGCAGGAAGAAGAATGAACCAAAGTCTCAGCCACCCACCGGGAACCAGTAGAGGTCCTGAACCAAAAGTTTGGACTTGCGTTCAGCTCACAAAAAAACGAGTTGAAAAATGGAGCTCAGGGGCACAGCAATTCACCAACTGCCAGAGTAATCAAGGCCAACTATCGTCCAAAAATCTGTTGAGGGAAGGCAACGAGGCGGACTTGAAAGCGAGGCAGAATAGCAGGAAACAGATTTCAAGAGGTACGTTGGAATCGCCTGTAAAGCACAGGAAGAGGGGCACAACTTCCACAATGATGCACTTGGCCAAAAAGGGCGTATGCGTTTTCTCCTGAATATATTCAGGAGAAAACGCATACGCCCTTTTTGGCCAAGCAAGCAAGCGGGCAATGCAAATCTGCACTACAAAGAAGTATCACTTCCCACCGGTCAAAGGGGACATCCACAAAATGTGTAAAAACCAGAAAGGCAAGACAGGCCCTGGAGAACAGGGAGCCTTGTTATGCTGATGGGCGGGATGTAAGTTGCCAACTGCCTCACTGGAGGAGTGCATTGTGTTCCCTAAAACATGTAAACAACAGAGCTACAGAGCCAAGGGCACTTCCAGTCTAGGGAATATACCTTGGGAAAACTGAAAATCCATAAGACAGAGCCACCCCCAAATTGAGGGCTGCACTGCTTACAGGAACCTCAACCTGGGTACACCTGAAATATCCCAGGAAATATAAAAATGGTTCCAAACATTGTGGAACTTACGTACGATGGAATATCCCTCAGCCACGAAATCAATGTCATAAGACCAGTAGCAGCAAAATGAGTGGATTCAGGTACGATGATTCTAAGTGAAAGAAGTCACACAGGAAAAGAAACTTATCATAAGATATCACTTAGGAAGATCCTGTAAACATGGCTACACATGAACTGAGTTAGGCAAGAGAACAGAGTCTCACATTTAGAAAACACTCTTATGCCTGCTTAAGGGGGAAGGAGAGGTGGGGTGATGCATCAAACCAGAGTTTGATATAAGCACAGGTACCATTCCAAAAACCAACTATGGAATAGACAAGACCTACACCTTCCTCAGTGAAAGGGACTCAAAACCCCATATTTCCCGCAGAGGAATAGATCTGACTAGTAAGAATCTTAAAACCTATGTATTGATATGTCTCCGTAAGCGAATCAAGTGTGTCTAGACTGGCATAAACATGGCCGCGAGAATCAGCTCAAACCCACTCTAAAAAGGAATTTCAAAAACAGAACAAAGAAACAGGGAAATTCTTTACAATTCCTTCAGGGTCTCTGATGCAACCTGGAATGACCCTATCTACAATGACAGCTGGATGTGGCATAAGGCTGGACACTTGGGACTGAGAGGATTGGTGAGATTGGGTGAGCAAATGCAGACCCTTTAAAGCAATAATGCATGGCACCCATTCCATGGGTCCCAGCTCTCCAGGTGGAAGGGAATATTACTACAGCTATAACGTGTACGGGAAACCTAGAGAATGGACACACTGTGAATACGAAAGGTTTCTAAAACTCAACGAAGAGCCCCTCTCCTGGTGCTCCGGTTTGACTTTCCAACTGCTTTCCTATCAATCTCCCAACTTGGAGAGACAGCCCCTTTAAGCTCCTGGTTCGCACAGGTTGCCAATTTGGCAGAGGATGAAAGGGAAGAGGGAGAACCAATGAGAGAGTAGCTGTTAGGCATTTGGATGGGCACATGTCACTCTAATTTCCCGGCAGGAAGAAGAATGAACCAAAGTCTCAGCCACCCACCGGGAACCAGTAGAGGTCCTGAACCAAAAGTTTGGACTTGCGTTCAGCTCACAAAAAACGAGTTGAAAAATGGAGCTCAGGGGCACAGCAATTCACAAACTGGCAGAGTAATCAAGGCCAACTATCGTCCAAAAATCTGTTGAGGGAAGGCAACGAGGCGGACTTGAAAGCGAGGCAGAATAGCAGGAAACAGATTTCAAGAGGTACGTTGGAATCGCCTGGAAAGCACAGGAAGAGGGGCACAACTTCGACAATGATGCACTTGGCCAAAAAGGGCGTATGCGTCTTCTCCTGAATATATTCAGGAGAAAACGCATACACCCTTTTTGGCCAAGCAAGCAAGCGGGCAATGCAAATCTGCACTACAAAGAAGTATCACTTCCCACCGGTCAAAGGGGACATCCAGAAAATGTGTAAAAACCAGAAAGGCAAGACAGGCCCTGGAGAACAGGGAGCCTTGTTATGCTGATGGGCGGGATGTAAGTTGCCAACTGCCTCACTGGAGGAGTGCATTGTGTTCCCTAAAACAAGTAAACAACAGAGCTACAGAGCCAATGGCACTTCCAGTCTAGGGAATATACCTTGGGAAAACTGAAAATCCATAAGACAGAGCCACCCCCAAATTGAGGGCTGCACTGCTTACAGGAACCTCAACCTGGGTACAACTGAAATATCCAAGGAAATATAAAAATGGTTCCAAACATTGTGGAACTTACGTACGATGGAATATCCCTCAGCCATGAAATCAATGTCATAAGACCAGTAGCAGCAAAATGAGTGGATTCAGGTATGATGATTCTAAGTGAAAGAAGTCACACAGGAAAAGAAACTTATCATAAGATATCACTTAGGAAGATCCTGTAAACATGGCTACACATGAACTGAGTTAGGCAAGAGAACAGAGTCTCACATTTAGAAAACACTCTTATGCCTGCTTAAGGGGGAAGGAGAGGTGGGGTGATGCATCAAACCAGACTTTGATATAAGCACAGGTACCGTTCCAAAAACCAACTATGGAATAGACAAGACCTACACCTTCCTCAGTGAAAGGGACTCAAAACACCATATTTCCTGCAGAGGAATAGATCTGGCTAGTAAGAATCTTAAAACCTATGTATTGATATGTCTCCATAAGGGAATCAAGTGTGTCTAGACTGGCATAAACATGGCAGTGAGAATCAGCTCAAACACACTCTAAAAAGGAATTTCAAAAACAGAACAAAGAAACAGGGAAATTCTTTACATTTCCTTCAGGGTCTCTGATGCAACCTGGAATGACCCTATCTACAATGACAGCTGGATGTGTCATAAGGCTGGACACTTGGGACTGAGAGGATTGGTGAGATTGGGTGAGCAAATGCAGACCCTTTAAAGCAATAATGCATGGCACCCATTCCATGGGTCCCAGCTCTCCAGGTGGAAGGGAATATTACTACAGCTATAACGTGTACGGGAAACCTAGAGAATGGACACACTGTGAATACGAAAGGTTTCTAAAACTCAACGAAGAGCCCCTCTCCTGGTGCTCCGGTTTGACTTTCCAACTGCTTTCCTATCAATCTCCCAACTTGGAGAGACAGCCCCTTTAAGCTCCTGTTTCGCACAGGTTGCCAATTTGGCAGAGGATGAAAGGGAAGAGGGAGAACCAATGAGAGAGTAGCTGTTAGGCATTTGGATGGGCACATGTCACTCTAATTTCCCGGCAGGAAGAAGAATGAACCAAAGTCTCAGCCACCCACCGGGAACCAGTATAGGTCCTGAACCAAAAGTTTGGACTTGCGTTCAGCTCACAAAAAACGAGTTGAAAAATGGAGCTCAGGGGCACAGCAATTCACCAACTGGCAGAGTAATCAAGGCCAACTATCGTCCAAAAATCTGTTGAGGGAAGGCAACGAGGCGGACTTGAAAGCGAGGCAGAATAGCAGGAAACAGATTTCAAGAGGTACGTTGGAATCGCCTGTAAAGCACAGGAAGAGGGGCACAACTTCGACAATGATGCACTTGGCCAAAAAGGGCGTATGCGTTTTCTCCTGAATATATTCAGGAGAAAACGCATACGCCCTTTTTGGCCAAGCAAGCAAGCGGGCAATGCAAATCTGCACTACAAAGAAGTATCACTTCCCACCAGTCAAAGGGGACATCCAGAAAATGTGTAAAAACCAGAAAGGCAAGACAGGCCCTGGAGAACAGGGAGCCTTGTTATGCTGATGGGCGGGATGTAAGTTGCCAACTGCCTCACTGGAGGAGTGCATTGTGTTCCCTAAAACAAGTAAACAACAGAGCTACAGAGCCAAGGGCACTTCCAGTCTAGGGAATATACCTTGGGAAAACTGAAAATCCATAAGACAGAGCCACCCCCAAATTGAGGGCTGCACTGCTTACAGGAACCTCAACCTGGGTACACCTGAAATATCCCAGGAAATATAAACATGGTTCCAAACATTGTGGAACTTACGTACGATGGAATATCCCTCAGGCACGAAATCAATGTCATAAGACCAGTAGCAGCAAAATGAGTGGATTCAGGTACGATGATTCTAAGTGAAAGAAGTCACACAGGAAAAGAAACCTATCATAAGATATCACTTAGGAAGATCCTGTAAACATGGCTACACATGAACTGAGTTAGGCAAGAGAACAGAGTCTCACATTTAGAAAACACTCTTATGCCTGCTTAAGGGGGAAGGAGAGGTGGGGTGATGCATCAAACCAGACTTTGATATAAGCACAGGTACCGTTCCAAAAACCAACTATGGAATAGACAAGACCTACACCTTCCTCAGTGAAAGGGACTCAAAACACCATATTTCGCGCAGAGGAATAGATCTGGCTAGTAAGAATCTTAAAACCTATGTATTGATATGTCTCCATAAGGGAATCAAGTGTGTCTAGACTGGCATAAACATGGCAGTGAGAATCAGCTCAAACCCACTCTAAAAAGGAATTTCAAAAACAGAACAAAGAAACAGGGAAATTCTTTACAATTCCTTCAGGGTCTCTGATGCAACCTGGAATGACCCTATCTACAATGACAGCTGGATGTGGCATAAGGCTGGACACTTGGGACTGAGAGGATTGGTGAGATTGGGTGAGCAAATGCAGACCCTTTAAAGCAATAATGCATGGCACCCATTCCATGGGTCCCAGCTCTCCAGGTGGAAGGGAATATTACTACAGCTATAACGTGTACGGGAAACCTAGAGAATGGACACACTGTGAATACGAAAGGTTTCTAAAACTCAACGAAGAGCCCCTCTCCTGGTGCTCCGGTTTGACTTTCCAACTGCTTTCCTATCAATCTCCCAACTTGGAGAGACAGCCCCTTTAAGCTCCTGGTTCGCACAGGTTGCCAATTTGGCAGAGGATGAAAGGGAAGAGGGAGAACCAATGAGAGAGTAGCTGTTAGGCATTTGGATGGGCACATGTCACTCTAATTTCCCGGCAGGAAGAAGAATGAACCAAAGTCTCAGCCACCCACCGGGAACCAGTAGAGGTCCTGAACCAAAAGTTTGGACTTGCGTTCAGCTCACAAAAAAACGAGTTGAAAAATGGAGCTCAGGGGCACAGCAATTCACCAACTGGCAGAGTAATCAAGGCCAACTATCGTCCAAAAATCTGTTGAGGGAAGGCAACGAGGCGGACTTGAAAGAGAGGCAGAATAGCAGGAAACAGATTTCAAGAGGTACGTTGGAATCGCCTGTAAAGCACAGGAAGAGGGGCACAACTTCGACAATGATGCACTTGGCCAAAAAGGGCGTATGTGTTTTCTCCTGAATATATTCAGGAGAAAACGCATACGCCCTTTTTGGCCAAGCAAGCAAGCGGGCAATGCAAATCTGCACTACAAAGAAGTATCACTTCCCACCGGTCAAAGGGGACATCCAGAAAATGTGTAAAAACCAGAAAGGCAAGACAGGCCCTGGAGAACAGGGAGCCTTGTTATGCTGATGGGCGGGATGTAAGTTGCCAACTGCCTAACTGGAGGAGTTCATTGTGTTCCCTAAAACAAGTAAACAACAGAGCTACAGAGCCAAGGGCACTTCCAGTCTAGGGAATATACCTTGGGAAAACTGAAAATCCATAAGACAGAGCCACCCCCAAATTGAGGGCTGCACTGCTTACAGGAACCTCAACCTGGGTACACCTGAAATATCCCAGGAAATATAAAAATGGTTCCAAACATTGTGGAACTTACGTACGATGGAATATCCCTCAGCCATGAAATCAATGTCATAAGACCAGTAGCAGCAAAATGAGTGGATTCAGGTAGGATGATTCTAAGTGAAAGAAGTCACACAGGAAAAGAAACTTATCATAAGATATCACTTAGGAAGATCCTGTAAACATGGCTACACATGAACTGAGTTAGGCAAGAGAACAGAGTCTCACATTTAGAAAACACTCTTATGCCTGCTTAAGGGGGAAGGAGAGGTGGGGTGATGCATCAAACCAGAGTTTGATATAAGCACAGGTACCGTTCCAAAAACCAACTATGGAATAGACAAGACCTACACCTTCCTCAGTGAAAGGGACTCAAAACCCCATATTTCCCGCAGAGGAATAGATCTGGCTAGTAAGAATCTTAAAACCTATGTATTGATATGTCTCCGTAAGGGAATCAAGTGTGTCTAGACTGGCATAAACATGGCCGCGAGAATCAGCTCAAACCCACTCTAAAAAGGAATTTCAAAAACAGAACAAAGAAACGGGGAAATTCTTTACAATTCCTTCAGGGTCTCTGATGCAACCTGGAATGACCCTATCTACAATGACAGCTGGATGTGGCATAAGGCTGGACACTTGAGACTGAGAGGATTGGTGAGATTGGGTGAGCAAATGCAGACCCTTTAAAGCAATAATGCATGGCACCCATTCCATGGGTCCCAGCTCTCCAGGTGGAAGGGAATATTACTACAGCTATAACGTGTACGGGAAACCTAGAGAATGGACACACTGTGAATACGAAAGGTTTCTAAAACTCAACGAAGAGCCCCTCTCCTGGTGCTCCGGTTTGACTTTCCAACTGCTTTCCTATCAATCTCCCAACTTGGAGAGACAGCCCCTTTAAGCTCCTGGTTCGCACAGGTTGCCAATTTGGCAGAGGATGAAAGGGAAGAGGGAGAACCAATGAGAGAGTAGCTGTTAGGCATTTGGATGGGCACATGTCACTCTAATTTCCCGGCAGGAAGAAGAATGAACCAAAGTCTCAGCCACCCACCGGGAACCAGTAGAGGTCCTGAACCAAAAGTTTGGACTTGCGTTCAGCTCACAAAAAACGAGTTGAAAAATGGAGCTCAGGGGCACAGCAATTCACCAACTGGCAGAGTAATCAAGGCCAACTATCGTCCAAAAATCTGTTGAGGGAAGGCAACGAGGCGGACTTGAAAGCGAGTCAGAATAGCAGGAAACAGATTTCAAGAGGTACGTTGGAATCGCCTGGAAAGCACAGGAAGAGGGGCACAACTTCGACAATGATGCACTTGGCCAAAAAGGGCGTATGCGTCTTCTCCTGAATATATACAGGAGAAAACGCATACGCCCTTTTTGGCCAAGCAAGCAAGCGGGCAATGCAAATCTGCACTACAAAGAAGTATCACTTCCCACCGGTCAAAGGGGACATCCAGAAAATGTGTAAAAACCAGAAAGGCAAGACAGGCCCTGGAGAACAGGGAGCCTTGTTATGCTGATGGGCGGGATGTAAGTTGCCAACTGCCTCACTGGAGGAGTGCATTGTGTTCCCTAAAACAAGTAAACAACAGAGCTACAGAGCCAAGGGCACTTCCAGTCTAGGGAATATACCTTGGGAAAACTGAAAATCCATAAGACAGAGCCACCCCCAAATTGAGGGCTGCACTGCTTACAGGAACCTCAACCTGGGTACACCTGAAATATCCCAGGAAATATAAAAATGGTTCCAAACATTGTGGAACTTACGTACGATGGAATATCCCTCAGCCATGAAATCAATGTCATAAGACCAGTAGCAGCAAAATGAGTGGATTCAGGTACGATGATTCTAAGTGAAAGAAGTCACACAGGAAAAGAAACTTATCATAAGATATCACTTAGGAAGATCCTGTAAACATGGCTACACATGAACTGAGTTAGGCAAGAGAACAGAGTCTCACATTTAGAAAACACTCTTATGCCTGCTTAAGGGGGAAGGAGAGGTGGGGTGATGCATCAAACCAGAGTTTGATATAAGCACAGGTACCGTTCCAAAAACCAACTATGGAATAGACAAGACCTACACCTTCCTCAGTGAAAGGGACTCAAAACCCCATATTTCCCGCAGAGGAATAGATCTGGCTAGTAAGAATCTTAAAACCTATGTATTGATATGTCTCCGTAAGGGAATCAAGTGTGTCTAGACTGGCATAAACATGGACGCGAGAATCAGCTCAAACCCACTCTAAAAAGGAATTTCAAAAACAGAACAAAGAAACAGGGAAATTCTTTACAATTCCTTCAGGGTCTCTGATGCAACCTGGAATGACCCTATCTACAATGACAGCTGGATGTGGCATAAGGCTGGACACTTGGGACTGAGAGGATTGGTGAGATTGGGTGAGCAAATGCAGACCCTTTAAAGCAATAATGCATGGCACCCATTCCATGGGTCCCAGCTCTCCAGGTGGAAGGGAATATTACTACAGCTATAACGTGTACGGGAAACCTAGAGAATGGACACACTGTGAATACGAAAGGTTTCTAAAACTCAACGAAGAGCCCCTCTCCTGGTGCTCCGGTTTGACTTTCCAACTGCTTTCCTATCAATCTCCCAACTTGGAGAGACAGCCCCTTTAAGCTCCTGGTTCGCACAGGTTGCCAATTTGGCAGAGGATGAAAGGGAAGAGGGAGAACCAATGAGAGAGTAGCTGTTAGGCATTTGGATGGGCACATGTCACTCTAATTTCCCGGCAGGAAGAAGAATGAACCAAAGTCTCAGCCACCCACCGGGAACCAGTATAGGTCCTGAACCAAAAGTTTGGACTTGCGTTCAGCTCACAAAAAACGAGTTGAAAAATGGAGCTCAGGGGCACAGCAATTCACCAACTGGCAGAGTAATCAAGGCCAACTATCGTCCAAAAATCTGTTGAGGGAAGGCAACGAGGCGGACTTGAAAGCGAGGCAGAATAGCAGGAAACAGATTTCAAGAGGTACGTTGGAATCGCCTGTAAAGCACAGGAAGAGGGGCACAACTTCGACAATGATGCACTTGGCCAAAAAGGGCGTATGCGTTTTCTCCTGAATATATTCAGGAGAAAACGCATACGCCCTTTTTGGCCAAGCAAGCAAGCGGGCAATGCAAATCTGCACTACAAAGAAGTATCACTTCCCACCAGTCAAAGGGGACATCCAGAAAATGTGTAAAAACCAGAAAGGCAAGACAGGCCCTGGAGAACAGGGAGCCTTGTTATGCTGATGGGCGGGATGTAAGTTGCCAACTGCCTCACTGGAGGAGTGCATTGTGTTCCCTAAAACAAGTAAACAACAGAGCTACAGAGCCAAGGGCACTTCCAGTCTAGGGAATATACCTTGGGAAAACTGAAAATCCATAAGACAGAGCCACCCCCAAATTGAGGGCTGCACTGCTTACAGGAACCTCAACCTGGGTACACCTGAAATATCCCAGGAAATATAAACATGGTTCCAAACATTGTGGAACTTACGTACGATGGAATATCCCTCAGGCACGAAATCAATGTCATAAGACCAGTAGCAGCAAAATGAGTGGATTCAGGTACGATGATTCTAAGTGAAAGAAGTCACACAGGAAAAGAAACCTATCATAAGATATCACTTAGGAAGATCCTGTAAACATGGCTACACATGAACTGAGTTAGGCAAGAGAACAGAGTCTCACATTTAGAAAACACTCTTATGCCTGCTTAAGGGGGAAGGAGAGGTGGGGTGATGCATCAAACCAGACTTTGATATAAGCACAGGTACCGTTCCAAAAACCAACTATGGAATAGACAAGACCTACACCTTCCTCAGTGAAAGGGACTCAAAACACCATATTTCGCGCAGAGGAATAGATCTGGCTAGTAAGAATCTTAAAACCTATGTATTGATATGTCTCCATAAGGGAATCAAGTGTGTCTAGACTGGCATAAACATGGCAGTGAGAATCAGCTCAAACCCACTCTAAAAAGGAATTTCAAAAACAGAACAAAGAAACAGGGAAATTCTTTACAATTCCTTCAGGGTCTCTGATGCAACCTGGAATGACCCTATCTACAATGACAGCTGGATGTGGCATAAGGCTGGACACTTGGGACTGAGAGGATTGGTGAGATTGGGTGAGCAAATGCAGACCCTTTAAAGCAATAATGCATGGCACCCATTCCATGGGTCCCAGCTCTCCAGGTGGAAGGGAATATTACTACAGCTATAACGTGTACGGGAAACCTAGAGAATGGACACACTGTGAATACGAAAGGTTTCTAAAACTCAACGAAGAGCCCCTCTCCTGGTGCTCCGGTTTGACTTTCCAACTGCTTTCCTATCAATCTCCCAACTTGGAGAGACAGCCCCTTTAAGCTCCTGGTTCGCACAGGTTGCCAATTTGGCAGAGGATGAAAGGGAAGAGGGAGAACCAATGAGAGAGTAGCTGTTAGGCATTTGGATGGGCACATGTCACTCTAATTTCCCGGCAGGAAGAAGAATGAACCAAAGTCTCAGCCACCCACCGGGAACCAGTAGAGGTCCTGAACCAAAAGTTTGGACTTGCGTTCAGCTCACAAAAAAACGAGTTGAAAAATGGAGCTCAGGGGCACAGCAATTCACCAACTGGCAGAGTAATCAAGGCCAACTATCGTCCAAAAATCTGTTGAGGGAAGGCAACGAGGCGGACTTGAAAGAGAGGCAGAATAGCAGGAAACAGATTTCAAGAGGTACGTTGGAATCGCCTGTAAAGCACAGGAAGAGGGGCACAACTTCGACAATGATGCACTTGGCCAAAAAGGGCGTATGTGTTTTCTCCTGAATATATTCAGGAGAAAACGCATACGCCCTTTTTGGCCAAGCAAGCAAGCGGGCAATGCAAATCTGCACTACAAAGAAGTATCACTTCCCACCGGTCAAAGGGGACATCCAGAAAATGTGTAAAAACCAGAAAGGCAAGACAGGCCCTGGAGAACAGGGAGCCTTGTTATGCTGATGGGCGGGATGTAAGTTGCCAACTGCCTAACTGGAGGAGTTCATTGTGTTCCCTAAAACAAGTAAACAACAGAGCTACAGAGCCAAGGGCACTTCCAGTCTAGGGAATATACCTTGGGAAAACTGAAAATCCATAAGACAGAGCCACCCCCAAATTGAGGGCTGCACTGCTTACAGGAACCTCAACCTGGGTACACCTGAAATATCCCAGGAAATATAAAAATGGTTCCAAACATTGTGGAACTTACGTACGATGGAATATCCCTCAGCCATGAAATCAATGTCATAAGACCAGTAGCAGCAAAATGAGTGGATTCAGGTAGGATGATTCTAAGTGAAAGAAGTCACACAGGAAAAGAAACTTATCATAAGATATCACTTAGGAAGATCCTGTAAACATGGCTACACATGAACTGAGTTAGGCAAGAGAACAGAGTCTCACATTTAGAAAACACTCTTATGCCTGCTTAAGGGGGAAGGAGAGGTGGGGTGATGCATCAAACCAGAGTTTGATATAAGCACAGGTACCGTTCCAAAAACCAACTATGGAATAGACAAGACCTACACCTTCCTCAGTGAAAGGGACTCAAAACCCCATATTTCCCGCAGAGGAATAGATCTGGCTAGTAAGAATCTTAAAACCTATGTATTGATATGTCTCCGTAAGGGAATCAAGTGTGTCTAGACTGGCATAAACATGGCCGCGAGAATCAGCTCAAACCCACTCTAAAAAGGAATTTCAAAAACAGAACAAAGAAACGGGGAAATTCTTTACAATTCCTTCAGGGTCTCTGATGCAACCTGGAATGACCCTATCTACAATGACAGCTGGATGTGGCATAAGGCTGGACACTTGAGACTGAGAGGATTGGTGAGATTGGGTGAGCAAATGCAGACCCTTTAAAGCAATAATGCATGGCACCCATTCCATGGGTCCCAGCTCTCCAGGTGGAAGGGAATATTACTACAGCTATAACGTGTACGGGAAACCTAGAGAATGGACACACTGTGAATACGAAAGGTTTCTAAAACTCAACGAAGAGCCCCTCTCCTGGTGCTCCGGTTTGACTTTCCAACTGCTTTCCTATCAATCTCCCAACTTGGAGAGACAGCCCCTTTAAGCTCCTGGTTCGCACAGGTTGCCAATTTGGCAGAGGATGAAAGGGAAGAGGGAGAACCAATGAGAGAGTAGCTGTTAGGCATTTGGATGGGCACATGTCACTCTAATTTCCCGGCAGGAAGAAGAATGAACCAAAGTCTCAGCCACCCACCGGGAACCAGTAGAGGTCCTGAACCAAAAGTTTGGACTTGCGTTCAGCTCACAAAAAACGAGTTGAAAAATGGAGCTCAGGGGCACAGCAATTCACCAACTGGCAGAGTAATCAAGGCCAACTATCGTCCAAAAATCTGTTGAGGGAAGGCAACGAGGCGGACTTGAAAGCGAGTCAGAATAGCAGGAAACAGATTTCAAGAGGTACGTTGGAATCGCCTGGAAAGCACAGGAAGAGGGGCACAACTTCGACAATGATGCACTTGGCCAAAAAGGGCGTATGCGTCTTCTCCTGAATATATACAGGAGAAAACGCATACGCCCTTTTTGGCCAAGCAAGCAAGCGGGCAATGCAAATCTGCACTACAAAGAAGTATCACTTCCCACCGGTCAAAGGGGACATCCAGAAAATGTGTAAAAACCAGAAAGGCAAGACAGGCCCTGGAGAACAGGGAGCCTTGTTATGCTGATGGGCGGGATGTAAGTTGCCAACTGCCTCACTGGAGGAGTGCATTGTGTTCCCTAAAACAAGTAAACAACAGAGCTACAGAGCCAAGGGCACTTCCAGTCTAGGGAATATACCTTGGGAAAACTGAAAATCCATAAGACAGAGCCACCCCCAAATTGAGGGCTGCACTGCTTACAGGAACCTCAACCTGGGTACACCTGAAATATCCCAGGAAATATAAAAATGGTTCCAAACATTGTGGAACTTACGTACGATGGAATATCCCTCAGCCATGAAATCAATGTCATAAGACCAGTAGCAGCAAAATGAGTGGATTCAGGTACGATGATTCTAAGTGAAAGAAGTCACACAGGAAAAGAAACTTATCATAAGATATCACTTAGGAAGATCCTGTAAACATGGCTACACATGAACTGAGTTAGGCAAGAGAACAGAGTCTCACATTTAGAAAACACTCTTATGCCTGCTTAAGGGGGAAGGAGAGGTGGGGTGATGCATCAAACCAGAGTTTGATATAAGCACAGGTACCGTTCCAAAAACCAACTATGGAATAGACAAGACCTACACCTTCCTCAGTGAAAGGGACTCAAAACCCCATATTTCCCGCAGAGGAATAGATCTGGCTAGTAAGAATCTTAAAACCTATGTATTGATATGTCTCCGTAAGGGAATCAAGTGTGTCTAGACTGGCATAAACATGGACGCGAGAATCAGCTCAAACCCACTCTAAAAAGGAATTTCAAAAACAGAACAAAGAAACAGGGAAATTCTTTACAATTCCTTCAGGGTCTCTGATGCAACCTGGAATGACCCTATCTACAATGACAGCTGGATGTGGCATAAGGCTGGACACTTGGGACTGAGAGGATTGGTGAGATTGGGTGAGCAAATGCAGACCCTTTAAAGCAATAATGCATGGCACCCATTCCATGGGTCCCAGCTCTCCAGGTGGAAGGGAATATTACTACAGCTATAACGTGTACGGGAAACCTAGAGAATGGACACACTGTGAATACGAAAGGTTTCTAAAACTCAACGAAGAGCCCCTCTCCTGGTGCTCCGGTTTGACTTTCCAACTGCTTTCCTATCAATCTCCCAACTTGGAGAGACAGCCCCTTTAAGCTCCTGGTTCGCACAGGTTGCCAATTTGGCAGAGGATGAAAGGGAAGAGGGAGAACCAATGAGAGAGTAGCTGTTAGGCATTTGGATGGGCACATGTCACTCTAATTTCCCGGCAGGAAGAAGAATGAACCAAAGTCTCAGCCACCCACCGGGAACCAGTAGAGGTCCTGAACCAAAAGTTTGGACTTGCGTTCAGCTCACAAAAAACGAGTTGAAAAATGGAGCTCAGGGGCACAGCAATTCACCAACTGGCAGAGTAATCAAGGCCAACTATCGTCCAAAAATCTGTTGAGGGAAGGCAACGAGGCGGACTTGAAAGCGAGGCAGAATAGCAGGAAACAGATTTCAAGAGGTACGTTGGAATCGCCTGGAAAGCACAGGAAGAGGGGCACAACTTCGACAATGATGCACTTGGCCAAAAAGGGCGTATGCGTCTTCTCCTGAATATATTCAGGAGAAAACGCATACGCCCTTTTTGGCCAAGCAAGCAAGCGGGCAATGCAAATCTGCACTACAAAGAAGTATCACTTCCCACCGGTCAAAGGGGACATCCAGAAAATGTGTAAAAACCAGAAAGGCAAGACAGGCCCTGGAGAACAGGGAGCCTTGTTATGCTGATGGGCGGGATGTAAGTTGCCAACTGCCTCACTGGAGGAGTGCATTGTGTTCCCTAAAACAAGTAAACAACAGAGCTACAGAGCCAAGGGCACTTCCAGTCTAGGGAATATACCTTGGGAAAACTGAAAATCCATAAGACAGAGCCACCCCCAAATTGAGGGCTGCACTGCTTACAGGAACCTCAACCTGGGTACACCTGAAATATCCCAGGAAATATAAAAATGGTTCCAAACATTGTGGACCTTACGTACGATGGAATATCCCTCAGCCATGAAATCAATGTCATAAGACCAGTAGCAGCAAAATGAGTGGATTCAGGTACGATGATTCTAAGTGAAAGAAGTCACACAGGAAAAGAAACTTATCATAAGATATCACTTAGGAAGGTCCTGTAAACATGGCTACACATGAACTGAGTTAGGCAAGAGAACAGATTCTCACATTTAGAAAACACTCTTATGCCTGCTTAAGGGGGAAGGAGAGGTGGGGTGATGCATCAAACCAGAGTTTGATATAAGCACAGGTACCGTTCCAAAAACCAACTATGGAATAGACAAGACCTACACCTTCCTCAGTGAAAGGGACTCAAAACACCATATTTCCTGCAGAGGAATAGATCTGGCTAGTAAGAATCTTAAAACCTATGTATTGATATGTCTCCATAAGGGAATCAAGTGTGTCTAGACTGGCATAAACATGGCAGTGAGAATCAGCTCAAACACACTCTAAAAAGGAATTTCAAAAACAGTACAAAGAAACGGGGAAATTCTTTACAATTCCTTCAGGGTCTCTGATGCAACCTGGAATGACCCTATCTACAATGACAGCTGGATGTGGCATAAGGCTGGACACTTGTGACTGAGAGGATTGGTGAGATTGGGTGAGCAAATGCAGACCCTTTAAAGCAATAATGCATGGCACCCATTCCATGGGTCCCAGCTCTCCAGGTTGAAGGGAATATTACTACAGCTATAACGTGTACGGGAAAACAAGAGAATGGACACACTGTGAATACGAAAGGTTTCTAAAACTCAACGAAGAGCCCCTCTCCTGGTGCTCCGGTTTGACTTTCCAACTGCTTTCCTATCAATCTCCCAACTTGGAGAGACAGCCCCTTTAAGCTCCTGTTTCGCACAGGTTGCCAATTTGGCAGAGGATGAAAGGGAAGAGGGAGAACCAATGAGAGAGTAGCTGTTAGGCATTTGGATGGGCACATGTCACTCTAATTTCCCGGCAGGAAGAAGAATGAACCAAAGTCTCAGCCACCCACCGGGAACCAGTAGAGGTCCTGAACCAAAAGTTTGGACTTGCGTTCAGCTCACAAAAAAACGAGTTGAAAAATGGAGCTCAGGGGCACAGCAATTCACCAACTGGCAGAGTAATCAAGGCCAACTATCGTCCAAAAATCTGTTGAGGGAAGGCAACGAGGCGGACTTGAAAGCGAGGCAGAATAGCAGGAAACAGATTTCAAGAGGTACGTTGGAATCGCCTGTAAAGCACAGGAAGAGGGGCACAACTTCGACAATGATGCACTTGGCCAAAAAGGGCGTATGCGTTTTCTCCTGAATATATTCAGGAGAAAACGCATACGCCCTTTTTGGCCAAGCAAGCAAGCGGGCAATGCAAATCTGCACTACAAAGAAGTATCACTTCCCACCGGTCAAAGGGGACATCCAGAAAATGTGTAAAAACCAGAAAGGCAAGACAGGCCCTGGAGAACAGGGAGCCTTGTTATGCTGATGGGCGGGATGTAAGTTGCCAACTGCCTCACTGGAGGAGTGCATTGTGTTCCCTAAAACAAGTAAACAACAGAGCTCCAGAGCCAAGGGCACTTCCAGTCTAGGGAATATACCTTGGGAAAACTGAAAATCCATAAGACAGAGCCACCCCCAAATTGAGGGCTGCACTGCTTACAGGAACCTCAACCTGGGTACACCTGAAATATCTCAGGAAATATAAAAATGGTTCCAAACATTGTGGAACTTACGTACGATGGAATATCCCTCAGCCATGAAATCAATGTCATAAGACCAGTAGCAGCAAAATGAGTGGATTCAGGTACGATGATTCTAAGTGAAAGAAGTCACACAGGAAAAGAAACGTATCATAAGATATCACTTAGGAAGATCCTGTAAACATGGCTACACATGAACTGAGTTAGGCAAGAGAACAGAGTCTCACATTTAGAAAACACTCTTATGCCTGCTTAAGGGGGAAGGAGAGGTGGGGTGATGCATCAAACCAGAGTTTTATATAAGCACAGGTACCGTTCCAAAAACCAACTATGGAATAGACAAGACCTCCACATTCCTCAGTGAAAGGAACTCAAAACCCCATATTTCCCGCAGAGGAATAGATCTGACTAGTAAGAATCTTAAAACCTATGTATTGATATGTCTCCGTAAGGGAATCAAGTGTGTCTAGACTGGCATAAACAGGGCAGCGAGAATCAGCTCAAACCCACTCTAAAAAGGAATTTCAAAAACAGAACAAAGAAACAGGGAAATTCTTTACAATTCCTTCAGGGTCTCTGATGCAACCTGGAATGACCCTATCTACAATGACAGCTGGATGTGGCATAAGGCTGGACACTTGGGACTGAGAGGATTGGTGAGATTGGGTGAGCAAATGCAGACCCTTTAAAGCAATAATGCATGGCACCCATTCCATGGGTCCCAGCTCTCCAGGTGGAAGGGAATATTACTACAGCTATAACGTGTACGGGAAACCTAGAGAATGGACACACTGTGAATACGAAAGGTTTCTAAAACTCAACGAAGAGCCCCTCTCCTGGTGCTCCGGTTTGACTTTCCAACTGCTTTCCTATCAATCTCCCAACTTGGAGAGACAGCCCCTTTAAGCTCCTGGTTCGCACAGGTTGCCAATTTGGCAGAGGATGAAAGGGAAGAGGGAGAATCAATGAGAGAGTAGCTGTTAGGCATTTGGATGGGCACATGTCACTCTAATTTCCCGGCAGGAAGAAGAATGAACCAAAGTCTCAGCCACCCACCGGGAACCAGTAGAGGTCCTGAACCAAAAGTTTGGACTTGCGTTCAGCTCACAAAAAAACGAGTTGAAAAATGGAGCTCAGGGGCACAGCAATTCACCAACTGGCAGAGTAATCAAGGCCAACTATCGTCCAAAAATCTGTTGAGGGAAGGCAACGAGGCGGACTTGAAAGCGAGGCAGAATAGCAGGAAACAGATTTCAAGAGGTACGTTGGAATCGCCTGTAAAGCACAGGAAGAGGGGCACAACTTCGACAATGATGCACTTGGCCAAAAAGGGCGTATGCGTTTTCTCCTGAATATATTCAGGAGAAAACGCATACGCCCTTTTTGGCCAAGCAAGCAAGCGGGCAATGCCAATCTGCACTACAAAGAAGTATCACTTCCCACCGGTCAAAGGGGACATCCAGAAAATGTGTAAAAACCAGAAAGGCAAGACAGGCCCTGGAGAACAGGGAGCCTTGTTATGCTGATGGGCGGGATGTAAGTTGCCAACTGCCTCACTGGAGGAGTGCATTGTGTTCCCTAAAACAAGTAAACAACAGAGCTACAGAGCCAAGGGCACTTCCAGTCTAGGGAATATACCTTGGGAAAACTGAAAATCCATAAGACAGAGCCACCCCCAAATTGAGGGCTGCACTGCTTACAGGAACCTCAACCTGGGTACACCTGAAATATCCCAGGAAATATAAAAATGGTTCCAAACATTGTGGAACTTACGTACGATGGAATACCCCTCAGGCACGAAATCAATGTCATAAGACCAGTAGCAGCAAAATGAGTGGATTCAGGTACGATGATTCTAAGTGAAAGAAGTCACACAGGAAAAGAAACCTATCATAAGATATCACTTAGGAAGATCCTGTAAACATGGCTACACATGAACTGAGTTAGGCAAGAGAACAGAGTCTCACATTTAGAAAACACTCTTATGCCTGCTTAAGGGGGAAGGAGAGGTGGGGTGATGCATCAAACCAGAGTTTGATATAAGCACAGGTACTGTTCCAAAAACCAACTATGGAATAGACAAGACCTTCACCTTCCTCAGTGAAAGGGACTCAAAACCCCATATTTCCCGCAGAGGAATAGATCTGACTAGTAAGAATCTTAAAACCTATGTATTGATATGTCTCCGTAAGGGAATCAAGTGTGTCTAGACTGGCATAAACATGGCAGCGAGAATCAGCTCAAACCCACTCTAAAAAGGAATTTCAAAAACAGAACAAAGAAACAGGGAAATTCTTTACAATTCCTTCAGGGTCTCTGATGCAACCTGGAATGACCCTATCTACAATGACAGCTGGATGTGGCATAAGGCTGGACACTTGGGACTGAGAGGATTGGTGAGATTGGGTGAGCAAATGCAGACCCTTTAAAGCAATAATGCATGGCACCCATTCCATGGGTCCCAGCTCTCCAGGTGGAAGGGAATATTACTACAGCTATAACGTGTACGGGAAACCTAGAGAATGGACACACTGTGAATACGAAAGGTTTCTAAAACTCAACGAAGAGCCCCTCTCCTGGTGCTCCGGTTTGACTTTCCAACTGCTTTCCTATCAATCTCCCAACTTGGAGAGACAGCCCCTTTAAGCTCCTGTTTCGCACAGGTTGCCAATTTGGCAGAGGATGAAAGGGAAGAGGGAGAACCAATGAGAGAGTAGCTGTTAGGCATTTGGATGGGCACATGTCACTCTAATTTCCCGGCAGGAAGAAGAATGAACCAAAGTCTCAGCCACCCACCGGGAACCAGTAGAGGTCCTGAACCAAAAGTTTGGACTTGCGTTCAGCTCACAAAAAAACGAGTTGAAAAATGGAGCTCAGGGGCACAGCAATTCACCAACTGGCAGAGTAATCAAGGCCAACTATCGTCCAAAAATCTGTTGAGGGAAGGCAACGAGGCGGACTTGAAAGCGAGGCAGAATAGCAGGAAACAGATTTCAAGAGGTACGTTGGAATCGCCTGGAAAGCACAGGAAGAGGGGCACAACTTCGACAATGATGCACTTGGCCAAAAAGGGCGTATGCGTTTTCTCCTGAATATATTCAGGAGAAAACGCATACGCCCTTTTTGGCCAAGCAAGCAAGCGGGCAATGCCAATCTGCACTACAAAGAAGTATCACTTCCCACCGGTCAAAGGGGACATCCAGAAAATGTGTAAAAACCAGAAAGGCAAGACAGGCCCTGGAGAACAGGGAGCCTTGTTATGCTGATGGGCGGGATGTAAGTTGCCAACTGCCTCACTGGAGGAGTGCATTGTGTTCCCTAAAACAAGTAAACAACAGAGCTACAGAGCCAAGGGCACTTCCAGTCTAGGGAATATACCTTGGGAAAACTGAAAATCCATAAGACAGAGCCACCCCCAAATTGAGGGCTGCACTGCTTACAGGAACCTCAACCTGGGTACACCTGAAATATCCCAGGAAATATAAAAATGGTTCCAAACATTGTGGAACTTACGTACGATGGAATATCCCTCAGCCACGAAATCAATGTCATAAGACCAGTAGCAGCAAAATGAGTGGATTCAGGTACGATGATTCTAAGTGAAAGAAGTCACACAGGAAAAGAAACCTATCATAAGATATCACTTAGGAAGATCCTGTAAACATGGCTACACATGAACTGAGTTAGGCAAGAGAACAGAGTCTCACATTTAGAAAACACTCTTATGCCTGCTTAAGGGGGAAGGAGAGGTGGGGTGATGCATCAAACCAGAGTTTGATATAAGCACAGGTACCGTTCCAAAAACCAACTATGGAATAGACAAGACCTACACCTTCCTCAGTGAAAGGGACTCAAAACCCCATATTTCCCGCAGAGGAATAGATCTGACTAGTAAGAATCTTAAAACCTATGTATTGATATGTCTCCGTAAGGGAATCAAGTGTGTCTAGACTGGCATAAACATGGCAGCGAGAATCAGCTCAAACCCACTCTAAAAAGGAATTTCAAAAACAGAACAAAGAAACAGGGAAATTCTTTACAATTCCTTCAGGGTCTCTGATGCAACCTGGAATGACCCTATCTACAATGACAGCTGGATGTGGCATAAGGCTGGACACTTGGGACTGAGAGGATTGGTGAGATTGGGTGAGCAAATGCAGACCCTTTAAAGCAATAATGCATGGCACCCATTCCATGGGTCCCAGCTCTCCAGGTGGAAGGGAATATTACTACAGCTATAACGTGTACGGGAAACCTAGAGAATGGACACACTGTGAATACGAAAGGTTTCTAAAACTCAACGAAGAGCCCCTCTCCTGGTGCTCCGGTTTGACTTTCCAACTGCTTTCCTATCAATCTCCCAACTTGGAGAGACAGCCCCTTTAAGCTCCTGTTTCGCACAGGTTGCCAATTTGGCAGAGGATGAAAGGGAAGAGGGAGAACCAATGAGAGAGTAGCTGTTAGGCATTTGGATGGGCACATGTCACTCTAATTTCCCGGCAGGAAGAAGAATGAACCAAAGTCTCAGCCACCCACCGGGAACCAGTAGAGGTCCTGAACCAAAAGTTTGGACTTGCGTTCAGCTCACAAAAAAACGAGTTGAAAAATGGAGCTCAGGGGCACAGCAATTCACCAACTGGCAGAGTAATCAAGGCCAACTATCGTCCAAAAATCTGTTGAGGGAAGGCAACGAGGCGGACTTGAAAGCGAGGCAGAATAGCAGGAAACAGATTTCAAGAGGTACGTTGGAATCGCCTGTAAAGCACAGGAAGAGGGGCACAACTTCGACAATGATGCACTTGGCCAAAAAGGGCGTATGCGTTTTCTCCTGAATATATTCAGGAGAAAACGCATACGAACTTTTTGGCCAAGCAAGCAAGCGGGCAATGCCAATCTGCACTACAAAGAAGTATCACTTCCCACCGGTCAAAGGGGACATCCAGAAAATGTGTAAAAACCAGAAAGGCAAGACAGGCCCTGGAGAACAGGGAGCCTTGTTATGCTGATGGGCGGGATGTAAGTTGCCAACTGCCTCACTGGAGGAGTGCATTGTGTTCCCTAAAACAAGTAAACAACAGAGCTACAGAGCCAAGGGCACTTCCAGTCTAGGGAATATACCTCGGGAAAACTGAAAATCCATAAGACAGAGCCACCCCCAAATTGAGGGCTGCACTGCTTACAGGAACCTCAACCTGGGTACACCTGAAATATCCCAGGAAATATAAAAATGGTTCCAAACATTGTGGAACTTACGTACGATGGAATATCCCTCAGGCACGAAATCAATGTCATAAGACCAGTAGCAGCAAAATGAGTGGATTCAGGTACGATGATTCTAAGTGAAAGAAGTCACACAGGAAAAGAAACTTATCATAAGATATCACTTAGGAAGATCCTGTAAACATGGCTACACATGAACTGAGTTAGGCAAGAGAACAGAGTCTCACATTTAGAAAACACTCTTATGCCTGCTTAAAGGGGAAGGAGAGGTGGGGTGATGCATCAAACCAGAGTTTGATATAAGCACAGGTACCATTCCAAAAACCAACTATGGAATAGACAAGACCTCCACCTTCCTCAGTGAAAGGGACTCAAAACCCCATATTTCCCGCAGAGGAATAGATCTGACTAGTAAGAATCTTAAAACCTATGTATTGATATGTCTCCGTAAGGGAATCAAGTGTGTCTAGACTGGCATAAACAGGGCAGCGAGAATCAGCTCAAACCCACTCTAAAAAGGAATTTCAAAAACAGAACAAAGAAACAGGGAAATTCTTTACAATTCCGTCAGGGTCTCTGATGCAACCTGGAATGACCCTATCTACAATGACAGCTGGATGTGGCATAAGGCTGGACACTTGGGACTGAGAGGATTGGTGAGATTGGGTGAGAAAATGCAGACCCTTTAAAGCAATAATGCATGGCACCCATTCCATGGGTCCCAGCTCTCCAGGTGGAAGGGAATATTACTACAGCTATAACGTGTACGGGAAACCTAGAGAATGGACACACTGTGAATACGAAATGTTTCTAAAACTCAACGAAGAGCCCCTCTCCTGGTGCTCCGGTTTGACTTTCCAACTGCTTTCCTATCAATCTCCCAACTTGGAGAGACAGCCCCTTTAAGCTCCTGGTTCGCACAGGTTTCCAATTTGGCAGAGGATGAAAGGGAAGAGGGAGAACCAATGAGAGAGTAGCTGTTAGGCATTTGGATGGGCACATGTCACTCTAATTTCCCGGCAGGAAGAAGAATGAACCAAAGTCTCAGCCACCCACCGGGAACCAGTATAGGTCCTGAACCAAAAGTTTGGACTTGCGTTCAGCTCACAAAAAACGAGTTGAAAAATGGAGCTCAGGGGCACAGCAATTCACCAACTGGCAGAGTAATCAAGGCCAACTATCGTCCAAAAATCTGTTGAGGGAAGGCAACGAGGCGGACTTGAAAGCGAGGCAGAATAGCAGGAAACAGATTTCAAGAGGTACGTTGGAATCGCCTGTAAAGCACAGGAAGAGGGGCACAACTTCGACAATGATGCACTTGGCCAAAAAGGGCGTATGCGTTTTCTCCTGAATATATTCAGGAGAAAACGCATACGCCCTTTTTGGCCAAGCAAGCAAGCGGGCAATGCAAATCTGCACTACAAAGAAGTATCACTTCCCACCGGTCAAAGGGGACATCCAGAAAATGTGTAAAAACCAGAAAGGCAAGACAGGCCCTGGAGAACAGGGAGCCTTGTTATGCTGATGAGCGGGATGTAAGTTGCCAACTGCCTCACTGGAGGAGTGCATTGTGTTCCCTAAAACAAGTAAACAACAGAGCTACAGAGCCAAGGGCACTTCCAGTCTAGGGAATATACCTTGGGAAAACTGAAGATCAATAAGACAGAGCCACCCCCAAATTGAGGGCTGCACTGCTTACAGGAACCTCAACCTGGGTACACCTGAAATATCCCAGGAAATATAAAAATGGTTCCAAACATTGTGGAACTTACGTACGATGGAATATCCCTCAGGCACGAAATCAATGTCATAAGACCAGTAGCAGCAAAATGAGTGGATTCAGGTACGATGATTCTAAGTGAAAGAAGTGACACAGGAAAAGAAACCTATCATAAGATATCACTTAGGAAGATCCTGTAAACATGGCTACACATGAACTGAGTTAGGCAAGAGAACAGAGTCTCACATTTAGAAAACACTCTTATGCCTGCTTAAGGGGGAAGGAGAGGTGGGGTGATGCATCAAACCAGAGTTTGATATAAGCACAGGTACCGTTCCAAAAACCAACTATGGAATAGACAAGACCTACACCTTCCTCAGTGAAAGGGACTCAAAACCCCATATTTCCCGCAGAGGAATAGATCTGACTAGTAAGAATCTTAAAACCTATGTATTGATATGTCTCCGTAAGGGAATCAAGTGTGTCTAGACTGGCATAAACATGGCAGCGAGAATCAGCTCAAACCCACTCTAAAAAGGAATTTCAAAAACAGAACAAAGAAACAGGGAAATTCTTTACAATTCCTTCAGGGTCTCTGATGCAACCTGGAATGACCCTATCTACAATGACAGCTGGATGTGGCATAAGGCTGGACACTTGGGACTGAGAGGATTGGTGAGATTGGGTGAGCAAATGCAGACCCTTTAAAGCAATAATGCATGGCACCCATTCCATGGGTCCCAGCTCTCCAGGTGGAAGGGAATATTACTACAGCTATAACGTGTACGGGAAACCTAGAGAATGGACACACTGTGAATACGAAAGGTTTCTAAAACTCAACGAAGAGCCCCTCTCCTGGTGCTCCGGTTTGACTTTCCAACTGCTTTCCTATCAATCTCCCAACTTGGAGAGACAGCCCCTTTAAGCTCCTGGTTCGCACAGGTTGCCAATTTGGCAGAGGATGAAAGGGAAGAGGGAGAACCAATGAGAGAGTAGCTGTTAGGCATTTGGATGGGCACATGTCACTCTAATTTCCCGGCAGGAAGAAGAATGAACCAAAGTCTCAGCCACCCACCGGGAACCAGTATAGGTCCTGAACCAAAAGTTTGGACTTGCGTTCAGCTCACAAAAAACGAGTTGAAAAATGGAGCTCAGGGGCACAGCAATTCACCAACTGGCAGAGTAATCAAGGCCAACTATCGTCCAAAAATCTGTTGAGGGAAGGCAACGAGGCGGACTTGAAAGCGAGGCAGAATAGCAGGAAACAGATTTCAAGAGGTACGTTGGAATCGCCTGTAAAGCACAAGAAGAGGGGCACAACTTCGACAATGATGCACTTGGCCAAAAAGGGCGTATGCGTTTTCTCCTGAATATATTCAGGAGAAAACGCATACGAACTTTTTGGCCAAGCAAGCAAGCGGGCAATGCCAATCTGCACTACAAAGAAGTATCACTTCCCACCGGTCAAAGGGGACATCCAGAAAATGTGTAAAAACCAGAAAGGCAAGACAGGCCCTGGAGAACAGGGAGCCTTGTTATGCTGATGGGCGGGATGTAAGTTGCCAACTGCCTCACTGGAGGAGTGCATTGTGTTCCCTAAAACAAGTAAACAACAGAGCTACAGAGCCAAGGGCACTTCCAGTCTAGGGAATATACCTCGGGAAAACTGAAAATCCATAAGACAGAGCCACCCCCAAATTGAGGGCTGCACTGCTTACAGGAACCTCAACCTGGGTACACCTGAAATATCCCAGGAAATATAAAAATGGTTCCAAACATTGTGGAACTTACGTACGATGGAATATCCCTCAGGCACGAAATCAATGTCATAAGACCAGTAGCAGCAAAATGAGTGGATTCAGGTACGATGATTCTAAGTGAAAGAAGTCACACAGGAAAAGAAACTTATCATAAGATATCACTTAGGAAGATCCTGTAAACATGGCTACACATGAACTGAGTTAGGCAAGAGAACAGAGTCTCACATTTAGAAAACACTCTTATGCCTGCTTAAAGGGGAAGGAGAGGTGGGGTGATGCATCAAACCAGAGTTTGATATAAGCACAGGTACCATTCCAAAAACCAACTATGGAATAGACAAGACCTCCACCTTCCTCAGTGAAAGGGACTCAAAACCCCATATTTCCCGCAGAGGAATAGATCTGACTAGTAAGAATCTTAAAACCTATGTATTGATATGTCTCCGTAAGGGAATCAAGTGTGTCTAGACTGGCATAAACATGGCCGCGAGAATCAGCTCAAACCCACTCTAAAAAGGAATTTCAAAAACAGAACAAAGAAACAGGGAAATTCTTTACAATTCCTTCAGGGTCTCTGATGCAACCTGGAATGACCCTATCTACAATGACAGCTGGATGTGGCCTAAGGCTGGACACTTGGGACTGAGAGGATTGGTGAGATTGGGTGAGAAAATGCAGACCCTTTAAAGCAATAATGCATGGCACCCATTCCATGGGTCCCAGCTCTCCAGGTGGAAGGGAATATTACTACAGCTATAACGTGTACGGGAAACCTAGAGAATGGACACACTGTGAATACGAAATGTTTCTAAAACTCAACGAAGAGCCCCTCTCCTGGTGCTCCGGTTTGACTTTCCAACTGCTTTCCTATCAATCTCCCAACTTGGAGAGACAGCCCCTTTAAGCTCCTGGTTCGCACAGGTTTCCAATTTGGCAGAGGATGAAAGGGAAGAGGGAGAACCAATGAGAGAGTAGCTGTTAGGCATTTGGATGGGCACATGTCACTCTAATTTCCCGGCAGGAAGAAGAATGAACCAAAGTCTCAGCCACCCACCGGGAACCAGTAGAGGTCCTGAACCAAAAGTTTGGACTTGCGTTCAGCTCACAAAAAACGAGTTGAAAAATGGAGCTCAGGGGCACAGCAATTCACCAACTGGCAGAGTAATCAAGGCCAACTATCGTCCAAAAATCTGTTGAGGGAAGGCAACGAGGCGGACTTGAAAGCGAGGCAGAATAGCAGGAAACAGATTTCAAGAGGTACGTTGGAATCGCCTGTAAAGCACAGGAAGAGGGGCACAACTTCGACAATGATGCACTTGGCCAAAAAGGGCGTATGCGTTTTCTCCTGAATATATTCAGGAGAAAACGCATACGCCCTTTTTGGCCAAGCAAGCAAGCGGGCAATGCAAATCTGCACTACAAAGAAGTATCACTTCCCACCGGTCAAAGGGGACATCCAGAAAATGTGTAAAAACCAGAAAGGCAAGACAGGCCCTGGAGAACAGGGAGCCTTGTTATGCTGATGAGCGGGATGTAAGTTGCCAACTGCCTCACTGGAGGAGTGCATTGTGTTCCCTAAAACAAGTAAACAACAGAGCTACAGAGCCAAGGGCACTTCCAGTCTAGGGAATATACCTTGGGAAAACTGAAGATCAATAAGACAGAGCCACCCCCAAATTGAGGGCTGCACTGCTTACAGGAACCTCAACCTGGGTACACCTGAAATATCCCAGGAAATATAAAAATGGTTCCAAACATTGTGGAACTTACGTACGATGGAATATCCCTCAGGCACGAAATCAATGTCATAAGACCAGTAGCAGCAAAATGAGTGGATTCAGGTACGATGATTCTAAGTGAAAGAAGTGACACAGGAAAAGAAACCTATCATAAGATATCACTTAGGAAGATCCTGTAAACATGGCTACACATGAACTGAGTTAGGCAAGAGAACAGAGTCTCACATTTAGAAAACACTCTTATGCCTGCTTAAGGGGGAAGGAGAGGTGGGGTGATGCATCAAACCAGAGTTTGATATAAGCACAGGTACCGTTCCAAAAACCAACTATGGAATAGACAAGACCTACACCTTCCTCAGTGAAAGGGACTCAAAACCCCATATTTCCCGCAGAGGAATAGATCTGACTAGTAAGAATCTTAAAACCTATGTATTGATATGTCTCCGTAAGGGAATCAAGTGTGTCTAGACTGGCATAAACATGGCAGCGAGAATCAGCTCAAACCCACTCTAAAAAGGAATTTCAAAAACAGAACAAAGAAACAGGGAAATTCTTTACAATTCCTTCAGGGTCTCTGATGCAACCTGGAATGACCCTATCTACAATGACAGCTGGATGTGGCATAAGGCTGGACACTTGGGACTGAGAGGATTGGTGAGATTGGGTGAGCAAATGCAGACCCTTTAAAGCAATAATGCATGGCACCCATTCCATGGGTCCCAGCTCTCCAGGTGGAAGGGAATATTACTACAGCTATAACGTGTACGGGAAACCTAGAGAATGGACACACTGTGAATACGAAAGGTTTCTAAAACTCAACGAAGAGCCCCTCTCCTGGTGCTCCGGTTTGACTTTCCAACTGCTTTCCTATCAATCTCCCAACTTGGAGAGACAGCCCCTTTAAGCTCCTGGTTCGCACAGGTTGCCAATTTGGCAGAGGATGAAAGGGAAGAGGGAGAACCAATGAGAGAGTAGCTGTTAGGCATTTGGATGGGCACATGTCACTCTAATTTCCCGGCAGGAAGAAGAATGAACCAAAGTCTCAGCCACCCACCGGGAACCAGTATAGGTCCTGAACCAAAAGTTTGGACTTGCGTTCAGCTCACAAAAAACGAGTTGAAAAATGGAGCTCAGGGGCACAGCAATTCACCAACTGGCAGAGTAATCAAGGCCAACTATCGTCCAAAAATCTGTTGAGGGAAGGCAACGAGGCGGACTTGAAAGCGAGGCAGAATAGCAGGAAACAGATTTCAAGAGGTACGTTGGAATCGCCTGTAAAGCACAAGAAGAGGGGCACAACTTCGACAATGATGCACTTGGCCAAAAAGGGCGTATGCGTTTTCTCCTGAATATATTCAGGAGAAAACGCATACGAACTTTTTGGCCAAGCAAGCAAGCGGGCAATGCCAATCTGCACTACAAAGAAGTATCACTTCCCACCGGTCAAAGGGGACATCCAGAAAATGTGTAAAAACCAGAAAGGCAAGACAGGCCCTGGAGAACAGGGAGCCTTGTTATGCTGATGGGCGGGATGTAAGTTGCCAACTGCCTCACTGGAGGAGTGCATTGTGTTCCCTAAAACAAGTAAACAACAGAGCTACAGAGCCAAGGGCACTTCCAGTCTAGGGAATATACCTCGGGAAAACTGAAAATCCATAAGACAGAGCCACCCCCAAATTGAGGGCTGCACTGCTTACAGGAACCTCAACCTGGGTACACCTGAAATATCCCAGGAAATATAAAAATGGTTCCAAACATTGTGGAACTTACGTACGATGGAATATCCCTCAGGCACGAAATCAATGTCATAAGACCAGTAGCAGCAAAATGAGTGGATTCAGGTACGATGATTCTAAGTGAAAGAAGTCACACAGGAAAAGAAACTTATCATAAGATATCACTTAGGAAGATCCTGTAAACATGGCTACACATGAACTGAGTTAGGCAAGAGAACAGAGTCTCACATTTAGAAAACACTCTTATGCCTGCTTAAAGGGGAAGGAGAGGTGGGGTGATGCATCAAACCAGAGTTTGATATAAGCACAGGTACCATTCCAAAAACCAACTATGGAATAGACAAGACCTCCACCTTCCTCAGTGAAAGGGACTCAAAACCCCATATTTCCCGCAGAGGAATAGATCTGACTAGTAAGAATCTTAAAACCTATGTATTGATATGTCTCCGTAAGGGAATCAAGTGTGTCTAGACTGGCATAAACATGGCCGCGAGAATCAGCTCAAACCCACTCTAAAAAGGAATTTCAAAAACAGAACAAAGAAACAGGGAAATTCTTTACAATTCCTTCAGGGTCTCTGATGCAACCTGGAATGACCCTATCTACAATGACAGCTGGATGTGGCCTAAGGCTGGACACTTGGGACTGAGAGGATTGGTGAGATTGGGTGAGAAAATGCAGACCCTTTAAAGCAATAATGCATGGCACCCATTCCATGGGTCCCAGCTCTCCAGGTGGAAGGGAATATTACTACAGCTATAACGTGTACGGGAAACCTAGAGAATGGACACACTGTGAATACGAAATGTTTCTAAAACTCAACGAAGAGCCCCTCTCCTGGTGCTCCGGTTTGACTTTCCAACTGCTTTCCTATCAATCTCCCAACTTGGAGAGACAGCCCCTTTAAGCTCCTGGTTCGCACAGGTTTCCAATTTGGCAGAGGATGAAAGGGAAGAGGGAGAACCAATGAGAGAGTAGCTGTTAGGCATTTGGATGGGCACATGTCACTCTAATTTCCCGGCAGGAAGAAGAATGAACCAAAGTCTCAGCCACCCACCGGGAACCAGTAGAGGTCCTGAACCAAAAGTTTGGACTTGCGTTCAGCTCACAAAAAACGAGTTGAAAAATGGAGCTCAGGGGCACAGCAATTCACCAACTGGCAGAGTAATCAAGGCCAACTATCGTCCAAAAATCTGTTGAGGGAAGGCAACGAGGCGGACTTGAAAGCGAGGCAGAATAGCAGGAAACAGATTTCAAGAGGTACGTTGGAATCGCCTGTAAAGCACAGGAAGAGGGGCACAACTTCGACAATGATGCACTTGGCCAAAAAGGGCGTATGCGTTTTCTCCTGAATATATTCAGGAGAAAACGCATACGCCCTTTTTGGCCAAGCAAGCAAGCGGGCAATGCAAATCTGCACTACAAAGAAGTATCACTTCCCACCGGTCAAAGGGGACATCCAGAAAATGTGTAAAAACCAGAAAGGCAAGACAGGCCCTGGAGAACAGGGAGCCTTGTTATGCTGATGAGCGGGATGTAAGTTGCCAACTGCCTCACTGGAGGAGTGCATTGTGTTCCCTAAAACAAGTAAACAACAGAGCTACAGAGCCAAGGGCACTTCCAGTCTAGGGAATATACCTTGGGAAAACTGAAGATCAATAAGACAGAGCCACCCCCAAATTGAGGGCTGCACTGCTTACAGGAACCTCAACCTGGGTACACCTGAAATATCCCAGGAAATATAAAAATGGTTCCAAACATTGTGGAACTTACGTACGATGGAATATCCCTCAGGCACGAAATCAATGTCATAAGACCAGTAGCAGCAAAATGAGTGGATTCAGGTACGATGATTCTAAGTGAAAGAAGTGACACAGGAAAAGAAACCTATCATAAGATATCACTTAGGAAGATCCTGTAAACATGGCTACACATGAACTGAGTTAGGCAAGAGAACAGAGTCTCACATTTAGAAAACACTCTTATGCCTGCTTAAGGGGGAAGGAGAGGTGGGGTGATGCATCAAACCAGAGTTTGATATAAGCACAGGTACCGTTCCAAAAACCAACTATGGAATAGACAAGACCTACACCTTCCTCAGTGAAAGGGACTCAAAACCCCATATTTCCCGCAGAGGAATAGATCTGACTAGTAAGAATCTTAAAACCTATGTATTGATATGTCTCCGTAAGGGAATCAAGTGTGTCTAGACTGGCATAAACATGGCAGCGAGAATCAGCTCAAACCCACTCTAAAAAGGAATTTCAAAAACAGAACAAAGAAACAGGGAAATTCTTTACAATTCCTTCAAGGTCTCTGATGCAACCTGGAATGACCCTATCTACAATGACAGCTGGATGTGGCATAAGGCTGGACACTTGGGACTGAGAGGATTGGTGAGATTGGGTGAGCAAATGCAGACCCTTTAAAGCAATAATGCATGGCACCCATTCCATGGGTCCCAGCTCTCCAGGTGGAAGGGAATATTACTACAGCTATAACGTGTACGGGAAACCTAGAGAATGGACACACTGTGAATACGAAAGGTTTCTAAAACTCAACGAAGAGCCCCTCTCCTGGTGCTCCGGTTTGACTTTCCAACTGCTTTCCTATCAATCTCCCAACTTGGAGAGACAGCCCCTTTAAGCTCCTGGTTCGCACAGGTTGCCAATTTGGCAGAGGATGAAAGGGAAGAGGGAGAACCAATGAGAGAGTAGCTGTTAGGCATTTGGATGGGCACATGTCACTCTAATTTCCCGGCAGGAAGAAGAATGAACCAAAGTCTCAGCCACCCACCGGGAACCAGTATAGGTCCTGAACCAAAAGTTTGGACTTGCGTTCAGCTCACAAAAAACGAGTTGAAAAATGGAGCTCAGGGGCACAGCAATTCACCAACTGGCAGAGTAATCAAGGCCAACTATCGTCCAAAAATCTGTTGAGGGAAGGCAACGAGGCGGACTTGAAAGCGAGGCAGAATAGCAGGAAACAGATTTCAAGAGGTACGTTGGAATCGCCTGTAAAGCACAAGAAGAGGGGCACAACTTCGACAATGATGCACTTGGCCAAAAAGGGCGTATGCGTTTTCTCCTGAATATATTCAGGAGAAAACGCAAACGCCCTTTTTGGCCAAGCAAGCAAGCGGGCAATGCAAATCTGCACTACAAAGAAGTATCACTTCCCACCGGTCAAAGGGGACATCCAGAAAATGTGTAAAAACCAGAAAGGCAAGACAGGCCCTGGAGAACAGGGAGCCTTGTTATGCTGATGGGCGGGATGTAAGTTGCCAACTGCCTCACTGGAGGAGTGCATTGTGTTCCCTAAAACAAGTAAACAACAGAGCTACAGAGCCAAGGGCACTTCCAGTCTAGGGAATATACCTTGGGAAAACTGAAAATCCATAAGACAGAGCCACCCCCAAATTGAGGGCTGCACTGCTTACAGGAACCTCAACCTGGGTACACCTGAAATATCCCAGGAAATATAAAAATGGTTCCAAACATTGTGGAACTTACGTACGATGGAATATCCCTCAGGCACGAAATCAATGTCATAAGACCAGTAGCAGCAAAATGAGTGGATTCAGGTACGATGATTCTAAGTGAAAGAAGTCACACAGGAAAAGAAACCTATCATAAGATATCACTTAGGAAGATCCTGTAAACATGGCTACACATGAACTGAGTTAGGCAAGAGAACAGAGTCTCACATTTAGAAAACACTCTTATGCCTGCTTAAGGGGGAAGGAGAGGTGGGGTGATGCATCAAACCAGAGTTTGATATAAGCACAGGTACCGTTCCAAAAACCAACTATGGAATAGACAAGACCTACACCTTCCTCAGTGAAAGGGACTCAAAACCCCATATTTCCCGCAGAGGAATAGATCTGACTAGTAAGAATCTTAAAACCTATGTATTGATATGTCTCCGTAAGGGAATCAAGTGTGTCTAGACTGGCATAAACATGGCCGCGAGAATCAGCTCAAACCCACTCTAAAAAGGAATTTCAAAAACAGAACAAAGAAACAGGGAAATTCTTTACAATTCCTTCAGGGTCTCTGATGCAACCTGGAATGACCCTATCTACAATGACAGCTGGATGTGGCATAAGGCTGGACACTTGGGACTGAGAGGATTGGTGAGATTGGGTGAGCAAATGCAGACCCTTTAAAGCAATAATGCATGGCACCCATTCCATGGGTCCCAGCTCTCCAGGTGGAAGGGAATATTACTACAGCTATAACGTGTACGGGAAACCTAGAGAATGGACACACTGTGAATACGAAAGGTTTCTAAAACTCAACGAAGAGCCCCTCTCCTGGTGCTCCGGTTTGACTTTCCAACTGCTTTCCTATCAATCTCCCAACTTGGAGAGACAGCCCCTTTAAGCTCCTGGTTCGCACAGGTTGCCAATTTGGCAGAGGATGAAAGGGAAGAGGGAGAACCAATGAGAGAGTAGCTGTTAGGCATTTGGATGGGCACATGTCACTCTAATTTCCCGGCAGGAAGAAGAATGAACCAAAGTCTCAGCCACCCACCGGGAACCAGTAGAGGTCCTGAACCAAAAGTTTGGACTTGCGTTCAGCTCACAAAAAAACGAGTTGAAAAATGGAGCTCAGGGGCACAGCAATTCACCAACTGGCAGAGTAATCAAGGCCAACTATCGTCCAAAAATCTGTTGAGGGAAGGCAGCGAGGCGGACTTGAAAGCGAGGCAGAATAGCAGGAAACAGATTTCAAGAGGTACGTTGGAATCGCCTGTAAAGCACAGGAAGAGGGGCACAACTTCGACAATGATGCACTTGGCCAAAAAGGGTGTATGCGTTTTCTCCTGAATATATTCAGGAGAAAACGCATACGCCCTTTTTGGCCAAGCAAGCAAGCGGGCAATGCAAATCTGCACTACAAAGAAGTATCACTTCCCACCGGTCAAAGGGGACATCCAGAAAATGTGTAAAAACCAGAAAGGCAAGACAGGCCCTGGAGAACAGGGAGCCTTGTTATGCTGATGGGCGGGATGTAAGTTGCCAACTGCCTCACTGGAGGAGTGCATTGTGTTCCCTAAAACAAGTAAACAACAGAGCTACAGAGCCAAGGGCACTTCCAGTCTAGGGAATATACCTTGGGAAAACTGAAAATCCATAAGACAGAGCCACCCCCAAATTGAGGGCTGCACTGCTTACAGGAACCTCAACCTGGGTACACCTGAAATATCCCAGGAAATATAAACATGGTTCCAAACATTGTGGAACTTACGTACGATGGAATATCCCTCAGCCACGAAATCAATGTCATAAGACCAGTAGCAGCAAAATGAGTGGATTCAGGTACGATGATTCTAAGTGAAAGAAGTCACACATGAAAAGAAACTTATCATAAGATATCACTTAGGAAGATCCTGTAAACATGGCTACACATGAATTGAGTTAGGCAAGAGAACAGAGTCTCACATTTAGAAAACACTCTTATGCCTGCTTAAGGGGGAAGGAGAGGTTGGGTGATGCATCAAACCAGAGTTTGATATAAGCACAGGTACCGTTCCAAAAACCAACTATGGAATAGACAAGACCTCCACCTTCCTCAGTGAAAGGGACTCAAAACCCCATATTTCCCGCAGAGGAATAGATCTGACTAGTAAGAATCTTAAAACCTATGTATTGATATGTCTCCGTAAGGGAATCAAGTGTGTCTAGACTGGCATAAACATGGCAGCGAGAATCAGCTCAAACCCACTCTAAAAAGGAATTTCAAAAACAGAACAAAGAAACAGGGAAATTCTTTACAATTCCTTCAGGGTCTCTGATGCAACCTGGAATGACCCTATCTACAATGACAGCTGGATGTGGCATAAGGCTGGACACTTGGGACTGAGAGGATTGGTGAGATTGGGTGAGCAAATGCAGACCCTTTAAAGCAATAATGCATGGCACCCATTCCATGGGTCCCAGCTCTCCAGGTGGAAGGGAATATTACTACAGCTATAACGTGTACGGGAAACCTAGAGAATGGACACACTGTGAATACGAAAGGTTTCTAAAACTCAACGAAGAGCCCCTCTCCTGGTGCTCCGGTTTGACTTTCCAACTGCTTTCCTATCAATCTCCCAACTTGGAGAGACAGCCCCTTTAAGCTCCTGGTTCGCACAGGTTGCCAATTTGGCAGAGGATGAAAGGGAAGAGGGAGAACCAATGAGAGAGTAGCTGTTAGGCATTTGGATGGGCACATGTCACTCTAATTTCCCGGCAGGAAGAAGAATGAACCAAAGTCTCAGCCACCCACCGGGAACCAGTAGAGGTCCTGAACCAAAAGTTTGGACTTGCGTTCAGCTCACAAAAAAACGAGTTGAAAAATGGAGCTCAGGGGCACAGCAATTCACCAACTGGCAGAGTAATCAAGGCCAACTATCGTCCAAAAATCTGTTGAGGGAAGGCAACGAGGCGGACTTGAAAGCGAGGCAGAATAGCAGGAAACAGATTTCAAGAGGTACGTTGGAATCGCCTGTAAAGCACAGGAAGAGGGGCACAACTTCGACAATGATGCACTTGGCCAAAAAGGGCGTATGCGTTTTCTCCTGAATATATTCAGGAGAAAACGCATACGCCCTTTTTGGCCAAGCAAGCAAGCGGGCAATGCAAATCTGCACTACAAAGAAGTATCACTTCCCACCGGTCAAAGGGGACATCCAGAAAATGTGTAAAAACCAGAAAGGCAAGACAGGCCCTGGAGAACAGGGAGCCTTGTTATGCTGATGGGCGGGATGTAAGTTGCCAACTGCCTCACTGGAGGAGTGCATTGTGTTCCCTAAAACAAGTAAACAACAGAACTACAGAGCCAAGGGCACTTCCAGTCTAGGGAATATACCCTGGGAAAACTGAAAATCCATAAGACAGAGCCACCCCCAAATTGAGGGCTGCACTGCTTACAGGAACCTCAACCTGGGTACACCTGAAATATCCCAGGAAATATAAAAATGGTTCCAAACATTGTGGAACTTACGTACGATGGAATATCCCTCAGCCACGAAATCAATGTCATAAGACCAGTAGCAGCAAAATGAGTGGATTCAGGTACGATGATTCTAAGTGAAAGAAGTCACACAGGAAAAGAAACTTATCACAAGATATCACTTAGGAAGATCCTGTAAACATGGCTACACATGAACTGAGTTAGGCAAGAGAACAGAGTCTCACATTTAGAAAACACTCTTATGCCTGCTTAAGGGGGAAGGAGAGGTGGGGTGATGCATCAAACCAGAGTTTGATATAAGCACAGGTACCATTCCAAAAACCAACTATGGAATAGACAAGACCTCCACCTTCCTCAGTGAAAGGGACTCAAAACCCCATATTTCCCGCAGAGGAATAGATCTGACTAGTAAGAATCTTAAAACCTATGTATTGATATGTCTCCGTAAGGGAATCAAGTGTGTCTAGACTGGCATAAACATGGCCGCGAGAATCAGCTCAAACCCACTCTAAAAAGGAATTTCAAAAACAGAACAAAGAAACAGGGAAATTCTTTACAATTCCTTCAGGGTCTCTGATGCAACCTGGAATGACCCTATCTACAATGACAGCTGGATGTGGCATAAGGCTGGACACTTGGGACTGAGAGGATTGGTGAGATTGGGTGAGCAAATGCAGACCCTTTAAAGCAATAATGCATGGCACCCATTCCATGGGTCCCAGCTCTCCAGGTGGAAGGGAATATTACTACAGCTATAACGTGTACGGGAAACCTAGAGAATGGACACACTGTGAATACGAAAGGTTTCTAAAACTCAACGAAGAGCCCCTCTCCTGGTGCTCCGGTTTGACTTTCCAACTGCTTTCCTATCAATCTCCCAACTTGGAGAGACAGCCCCTTTAAGCTCCTGGTTCGCACAGGTTGCCAATTTGGCAGAGGATGAAAGGGAAGAGGGAGAACCAATGAGAGAGTAGCTGTTAGGCATTTGGATGGGCACATGTCACTCTAATTTCCCGGCAGGAAGAAGAATGAACCAAAGTCTCAGCCACCCACCGGGAACCAGTAGAGGTCCTGAACCAAAAGTTTGGACTTGCGTTCAGCTCACAAAAAAACGAGTTGAAAAATGGAGCTCAGGGGCACAGCAATTCACCAACTGGCAGAGTAATCAAGGCCAACTATCGTCCAAAAATCTGTTGAGGGAAGGCAGCGAGGCGGACTTGAAAGCGAGGCAGAATAGCAGGAAACAGATTTCAAGAGGTACGTTGGAATCGCCTGTAAAGCACAGGAAGAGGGGCACAACTTCGACAATGATGCACTTGGCCAAAAAGGGTGTATGCGTTTTCTCCTGAATATATTCAGGAGAAAACGCATACGCCCTTTTTGGCCAAGCAAGCAAGCGGGCAATGCAAATCTGCACTACAAAGAAGTATCACTTCCCACCGGTCAAAGGGGACATCCAGAAAATGTGTAAAAACCAGAAAGGCAAGACAGGCCCTGGAGAACAGGGAGCCTTGTTATGCTGATGGGCGGGATGTAAGTTGCCAACTGCCTCACTGGAGGAGTGCATTGTGTTCCCTAAAACAAGTAAACAACAGAGCTACAGAGCCAAGGGCACTTCCAGTCTAGGGAATATACCTTGGGAAAACTGAAAATCCATAAGACAGAGCCACCCCCAAATTGAGGGCTGCACTGCTTACAGGAACCTCAACCTGGGTACACCTGAAATATCCCAGGAAATATAAACATGGTTCCAAACATTGTGGAACTTACGTACGATGGAATATCCCTCAGCCACGAAATCAATGTCATAAGACCAGTAGCAGCAAAATGAGTGGATTCAGGTACGATGATTCTAAGTGAAAGAAGTCACACAGGAAAAGAAACTTATCATAAGATATCACTTAGGAAGATCCTGTAAACATGGCTACACATGAATTGAGTTAGGCAAGAGAACAGAGTCTCACATTTAGAAAACACTCTTATGCCTGCTTAAGGGGGAAGGAGAGGTTGGGTGATGCATCAAACCAGAGTTTGATATAAGCACAGGTACCGTTCCAAAAACCAACTATGGAATAGACAAGACCTCCACCTTCCTCAGTGAAAGGGACTCAAAACCCCATATTTCCCGCAGAGGAATAGATCTGACTAGTAAGAATCTTAAAACCTATGTATTGATATGTCTCCGTAAGGGAATCAAGTGTGTCTAGACTGGCATAAACATGGCAGCGAGAATCAGCTCAAACCCACTCTAAAAAGGAATTTCAAAAACAGAACAAAGAAACAGGGAAATTCTTTACAATTCCTTCAGGGTCTCTGATGCAACCTGGAATGACCCTATCTACAATGACAGCTGGATGTGGCATAAGGCTGGACACTTGGGACTGAGAGGATTGGTGAGATTGGGTGAGCAAATGCAGACCCTTTAAAGCAATAATGCATGGCACCCATTCCATGGGTCCCAGCTCTCCAGGTGGAAGGGAATATTACTACAGCTATAACGTGTACGGGAAACCTAGAGAATGGACACACTGTGAATACGAAAGGTTTCTAAAACTCAACGAAGAGCCCCTCTCCTGGTGCTCCGGTTTGACTTTCCAACTGCTTTCCTATCAATCTCCCAACTTGGAGAGACAGCCCCTTTAAGCTCCTGGTTCGCACAGGTTGCCAATTTGGCAGAGGATGAAAGGGAAGAGGGAGAACCAATGAGAGAGTAGCTGTTAGGCATTTGGATGGGCACATGTCACTCTAATTTCCCGGCAGGAAGAAGAATGAACCAAAGTCTCAGCCACCCACCGGGAACCAGTAGAGGTCCTGAACCAAAAGTTTGGACTTGCGTTCAGCTCACAAAAAAAAGAGTTGAAAAATGGAGCTCAGGGGCACAGCAATTCACCAACTGGCAGAGTAATCAAGGCCAACTATCGTCCAAAAATCTGTTGAGGGAAGGCAACGAGGCGGACTTGAAAGCGAGGCAGAATAGCAGGAAACAGATTTCAAGAGGTACGTTGGAATCGCCTGTAAAGCACAGGAAGAGGGGCACAACTTCGACAATGATGCACTTGGCCAAAAAGGGCGTATGCGTTTTCTCCTGAATATATTCAGGAGAAAACGCATACGCCCTTTTTGGCCAAGCAAGCAAGCGGGCAATGCAAATCTGCACTACAAAGAAGTATCACTTCCCACCGGTCAAAGGGGACATCCAGAAAATGTGTAAAAACCAGAAAGGCAAGACAGGCCCTGGAGAACAGGGAGCCTTGTTATGCTGATGGGCGGGATGTAAGTTGCCAACTGCCTCACTGGAGGAGTGCATTGTGTTCCCTAAAACAAGTAAACAACAGAACTACAGAGCCAAGGGCACTTCCAGTCTAGGGAATATACCCTGGGAAAACTGAAAATCCATAAGACAGAGCCACCCCCAAATTGAGGGCTGCACTGCTTACAGGAACCTCAACCTGGGTACACCTGAAATATCCCAGGAAATATAAAAATGGTTCCAAACATTGTGGAACTTACGTACGATGGAATATCCCTCAGCCACGAAATCAATGTCATAAGACCAGTAGCAGCAAAATGAGTGGATTCAGGTACGATGATTCTAAGTGAAAGAAGTCACACAGGAAAAGAAACTTATCACAAGATATCACTTAGGAAGATCCTGTAAACATGGCTACACATGAACTGAGTTAGGCAAGAGAACAGAGTCTCACATTTAGAAAACACTCTTATGCCTGCTTAAGGGGGAAGGAGAGGTCGGTTGATGCATCAAACCAGAGTTTGATATAAGCACAGGTACCATTCCAAAAACCAACTATGGAATAGACAAGACCTCCACCTTCCTCAGTGAAAGGGACTCAAAACCCCATATTTCCCGCAGAGGAATAGATCTGACTAGTAAGAATCTTAAAACCTATGTATTGATATGTCTCCGTAAGGGAATCAAGTGTGTCTAGACTGGCATAAACATGGCCGCGAGAATCAGCTCAAACCCACTCTAAAAAGGAATTTCAAAAACAGAACAAAGAAACAGGGAAATTCTTTACAATTCCTTCAGGGTCTCTGATGCAACCTGGAATGACCCTATCTACAATGACAGCTGGATGTGGCATAAGGCTGGACACTTGGGACTGAGAGGATTGGTGAGATTGGGTGAGCAAATGCAGACCCTTTAAAGCAATAATGCATGGCACCCATTCCATGGGTCCCAGCTCTCCAGGTGCAAGGGAATATTACTACAGCTATAACGTGTACGGGAAACCTAGAGAATGGACACACTGTGAATACGAAAGGTTTCTAAAACTCAACGAAGAGCCCCTCTCCTGGTGCTCCGGTTTGACTTTCCAACTGCTTTCCTATCAATCTCCCAACTTGGAGAGACAGCCCCTTTAAGCTCCTGGTTCGCACAGGTTGCCAATTTGGCAGAGGATGAAAGGGAAGAGGGAGAACCAATGAGAGAGTAGCTGTTAGGCATTTGGATGGGCACATGTCACTCTAATTTCCCGGCAGGAAGAAGAATGAACCAAAGTCTCAGCCACCCACCGGGAACCAGTAGAGGTCCTGAACCAAAAGTTTGGACTTGCGTTCAGCTCACAAAAAACGAGTTGAAAAATGGAGCTCAGGGGCACAGCAATTCACAAACTGGCAGAGTAATCAAGGCCAACTATCGTCCAAAAACCTTTGAGGGAAGGCAACGAGGCGGACTTGAAAGCGAGGCAGAATAGCAGGAAACAGATTTCAAGAGGTACGTTGGAATCGCCTGTAAAGCACAGGAAGAGGGGCACAACTTCGACAATGATGCACTTGGCCAAAAAGGGCGTATGCGTTTTCTCCTGAATATATTCAGGAGAAAACGCATACGCCCTTTTTGGCCAAGCAAGCAAGCGGGCAATGCAAATCTGCACTACAAAGAAGTATCACTTCCCACCGGTCAAAGGGGACATCCAGAAAATGTGTAAAAACCAGAAAGGCAAGACAGGCCCTGGAGAACAGGGAGCCTTGTTATGCTGATGGGCGGGATGTAAGTTGCCAACTGCCTCACTGGAGGAGTGCATTGTGTTCCCTAAAACAAGTAAACAACAGAGCTACAGAGCCAAGGGCACTTCCAGTCTAGGGAATATACCTTGGGAAAACTGAAAATCCATAAGACAGAGCCACCCCCAAATTGAGGGCTGCACTGCTTACAGGAACCTCAACCTGGGTACACCTGAAATATCCCAGGAAATATAAAAATGGTTCCAAACATTGTGGAGCTTACGTACGATGGAATATCCCTCAGCCACGAAATCTATGTCATAAGACCAGTAGCAGCAAAATGAGTGGATTCAGGTACGATGATTCTAAGTGAAAGAAGTCACACAGGAAAAGAAACTTATCATAAGATATCACTTAGGAAGATCCTGTAAACATGGCTACACATGAACTGAGTTAGGCAAGAGAACAGAGTCTCACATTTAGAAAACACTCTTATGCCTGCTTAAGGGGGAAGGAGAGGTGGGGTGATGCATCAAACCAGAGTTTGATATAAGCACAGGTACCATTCCAAAAACCAACTATGGAATAGACAAGACCTCCACCTTCCTCAGTGAAAGGGACTCAAAACCCCATATTTCCCGCAGAGGAATAGATCTGACTAGTAAGAATCTTAAAACCTATGTATTGATATGTCTCCGTAAGGGAATCAAGTGTGTCTAGACTGGCATAAACATGGCTGCGAGAATCAGCTCAAACCCACTCTAAAAAGGAATTTCAAAAACAGAACAAAGAAACAGGGAAATTCTTTACAATTCCTTCAGGGTCTCTGATGCAACCTGGAATGACCCTATCTACAATGACAGCTGGATGTGGCATAAGGCTGGACAATTGGGACTGAGAGGATTGGTGAGATTGGGTGAGCAAATGCAGACCCTTTAAAGCAATAATGCATGGCACCCATTCCATGGGTCCCAGCTCTCCAGGTTGAAGGGAATATTACTACAGCTATAACGTGTACGGGAAACCTAGAGAATGGACACACTGTGAATACGAAAGGTTTCTAAAACTCAACGAAGAGCCCCTCTCCTGGTGCTCCGGTTTGACTTTCCAACTGCTTTCCTATCAATCTCCCAACTTGGAGAGACAGCCCCTTTAAGCTCCTGGTTCGCACAGGTTGCCAATTTGGCAGAGGATGAAAGGGAAGAGGGAGAACCAATGAGAGAGTAGCTGTTAGGCATTTGGATGGGCACATGTCACTCTAATTTCCCGGCAGGAAGAAGAATGAACCAAAGTCTCAGCCACCCACCGGGAACCAGTAGAGGTCCTGAACCAAAAGTTTGGACTTGCGTTCAGCTCACAAAAAACGAGTTGAAAAATGGAGCTCAGGGGCACAGCAATTCACAAACTGGCAGAGTAATCAAGGCCAACTATCGTCCAAAAACCTTTGAGGGAAGGCAACGAGGCGGACTTGAAAGCGAGGCAGAATAGCAGGAAACAGATTTCAAGAGGTACGTTGGAATCGCCTGTAAAGCACAGGAAGAGGGGCACAACTTCGACAATGATGCACTTGGCCAAAAAGGGCGTATGCGTTTTCTCCTGAATATATTCAGGAGAAAACGCATACGCCCTTTTTGGCCAAGCAAGCAAGCGGGCAATGCAAATCTGCACTACAAAGAAGTATCACTTCCCACCGGTCAAAGGGGACATCCAGAAAATGTGTAAAAACCAGAAAGGCAAGACAGGCCCTGGAGAACAGGGAGCCTTGTTATGCTGATGGGCGGGATGTAAGTTGCCAACTGCCTCACTGGAGGAGTGCATTGTGTTCCCTAAAACAAGTAAACAACAGAGCTACAGAGCCAAGGGCACTTCCAGTCTAGGGAATATACCTTGGGAAAACTGAAAATCCATAAGACAGAGCCACCCCCAAATTGAGGGCTGCACTGCTTACAGGAACCTCAACCTGGGTACACCTGAAATATCCCAGGAAATATAAAAATGGTTCCAAACATTGTGGAGCTTACGTACGATGGAATATCCCTCAGCCACGAAATCTATGTCATAAGACCAGTAGCAGCAAAATGAGTGGATTCAGGTACGATGATTCTAAGTGAAAGAAGTCACACAGGAAAAGAAACTTATCATAAGATATCACTTAGGAAGATCCTGTAAACATGGCTACACATGAACTGAGTTAGGCAAGAGAACAGAGTCTCACATTTAGAAAACACTCTTATGCCTGCTTAAGGGGGAAGGAGAGGTGGGGTGATGCATCAAACCAGAGTTTGATATAAGCACAGGTACCATTCCAAAAACCAACTATGGAATAGACAAGACCTCCACCTTCCTCAGTGAAAGGGACTCAAAACCCCATATTTCCCGCAGAGGAATAGATCTGACTAGTAAGAATCTTAAAACCTATGTATTGATATGTCTCCGTAAGGGAATCAAGTGTGTCTAGACTGGCATAAACATGGCTGCGAGAATCAGCTCAAACCCACTCTAAAAAGGAATTTCAAAAACAGAACAAAGAAACAGGGAAATTCTTTACAATTCCTTCAGGGTCTCTGATGCAACCTGGAATGACCCTATCTACAATGACAGCTGGATGTGGCATAAGGCTGGACACTTGGGACTGAGAGGATTGGTGAGATTGGGTGAGCAAATGCAGACCCTTTAAAGCAATAATGCATGGCACCCATTCCATGGGTCCCAGCTCTCCAGGTTGAAGGGAATATTACTACAGCTATAACGTGTACGGGAAACCTAGAGAATGGACACACTGTGAATACGAAAGGTTTCTAAAACTCAACGAAGAACCCCTCTCCTGGTGCTCCGGTTTGACTTTCCAACTGCTTTCCTATCAATCTCCCAACTTGGAGAGACAGCCCCTTTAAGCTCCTGGTTCGCACAGGTTGCCAATTTGGCAGAGGATGAAAGGGAAGAGGGAGAACCAATGAGAGAGTAGCTGTTAGGCATTTGGATGGGCACATGTCACTCTAATTTCCCGGCAGGAAGAAGAATGAACCAAAGTCTCAGCCACCCACAGGGAACCAGTAGAGGTCCTGAACCAAAAGTTTGGACTTGCGTTCAGCTCACAAAAAAACGAGTTGAAAAATGGAGCTCAGGGGCACAGCAATTCACCAACTGGCAGAGTAATCAAGGCCAACTATCGTCCAAAAATCTGTTGAGGGAAGGCAACGAGGCGGACTTGAAAGCGAGGCAGAATAGCAGGAAACAGATTTCAAGAGGTACGTTGGAATCGCCTGTAAAGCACAGGAAGAGGGGCACAACTTCGACAATGATGCACTTGGACAAAAAGGGTGTATGCGTTTTCTCCTGAATATATTCAGGAGAAAACTCATACGCCCTTTTTGGCCAAGCAAGCAAGCGGGCAATGCAAATCTGCACTACAAAGAAGTATCACTTCCCACCGGTCAAAGGGGACATCCAGAAAATGTGTAAAAACCAGAAAGGCAAGACAGGCCCTGGAGAACAGGGAGCCTTGTTATGCTGATGGGCGGGATGTAAGTTGCCAACTGCCTCACTGGAGGAGTGCATTGTGTTCCCTAAAACAAGTAAACAACAGAGCTACAGAGCCAAGGGCACTTCCAGTCTAGGGAATATACCTTGGGAAAACTGAAAATCCATAAGACAGAGCCACCCCCAAATTGAGGGCTGCACTGCTTACAGGAACCTCAACCTGGGTACACCTGAAATATCCCAGGAAATATAAATATGGTTCCAAACATTGTGGAACTTACGTACGATGGAATATCCCTCAGCCACGAAATCAATGTCATAAGACCAGTAGCAGCAAAATGAGTGGATTCAGGTACGATGATTCTAAGTGAAAGAAGTCACACAGGAAAAGAAACTTATCATAAGATATCACTTAGGAAGATCCTGTAAACATGGCTACACATGAACTGAGTTAGGCAAGAGAACAGAGTCTCACATTTAGAAAACACTCTTATGCCTGCTTAAGGGGGAAGGAGAGGTGGGGTGATGCATCAAACCAGAGTTTGATATAAGCACAGGTACCATTCCAAAAACCAACTATGGAATAGACAAGACCTCCACCTTCCTCAGTGAAAGGGACTCAAAACCCCATATTTCCCGCAGAGGAATAGATCTGACTAGTAAGAATCTTAAAACCTATGTATTGATATGTCTCCGTAAGGGAATCAAGTGTGTCTAGACTGGCATAAACATGGCTGCGAGAATCAGCTCAAACCCACTCTAAAAAGGAATTTCAAAAACAGAACAAAGAAACAGGGAAATTCTTTACAATTCCTTCAGGGTCTCTGATGCAACCTGGAATGACCCTATCTACAATGACAGCTGGATGTGGCATAAGGCTGGACACTTGGGACTGAGAGGATTGGTGAGATTGGGTGAGCAAATGCAGACCCTTTAAAGCAATAATGCATGGCACCCATTCCATGGGTCCCAGCTCTCCAGGTTGAAGGGAATATTACTACAGCTATAACGTGTACGGGAAACCTAGAGAATGGACACACTGTGAATACGAAAGGTTTCTAAAACTCAACGAAGAGCCCCTCTCCTGGTGCTCCGGTTTGACTTTCCAACTGCTTTCCTATCAATCTCCCAACTTGGAGAGACAGCCCCTTTAAGCTCCTGGTTCGCACAGGTTGCCAATTTGGCAGAGGATGAAAGGGAAGAGGGAGAACCAATGAGAGAGTAGCTGTTAGGCATTTGGATGGGCACATGTCACTCTAATTTCCCGGCAGGAAGAAGAATGAACCAAAGTCTCAGCCACCCACCGGGAACCAGTAGAGGTCCTGAACCAAAAGTTTGGACTTGCGTTCAGCTCACAAAAAAACGAGTTGAAAAATGGAGCTCAGGGGCACAGCAATTCACCAACTGGCAGAGTAATCAAGGCCAACTATCGTCCAAAAATCTGTTGAGGGAAGGCAACGAGGCGGACTTGAAAGCGAGGCAGAATAGCAGGAAACAGATTTCAAGAGGTACGTTGGAATCGCCTGTAAAGCACAGGAAGAGGGGCACAACTTCGACAATGATGCACTTGGACAAAAAGGGTGTATGCGTTTTCTCCTGAATATATTCAGGAGAAAACGCATACGCCCTTTTTGGCCAAGCAAGCAAGCGGGCAATGCAAATCTGCACTACAAAGAAGTATCACTTCCCACCGGTCAAAGGGGACATCCAGAAAATGTGTAAAAACCAGAAAGGCAAGACAGGCCCTGGAGAACAGGGAGCCTTGTTATGCTGATGGGCGGGATGTAAGTTGCCAACTGCCTCACTGGAGGAGTGCATTGTGTTCCCTAAAACAAGTAAACAACAGAGCTACAGAGCCAAGGGCACTTCCAGTCTAGGGAATATACCTTGGGAAAACTGAAAATCCATAAGACAGAGCCACCCCCAAATTGAGGGCTGCACTGCTTACAGGAACCTCAACCTGGGTACACCTGAAATATCCCAGGAAATATAAAAATGGTTCCAAACATTGTGGAGCTTACGTATGATGGAATATCCCTCAGCCATGAAATCAATGTCATAAGACCAGTAGCAGCAAAATGAGTGGATTCAGGTACGATGATTCTAAGTGAAAGAAGTCACACAGGAAAAGAAACTTATCATAAGATATCACTTAGGAAGATCCTGTAAACATGGCTACACATGAACTGAGTTAGGCAAGAGAACAGAGTCTCACAGTTAGAAAACACTCTTATGCCTGCTTAAGGGGGAAGGAGAGGTGGGGTGATGCATCAAACCAGAGTTTGATATAAGCACAGGTACCATTCCAAAAACCAACTATGGAATAGACAAGACCTCCACCTTCCTCAGTGAAAGGGACTCAAAACCCCATATTTCCCGCAGAGGAATAGATCTGACTAGTAAGAATCTTAAAACCTATGTATTGATATGTCTCCGTAAGGGAATCAAGTGTGTCTAGACTGGCATAAACATGGCTGCGAGAATCAGCTCAAACCCACTCTAAAAAGGAATTTCAAAAACAGAACAAAGAAACAGGGAAATTCTTTACAATTCCTTCAGGGTCTCTGATGCAACCTGGAATGACCCTATCTACAATGACAGCTGGATGTGGCATAAGGCTGGACACTTGGGACTGAGAGGATTGGTGAGATTGGGTGAGCAAATGCAGACCCTTTAAAGCAATAATGCATGGCACCCATTCCATGGGTCCCAGCTCTCCAGGTTGAAGGGAATATTACTACAGCTATAACGTGTACGGGAAACCTAGAGAATGGACACACTGTGAATACGAAAGGTTTCTAAAACTCAACGAAGAGCCCCTCTCCTGGTGCTCCGGTTTGACTTTCCAACTGCTTTCCTATCAATCTCCCAACTTGGAGAGACAGCCCCTTTAAGCTCCTGGTTCGCACAGGTTGCCAATTTGGCAGAGGATGAAAGGGAAGAGGGAGAACCAATGAGAGAGTAGCTGTTAGGCATTTGGATGGGCACATGTCACTCTAATTTCCCGGCAGGAAGAAGAATGAACCAAAGTCTCAGCCACCCACCGGGAACCAGTAGAGGTCCTGAACCAAAAGTTTGGACTTGCGTTCAGCTCACAAAAAAACGAGTTGAAAAATGGAGCTCAGGGGCACAGCAATTCACCAACTGGCAGAGTAATCAAGGCCAACTATCGTCCAAAAATCTGTTGAGGGAAGGCAACGAGGCGGACTTGAAAGCGAGGCAGAATAGCAGGAAACAGATTTCAAGAGGTACGTTGGAATCGCCTGTAAAGCACAGGAAGAGGGGCACAACTTCGACAATGATGCACTTGGACAAAAAGGGTGTATGCGTTTTCTCCTGAATATATTCAGGAGAAAACGCATACGCCCTTTTTGGCCAAGCAAGCAAGCGGGCAATGCAAATCTGCACTACAAAGAAGTATCACTTCCCACCGGTCAAAGGGGACATCCAGAAAATGTGTAAAAACCAGAAAGGCAAGACAGGCCCTGGAGAACAGGGAGCCTTGTTATGCTGATGGGCGGGATGTAAGTTGCCAACTGCCTCACTGGAGGAGTGCATTGTGTTCCCTAAAACAAGTAAACAACAGAGCTACAGAGCCAAGGGCACTTCCAGTCTAGGGAATATACCTTGGGAAAACTGAAAATCCATAAGACAGAGCCACCCCCAAATTGAGGGCTGCACTGCTTACAGGAACCTCAACCTGGGTACACCTGAAATATCCCAGGAAATATAAATATGGTTCCAAACATTGTGGAACTTACGTACGATGGAATATCCCTCAGCCACGAAATCAATGTCATAAGACCAGTAGCAGCAAAATGAGTGGATTCAGGTACGATGATTCTAAGTGAAAGAAGTCACACAGGAAAAGAAACTTATCATAAGATATCACTTAGGAAGATCCTGTAAACATGGCTACACATGAACTGAGTTAGGCAAGAGAACAGAGTCTCACATTTAGAAAACACTCTTATGCCTGCTTAAGGGGGAAGGAGAGGTGGGGTGATGCATCAAACCAGAGTTTGATATAAGCACAGGTACCATTCCAAAAACCAACTATGGAATAGACAAGACCTCCACCTTCCTCAGTGAAAGGGACTCAAAACCCCATATTTCCCGCAGAGGAATAGATCTGACTAGTAAGAATCTTAAAACCTATGTATTGATATGTCTCCGTAAGGGAATCAAGTGTGTCTAGACTGGCATAAACATGGCTGCGAGAATCAGCTCAAACCCACTCTAAAAAGGAATTTCAAAAACAGAACAAAGAAACAGGGAAATTCTTTACAATTCCTTCAGGGTCTCTGATGCAACCTGGAATGACCCTATCTACAATGACAGCTGGATGTGGCATAAGGCTGGACACTTGGGACTGAGAGGATTGGTGAGATTGGGTGAGCAAATGCAGACCCTTTAAAGCAATAATGCATGGCACCCATTCCATGGGTCCCAGCTCTCCAGGTTGAAGGGAATATTACTACAGCTATAACGTGTACGGGAAACCTAGAGAATGGACACACTGTGAATACGAAAGGTTTCTAAAACTCAACGAAGAGCCCCTCTCCTGGTGCTCCGGTTTGACTTTCCAACTGCTTTCCTATCAATCTCCCAACTTGGAGAGACAGCCCCTTTAAGCTCCTGGTTCGCACAGGTTGCCAATTTGGCAGAGGATGAAAGGGAAGAGGGAGAACCAATGAGAGAGTAGCTGTTAGGCATTTGGATGGGCACATGTCACTCTAATTTCCCGGCAGGAAGAAGAATGAACCAAAGTCTCAGCCACCCACCGGGAACCAGTAGAGGTCCTGAACCAAAAGTTTGGACTTGCGTTCAGCTCACAAAAAAACGAGTTGAAAAATGGAGCTCAGGGGCACAGCAATTCACCAACTGGCAGAGTAATCAAGGCCAACTATCGTCCAAAAATCTGTTGAGGGAAGGCAACGAGGCGGACTTGAAAGCGAGGCAGAATAGCAGGAAACAGATTTCAAGAGGTACGTTGGAATCGCCTGTAAAGCACAGGAAGAGGGGCACAACTTCGACAATGATGCACTTGGACAAAAAGGGTGTATGCGTTTTCTCCTGAATATATTCAGGAGAAAACGCATACGCCCTTTTTGGCCAAGCAAGCAAGCGGGCAATGCAAATCTGCACTACAAAGAAGTATCACTTCCCACCGGTCAAAGGGGACATCCAGAAAATGTGTAAAAACCAGAAAGGCAAGACAGGCCCTGGAGAACAGGGAGCCTTGTTATGCTGATGGGCGGGATGTAAGTTGCCAACTGCCTCACTGGAGGAGTGCATTGTGTTCCCTAAAACAAGTAAACAACAGAGCTACAGAGCCAAGGGCACTTCCAGTCTAGGGAATATACCTTGGGAAAACTGAAAATCCATAAGACAGAGCCACCCCCAAATTGAGGGCTGCACTGCTTACAGGAACCTCAACCTGGGTACACCTGAAATATCCCAGGAAATATAAAAATGGTTCCAAACATTGTGGAACTTACGTATGATGGAATATCCCTCAGCCATGAAATCAATGTCATAAGACCAGTAGCAGCAAAATGAGTGGATTCAGGTACGATGATTCTAAGTGAAAGAAGTCACACAGGAAAAGAAACTTATCATAAGATATCACTTAGGAAGATCCTGTAAACATGGCTACACATGAACTGAGTTAGGCAAGAGAACAGAGTCTCACATTTAGAAAACACTCTTATGCCTGCTTAAGGGGGAAGGAGAGGTGGGGTGATGCATCAAACCAGAGTTTGATATAAGCACAGGTACCATTCCAAAAACCAACTATGGAATAGACAAGACCTCCACCTTCCTCAGTGAAAGGGACTCAAAACCCCATATTTCCCGCAGAGGAATAGATCTGACTAGTAAGAATCTTAAAACCTATGTATTGATATGTCTCCGTAAGGGAATCAAGTGTGTCTAGACTGGCATAAACATGGCTGCGAGAATCAGCTCAAACCCACTCTAAAAAGGAATTTCAAAAACAGAACAAAGAAACAGGGAAATTCTTTACAATTCCTTCAGGGTCTCTGATGCAACCTGGAATGACCCTATCTACAATGACAGCTGGATGTGGCATAAGGCTGGACACTTGGGACTGAGAGGATTGGTGAGATTGGGTGAGCAAATGCAGACCCTTTAAAGCAATAATGCATGGCACCCATTCCATGGGTCCCAGCTCTCCAGGTTGAAGGGAATATTACTACAGCTATAACGTGTACGGGAAACCTAGAGAATGGACACACTGTGAATACGAAAGGTTTCTAAAACTCAACGAAGAGCCCCTCTCCTGGTGCTCCGGTTTGACTTTCCAACTGCTTTCCTATCAATCTCCCAACTTGGAGAGACAGCCCCTTTAAGCTCCTGGTTCGCACAGGTTGCCAATTTGGCAGAGGATGAAAGGGAAGAGGGAGAACCAATGAGAGAGTAGCTGTTAGGCATTTGGATGGGCACATGTCACTCTAATTTCCCGGCAGGAAGAAGAATGAACCAAAGTCTCAGCCACCCACCGGGAACCAGTAGAGGTCCTGAACCAAAAGTTTGGACTTGCGTTCAGCTCACAAAAAAACGAGTTGAAAAATGGAGCTCAGGGGCACAGCAATTCACCAACTGGCAGAGTAATCAAGGCCAACTATCGTCCAAAAATCTGTTGAGGGAAGGCAACGAGGCGGACTTGAAAGCGAGGCAGAATAGCAGGAAACAGATTTCAAGAGGTACGTTGGAATCGCCTGTAAAGCACAGGAAGAGGGGCACAACTTCGACAATGATGCACTTGGACAAAAAGGGTGTAGGCGTTTTCTCCTGAATATATTCAGGAGAAAACGCATACGCCCTTTTTGGCCAAGCAAGCAAGCGGGCAATGCAAATCTGCACTACAAAGAAGTATCACTTCCCACCGGTCAAAGGGGACATCCAGAAAATGTGTAAAAACCAGAAAGGCAAGACAGGCCCTGGAGAACAGGGAGCCTTGTTATGCTGATGGGCGGGATGTAAGTTGCCAACTGCCTCACTGGAGGAGTGCATTGTGTTCCCTAAAACAAGTAAACAACAGAGCTACAGAGCCAAGGGCACTTCCAGTCTAGGGAATATACCTTGGGAAAACTGAAAATCCATAAGACAGAGCCACCCCCAAATTGAGGGCTGCACTGCTTACAGGAACCTCAACCTGGGTACACCTGAAATATCCCAGGAAATATAAAAATGGTTCCAAACATTGTGGAACTTACGTATGATGGAATATCCCTCAGCCATGAAATCAATGTCATAAGACCAGTAGCAGCAAAATGAGTGGATTCAGGTACGATGATTCTAAGTGAAAGAAGTCACACAGGAAAAGAAACTTATCATAAGATATCACTTAGGAAGATCCTGTAAACATGGCTACACATGAACTGAGTTAGGCAAGAGAACAGAGTCTCACATTTAGAAAACACTCTTATGCCTGCTTAAAGGGGGAAGGAGAGGTGGGGTGATGCATCAAACCAGAGTTTTATATAAGCACAGGTACCGTTCCAAAAACCAACTATGGAATAGACAAGACCTACACCTTCCTCAGTGAAAGGGACTCAAAACCCCATATTTCCCGCAGAGGAATAGATCTGACTAGTAAGAATCTTAAAACCTATGTATTGATATGTCTCCGTAAGGGAATCAAGTGGGTCTAGACTGGCATAAACAGGGCAGCGAGAATCAGCTCAAACCCACTCTAAAAAGGAATTTCAAAAACAGAACAAAGAAACGGGGAAATTCTTTACAATTCCTTCAGGGTCTCTGATGCAACCTGGAATGACCCTATCTACAATGACAGCTGGATGTGGCATAAGGCTGGACACTTGGGACTGAGAGGATTGGTGAGATTGGGTGAGCAAATGCAGACACTTTAAAGCAATAATGCATGGCACCCATTCCATGGGTCCCAGCTCTCCAGGTGGAAGGGAATATTACTACAGCTATAACGTGTACGGGAAACCTAGAGAATGGACACACTGTGAATACGAAAGGTTTCTAAAACTCAACGAAGAGCCCCTCTCCTGGTGCTCCGGTTTGACTTTCCAACTGCTTTCCTATCAATCTCCCAACTTGGAGAGACAGCCCCTTTAAGCTCCTGGTTCGCACAGGTTGCCAATTTGGCAGAGGATGAAAGGGAAGAGGGAGAACCAATGAGAGAGTAGCTGTTAGGCATTTGGATGGGCACATGTCACTCTAATTTCCCGGCAGGAAGAAGAATGAACCAAAGTCTCAGCCACCCACCGGGAACCAGTAGAGGTCCTGAACCAAAAGTTTGGACTTGCGTTCAGCTCACAAAAAACGAGTTGAAAAATGGAGCTCAGGGGCACAGCAATTCACAAACTGGCAGAGCAATCAAGGCCAACTATCGTCCAAAAATCTGTTGAGGGAAGGCAAGAGGCGGACTTGAAAGCGAGGCAGAATAGCAGGAAACAGATTTCAAGAGGTACGTTGGAATCGCCTGTAAAGCACAGAAAGAGGAGCACAACTTCGACAATGATGCACTTGGCCAAAAAGGGCGTATGCGTTTTCTCCTGAATATATTCAGGAGAAAACGCATACGCCCTTTTTGGCCAAGCAAGCAAGCGGGCAATGCAAATCTGCACTACAAAGAAGTATCACTTCCCACCGGTCAAAGGGGACATCCAGAAAATGTGTAAAAACCAGAAAGGCAAGACAGGCCCTGGAGAACAGGGAGCCTTGTTATGCTGATGGGCGGGATGTAAGTTGCCAACTGCCTCACTGGAGGAGTGCATTGTGTTCCCTAAAACAAGTAAACAACAGAGCTACAGAGCCAAGGGCACTTCCAGTCTAGGGAATATACCTTGGGAAAACTGAAAATCCATAAGACAGAGCCACCCCCAAATTGAGGGCTGCACTGCTTACAGGAACCTCAACCTGGGTACACCTGAAATATCCCAGGAAATATAAAAATGGTTCCAAACATTGTGGAACTTACGTATGATGGAATATCCCTCAGCCACGAAATCAATGTCATAAGACCAGTAGCAGCAAAATGAGTGGATTCAGGTACGATGATTCTAAGTGAAAGAAGTCACACAGGAAAAGAAACCTATCATAAGATATCACTTAGGAAGATCCTGTAAACATGGCTACACATGAACTGAGTTAGGCAAGAGAACAGAGTCTCACATTTAGAAAACACTCTTATGCCTGCTTAAGGGGGAAGGAGAGGTGGGGTGATGCATCAAACCAGAGTTTGATATAAGCACAGGTACCATTCCAAAAACCAACTATGGAATAGACAAGACCTCCACCTTCCTCAGTGAAAGGGACTCAAAACCCCATATTTCCCGCAGAGGAATAGATCTGACTAGTAAGAATCTTAAAACCTATGTATTGATATGTCTCCGTAAGGGAATCAAGTGTGTCTAGACTGGCATAAACATGGCAGTGAGAATCAGCTCAAACCCACTCTAAAAAGGAATTTCAAAAACAGAACAAAGAAACAGGGAAATTCTTTACAATTCCTTCAGGGTCTCTGATGCAACCTGGAATGACCCTATCTACAATGACAGCTGGATGTGGCATAAGGCTGGACACTTGGGACTGAGAGGATTGGTGAGATTGGGTGAGCAAATGCAGACCCTTTAAAGCAATAATGCATGGCACCCATTCCATGGGTCCCAGCTCTCCAGGTGGAAGGGAATATTACTACAGCTATAACGTGTACGGGAAACCTAGAGAATGGACACACTGTGAATACGAAAGGTTTCTAAAACTCAACGAAGAGCCCCTCTCCTGGTGCTCCGGTTTGACTTTCCAACTGCTTTCCTATCAATCTCCCAACTTGGAGAGACAGCTCCTTTAAGCTCCTGGTTCGCACAGGTTGCCAATTTGGCAGAGGATGAAAGGGAAGAGGGAGAACCAATGAGAGAGTAGCTGTTAGGCATTTGGATGGGCACATGTCACTCTAATTTCCCGGCAGGAAGAAGAATGAACCAAAGTCTCAGCCACCCACTGGGAACCAGTATAGGTCCTGAACCAAAAGTTTGGACTTGCGTTCAGCTCACAAAAAACGAGTTGAAAAATGGAGCTCAGGGGCACAGCAATTCACAAACTGGCAGAGTAATCAAGGCCAACTATCGTCCAAAAATCTGTTGAGGGAAGGCAACGAGGCGGACTTGAAAGCGAGGCAGAATAGCAGGAAACAGATTTCAAGAGGTACGTTGGAATCGCCTGTAAAGCACAGGAAGAGGGGCACAACTTCGACAATGATGCACTTGGCCAAAAAGGGCGTATGCGTTTTCTCCTGAATATATTCAGGAGAAAACGCATATGCCCTTTTTGGCCAAGCAAGCAAGCGGGCAATGCAAATCTGCACTACAAAGAAGTATCACTTCCCACCGGTCAAAGGGGATATCCAGAAAATGTGTAAAAACCAGAAAGGCAAGACAGGCCCTGGAGAACAGGGAGCCTTGTTATGCTGATGGGCGGGATGTAAGTTGCCAACTGCCTCACGGGAGGAGTGCATTGTGTTCCCTAAAACAAGTAAACAACAGAGCTACAGAGCCAAGGGCACTTCCAGTCTAGGGAATATACCTTGGGAAAACTGAAAATCCATAAGACAGAGCCACCCCCAAATTGAGGGCTGCACTGCTTACAGGAACCTCAACCTGGGTACACCTGAAATATCCCAGGAAATATAAAAATGGTTCCAAACATTGTGGAGCTTACGTACGATGGAATATCCCTCAGCCACGAAATCTATGTCATAAGACCAGTAGCAGCAAAATGAGTGGATTCAGGTACGATGATTCTAAGTGAAAGAAGTCACACAGGAAAAGAAACTTATCATAAGATATCACTTAGGAAGATCCTGTAAACATGGCTACACATGAACTGAGTTAGGCAAGAGAACAGAGTCTCACATTTAGAAAACACTCTTATGCCTGCTTAAGGGGGAAGGAGAGGTGGGGTGATGCATCAAACCAGAGTTTGGTATAAGCACAGGTACCATTCCAAAAACCAACTATGGAATAGACAAGACCTCCACCTTCCTCAGTGAAAGGGACTCAAAACCCCATATTTCCCGCAGAGGAATAGATCTGACTAGTAAGAATCTTAAAACCTATGTATTGATATGTCTCCGTAAGGGAATCAAGTGTGTCTAGACTGGCATAAACATGGCTGCGAGAATCAGCTCAAACCCACTCTAAAAAGGAATTTCAAAAACAGAACAAAGAAACAGGGAAATTCTTTACAATTCCTTCAGGGTCTCTGATGCAACCTGGAATGACCCTATCTACAATGACAGCTGGATGTGGCATAAGGCTGGACACTTGGGACTGAGAGGATTGGTGAGATTGGGTGAGCAAATGCAGACCCTTTAAAGAAATAATGCATGGCACCCATTCCATGGGTCCCAGCTCTCCAGGTTGAAGGGAATATTACTACAGCTATAACGTGTACGGGAAACCTAGAGAATGGACACACTGTGAATACGAAAGGTTTCTAAAACTCAACGAAGAGCCCCTCTCCTGGTGCTCCGGTTTGACTTTCCAACTGCTTTCCTATCAATCTCCCAACTTGGAGAGACAGCCCCTTTAAGCTCCTGGTTCGCACAGGTTGCCAATTTGGCAGAGGATGAAAGGGAAGAGGGAGAACCAATGAGAGAGTAGCTGTTAGGCATTTGGATGGGCACATGTCACTCTAATTTCCCGGCAGGAAGAAGAATGAACCAAAGTCTCAGCCACCCACCGGGAACCAGTAGAGGTCCTGAACCAAAAGTTTGGACTTGCGTTCAGCTCACAAAAAAACGAGTTGAAAAATGGAGCTCAGGGGCACAGCAATTCACCAACTGGCAGAGTAATCAAGGCCAACTATCGTCCAAAAATCTGTTGAGGGAAGGCAACGAGGCGGACTTGAAAGCGAGGCAGAATAGCAGGAAACAGATTTCAAGAGGTACGTTGGAATCGCCTGTAAAGCACAGGAAGAGGGGCACAACTTCGACAATGATGCACTTGGACAAAAAGGGTGTATGCGTTTTCTCCTGAATATATTCAGGAGAAAACGCATACGCCCTTTTTGGCCAAGCAAGCAAGCGGGCAATGCAAATCTGCACTACAAAGAAGTATCACTTCCCACCGGTCAAAGGGGACATCCAGAAAATGTGTAAAAACCAGAAAGGCAAGACAGGCCCTGGAGAACAGGGAGCCTTGTTATGCTGATGGGCGGGATGTAAGTTGCCAACTGCCTCACTGGAGGAGTGCATTGTGTTCCCTAAAACAAGTAAACAACAGAGCTACAGAGCCAAGGGCACTTCCAGTCTAGGGAATATACCTTGGGAAAACTGAAAATCCATAAGACAGAGCCACCCCCAAATTGAGGGCTGCACTGCTTACAGGAACCTCAACCTGGGTACACCTGAAATATCCCAGGAAATATAAATATGGTTCCAAACATTGTGGAACTTACGTACGATGGAATATCCCTCAGCCACGAAATCAATGTCATAAGACCAGTAGCAGCAAAATGAGTGGATTCAGGTACGATGATTCTAAGTGAAAGAAGTCACACAGGAAAAGAAACTTATCATAAGATATCACTTAGGAAGATCCTGTAAACATGGCTACACATGAACTGAGTTAGGCAAGAGAACAGAGTCTCACATTTAGAAAACACTCTTATGCCTGCTTAAGGGGGAAGGAGAGGTGGGGTGATGCATCAAACCAGAGTTTGATATAAGCACAGGTACCATTCCAAAAACCAACTATGGAATAGACAAGACCTCCACCTTCCTCAGTGAAAGGGACTCAAAACCCCATATTTCCCGCAGAGGAATAGATCTGACTAGTAAGAATCTTAAAACCTATGTATTGATATGTCTCCGTAAGGGAATCAAGTGTGTCTAGACTGGCATAAACATGGCTGCGAGAATCAGCTCAAACCCACTCTAAAAAGGAATTTCAAAAACAGAACAAAGAAACAGGGAAATTCTTTACAATTCCTTCAGGGTCTCTGATGCAACCTGGAATGACCCTATCTACAATGACAGCTGGATGTGGCATAAGGCTGGACACTTGGGACTGAGAGAATTGGTGAGATTGGGTGAGCAAATGCAGACCCTTTAAAGCAATAATGCATGGCACCCATTCCATGGGTCCCAGCTCTCCAGGTTGAAGGGAATATTACTACAGCTATAACGTGTACGGGAAACCTAGAGAATGGACACACTGTGAATACGAAAGGTTTCTAAAACTCAACGAAGAGCCCCTCTCCTGGTGCTCCGGTTTGACTTTCCAACTGCTTTCCTATCAATCTCCCAACTTGGAGAGACAGCCCCTTTAAGCTCCTGGTTCGCACAGGTTGCCAATTTGGCAGAGGATGAAAGGGAAGAGGGAGAACCAATGAGAGAGTAGCTGTTAGGCATTTGGATGGGCACATGTCACTCTAATTTCCCGGCAGGAAGAAGAATGAACCAAAGTCTCAGCCACCCACCGGGAACCAGTAGAGGTCCTGAACCAAAAGTTTGGACTTGCGTTCAGCTCACAAAAAAACGAGTTGAAAAATGGAGCTCAGGGGCACAGCAATTCACCAACTGGCAGAGTAATCAAGGCCAACTATCGTCCAAAAATCTGTTGAGGGAAGGCAACGAGGCGGACTTGAAAGCGAGGCAGAATAGCAGGAAACAGATTTCAAGAGGTACGTTGGAATCGCCTGGAAAGCACAGGAAGAGGGGCACAACTTCGACAATGATGCACTTGGACAAAAAGGGTGTATGCGTTTTCTCCTGAATATATTCAGGAGAAAACGCATACGCCCTTTTTGGCCAAGCAAGCAAGCGGGCAATGCAAATCTGCACTACAAAGAAGTATCACTTCCCACCGGTCAAAGGGGACATCCAGAAAATGTGTAAAAACCAGAAAGGCAAGACAGGCCCTGGAGAACAGGGAGCCTTGTTATGCTGATGGGCGGGATGTAAGTTGCCAACTGCCTCACTGGAGGAGTGCATTGTGTTCCCTAAAACAAGTAAACAACAGAGCTACAGAGCCAAGGGCACTTCCAGTCTAGGGAATATACCTTGGGAAAACTGAAAATCCATAAGACAGAGCCACCCCCAAATTGAGGGCTGCACTGCTTACAGGAACCTCAACCTGGGTACACCTGAAATATCCCAGGAAATATAAAAATGGTTCCAAACATTGTGGAACTTACGTATGATGGAATATCCCTCAGCCATGAAATCAATGTCATAAGACCAGTAGCAGCAAAATGAGTGGATTCAGGTACGATGATTCTAAGTGAAAGAAGTCACACAGGAAAAGAAACTTATCATAAGATATCACTTAGGAAGATCCTGTAAACATGGCTACACATGAACTGAGTTAGGCAAGAGAACAGAGTCTCACATTTAGAAAACACTCTTATGCCTGCTTAAGGGGGAAGGAGAGGTGGGGTGATGCATCAAACCAGAGTTTTATATAAGCACAGGTACCGTTCCAAAAACCAACTATGGAATAGACAAGACCTACACCTTCCTCAGTGAAAGGGACTCAAAACCCCATATTTCCCGCAGAGGAATAGATCTGACTAGTAAGAATCTTAAAACCTATGTATTGATATGTCTCCGTAAGGGAATCAAGTGGGTCTAGACTGGCATAAACAGGGCAGCGAGAATCAGCTCAAACCCACTCTAAAAAGGAATTTCAAAAACAGAACAAAGAAACGGGGAAATTCTTTACAATTCCTTCAGGGTCTCTGATGCAACCTGGAATGACCCTATCTACAATGACAGCTGGATGTGGCATAAGGCTGGACACTTGGGACTGAGAGGATTGGTGAGATTGGGTGAGCAAATGCAGACACTTTAAAGCAATAATGCATGGCACCCATTCCATGGGTCCCAGCTCTCCAGGTGGAAGGGAATATTACTACAGCTATAACGTGTACGGGAAACCTAGAGAATGGACACACTGTGAATACGAAAGGTTTCTAAAACTCAACGAAGAGCCCCTCTCCTGGTGCTCCGGTTTGACTTTCCAACTGCTTTCCTATCAATCTCCCAACTTGGAGAGACAGCCCCTTTAAGCTCCTGGTTCGCACAGGTTGCCAATTTGGCAGAGGATGAAAGGGAAGAGGGAGAACCAATGAGAGAGTAGCTGTTAGGCATTTGGATGGGCACATGTCACTCTAATTTCCCGGCAGGAAGAAGAATGAACCAAAGTCTCAGCCACCCACCGGGAACCAGTAGAGGTCCTGAACCAAAAGTTTGGACTTGCGTTCAGCTCACAAAAAACGAGTTGAAAAATGGAGCTCAGGGGCACAGCAATTCACAAACTGGCAGAGCAATCAAGGCCAACTATCGTCCAAAAATCTGTTGAGGGAAGGCAAGAGGCGGACTTGAAAGCGAGGCAGAATAGCAGGAAACAGATTTCAAGAGGTACGTTGGAATCGCCTGTAAAGCACAGAAAGAGGAGCACAACTTCGACAATGATGCACTTGGCCAAAAAGGGTGTATGCGTTTTCTCCTGAATATATTCAGGAGAAAACGCATATGCCCTTTTTGGCCAAGCAAGCAAGCGGGCAATGCAAATCTGCACTACAAAGAAGTATCACTTCCCACCGGTCAAAGGGGATATCCAGAAAATGTGTAAAAACCAGAAAGGCAAGACAGGCCCTGGAGAACAGGGAGCCTTGTTATGCTGATGGGCGGGATGTAAGTTGCCAACTGCCTCACGGGAGGAGTGCATTGTGTTCCCTAAAACAAGTAAACAACAGAGCTACAGAGCCAAGGGCACTTCCAGTCTAGGGAATATACCTTGGGAAAACTGAAAATCCATAAGACAGAGCCACCCCCAAATTGAGGGCTGCACTGCTTACAGGAACCTCAACCTGGGTACACCTGAAATATCCCAGGAAATATAAAAATGGTTCCAAACATTGTGGAGCTTACGTACGATGGAATATCCCTCAGCCACGAAATCTATGTCATAAGACCAGTAGCAGCAAAATGAGTGGATTCAGGTACGATGATTCTAAGTGAAAGAAGTCACACAGGAAAAGAAACTTATCATAAGATATCACTTAGGAAGATCCTGTAAACATGGCTACACATGAACTGAGTTAGGCAAGAGAACAGAGTCTCACATTTAGAAAACACTCTTATGCCTGCTTAAGGGGGAAGGAGAGGTGGGGTGATGCATCAAACCAGAGTTTGGTATAAGCACAGGTACCATTCCAAAAACCAACTATGGAATAGACAAGACCTCCACCTTCCTCAGTGAAAGGGACTCAAAACCCCATATTTCCCGCAGAGGAATAGATCTGACTAGTAAGAATCTTAAAACCTATGTATTGATATGTCTCCGTAAGGGAATCAAGTGTGTCTAGACTGGCATAAACATGGCTGCGAGAATCAGCTCAAACCCACTCTAAAAAGGAATTTCAAAAACAGAACAAAGAAACAGGGAAATTCTTTACAATTCCTTCAGGGTCTCTGATGCAACCTGGAATGACCCTATCTACAATGACAGCTGGATGTGGCATAAGGCTGGACACTTGGGACTGAGAGGATTGGTGAGATTGGGTGAGCAAATGCAGACCCTTTAAAGAAATAATGCATGGCACCCATTCCATGGGTCCCAGCTCTCCAGGTTGAAGGGAATATTACTACAGCTATAACGTGTACGGGAAACCTAGAGAATGGACACACTGTGAATACGAAAGGTTTCTAAAACTCAACGAAGAGCCCCTCTCCTGGTGCTCCGGTTTGACTTTCCAACTGCTTTCCTATCAATCTCCCAACTTGGAGAGACAGCCCCTTTAAGCTCCTGGTTCGCACAGGTTGCCAATTTGGCAGAGGATGAAAGGGAAGAGGGAGAACCAATGAGAGAGTAGCTGTTAGGCATTTGGATGGGCACATGTCACTCTAATTTCCCGGCAGGAAGAAGAATGAACCAAAGTCTCAGCCACCCACCGGGAACCAGTAGAGGTCCTGAACCAAAAGTTTGGACTTGCGTTCAGCTCACAAAAAAACGAGTTGAAAAATGGAGCTCAGGGGCACAGCAATTCACCAACTGGCAGAGTAATCAAGGCCAACTATCGTCCAAAAATCTGTTGAGGGAAGGCAACGAGGCGGACTTGAAAGCGAGGCAGAATAGCAGGAAACAGATTTCAAGAGGTACGTTGGAATCGCCTGTAAAGCACAGGAAGAGGGGCACAACTTCGACAATGATGCACTTGGACAAAAAGGGTGTATGCGTTTTCTCCTGAATATATTCAGGAGAAAACGCATACGCCCTTTTTGGCCAAGCAAGCAAGCGGGCAATGCAAATCTGCACTACAAAGAAGTATCACTTCCCACCGGTCAAAGGGGACATCCAGAAAATGTGTAAAAACCAGAAAGGCAAGACAGGCCCTGGAGAACAGGGAGCCTTGTTATGCTGATGGGCGGGATGTAAGTTGCCAACTGCCTCACTGGAGGAGTGCATTGTGTTCCCTAAAACAAGTAAACAACAGAGCTACAGAGCCAAGGGCACTTCCAGTCTAGGGAATATACCTTGGGAAAACTGAAAATCCATAAGACAGAGCCACCCCCAAATTGAGGGCTGCACTGCTTACAGGAACCTCAACCTGGGTACACCTGAAATATCCCAGGAAATATAAATATGGTTCCAAACATTGTGGAACTTACGTACGATGGAATATCCCTCAGCCACGAAATCAATGTCATAAGACCAGTAGCAGCAAAATGAGTGGATTCAGGTACGATGATTCTAAGTGAAAGAAGTCACACAGGAAAAGAAACTTATCATAAGATATCACTTAGGAAGATCCTGTAAACATGGCTACACATGAACTGAGTTAGGCAAGAGAACAGAGTCTCACATTTAGAAAACACTCTTATGCCTGCTTAAGGGGGAAGGAGAGGTGGGGTGATGCATCAAACCAGAGTTTGATATAAGCACAGGTACCATTCCAAAAACCAACTATGGAATAGACAAGACCTCCACCTTCCTCAGTGAAAGGGACTCAAAACCCCATATTTCCCGCAGAGGAATAGATCTGACTAGTAAGAATCTTAAAACCTATGTATTGATATGTCTCCGTAAGGGAATCAAGTGTGTCTAGACTGGCATAAACATGGCTGCGAGAATCAGCTCAAACCCACTCTAAAAAGGAATTTCAAAAACAGAACAAAGAAACAGGGAAATTCTTTACAATTCCTTCAGGGTCTCTGATGCAACCTGGAATGACCCTATCTACAATGACAGCTGGATGTGGCATAAGGCTGGACACTTGGGACTGAGAGGATTGGTGAGATTGGGTGAGCAAATGCAGACCCTTTAAAGCAATAATGCATGGCACCCATTCCATGGGTCCCAGCTCTCCAGGTTGAAGGGAATATTACTACAGCTATAACGTGTACGGGAAACCTAGAGAATGGACACACTGTGAATACGAAAGGTTTCTAAAACTCAACGAAGAGCCCCTCTCCTGGTGCTCCGGTTTGACTTTCCAACTGCTTTCCTATCAATCTCCCAACTTGGAGAGACAGCCCCTTTAAGCTCCTGGTTCGCACAGGTTGCCAATTTGGCAGAGGATGAAAGGGAAGAGGGAGAACCAATGAGAGAGTAGCTGTTAGGCATTTGGATGGGCACATGTCACTCTAATTTCCCGGCAGGAAGAAGAATGAACCAAAGTCTCAGCCACCCACCGGGAACCAGTAGAGGTCCTGAACCAAAAGTTTGGACTTGCGTTCAGCTCACAAAAAAACGAGTTGAAAAATGGAGCTCAGGGGCACAGCAATTCACCAACTGGCAGAGTAATCAAGGCCAACTATCGTCCAAAAATCTGTTGAGGGAAGGCAACGAGGCGGACTTGAAAGCGAGGCAGAATAGCAGGAAACAGATTTCAAGAGGTACGTTGGAATCGCCTGTAAAGCACAGGAAGAGGGGCACAACTTCGACAATGATGCACTTGGACAAAAAGGGTGTATGCGTTTTCTCCTGAATATATTCAGGAGAAAACGCATACGCCCTTTTTGGCCAAGCAAGCAAGCGGGCAATGCAAATCTGCACTACAAAGAAGTATCACTTCCCACCGGTCAAAGGGGACATCCAGAAAATGTGTAAAAACCAGAAAGGCAAGACAGGCCCTGGAGAACAGGGAGCCTTGTTATGCTGATGGGCGGGATGTAAGTTGCCAACTGCCTCACTGGAGGAGTGCATTGTGTTCCCTAAAACAAGTAAACAACAGAGCTACAGAGCCAAGGGCACTTCCAGTCTAGGGAATATACCTTGGGAAAACTGAAAATCCATAAGACAGAGCCACCCCCAAATTGAGGGCTGCACTGCTTACAGGAACCTCAACCTGGGTACACCTGAAATATCCCAGGAAATATAAAAATGGTTCCAAACATTGTGGAACTTACGTATGATGGAATATCCCTCAGCCATGAAATCAATGTCATAAGACCAGTAGCAGCAAAATGAGTGGATTCAGGTACGATGATTCTAAGTGAAAGAAGTCACACAGGAAAAGAAACTTATCATAAGATATCACTTAGGAAGATCCTGTAAACATGGCTACACATGAACTGAGTTAGGCAAGAGAACAGAGTCTCACATTTAGAAAACACTCTTATGCCTGCTTAAGGGGGAAGGAGAGGTGGGGTGATGCATCAAACCAGAGTTTTATATAAGCACAGGTACCGTTCCAAAAACCAACTATGGAATAGACAAGACCTACACCTTCCTCAGTGAAAGGGACTCAAAACCCCATATTTCCCGCAGAGGAATAGATCTGACTAGTAAGAATCTTAAAACCTATGTATTGATATGTCTCCGTAAGGGAATCAAGTGGGTCTAGACTGGCATAAACAGGGCAGCGAGAATCAGCTCAAACCCACTCTAAAAAGGAATTTCAAAAACAGAACAAAGAAACGGGGAAATTCTTTACAATTCCTTCAGGGTCTCTGATGCAACCTGGAATGACCCTATCTACAATGACAGCTGGATGTGGCATAAGGCTGGACACTTGGGACTGAGAGGATTGGTGAGATTGGGTGAGCAAATGCAGACACTTTAAAGCAATAATGCATGGCACCCATTCCATGGGTCCCAGCTCTCCAGGTGGAAGGGAATATTACTACAGCTATAACGTGTACGGGAAACCTAGAGAATGGACACACTGTGAATACGAAAGGTTTCTAAAACTCAACGAAGAGCCCCTCTCCTGGTGCTCCGGTTTGACTTTCCAACTGCTTTCCTATCAATCTCCCAACTTGGAGAGACAGCCCCTTTAAGCTCCTGGTTCGCACAGGTTGCCAATTTGGCAGAGGATGAAAGGGAAGAGGGAGAACCAATGAGAGAGTAGCTGTTAGGCATTTGGATGGGCACATGTCACTCTAATTTCCCGGCAGGAAGAAGAATGAACCAAAGTCTCAGCCACCCACCGGGAACCAGTAGAGGTCCTGAACCAAAAGTTTGGACTTGCGTTCAGCTCACAAAAAACGAGTTGAAAAATGGAGCTCAGGGGCACAGCAATTCACAAACTGGCAGAGCAATCAAGGCCAACTATCGTCCAAAAATCTGTTGAGGGAAGGCAAGAGGCGGACTTGAAAGCGAGGCAGAATAGCAGGAAACAGATTTCAAGAGGTACGTTGGAATCGCCTGTAAAGCACAGGAAGAGGGGCACAACTTCGACAATGATGCACTTGGACAAAAAGGGTGTATGCGTTTTCTCCTGAATATATTCAGGAGAAAACGCATACGCCCTTTTTGGCCAAGCAAGCAAGCGGGCAATGCAAATCTGCACTACAAAGAAGTATCACTTCCCACCGGTCAAAGGGGACATCCAGAAAATGTGTAAAAACCAGAAAGGCAAGACAGGCCCTGGAGAACAGGGAGCCTTGTTATGCTGATGGGCGGGATGTAAGTTGCCAACTGCCTCACTGGAGGAGTGCATTGTGTTCCCTAAAACAAGTAAACAACAGAGCTACAGAGCCAAGGGCACTTCCAGTCTAGGGAATATACCTTGGGAAAACTGAAAATCCATAAGACAGAGCCACCCCCAAATTGAGGGCTGCACTGCTTACAGGAACCTCAACCTGGGTACACCTGAAATATCCCAGGAAATATAAAAATGGTTCCAAACATTGTGGAACTTACGTATGATGGAATATCCCTCAGCCATGAAATCAATGTCATAAGACCAGTAGCAGCAAAATGAGTGGATTCAGGTACGATGATTCTAAGTGAAAGAAGTCACACAGGAAAAGAAACTTATCATAAGATATCACTTAGGAAGATCCTGTAAACATGGCTACACATGAACTGAGTTAGGCAAGAGAACAGAGTCTCACATTTAGAAAACACTCTTATGCCTGCTTAAGGGGGAAGGAGAGGTGGGGTGATGCATCAAACCAGAGTTTTATATAAGCACAGGTACCGTTCCAAAAACCAACTATGGAATAGACAAGACCTACACCTTCCTCAGTGAAAGGGACTCAAAACCCCATATTTCCCGCAGAGGAATAGATCTGACTAGTAAGAATCTTAAAACCTATGTATTGATATGTCTCCGTAAGGGAATCAAGTGGGTCTAGACTGGCATAAACAGGGCAGCGAGAATCAGCTCAAACCCACTCTAAAAAGGAATTTCAAAAACAGAACAAAGAAACGGGGAAATTCTTTACAATTCCTTCAGGGTCTCTGATGCAACCTGGAATGACCCTATCTACAATGACAGCTGGATGTGGCATAAGGCTGGACACTTGGGACTGAGAGGATTGGTGAGATTGGGTGAGCAAATGCAGACCCTTTAAAGAAATAATGCATGGCACCCATTCCATGGGTCCCAGCTCTCCAGGTTGAAGGGAATATTACTACAGCTATAACGTGTACGGGAAACCTAGAGAATGGACACACTGTGAATACGAAAGGTTTCTAAAACTCAACGAAGAGCCCCTCTCCTGGTGCTCCGGTTTGACTTTCCAACTGCTTTCCTATCAATCTCCCAACTTGGAGAGACAGCCCCTTTAAGCTCCTGGTTCGCACAGGTTGCCAATTTGGCAGAGGATGAAAGGGAAGAGGGAGAACCAATGAGAGAGTAGCTGTTAGGCATTTGGATGGGCACATGTCACTCTAATTTCCCGGCAGGAAGAAGAATGAACCAAAGTCTCAGCCACCCACCGGGAACCAGTAGAGGTCCTGAACCAAAAGTTTGGACTTGCGTTCAGCTCACAAAAAAACGAGTTGAAAAATGGAGCTCAGGGGCACAGCAATTCACCAACTGGCAGAGTAATCAAGGCCAACTATCGTCCAAAAATCTGTTGAGGGAAGGCAACGAGGCGGACTTGAAAGCGAGGCAGAATAGCAGGAAACAGATTTCAAGAGGTACGTTGGAATCGCCTGTAAAGCACAGGAAGAGGGGCACAACTTCGACAATGATGCACTTGGACAAAAAGGGTGTATGCGTTTTCTCCTGAATATATTCAGGAGAAAACGCATACGCCCTTTTTGGCCAAGCAAGCAAGCGGGCAATGCAAATCTGCACTACAAAGAAGTATCACTTCCCACCGGTCAAAGGGGACATCCAGAAAATGTGTAAAAACCAGAAAGGCAAGACAGGCCCTGGAGAACAGGGAGCCTTGTTATGCTGATGGGCGGGATGTAAGTTGCCAACTGCCTCACTGGAGGAGTGCATTGTGTTCCCTAAAACAAGTAAACAACAGAGCTACAGAGCCAAGGGCACTTCCAGTCTAGGGAATATACCTTGGGAAAACTGAAAATCCATAAGACAGAGCCACCCCCAAATTGAGGGCTGCACTGCTTACAGGAACCTCAACCTGGGTACACCTGAAATATCCCAGGAAATATAAAAATGGTTCCAAACATTGTGGAACTTACGTATGATGGAATATCCCTCAGCCATGAAATCAATGTCATAAGACCAGTAGCAGCAAAATGAGTGGATTCAGGTACGATGATTCTAAGTGAAAGAAGTCACACAGGAAAAGAAACTTATAATAAGATATCACTTAGGAAGATCCTGTAAACATGGCTACACATGAACTGAGTTAGGCAAGAGAACAGAGTCTCACATTTAGAAAACACTCTTATGCCTGCTTAAGGGGGAAGGAGAGGTGGGGTGATGCATCAAACCAGAGTTTTATATAAGCACAGGTACCGTTCCAAAAACCAACTATGGAATAGACAAGACCTACACCTTCCTCAGTGAAAGGGACTCAAAACCCCATATTTCCCGCAGAGGAATAGATCTGACTAGTAAGAATCTTAAAACCTATGTATTGATATGTCTCCGTAAGGGAATCAAGTGGGTCTAGACTGGCATAAACAGGGCAGCGAGAATCAGCTCAAACCCACTCTAAAAAGGAATTTCAAAAACAGAACAAAGAAACGGGGAAATTCTTTACAATTCCTTCAGGGTCTCTGATGCAACCTGGAATGACCCTATCTACAATGACAGCTGGATGTGGCATAAGGCTGGACACTTGGGACTGAGAGGATTGGTGAGATTGGGTGAGCAAATGCAGACACTTTAAAGCAATAATGCATGGCACCCATTCCATGGGTCCCAGCTCTCCAGGTGGAAGGGAATATTACTACAGCTATAACGTGTACGGGAAACCTAGAGAATGGACACACTGTGAATACGAAAGGTTTCTAAAACTCAACGAAGAGCCCCTCTCCTGGTGCTCCGGTTTGACTTTCCAACTGCTTTCCTATCAATCTCCCAACTTGGAGAGACAGCCCCTTTAAGCTCCTGGTTCGCACAGGTTGCCAATTTGGCAGAGGATGAAAGGGAAGAGGGAGAACCAATGAGAGAGTAGCTGTTAGGCATTTGGATGGGCACATGTCACTCTAATTTCCCGGCAGGAAGAAGAATGAACCAAAGTCTCAGCCACCCACCGGGAACCAGTAGAGGTCCTGAACCAAAAGTTTGGACTTGCGTTCAGCTCACAAAAAACGAGTTGAAAAATGGAGCTCAGGGGCACAGCAATTCACAAACTGGCAGAGCAATCAAGGCCAACTATCGTCCAAAAATCTGTTGAGGGAAGGCAAGAGGCGGACTTGAAAGCGAGGCAGAATAGCAGGAAACAGATTTCAAGAGGTACGTTGGAATCGCCTGTAAAGCACAGAAAGAGGAGCACAACTTCGACAATGATGCACTTGGCCAAAAAGGGCGTATGCGTTTTCTCCTGAATATATTCAGGAGAAAACGCATACGCCCTTTTTGGCCAAGCAAGCAAGCGGGCAATGCAAATCTGCACTACAAAGAAGTATCACTTCCCACCGGTCAAAGGGGACATCCAGAAAATGTGTAAAAACCAGAAAGGCAAGACAGGCCCTGGAGAACAGGGAGCCTTGTTATGCTGATGGGCGGGATGTAAGTTGCCAACTGCCTCACTGGAGGAGTGCATTGTGTTCCCTAAAACAAGTAAACAACAGAGCTACAGAGCCAAGGGCACTTCCAGTCTAGGGAATATACCTTGGGAAAACTGAAAATCCATAAGACAGAGCCACCCCCAAATTGAGGGCTGCACTGCTTACAGGAACCTCAACCTGGGTACACCTGAAATATCCCAGGAAATATAAAAATGGTTCCAAACATTGTGGAACTTACGTATGATGGAATATCCCTCAGCCATGAAATCAATGTCATAAGACCAGTAGCAGCAAAATGAGTGGATTCAGGTACGATGATTCTAAGTGAAAGAAGTCACACAGGAAAAGAAACTTATCATAAGATATCACTTAGGAAGATCCTGTAAACATGGCTACACATGAACTGAGTTAGGCAAGAGAACAGAGTCTCACATTTAGAAAACACTCTTATGCCTGCTTAAGGGGGAAGGAGAGGTGGGGTGATGCATCAAACCAGAGTTTTATATAAGCACAGGTACCGTTCCAAAAACCAACTATGGAATAGACAAGACCTACACCTTCCTCAGTGAAAGGGACTCAAAATCCCATATTTCCTGCAGAGGAATAGATCTGGCTAGTAAGAATCTTAAAACCTATGTATTGATATGTCTCCGTAAGGGAATCAAGTGGGTCTAGACTGGCATAAACAGGGCAGCGAGAATCAGCTCAAACCCACTCTAAAAAGGAATTTCAAAAACAGAACAAAGAAACGGGGAAATTCTTTACAATTCCTTCAGGGTCTCTGATGCAACCTGGAATGACCCTATCTACAATGACAGCTGGATGTGGCATAAGGCTGGACACTTGGGACTGAGAGGATTGGTGAGATTGGGTGAGCAAATGCAGACACTTTAAAGCAATAATGCATGGCACCCATTCCATGGGTCCCAGCTCTCCAGGTGGAAGGGAATATTACTACAGCTATAACGTGTACGGGAAACCTAGAGAATGGACACACTGTGAATACGAAAGGTTTCTAAAACTCAACGAAGAGCCCCTCTCCTGGTGCTCCGGTTTGACTTTCCAACTGCTTTCCTATCAATCTCCCAACTTGGAGAGACAGCCCCTTTAAGCTCCTGGTTCGCACAGGTTGCCAATTTGGCAGAGGATGAAAGGGAAGAGGGAGAACCAATGAGAGAGTAGCTGTTAGGCATTTGGATGGGCACATGTCACTCTAATTTCCCGGCAGGAAGAAGAATGAACCAAAGTCTCAGCCACCCACCGGGAACCAGTAGAGGTCCTGAACCAAAAGTTTGGACTTGCGTTCAGCTCACAAAAAACGAGTTGAAAAATGGAGCTCAGGGGCACAGCAATTCACAAACTGGCAGAGCAATCAAGGCCAACTATCGTCCAAAAATCTGTTGAGGGAAGGCAACGAGGCGGACTTGAAAGCGAGGCAGAATAGCAGGAAACAGATTTCAAGAGGTACGTTGGAATCGCCTGTAAAGCACAGAAAGAGGAGCACAACTTCGACAATGATGCACTTGGCCAAAAAGGGCGTATGCGTTTTCTCCTGAATATATTCAGGAGAAAACGCATACGCCCTTTTTGGCCAAGCAAGCAAGCGGGCAATGCAAATCTGCACTACAAAGAAGTATCACTTCCCACCGGTCAAAGGGGACATCCAGAAAATGTGTAAAAACCAGAAAGGCAAGACAGGCCCTGGAGAACAGGGAGCCTTGTTATGCTGATGGGCGGGATGTAAGTTGCCAACTGCCTCACTGGAGGAGTGCATTGTGTTCCCTAAAACAAGTAAACAACAGAGCTACAGAGCCAAGGGCACTTCCAGTCTAGGGAATATACCTTGGGAAAACTGAAAATCCATAAGACAGAGCCACCCCCAAATTGAGGGCTGCACTGCTTACAGGAACCTCAACCTGGGTACACCTGAAATATCCCAGGAAATATAAAAATGGTTCCAAACATTGTGGAACTTACGTACGATGGAATATCCCTCAGCCACGAAATCAGTGTCATAAGACCAGTAGCAGCAAAATGAGTGGATTCAGGTACGATGATTCTAAGTGAAAGAAGTCACACAGGAAAAGAAACCTATCATAAGATATCACTTAGGAAGATCCTGTAAACATGGCTACACATGAACTGAGTTAGGCAAGAGAACAGAGTCTCACATTTAGAAAACACTCTTATGCCTGCTTAAGGGGGAAGGAGAGGTGGGGTGATGCATCAAACCAGAGTTTGATATAAGCACAGGTACCGTTCCAAAAACCAACTATGGAATAGACAAGACCTACACCTTCCTCAGTGAAAGGGACTCAAAACCCCATATTTCCCGCAGAGGAATAGATCTGACTAGTAAGAATCTTAAAACCTATGTATTGATATGTCTCCGTAAGGGAATCAAGTGTGTCTAGACTGGCATAAACATGGCAGCGAGAATCAGCTCAAACCCACTCTAAAAAGGAATTTCAAAAACAGAACAAAGAAACAGGGAAATTCTTTACAATTCCTTCAGGGTCTCTGATGCAACCTGGAATGACCCTATCTACAATGACAGCTGGATGTGGCATAAGGCTGGACACTTGGGACTGAGAGGATTGGTGAGATTGGGTGAGCAAATGCAGACCCTTTAAAGCAATAATGCATGGCACCCATTCCATGGGTCCCAGCTCTCCAGGTCCAAGGGAATATTACTACAGCTATAACGTGTACGGGAAACCTAGAGAATGGACACACTGTGAATACGAAAGGTTTCTAAAACTCAACGAAGAGCCCCTCTCCTGGTGCTCCGGTTTGACTTTCCAACTGCTTTCCTATCAATCTCCCAACTTGGAGAGACAGCCCCTTTAAGCTCCTGGTTCGCACAGGTTGCCAATTTGGCAGAGGATGAAAGGGAAGAGGGAGAACCAATGAGAGAGTAGCTGTTAGGCATTTGGATGGGCACATGTCACTCTAATTTCCCGGCAGGAAGAAGAATGAACCAAAGTCTCAGCCACCCACCGGGAACCAGTAGAGGTCCTGAACCAAAAGTTTGGACTTGCGTTCAGCTCACAAAAAAACGAGTTGAAAAATGGAGCTCAGGGGCACAGCAATTCACCAACTGGCAGAGTAATCAAGGCCAACTATCGTCCAAAAATCTGTTGAGGGAAGGCAACGAGGCGGACTTGAAAGCGAGGCAGAATAGCAGGAAACAGATTTCAAGAGGTACGTTGGAATCGCCTGTAAAGCACAGGAAGAGGGGCACAACTTCGACAATGATGCACTTGGCCAAAAAGGGCGTATGCGTTTTCTCCTGAATATATTCAGGAGAAAACGCATACGCCCTTTTTGGCCAAGCAAGCAAGCGGGCAATGCAAATCTGCACTACAAAGAAGTATCACTTCCCACCGGTCAAAGGGGACATCCAGAAAATGTGTAAAAACCAGAAAGGCAAGACAGGCCCTGGAGAACAGGGAGCCTTGTTATGCTGATGGGCGGGATGTAAGTTGCCAACTGCCTCACTGGAGGAGTGCATTGTGTTCCCTAAAACAAGTAAACAACAGAACTACAGAGCCAAGGGCACTTCCAGTCTAGGGAATATACCCTGGGAAAACTGAAAATCCATAAGACAGAGCCACCCCCAAATTGAGGGCTGCACTGCTTACAGGAACCTCAACCTGGGTACACCTGAAATATCCCAGGAAATATAAAAATGGTTCCAAACATTGTGGAACTTACGTACGATGGAATATCCCTCAGCCACGAAATCAATGTCATAAGACCAGTAGCAGCAAAATGAGTGGATTCAGGTACGATGATTCTAAGTGAAAGAAGTCACACAGGAAAAGAAACTTATCACAAGATATCACTTAGGAAGATCCTGTAAACATGGCTACACATGAACTGAGTTAGGCAAGAGAACAGAGTCTCACATTTAGAAAACACTCTTATGCCTGCTTAAGGGGGAAGGAGAGGTCGGGTGATGCATCAAACCAGAGTTTGATATAAGCACAGGTACCATTCCAAAAACCAACTATGGAATAGACAAGACCTCCACCTTCCTCAGTGAAAGGGACTCAAAACCCCATATTTCCCGCAGAGGAATAGATCTGACTAGTAAGAATCTTAAAACCTATGTATTGATATGTCTCCATAAGGGAATCAAGTGTGTCTAGACTGGCATAAACATGGCCGCGAGAATCAGCTCAAACCCACTCTAAAAAGGAATTTCAAAAACAGAACAAAGAAACAGGGAAATTCTTTACAATTCCTTCAGGGTCTCTGATGCAACCTGGAATGACCCTATCTACAATGACAGCTGGATGTGGCATAAGGCTGGACACTTGGGACTGAGAGGATTGGTGAGATTGGGTGAGCAAATGCAGACCCTTTAAAGCAATAATGCATGGCACCCATTCCATGGGTCCCAGCTCTCCAGGTCCAAGGGAATATTACTACAGCTATAACGTGTACGGGAAACCTAGAGAATGGACACACTGTGAATACGAAAGGTTTCTAAAACTCAACGAAGAGCCCCTCTCCTGGTGCTCCGGTTTGACTTTCCAACTGCTTTCCTATCAATCTCCCAACTTGGAGAGACAGCCCCTTTAAGCTCCTGGTTCGCACAGGTTGCCAATTTGGCAGAGGATGAAAGGGAAGAGGGAGAACCAATGAGAGAGTAGCTGTTAGGCATTTGGATGGGCACATGTCACTCTAATTTCCCGGCAGGAAGAAGAATGAACCAAAGTCTCAGCCACCCACCGGGAACCAGTAGAGGTCCTGAACCAAAAGTTTGGACTTGCGTTCAGCTCACAAAAAACGAGTTGAAAAATGGAGCTCAGGGGCACAGCAATTCACAAACTGGCAGAGTAATCAAGGCCAACTATCGTCCAAAAACCTTTGAGGGAAGGCAACGAGGCGGACTTGAAAGCGAGGCAGAATAGCAGGAAACAGATTTCAAGAGGTACGTTGGAATCGCCTGTAAAGCACAGGAAGAGGGGCACAACTTCGACAATGATGCACTTGTCCAAAAAGGGCGTATGCATTTTCTCCTGAATATATTCAGGAGAAAACGCATACGCCCTTTTTGGCCAAGCAAGCAAGCGGGCAATGCAAATCTGCACTACAAAGAAGTATCACTTCCCACCGGTCAAAGGGGACATCCAGAAAATGTGTAAAAACCAGAAAGGCAAGACAGGCCCTGGAGAACAGGGAGCCTTGTTATGCTGATGGGCGGGATGTAAGTTGCCAACTGCCTCACTGGAGGAGTGCATTGTGTTCCCTAAAACAAGTAAACAACAGAGCTACAGAGCCAAGGGCACTTCCAGTCTAGGGAATATACCTTGGGAAAACTGAAAATCCATAAGACAGAGCCACCCCCAAATTGAGGGCTGCACTGCTTACAGGAACCTCAACCTGGGTACACCTGAAATATCCCAGGAAATATAAAAATGGTTCCAAACATTGTGGAACTTACGTACGATGGAATATCCCTCAGCCACGAAATCAATGTCATAAGACCAGTAGCAGCAAAATGAGTGGATTCAGGTACGATGATTCTAAGTGAAAGAAGTCACACAGGAAAAGAAACTTATCATAAGATATCACTTAGGAAGATCCAGTAAACATGTCTACACATGAACTGAGTTAGGCAAGAGAACAGAGTCTCACATTTAGAAAACACTCTTATGCCTGCTTAAGGGGGAAGGAGAGGTGGGGTGATGCATCAAACCAGAGTTTGATATAAGCACAGGTACCGTTCCAAAAACCAACTATGGAATAGACAAGACCTACACCTTCCTCAGTGAAAGGGACTCAAAACCCCATATTTCCCGCAGAGGAATAGATCTGGCTAGTAAGAATCTTAAAACCTATGTATTGATATGTCTCCGTAAGGGAATCAAGTGTGTCTAGACTGGCATAAACATGGCAGTGAGAATCAGCTCAAACCCACTCTAAAAAGGAATTTCAAAAACAGAACAAAGAAACAGGGAAATTCTTTACAATTCCTTCAGGGTCTCTGATGCAACCTGGAATGACCCTATCTACAATGACAGCTGGATGTGGCATAAGGCTGGACACTTGGGACTGAGAGGATTGGTGAGATTGGGTGAGCAAATGCAGACCCTTTAAAGCAATAATGCATGGCACCCATTCCATGGGTCCCAGCTCTCCAGGTGGAAGGGAATATTACTACAGCTATAACGTGTACGGGAAACCTAGAGAATGGACACACTGTGAATACGAAAGGTTTCTAAAACTCAACGAAGAGCCCCTCTCCTGGTGCTCCGGTTTGACTTTCCAACTGCTTTCCTATCAATCTCCCAACATGGAGAGACAGCCCCTTTAAGCTCCTGGTTCGCACAGGTTGCCAATTTGGCAGAGGATGAAAGGGAAGAGGGAGAACCAATGAGAGAGTAGCTGTTAGGCATTTGGATGGGCACATGTCACTCTAATTTCCCGGCAGGAAGAAGAATGAACCAAAGTCTCAGCCACCCACCGGGAACCAGTAGAGGTCCTGAACCAAAAGTTTGGACTTGCGTTCAGCTCACAAAAAAACGAGTTGAAAAATGGAGCTCAGGGGCACAGCAATTCACAAACTGGCAGAGTAATCAAGGCCAACTATCGTCCAAAAATCTGTTGAGGGAAGGCAACGAGGCGGACTTGAAAGCGAGGCAGAATAGCAGGAAACAGATTTCAAGAGGTACGTTGGAATCGCCTGTAAAGCACAGGAAGAGGGGCACAACTTCGACAATGATGCACTTGGCCAAAAAGGGCGTATGCGTTTTCTCCTGAATATATTCAGGAGAAAACGCATACGCCCTTTTTGGCCAAGCAAGCAAGCGGGCAATGCAAATCTGCACTACAAAGAAGTATCACTTCCCACCGGTCAAAGGGGACATCCAGAAAATGTGTAAAAACCAGAAAGGCAAGACAGGCCCTGGAGAACAGGGAGCCTTGTTATGCTGATGGGCGGGATGTAAGTTGCCAACTGCCTCACTGGAGGAGTGCATTGTGTTCCCTAAAACAAGTAAACAACAGAGCTACAGAGCCAAGGGCACTTCCAGTCTAGGGAATATACCTTGGGAAAACTGAAAATCCATAAGACAGAGCCACCCCCAAATTGAGGGCTGCACTGCTTACAGGAACCTCAACCTGGGTACACCTGAAATATCCCAGGAAATATAAACATGGTTCCAAACATTGTGGAACTTACGTACGATGGAATATCCCTCAGCCACGAAATCAATGTCATAAGACCAGTAGCAGCAAAATGAGTGGATTCAGGTACGATGATTCTAAGTGAAAGAAGTCACACAGGAAAAGAAACTTATCATAAGATATCACTTAGGAAGATCCAGTAAACATGGCTACACATGAACTGAGTTAGGCAAGAGAACAGAGTCTCACATTTAGAAAACACTCTTATGCCTGCTTAAGGGGGAAGGAGAGGTGGGGTGATGCATCAAACCAGAGTTTGATATAAGCACAGGTACCGTTCCAAAAACCAACTATGGAATAGACAAGACCTACACCTTCCTCAGTGAAAGGGACTCAAAACCCCATATTTCCCGCAGAGGAATAGATCTGGCTAGTAAGAATCTTAAAACCTATGTATTGATATGTCTCCGTAAGGGAATCAAGTGTGTCTAGACTGGCATAAACATGGCAGTGAGAATCAGCTCAAACCCACTCTAAAAAGGAATTTCAAAAACAGAACAAAGAAACAGGGAAATTCTTTACAATTCCTTCAGGGTCTCTGATGCAACCTGGAATGACCCTATCTACAATGACAGCTGGATGTGGCATAAGGCTGGACACTTGGGACTGAGAGGATTGGTGAGATTGGGTGAGCAAATGCAGACCCTTTAAAGCAATAATGCATGGCACCCATTCCATGGGTCCCAGCTCTCCAGGTGGAAGGGAATATTACTACAGCTATAACTTGTACGGGAAACCTAGAGAATGGACACACTGTGAATACGAAAGGTTTCTAAAACTCAACGAAGAGCCCCTCTCCTGGTGCTCTGGTTTGACTTTCCAACTGCTTTCCTATCAATCTCCCAACTTGGAGAGACAGCCCCTTTAAGCTCCTGGTTCGCACAGGTTGCCAATTTGGCAGAGGATGAAAGGGAAGAGGGAGAACCAATGAGAGAGTAGCTGTTAGGCATTTGGATGGGCACATGTCACTCTAATTTCCCGGCAGGAAGAAGAATGAACCAAAGTCTCCGCCACCCACCGGGAACCAGTAGAGGTCCTGAACCAAAAGTTTGGACTTGCGTTCAGCTCACAAAAAAACGAGTTGAAAAATGGAGCTCAGGGGCACAGCAATTCACCAACTGGCAGAGTAATCAAGGCCAACTATCGTCCAAAAATCTGTTGAGGGAAGGCAACGAGGCGGAATTGAAAGCGAGGCAGAATAGCAGGAAACAGATTTCAAGAGGTACGTTGGAATCGCCTGTAAAGCACAGGAAGAGGGGCACAACTTCGACAATGATGCACTTGGCCAAAAAGGGCGTATGCGTTTTCTCCTGAATATATTCAGGAGAAAACGCATACGACCTTTTTGGCCAAGCAAGCAAGCGGGCAATGCAAATCTGCACTACAAAGAAGTATCACTTCCCACCGGTCAAAGGGGACATCCAGAAAATGTGTAAAAACCAGAAAGGCAAGACAGGCCCTGGAGAACAGGGAGCCTTGTTATGCTGATGGGCGGGATGTAAGTTGCCAACTGCCTCACTGGAGGAGTGCATTGTGTTCCCTAAAACAAGTAAACAACAGAGCTACAGAGCCAAGGGCACTTCCAGTCTAGGGAATATACCTTGGGAAAACTGAAAATCCATATGACAGAGCCACCCCCAAATTGAGGGCTGCACTGCTTACAGGAACCTCAACCTGGGTACACCTGAAATATCCCAGGAAATATAAACATGGTTCCAAACATTGTGGAACTTACGTACGATGGAATATCCCTCAGCCACGAAATCAATGTCATAAGACCAGTAGCAGCAAAATGAGTGGATTCAGGTACGATGATTCTAAGTGAAAGAAGTCACACAGGAAAAGAAACTTATCATAAGATATCACTTAGGAAGATCCAGTAAACATGGCTACACATGAACTGAGTTAGGCAAGAGAACAGAGTCTCACATTTAGAAAACACTCTTATGCCTGCTTAAGGGGGAAGGAGAGGTGGGGTGATGCATCAAACCAGAGTTTGATATAAGCACAGGTACCGTTCCAAAAACCAACTATGGAATAGACAAGACCTACACCTTCCTCAGTGAAAGGGACTCAAAACCCCATATTTCCCGCAGAGGAATAGATCTGGCTAGTAAGAATCTTAAAACCTATGTATTGATATGTCTCCGTAAGGGAATCAAGTGTGTCTAGACTGGCATAAACATGGCAGTGAGAATCAGCTCAAACCCACTCTAAAAAGGAATTTCAAAAACAGAACAAAGAAACAGGGAAATTCTTTACAATTCCTTCAGGGTCTCTGATGCAACCTGGAATGACCCTATCTACAATGACAGCTGGATGTGGCATAAGGCTGGACACTTGGGACTGAGAGGATTGGTGAGATTGGGTGAGCAAATGCAGACCCTTTAAAGCAATAATGCATGGCACCCATTCCATGGGTCCCAGCTCTCCAGGTGGAAGGGAATATTACTACAGCTATAACTTGTACGGGAAACCTAGAGAATGGACACACTGAGAATACGAAAGGTTTCTAAAACTCAACGAAGAGCCCCTCTCCTGGTGCTCTGGTTTGACTTTCCAACTGCTTTCCTATCAATCTCCCAACTTGGAGAGACAGCCCCTTTAAGCTCCTGGTTCGCACAGGTTGCCAATTTGGCAGAGGATGAAAGGGAAGAGGGAGAACCAATGAGAGAGTAGCTGTTAGGCATTTGGATGGGCACATGTCACTCTAATTTCCCGGCAGGAAGAAGAATGAACCAAAGTCTCCGCCACCCACCGGGAACCAGTAGAGGTCCTGAACCAAAAGTTTGGACTTGCGTTCAGCTCACAAAAAAACGAGTTGAAAAATGGAGCTCAGGGGCACAGCAATTCACCAACTGGCAGAGTAATCAAGGCCAACTATCGTCCAAAAATCTGTTGAGGGAAGGCAACGAGGCGGACTTGAAAGCGAGGCAGAATAGCAGGAAACAGATTTCAAGAGGTACGTTGGAATCGCCTGTAAAGCACAGGAAGAGGGGCACAACTTCGACAATGATGCACTTGGCCAAAAAGGGCGTATTCGTTTTCTCCTGAATATATTCAGGAGAAAACGCGTACGCCCTTTTTGGCCAAGCAAGCAAGCGGGCAATGCAAATCTGCACTACAAAGAAGTATCACTTCCCACCGGTCAAAGGGGACATCCAGAAAATGTGTAAAAACCAGAAAGGCAAGACAGGCCCTGGAGAACAGGGAGCCTTGTTATGCTGATGGGCGGGATGTAAGTTGCCAACTGCCTCACTGGAGGAGTGCATTGTGTTCCCTAAAACAAGTAAACAACAGAGCTACAGAGCCAAGGGCACTTCCAGTCTAGGGAATATACCTTGGGAAAACTGAAAATCCATAAGACAGAGCCACCCCCAAATTGAGGGCTGCACTGCTTACAGGAACCTCAACCTGGGTACACCTGAAATATCCCAGGAAATATAAACATGGTTCAAAACATTGTGGAACTTACGTACGATGGAATATCCCTCAGCCACGAAATCAATGTCATAAGACCAGTAGCAGCAAAATGAGTGGATTCAGGTACGATGATTCTAAGTGAAAGAAGTCACACAGGAAAAGAAACTTATCATAAGATATCACTTAGGAAGATCCAGTAAACATGGCTACACATGAACTGAGTTAGGCAAGAGAACAGAGTCTCACATTTAGAAAACACTCTTATGCCTGCTTAAGGGGGAAGGAGAGGTGGGGTGATGCATCAAACCAGAGTTTGATATAAGCACAGGTACCGTTCCAAAAACCAACTATGGAATAGACAAGACCTACACCTTCCTCAGTGAAAGGGACTCAAAACCCCATATTTCCCGCAGAGGAATAGATCTGGCTAGTAAGAATCTTAAAACCTATGTATTGATATGTCTCCGTAAGGGAATCAAGTGTGTCTAGACTGGCATAAACATGGCAGTGAGAATCAGCTCAAACCCACTCTAAAAAGGAATTTCAAAAACAGAACAAAGAAACAGGGAAATTCTTTACAATTCCTTCAGGGTCTCTGATGCAACCTGGAATGACCCTATCTACAATGACAGCTGGATGTGGCATAAGGCTGGACACTTGGGACTGAGAGGATTGGTGAGATTGGGTGAGCAAATGCAGACCCTTTAAAGCAATAATGCATGGCACCCATTCCATGGGTCCCAGCTCTCCAGGTGGAAGGGAATATTACTACAGCTATAACGTGTACGGGAAACCTAGAGAATGGACACACTGTGAATACGAAAGGTTTCTAAAACTCAACGAAGAGCCCCTCTCCTGGTGCTCCGGTTTGACTTTCCAACTGCTTTCCTATCAATCTCCCAACTTGGAGAGACAGACCCTTTAAGCTCCTGGTTCGCACAGGTTGCCAATTTGGCAGAGGATGAAAGGGAAGAGGGAGAACCAATGAGAGAGTAGCTGTTAGGCATTTGGATGGGCACATGTCACTCTAATTTCCCGGCAGGAAGAAGAATGAACCAAAGTCTCAGCCACCCACTGGGAACCAGTATAGGTCCTGAACCAAAAGTTTGGACTTGCGTTCAGCTCACAAAAAACGAGTTGAAAAATGGAGCTCAGGGGCACAGCAATTCACAAACTGGCAGAGTAATCAAGGCCAACTATCGTCCAAAAATCTGTTGAGGGAAGGCAACGAGGCGGACTTGAAAGCGAGGCAGAATAGCAGGAAACAGATTTCAAGAGGTACGTTGGAATCGCCTGTAAAGCACAGGAAGAGGGGCACAAATTCGACAATGATGCACTTGGCCAAAAAGGGTGTATGCGTTTTCTCCTGAATATATTCAGGAGAAAACGCATACGCCCTTTTTGGCCAAGCAAGCAAGCGGGCAATGCAAATCTGCACTACAAAGAAGTATCACTTCCCACCGGTCAATAGGGACATCCACAAAATGTGTAAAAACCAGAAAGGCAAGACAGGCCCTGGAGAACAGGGAGCCTTGTTATGCTGATGGGCGGGATGTAAGTTGCCAACTCCCTCACTGGAGGAGTGCATTGTGTCCCCTAAAACAAGTAAACAACAGAGCTACAGAGCCAAGTGCACTTCCAGTCTAGGGAATATACCTTGGGAAAACTGAAAATCCATAAGACAGAGCCACCCCCAAATTGAGGGCTGCACTGCTTACAGGAACCTCAACCTGGGTACACCTGAAATATCCCAGGAAATATAAAAATGGTTCCAAACATTGTGGAACTTACGTATGATGGAATATCCCTCAGCCACGAAATCAATGTCATAAGACCAGTAGCAGCAAAATGAGTGGATTCAGGTACGATGATTCTAAGTGAAAGAAGTCACACAGGAAAAGAAACTTATCATAAGATATCACTTAGGAAGATCCAGTAAACATGGCTACACATGAACTGAGTTAGGCAAGAGAACAGAGTCTCACATTTAGAAAACACTCTTATGCCTGCTTAAGGGGGAAGGAGAGGTGGGGTGATGCATCAAACCAGAGTTTGATATAAGCACAGGTACCGTTCCAAAAACCAACTATGGAATAGACAAGACCTACACCTTCCTCAGTGAAAGGGACTCAAAACCCCATATTTCCCGCAGAGGAATAGATCTGGCTAGTAAGAATCTTAAAACCTATGTATTGATATGTCTCCGTAAGGGAATCAAGTGTGTCTAGACTGGCATAAACATGGCAGTGAGAATCAGCTCAAACCCACTCTAAAAAGGAATTTCAAAAACAGAACAAAGAAACAGGGAAATTCTTTACAATTCCTTCAGGGTCTCTGATGCAACCTGGAATGACCCTATCTACAATGACAGCTGGATGTGGCATAAGGCTGGACACTTGGGACTGAGAGGATTGGTGAGATTGGGTGAGCAAATGCAGACCCTTTAAAGCAATAATGCATGGCACCCATTCCATGGGTCCCAGCTCTCCAGGTGGAAGGGAATGTTACTACAGCTATAACGTGTACGGGAAACCTAGAGAATGGACACACTGTGAATACGAAAGGTTTCTAAAACTCAACGAAGAGCCCCTCTCCTGGTGCTCCGGTTTGACTTTCCAACTGCTTTCCTATCAATCTCCCAACTTGGAGAGACAGCTCCTTTAAGCTCCTGGTTCGCACAGGTTGCCAATTTGGCAGAGGATGAAAGGGAAGAGGGCGAACCAATGAGAGAGTAGCTGTTAGGCATTTGGATGGGCACATGTCACTCTAATTTCCCGGCAGGAAGAAGAATGAACCAAAGTCTCAGCCACCCACTGGGAACCAGTATAGGTCCTGAACCAAAAGTTTGGACTTGCGTTCAGCTCACAAAAAACGAGTTGAAAAATGGAGCTCAGGGGCACAGCAATTCACAAACTGGCAGAGTAATCAAGGCCAACTATCGTCCAAAAATCTGTTGAGGGAAGGCAACGAGGCGGACTTGAAAGCGAGGCAGAATAGCAGGAAACAGATTTCAAGAGGTACGTTGGAATCGCCTGTAAAGCACAGGAAGACGGGCACAAATTTGACAATGATGCACTTGGCCAAAAAGGGCGTATGCGTTTTCTCCTGAATATATTCAGGAGAAAACGCATACGCCCTTTTTGGCCAAGCAAGCAAGCGGGCAATGCAAATCTGCACTACAAAGAAGTATCACTTCCCACCGGTCAATAGGGACATCCACAAAATGTGTAAAAACCAGAAAGGCAAGACAGGCCCTGGAGAACAGGGAGCCTTGTTATGCTGATGGGCGGGATGTAAGTTGCCAACTGCCTCACTGGAGGAGTGCATTGTGTCCCCTAAAACAAGTAAACAACAGAGCTACAGAGCCAAGTGCACTTCCAGTCTAGGGAATATACCTTGGGAAAACTGAAAATCCATAAGACAGAGCCACCCCCAAATTGAGGGCTGCACTGCTTACAGGAACCTCAACCTGGGTACACCTGAAATATCCCAGGAAATATAAAAATGGTTCCAAACATTGTGGAACTTACGTATGATGGAATATCCCTCAGCCACGAAATCAATGTCATAAGACCAGTAGCAGCAAAATGAGTGGATTCAGGTACGATGATTCTAAGTGAAAGAAGTCACACAGGAAAAGAAACTTATCATAAGATATCACTTAGGAAGATCCAGTAAACATGGCTACACATGAACTGAGATAGGCAAGAGAACAGAGTCTCACATTTAGAAAACACTCTTATGCCTGCTTAAGGGGGAAGGAGAGGTGGGGTGATGCATCAAACCAGAGTTTGATATAAGCACAGGTACCGTTCCAAAAACCAACTATGGAATAGACAAGAACTACACCTTCCTCAGTGAAAGGGACTCAAAACCCCATATTTCCCGCAGAGGAATAGATCTGGCTAGTAAGAATCTTAAAACCTATGTATTGATATGTCTCCGTAAGGGAATCAAGTGTGTCTAGACTGGCATAAACATGGCAGCGAGAATCAGCTCAAACCCACTCTAAAAAGGAATTTCAAAAACAGAACAAAGAAACAGGGAAATTTTTTACAATTCCTTCAGGGACTCTGATGCAACCTGGAATGACCCTATCTACAATGACAGCTGGATGTGGCATAAGGCTGGACACTTGGGACTGAGAGGATTGGTGAGATTGGGTGAGCAAATGCAGACCCTTTAAAGCAATAATGCATGGCACCCATTCCATGGGTCCCAGCTCTCCAGGTGGAAGGGAATATTACTACAGCTATAACGTGTACGGGAAACCTAGAGAATGGACACACTGTGAATACGAAAGGTTTCTAAAACTCAACGAAGAGCCCCTCTCCTGGTGCTCCGGTTTGACTTTCCAACTGCTTTCCTATCAATCTCCCAACTTGGAGAGACAGCTCCTTTAAGCTCCTGGTTCGCACAGGTTGCCAATTTGGCAGAGGATGAAAGGGAAGAGGGCGAACCAATGAGAGAGTAGCTGTTAGGCATTTGGATGGGCACATGTCACTCTAATTTCCCGGCAGGAAGAAGAATGAACCAAAGTCTCAGCCACCCACTGGGAACCAGTATAGGTCCTGAACCAAAAGTTTGGACTTGCGTTCAGCTCACAAAAAACGAGTTGAAAAATGGAGCTCAGGGGCACAGCAATTCACAAACTGGCAGAGTAATCAAGGCCAACTATCGTCCAAAAATCTGTTGAGGGAAGGCAACGAGGCGGACTTGAAAGCGAGGCAGAATAGCAGGAAACAGATTTCAAGAGGTACGTTGGAATCGCCTGTAAAGCACAGGAAGAGGGGCACAAATTCGACAATGATGCACTTGGCCAAAAAGGGCGTATGCGTTTTCTCCTGAATATATTCAGGAGAAAACGCATACGCCCTTTTTGGCCAAGCAAGCAAGCGGGCAATGCAAATCTGCACTACAAAGAAGTATCACTTCCCACCGGTCAATAGGGACATCCACAAAATGTGTAAAAACCAGAAAGGCAAGACAGGCCCTGGAGAACAGGGAGCCTTGTTATGCTGATGGGCGGGATGTAAGTTGCCAACTGCCTCACTGGAGGAGTGCATTGTGTCCCCTAAAACAAGTAAACAACAGAGCTACAGAGCCAAGTGCACTTCCAGTCTAGGGAATATACCTTGGGAAAACTGAAAATCCATAAGACAGAGCCACCCCCAAATTGAGGGCTGCACTGCTTACAGGAACCTCAACCTGGGTACACCTGAAATATCCCAGGAAATATAAAAATGGTTCCAAACATTGTGGAACTTACGTATGATGGAATATCCCTCAGCCACGAAATCAATGTCATAAGACCAGTAGCAGCAAAATGAGTGGATTCAGGTACGATGATTCTAAGTGAAAGAAGTCACACAGGAAAAGAAACTTATCATAAGATATCACTTAGGAAGATCCAGTAAACATGGCTACACATGAACTGAGTTAGGCAAGAGAACAGAGTCTCACATTTAGAAAACACTCTTATGCCTGCTTAAGGGGGAAGGAGAGGTGGGGTGATGCATCAAACCAGAGTTTGATATAAGCACAGGTACCGTTCCAAAAACCAACTATGGAATAGACAAGACCTACACCTTCCTCAGTGAAAGGGACTCAAAACCCCATATTTCCCACAGAGGAATAGATCTGGCTAGTAAGAATCTTAAAACCTATGTATTGATATGTCTCCGTAAGGGAATCAAGTGTGTCTAGACTGGCATAAACATGGCAGCGAGAATCAGCTCAAACCCACTCTAAAAAGGAATTTCAAAAACAGAACAAAGAAACAGGGAATTTTTTTACAATTCCTTCAGGGACTCTGATGCAACCTGGAATGACCCTATCTACAATGACAGCTGGATGTGGCATAAGGCTGGACACTTGGGACTGAGAGGATTGGTGAGATTGGGTGAGCAAATGCAGACCCTTTAAAGCAATAATGCATGGCACCCATTCCATGGGTCCCAGCTCTCCAGGTGGAAGGGAATATTACTACAGCTATAACGTGTACGGGAAACGTAGAGAATGGACACACTGTGAATACGAAAGGTTTCTAAAACTCAACGAAGAGCCCCTCTCCTGGTGCTCCGGTTTGACTTTCCAACTGCTTTCCTATCAATCTCCCAACTTGGAGAGACAGACCCTTTAAGCTCCTGGTTCGCACAGGTTGCCAATTTGGCAGAGGATGAAAGGGAAGAGGGAGAACCAATGAGAGAGAAGCTGTTAGGCATTTGGATGGGCACATGTCACTCTAATTTCCCGGCAGGAAGAAGAATGAACCAAAGTCTCAGCCACCCACCGGGAACCAGTAGAGGTCCTGAACCAAAAGTTTGGACTTCCGTTCAGCTCACAAAAAACGAGTTGAAAAATGGAGCTCAGGGGCACAGCAATTCACAAACTGGCAGAGCAATCAAGGCCAACTATCGTCCAAAAATCTGTTGAGGGAAGGCAAGAGGCGGACTTGAAAGCGAGGCAGAATAGCAGGAAACAGATTTCAAGAGGTACGTTGGAATCGCCTGTAAAGCACAGGAAGAGGAGCACAACTTCGACAATGATGCACTTGGCCAAAAAGGGCGTATGCGTTTTCTACTGAATATATTCAGGAGAAAACGCATACGCCCTTTTTGGCCAAGCAAGCAAGCGGGCAATGCAAATCTGCACTACAAAGAAGTATCACTTCCCACCGGTCAAAGGGGACATCCAGAAAATGTGTAAAAACCAGAAAGGCAAGACAGGCCCTGGAGAACAGGGAGCCTTGTTATGCTGATGGGCGGGATGTAAGTTGCCAACTGCCTCACTGGAGGAGTGCATTGTGTTCCCTAAAACAAGTAAACAACAGAGCTACAGAGCCAAGGGCACTTCCAGTCTAGGGAATATACCTTGGGAAAACTGAAAATCCATAAGACAGAGCCACCCCCAAATTGAGGGCTGCACTGCTTACAGGAACCTCAACCTGGGTACACCTGAAATATCCCAGGAAATATAAACATGGTTCAAAACATTGTGGAACTTACGTACGATGGAATATCCCTCAGCCACGAAATCAATGTCATAAGACCAGTAGCAGCAAAATGAGTGGATTCAGGTACGATGATTCTAAGTGAAAGAAGTCACACAGGAAAAGAAACTTATCATAAGATATCACTTAGGAAGATCCAGTAAACATGGCTACACATGAACTGAGTTAGGCAAGAGAACAGAGTCTCACATTTAGAAAACACTCTTATGCCTGCTTAAGGGGGAAGGAGAGGTGGGGTGATGCATCAAACCAGAGTTTGATATAAGCACAGGTACCGTTCCAAAAACCAACTATGGAATAGACAAGACCTACACCTTCCTCAGTGAAAGGGACTCAAAACCCCATATTTCCCGCAGAGGAATAGATCTGGCTAGTAAGAATCTTAAAACCTATGTATTGATATGTCTCCGTAAGGGAATCAAGTGTGTCTAGACTGGCATAAACATGGCAGTGAGAATCAGCTCAAACCCACTCTAAAAAGGAATTTCAAAAACAGAACAAAGAAACAGGGAAATTCTTTACAATTCCTTCAGGGTCTCTGATGCAACCTGGAATGACCCTATCTACAATGACAGCTGGATGTGGCATAAGGCTGGACACTTGGGACTGAGAGGATTGGTGAGATTGGGTGAGCAAATGCAGACCCTTTAAAGCAATAATGCATGGCACCCATTCCATGGGTCCCAGCTCTCCAGGTGGAAGGGAATATTACTACAGCTATAACGTGTACGGGAAACCTAGAGAATGGACACACTGTGAATACGAAAGGTTTCTAAAACTCAACGAAGAGCCCCTCTCCTGGTGCTCCGGTTTGACTTTCCAACTGCTTTCCTATCAATCTCCCAACTTGGAGAGACAGCTCCTTTAAGCTCCTGGTTCGCACAGGTTGCCAATTTGGCAGAGGATGAAAGGGAAGAGGGCGAACCAATGAGAGAGTAGCTGTTAGGCATTTGGATGGGCACATGTCACTCTAATTTCCCGGCAGGAAGAAGAATGAACCAAAGTCTCAGCCACCCACCGGGAACCAGTAGAGGTCCTGAACCAAAAGTTTGGACTTGCGTTCAGCTCACAAAAAAACGAGTTGAAAAATGGAGCTCAGGGGCACAGCAATTCACCAACTGGCAGAATAATCAAGGCCAACTATCGTCCAAAAATCTGTTGAGGGAAGGCAACGAGGCGGACTTGAAAGCGAGGCAGAATAGCAGGAAACAGATTTCAAGAGGTACGTTGGAATCGCCTGTAAAGCACAGGAAGAGGGGCACAACTTCGACAATGATGCACTTGGCCAAAAAGGGCGTATGCGTTTTCTCCTGAATATATTCAGGAGAAAACGCATACGCCCTTTTTGGCCAAGCAAGCAAGCGGGCAATGCAAATCTGCACTACAAAGAAGTATCACTTCCCACCGGTCAAAGGGGACATCCAGAAAATGTGTAAAAACCAGAAAGGCAAGACAGGCCCTGGAGAACAGGGAGCCTTGTTATGCTGATGGGCGGGATGTAAGTTGCCAACTGCCTCACTGGAGGAGTGCATTGTGTTCCCTAAAACAAGTAAACAACAGAGCTACAGAGCCAAGGGCACTTCCAGTCTAGGGAATATACCTTGGGAAAACTGAAAATCCATAAGACAGAGCCACCCCCAAATTGAGGGCTGCACTGCTTACAGGAACCTCAACCTGGGTACACCTGAAATATCCCAGGAAATATAAACATGGTTCAAAACATTGTGGAACTTACGTACGATGGAATATCCCTCAGCCACGAAATCAATGTCATAAGACCAGTAGCAGCAAAATGAGTGGATTCAGGTACGATGATTCTAAGTGAAAGAAGTCACACAGGAAAAGAAACTTATCATAAGATATCACTTAGGAAGATCCAGTAAACATGGCTACACATGAACTGAGTTAGGCAAGAGAACAGAGTCTCACATTTAGAAAACACTCTTATGCCTGCTTAAGGGGGAAGGAGAGGTGGGGTGATGCATCAAACCAGAGTTTGATATAAGCACAGGTACCGTTCCAAAAACCAACTATGGAATAGACAAGACCTACACCTTCCTCAGTGAAAGGGACTCAAAACCCCATATTTCCCGCAGAGGAATAGATCTGGCTAGTAAGAATCTTAAAACCTATGTATTGATATGTCTCCGTAAGGGAATCAAGTGTGTCTAGACTGGCATAAACATGGCAGTGAGAATCAGCTCAAACCCACTCTAAAAAGGAATTTCAAAAACAGAACAAAGAAACAGGGAAATTCTTTACAATTCCTTCAGGGTCTCTGATGCAACCTGGAATGACCCTATCTACAATGACAGCTGGATGTGGCATAAGGCTGGACACTTGGGACTGAGAGGATTGGTGAGATTGGGTGAGCAAATGCAGACCCTTTAAAGCAATAATGCATGGCACCCATTCCATGGGTCCCAGCTCTCCAGGTGGAAGGGAATATTACTACAGCTATAACGTGTACGGGAAACCTAGAGAATGGACACACTGTGAATACGAAAGGTTTCTAAAACTCAACGAAGAGCCCCTCTCCTGGTGCTCCGGTTTGACTTTCCAACTGCTTTCCTATCAATCTCCCAACTTGGAGAGACAGCTCCTTTAAGCTCCTGGTTCGCACAGGTTGCCAATTTGGCAGAGGATGAAAGGGAAGAGGGCGAACCAATGAGAGAGTAGCTGTTAGGCATTTGGATGGGCACATGTCACTCTAATTTCCCGGCAGGAAGAAGAATGAACCAAAGTCTCAGCCACCCACTGGGAACCAGTATAGGTCCTGAACCAAAAGTTTGGACTTGCATTCAGCTCACAAAAAACGAGTTGAAAAATGGAGCTCAGGGGCACAGCAATTCACAAACTGGCAGAGTAATCAAGGCCAACTATCGTCCAAAAATCTGTTGAGGGAAGGCAACGAGGCGGACTTGAAAGCGAGGCAGAATAGCAGGAAACAGATTTCAAGAGGTACGTTGGAATCGCCTGTAAAGCACAGGAAGAGGGGCACAAATTCGACAATGATGCACTTGGCCAAAAAGGGCGTATGCGTTTTCTCCTGAATATATTCAGGAGAAAACGCATACGCCCTTTTTGGCCAAGCAAGCAAGCGGGCAATGCAAATCTGCACTACAAAGAAGTATCACTTCCCACCGGTCAATAGGGACATCCACAAAATGTGTAAAAACCAGAAAGGCAAGACAGGCCCTGGAGAACAGGGAGCCTTGTTATGCTGATGGGCGGGATGTAAGTTGCCAACTGCCTCACTGGAGGAGTGCATTGTGTCCCCTAAAACAAGTAAACAACAGAGCTACAGAGCCAAGTGCACTTCCAGTCTAGGGAATATACCTTGGGAAAACTGAAAATCCATAAGACAGAGCCACACCCAAATTGAGGGCTGCACTGCTTACAGGAACCTCAACCTGGGTACACCTGAAATATCCCAGGAAATATAAAAATGGTTCCAAACATTGTGGAACTTACGTATGATGGAATATCCCTCAGCCACGAAATCAATGTCATAAGACCAGTAGCAGCAAAATGAGTGGATTCAGGTACGATGATTCTAAGTGAAAGAAGTCACACAGGAAAAGAAACTTATCATAAGATATCACTTAGGAAGATCCAGTAAACATGGCTACACATGAACTGAGTTAGGCAAGAGAACAGAGTCTCACATTTAGAAAACACTCTTATGCCTGCTTAAGGGGGAAGGAGAGGTGGGGTGATGCATCAAACCAGAGTTTGATATAAGCACAGGTACCGTTCCAAAAACCAACTATGGAATAGACAAGACCTCCACCTTCCTCAGTGAAAGGGACTCAAAACCCCATATTTCCCGCAGAGGAATAGATCTGGCTAGTAAGAATCTTAAAACCTATGTATTGATATGTCTCCGTAAGGGAATCAAGTGTGTCTAGACTGGCATAAACATGGCAGCGAGAATCAGCTCAAACCCACTCTAAAAAGGAATTTCAAAAACAGAACAAAGAAACAGGGAATTTTTTTACAATTCCTTCAGGGACTCTGATGCAACCTGGAATGACCCTATCTACAATGACAGCTGGATGTGGCATAAGGCTGGACACTTGGGACTGAGAGGATTGGTGAGATTGGGTGAGCAAATGCAGACCCTTTAAAGCAATAATGCATGGCACCCATTCCATGGGTCCCAGCTCTCCAGGTGGAAGGGAATATTACTACAGCTATAACGTGTACGGGAAACGTAGAGAATGGACACACTGTGAATACGAAAGGTTTCTAAAACTCAACGAAGAGCCCCTCTCCTGGTGCTCCGGTTTGACTTTCCAACTGCTTTCCTATCAATCTCCCAACTTGGAGAGACAGACCCTTTAAGCTCCTGGTTCGCACAGGTTGCCAATTTGGCAGAGGATGAAAGGGAAGAGGGAGAACCAATGAGAGAGAAGCTGTTAGGCATTTGGATGGGCACATGTCACTCTAATTTCCCGGCAGGAAGAAGAATGAACCAAAGTCTCAGCCACCCACCGGGAACCAGTAGAGGTCCTGAACCAAAAGTTTGGACTTCCGTTCAGCTCACAAAAAACGAGTTGAAAAATGGAGCTCAGGGGCACAGCAATTCACAAACTGGCAGAGCAATCAAGGCCAACTATCGTCCAAAAATCTGTTGAGGGAAGGCAAGAGGCGGACTTGAAAGCGAGGCAGAATAGCAGGAAACAGATTTCAAGAGGTACGTTGGAATCGCCTGTAAAGCACAGGAAGAGGAGCACAACTTCGACAATGATGCACTTGGCCAAAAAGGGCGTATGCGTTTTCTCCTGAATATATTCAGGAGAAAACGCATACGCCCTTTTTGGCCAAGCAAGCAAGCGGGCAATGCAAATCTGCACTACAAAGAAGTATCACTTCCCACCGGTCAAAAGGGACATCCACAAAATGTGTAAAAACCAGAAAGGCAAGACAGGCCCTGGAGAACAGGGAGCCTTGTTATGCTGATGGGCGGGATGTAAGTTGCCAACTGCCTCACTGGAGGAGTGCATTGTGTCCCCTAAAACAAGTAAACAACAGAGCTCCATAGCCAAGGGCACTTCCAGTCTAGGGAATATACCTTGGGAAAACTGAAAATCCATAAGACAGAGCCACCCCCAAATTGAGGGCTGCACTGCTTACAAGAACCTCAACCTGGGTACACCTGAAATATCCCAGGAAATATAAAAATGGTTCCAAACATTGTGGAACTTACGTACGATGGAATATCCCTCAGCCACGAAATCAATGTCATAAGACCAGTAGCAGCAAAATGAGTGGATTCAGGTACGATGATTCTAAGTGAAAGATGTCACACAGGAAAAGAAACTTATCATAAGATATCACTTAGGAAGATCCTGTAAACATGGCTACACATGAACTGAGTTAGGCAAGAGAACAGAGTCTCACATTTAGAAAACACTCTTATGCCTGCTTAAGGGGGAAGGAGAGGTGGGGTGATGCATCAAACCAGAGTTTGATATAAGCACAGGTAACGTTCCAAAAACCAACTATGGAATAGACAAGACCTACACCTTCCTCAGTGAAAGGGACTCAAAACCCCATATTTCCCGCAGAGGAATAGATCTGGCTAGTAAGAATCTTAAAACCTATGTATTGATATGTCTCCGTAAGGGAATCAAGTGTGTCTAGACTGGCATAAACATGGCAGTGAGAATCAGCTCAAACCCACTCTAAAAAGGAATTTCAAAAACAGAACAAAGAAACAGGGAAATTCTTTACAATTCCTTCAGGGTCTCTGATGCAACCTGGAATGACCCTATCTACAATGACAGCTGGATGTGGCATAAGGCTGGACACTTGGGACTGAGAGGTTTGGTGAGATTGGGTGAGCAAATGCAGACCCTTTAAAGCAATAATGCATGGCACCCATTCCATGGGTCCCAGCTCTCCAGGTGGAAGGGAATATTACTACAGCTATAACGTGTACGGGAAACCTAGAGAATGGACACACTGTGAATACGAAAGGTTTCTAAAACTCAACGAAGAGCCCCTCTCCTGGTGCTCCGGTTTGACTTTCCAACTGCTTTCCTATCAATCTCCCAACTTGGAGAGACAGCTCCTTTAAGCTCCTGGTTCGCACAGGTTGCCAATTTGGCAGAGGATGAAAGGGAAGAGGGCGAACCAATGAGAGAGTAGCTGTTAGGCATTTGGATGGGCACATGTCACTCTAATTTCCCGGCAGGAAGAAGAATGAACCAAAGTCTCAGCCACCCACTGGGAACCAGTATAGGTCCTGAACCAAAAGTTTGGACTTGCGTTCAGCTCACAAAAAACGAGTTGAAAAATGGAGCTCAGGGGCACAGCAATTCACAAACTGGCAGAGTAATCAAGGCCAACTATCGTCCAAAAATCTGTTGAGGGAAGGCAACGAGGCGGACTTGAAAGCGAGGCAGAATAGCAGGAAACAGATTTCAAGAGGTACGTTGGAATCGCCTGTAAAGCACAGGAAGAGGGGCACAAATTCGACAATGATGCACTTGGCCAAAAAGGGTGTATGCGTTTTCTCCTGAATATATTCAGGAGAAAACGCATACGCCCTTTTTGGCCAAGCAAGCAAGCGGGCAATGCAAATCTGCACTACAAAGAAGTATCACTTCCCACCGGTCAAAAGGGACATCCACAAAATGTGTAAAAACCAGAAAGGCAAGACAGGCCCTGGAGAACAGGGAGCCTTGTTATGCTGATGGGCGGGATGTAAGTTGCCAACTGCCTCACTGGAGGAGTGCATTGTGTCCCCTAAAACAAGTAAACAACAGAGCTACAGAGCCAAGTGCACTTCCAGTCTAGGGAATATACCTTGGGAAAACTGAAAATCCATAAGACAGAGCCACCCCCAAATTGAGGGCTGCACTGCTTACAGGAACCTCAACCTGGGTACACCTGAAATATCCCAGGAAATATAAAAATGGTTCCAAACATTGTGGAACTTACGTACGATGGAATATCCCTCAGCCACGAAATCAATGTCATAAGACCAGTAGCAGCAAAATGAGTGGATTCAGGTACGATGATTCTAAGTGAAAGAAGTCACACAGGAAAAGAAACTTATCATAAGATATCACTTAGGAAGATCCAGTAAACATGGCTACACATGAACTGAGTTAGGCAAGAGAACAGAGTCTCACATTTAGAAAACACTCTTATGCCTGCTTAAGGGGGAAGGAGAGGTGGGGTGATGCATCAAACCAGAGTTTGATATAAGCACAGGTACCGTTCCAAAAACCAACTATGGAATAGACAAGACCTACACCTTCCTCAGTGAAAGGGACTCAAAACCCCATATTTCCCGCAGAGGAATAGATCTGGCTAGTAAGAATCTTAAAACCTATGTATTGATATGTCTCCGTAAGGGAATCAAGTGTGTCTAGACTGGCATAAACATGGCAGCGAGAATCAGCTCAAACCCACTCTAAAAAGGAATTTCAAAAACAGAACAAAGAAACAGGGAAATTTTTTACAATTCCTTCAGGGACTCTGATGCAACCTGGAATGACCCTATCTACAATGACAGCTGGATGTGGCATAAGGCTGGACACTTGGGACTGAGAGGATTGGTGAGATTGGGTGAGCAAATGCAGACCCTTTAAAGCAATAATGCATGGCACCCATTCCATGGGTCCCAGCTCTCCAGGTGGAAGGGAATATTACTACAGCTATAACGTGTACGGGAAACGTAGAGAATGGACACACTGTGAATACGAAAGGTTTCTAAAACTCAACGAAGAGCCCCTCTCCTGGTGCTCCGGTTTGACTTTCCAACTGCTTTCCTATCAATCTCCCAACTTGGAGAGACAGACCCTTTAAGCTCCTGGTTCGCACAGGTTGCCAATTTGGCAGAGGATGAAAGGGAAGAGGGAGAACCAATGAGAGAGAAGCTGTTAGGCATTTGGATGGGCACATGTCACTCTAATTTCCCGGCAGGAAGAAGAATGAACCAAAGTCTCAGCCACCCACCGGGAACCAGTAGAGGTCCTGAACCAAAAGTTTGGACTTCCGTTCAGCTCACAAAAAACGAGTTGAAAAATGGAGCTCAGGGGCACAGCAATTCACAAACTGGCAGAGCAATCAAGGCCAACTATCGTCCAAAAATCTGTTGAGGGAAGGCAAGAGGCGGACTTGAAAGCGAGGCAGAATAGCAGGAAACAGATTTCAAGAGGTACGTTGGAATCGCCTGTAAAGCACAGGAAGAGGAGCACAACTTCGACAATGATGCACTTGGCCAAAAAGGGCGTATGCGTTTTCTCCTGAATATATTCAGGAGAAAACGCATACGCCCTTTTTGGCCAAGCAAGCAAGCGGGCAATGCAAATCTGCACTACAAAGAAGTATCACTTCCCACCGGTCAAAAGGGACATCCACAAAATGTGTAAAAACCAGAAAGGCAAGACAGGCCCTGGAGAACAGGGAGCCTTGTTATGCTGATGGGCGGGATGTAAGTTGCCAACTGCCTCACTGGAGGAGTGCATTGTGTCCCCTAAAACAAGTAAACAACAGAGCTCCATAGCCAAGGGCACTTCCAGTCTAGGGAATATACCTTGGGAAAACTGAAAATCCATAAGACAGAGCCACCCCCAAATTGAGGGCTGCACTGCTTACAAGAACCTCAACCTGGGTACACCTGAAATATCCCAGGAAATATAAAAATGGTTCCAAACATTGTGGAACTTACGTACGATGGAATATCCCTCAGCCACGAAATCAATGTCATAAGACCAGTAGCAGCAAAATGAGTGGATTCAGGTACGATGATTCTAAGTGAAAGATGTCACACAGGAAAAGAAACTTATCATAAGATATCACTTAGGAAGATCCTGTAAACATGGCTACACATGAACTGAGTTAGGCAAGAGAACAGAGTCTCACATTTAGAAAACAATCTTATGCCTGCTTAAGGGGGAAGGAGAGGTGGGGTGATGCATCAAACCAGAGTTTGATATAAGCACAGGTAACGTTCCAAAAACCAACTATGGAATAGACAAGACCTACACCTTCCTCAGTGAAAGGGACTCAAAACCCCATATTTCCCGCAGAGGAATAGATCTGACTAGTAAGAATCTTAAAACCTATGTATTGATATGCCTCCGTAAGGGAATCAAGTGTGTCTAGACTGGCATAAACATGGCAGCGAGAATCAGCTCAAACCCACTCTAAAAAGGAATTTCAAAAACAGAACAAAGAAACAGGGAAATTCTTCACAATTCCTTCAGGGTCTCTGATGCAACCTGGAATGACCCTATCTACAATGACAGCTGGATGTGGCATAAGGCTGGACACTTGGGACTGAGAGGATTGGTGAGATTGGGTGAGCAAATGCAGACCCTTTAAAGCAATAATGCATGGCACCCATTCCATGGGTCCCAGCTCTCCAGGTGGAAGGGAATATTACTACAGCTATAACGTGTACGGGAAATCTAGAGAATGGACACACTGTGAATACGACAGGTTTCTAAAACTCAACGAAGAGCCCCTCTCCTGGTGCTCCGGTTTGACTTTCCAACTGCTTTCCTATCAATCTCCCAACTTGGAGAGACAGCCCCTTTAAGCTCCTGGTTCGCACAGGTTGCCAATTTGGCAGAGGATGAAAGGGAAGAGGGAGAACCAATGAGAGAGTAGCTGTTAGGCATTTGGATGGGCACATGTCACTCTAATTTCCCGGCAGGAAGAAGAATGAACCAAAGTCTCAGCCACCCACCGGGAACCAGTATAGGTCCTGAACCAAAAGATTGGACTTGCGTTCAGCTCACAAAAAAACGAGTTGAAAAATGGAGCTCAGGGGCACAGCAATTCACAAACTGGCAGAGTAATCAAGGCCAACTATCGTCCAAAAATCTGTTGAGGGAAGGCAACGAGGCGGACTTGAAAGCGAGGCAGAATAGCAGGAAACAGATTTCAAGAGGTACGTTGGAATCGCCTGTAAAGCACAGGAAGAGGGGCACAACCTCGACAATGATGCACATGGCCAAAAAGGGCGTATGCGTTTTCTCCTGAATATATTCAGGAGAAAACGCATACGCCCTTTTTGGCCAAGCAAGCAAGCGGGCAATGCAAATCTGCACTACAAAGAAGTATCACTTCCCACCGGTCAAAGGGGACATCCAGAAAATGTGTAAAAACCAGAAAGGCAAGACAGGCCCTGGAGAACAGGGAGCCTTGTCATGCTGATGGGCGGGATGTAAGTTGCCAACTGCCTCACTGGAGGAGTGCATTGTGTCCCCTAAAACAAGTAAACAACAGAGCTCCAGAGCCAAGGGCACTTCCAGTCTAGGGAATATACCTTGGGAAAACTGAAAATCCATAAGACAGAGCCACCCCCAAATTGAGGGCTGCACTGCTTACAGGAACCTCAACCTGGGTACACCTGAAATATCCCAGGAAATATAAAAATGGTTCCAAACATTGTGGAACTTACGTACGATGGAATATCCCTCAGCCACGAAATCAATGTCATAAGACCAGTAGCAGCAAAATGAGTGGATTCAGGTACGATGATTCTAAGTGAAAGAAGTCACACAGGAAAAGAAAGTTATCATAAGATATCACTTAGGAAGATCCTGTAAACATGGCTACACATGAACTGAGTTAGGCAAGAGAACAGAGTCTCACATTTAGAAAACACTCTTATGCCTGCTTAAGGGGGAAGGAGAGGTGGGGTGATGCATCAAACCAGAGTTTGATATAAGCACAGGTACCGTTCCAAAAACCAACTATGGAATAGACAAGACCTACACCTTCCTCAGTGAAAGGGACTCAAAACCCCATATTTCCCGCAGAGGAATAGATCTGGCTAGTAAGAATCTTAAAACCTATGTATTGATATGTCTCCGTAAGGGAATCAAGTGTGTCTAGACTGGCATAAACATGGCAGCGAGAATCAGCTCAAACCCACTCTAAAAAGGAATTTCAAAAACAGAACAAAGAAACAGGGATATTCTTTACAATTCCTTCAGGGTCTCTGATGCAACCTGGAATGACCCTATCTACAATGACAGCTGGATGTGGCATAAGGCTGGACACTTGGGACTGAGAGGATTGGTGAGATTGGGTGAGCAAATGCAGACCCTTTAAAGCAATAATGCATGGCACCCATTCCATGGGTCCCAGCTCTCCAGGTGGAAGGGAATATTACTACAGCTATAACGTGTACGGGAAACCTAGAGAATGGACACACTGTGAATACGAAAGGTTTCTAAAACTCAACGAAGAGCCCCTCTCCTGGTGCTCCGGTTTGACTTTCCAACTGCTTTCCTATCAATCTCCCAACTTGGAGAGACAGCCCCTTTAAGCTCCTGGTTCGCACAGGTTGCCAATTTGGCAGAGGATGAAAGGGAAGAGGGAGAACCCATGAGAGAGTAGCTGTTAGGCGTTTTGATGGGCACATGTCACTCTAATTTCCCGGCAGGAAGAAGAATGAACCAAAGTCACAGCCACCCACCGGGAACCAGTAGAGGTCCTGAACCAAAAGTTTGGACTTGCGTTCAGCTCACAAAAAACGAGTTGAAAAATGGAGCTCAGGGGCACAGCAATTCACAAACTGGCAGAGTAATCAAGGCCAACTATCGTCCAAAAATCTGTTGAGGGAAGGCAACGAGGCGGACTTGAAAGCGAGGCAGAATAGCAGGAAACAGATTTCAAGAGGTACGTTGGAATCGCCTGTAAAGCACAGGAAGAGGGGCACAACTTCGACAATGATGCACTTGGCCAAAGAGGGCGTATGCGTTTTCTCCTGAATATAATCAGGAGAAAACGCATACGCCCTTTTTGGCCAAGCAAGCAAGCGGGCAATGCAAATCTGCACTACAAGGAAGTATCACTTCCCACCAGTCAAAGGGGACATCCAGAAAATGTGTAAAAACCAGAAAGGCAAGACAGGCCCTGGAGAACAGGGAGACTTGTTATGCTGATGGGCGGGATGTAAGTTGCCAACTGCCTCACTGGAGGAGTGCATTGTGTTCCCTAAAACAAGTAAACAACAGAGCTACAGAGCCAAGGGCACTTCCAGTCTAGGGAATATACCTTGGGAAAACTGAAAATCCATAAGACAGAGCCACCCCCAAATTGAGGGCTGCACTGCTTACAGGAACCTCAACCTGGGTACACCTGAAATATCCCAGGAAATATAAAAATGGTTCCAAACATTGTGGAACTTACGTATGATGGAATATCCCTCAGCCACGAAATCAATGTCATAAGACCAGTAGCAGCAAAATGAGTGGATTCAGGTACGATGATTCTAAGTGAAAGAAGTCACACAGGAAAAGAAACCTATCATAAGATATCACTTAGGAAGATCCTGTAAACATGGCTACACATGAACTGAGTTAGGCAAGAGAACAGAGTCTCACATTTAGAAAACACTCTTATGCCTGCTTAAGGGGGAAGGAGAGGTGGGGTGATGCATCAAACCAGAGTTTGATATAAGCACAGGTACCATTCCAAAAACCAACTATGGAATAGACAAGACCTCCACCTTCCTCAGTGAAAGGGACTCAAAACCCCATATTTTCCGCAGAGGAATAGATCTGACTAGTAAGAATCTTAAAACCTATGTATTGATATGTCTCCGTAAGGGAATCAAGTGTGTCTAGACTGGCATAAACATGGCAGTGAGAATCAGCTCAAACCCACTCTAAAAAGGAATTTCAAAAACAGAACAAAGAAACAGGGAAATTCTTTACAATTCCTTCAGGGTCTCTGATGCAACCTGGAATGACCCTATCTACAATGACAGCTGGATGTGGCATAAGGCTGGACACTTGGGACTGAGAGGATTGGTGAGATTGGGTGAGCAAATGCAGACCCTTTAAAGCAATAATGCATGGCACCCATTCCATGGGTCCCAGCTCTCCAGGTGGAAGGGAATATTACTACAGCTATAACGTGTACGGGAAACCTAGAGAATGGACACACTGTGAATACGAAAGGTTTCTAAAACTCAACGAAGAGCCCCTCTCCTGGTGCTCCGGTTTGACTTTCCAACTGCTGTCCTATCAATCTCCCAACTTGGAGAGACAGCCCCTTTAAGCTCCTGGTTCGCACAGGTTGCCAATTTGGCAGAGGATGAAAGGGAAGAGGGAGAACCAATGAGAGAGTAGCTGTTAGGCATTTGGATGGGCACATGTCACTCTAATTTCCCGGCAGGAAGAAGAATGAACCAAAGTCTCAGCCACCCACTGGGAACCAGTATAGGTCCTGAACCAAAAGTTTGGACTTGCGTTCAGCTCACAAAAAACGAGTTGAAAAATGGAGCTCAGGGGCACAGCAATTCACAAACTGGCAGAGTAATCAAGGCCAACTATCGTCCAAAAATCTGTTGAGGGAAGGCAACGAGGCGGACTTGAAAGCGAGGCAGAATAGCAGGAAACAGATTTCAAGAGGTACGTTGGAATCGCCTGTAAAGCACAGGAAGAGGGGCACAACTTCGACAATGATGCACTTGGCCAAAAAGGGCGTATGCATTTTCTCCTGAATATATTCAGGAGAAAACGCATATGCCCTTTTTGGCCAAGCAAGCAAGCGGGCAATGCAAATCTGCACTACAAAGAAGTATCACTTCCCACCGGTCAAAGGGGATATCCAGAAAATGTGTAAAAACCAGAAAGGCAAGACAGGCCCTGGAGAACAGGGAGCCTTGTTATGCTGATGGGCGGGATGTAAGTTGCCAACTGCCTCACGGGAGGAGTGCATTGTGTTCCCTAAAACAAGTAAACAACAGAGCTACAGAGCCAAGGGCACTTCCAGTCTAGGGAATATACCTTGGGAAAATTGAAAATCCATAAGACAGAGCCACCCCCAAATTGAGGGCTGCACTGCTTACAGGAACCTCAACCTGGGTACACCTGAAATATCCCAGGAAATATAAAAATGGTTCCAAACATTGTGGAACTTACGTACGATGGAATATCCCTCAGCCACGAAATCAATGTCATAAGACCAGTAGCAGCAAAATGAGTGGATTCAGGTACGATGATTCTAAGTGAAAGAAGTCACACAGGAAAAGAAACTTATCATAAGATATCACTTAGGAAGATCCTGTAAACATGGCTACACATGAACTGAGTTAGGCAAGAGAACAGAGTCTCACATTTAGAAAACACTCTTATGCCTGCTTAAGGGGGAAGGAGAGGTGGGGTGATGCATCAAACCAGAGTTTGATATAAGCACAGGTACCGTTCCAAAAACCAACTATGGAATAGACAAGACCTACACCTTCCTCAGTGAAAGGGACTCAAAACCCCATATTTCCCGCAGAGGAATAGATCTGGCTAGTAAGAATCTTAAAACCTATGTATTGATATGTCTCCGTAAGGGAATCAAGTGTGTCTAGACTGGCATAAACATGGCAGCGAGAATCAGCTCAAACCCACTCTAAAAAGGAATTTCAAAAACAGAACAAAGAAACAGGGATATTCTTTACAATTCCTTCAGGGTCTCTGATGCAACCTGGAATGACCCTATCTACAATGACAGCTGGATGTGGCATAAGGCTGGACACTTGGGACTGAGAGGATTGGTGAGATTGGGTGAGCAAATGCAGACCCTTTAAAGCAATAATGCATGGCACCCATTCCATGGGTCCCAGCTCTCCAGGTGGAAGGGAATATTACTACAGCTATAACGTGTACGGGAAACCTAGAGAATGGACACACTGTGAATACGAAAGGTTTCTAAAACTCAACGAAGAGCCCCTCTCCTGGTGCTCCGGTTTGACTTTCCAACTGCTTTCCTATCAATCTCCCAACTTGGAGAGACAGCCCCTTTAAGCTCCTGGTTCGCACAGGTTGCCAATTTGGCAGAGGATGAAAGGGAAGAGGGAGAACCCATGAGAGAGTAGCTGTTAGGCGTTTTGATGGGCACATGTCACTCTAATTTCCCGGCAGGAAGAAGAATGAACCAAAGTCACAGCCACCCACCGGGAACCAGTAGAGGTCCTGAACCAAAAGTTTGGACTTGCGTTCAGCTCACAAAAAACGAGTTGAAAAATGGAGCTCAGGGGCACAGCAATTCACAAACTGGCAGAGTAATCAAGGCCAACTATCGTCCAAAAATCTGTTGAGGGAAGGCAACGAGGCGGACTTGAAAGCGAGGCAGAATAGCAGGAAACAGATTTCAAGAGGTACGTTGGAATCGCCTGTAAAGCACAGGAAGAGGGGCACAACTTCGACAATGATGCACTTGGCCAAAGAGGGCGTATGCGTTTTCTCCTGAATATAATCAGGAGAAAACGCATACGCCCTTTTTGGCCAAGCAAGCAAGCGGGCAATGCAAATCTGCACTACAAGGAAGTATCACTTCCCACCAGTCAAAGGGGACATCCAGAAAATGTGTAAAAACCAGAAAGGCAAGACAGGCCCTGGAGAACAGGGAGACTTGTTATGCTGATGGGCGGGATGTAAGTTGCCAACTGCCTCACTGGAGGAGTGCATTGTGTTCCCTAAAACAAGTAAACAACAGAGCTACAGAGCCAAGGGCACTTCCAGTCTAGGGAATATACCTTGGGAAAACTGAAAATCCATAAGACAGAGCCACCCCCAAATTGAGGGCTGCACTGCTTACAGGAACCTCAACCTGGGTACACCTGAAATATCCCAGGAAATATAAAAATGGTTCCAAACATTGTGGAACTTACGTATGATGGAATATCCCTCAGCCACGAAATCAATGTCATAAGACCAGTAGCAGCAAAATGAGTGGATTCAGGTACGATGATTCTAAGTGAAAGAAGTCACACAGGAAAAGAAACCTATCATAAGATATCACTTAGGAAGATCCTGTAAACATGGCTACACATGAACTGAGTTAGGCAAGAGAACAGAGTCTCACATTTAGAAAACACTCTTATGCCTGCTTAAGGGGGAAGGAGAGGTGGGGTGATGCATCAAACCAGAGTTTGATATAAGCACAGGTACCATTCCAAAAACCAACTATGGAATAGACAAGACCTCCACCTTCCTCAGTGAAAGGGACTCAAAACCCCATATTTTCCGCAGAGGAATAGATCTGACTAGTAAGAATCTTAAAACCTATGTATTGATATGTCTCCGTAAGGGAATCAAGTGTGTCTAGACTGGCATAAACATGGCAGTGAGAATCAGCTCAAACCCACTCTAAAAAGGAATTTCAAAAACAGAACAAAGAAACAGGGAAATTCTTTACAATTCCTTCAGGGTCTCTGATGCAACCTGGAATGACCCTATCTACAATGACAGCTGGATGTGGCATAAGGCTGGACACTTGGGACTGAGAGGATTGGTGAGATTGGGTGAGCAAATGCAGACCCTTTAAAGCAATAATGCATGGCACCCATTCCATGGGTCCCAGCTCTCCAGGTGGAAGGGAATATTACTACAGCTATAACGTGTACGGGAAACCTAGAGAATGGACACACTGTGAATACGAAAGGTTTCTAAAACTCAACGAAGAGCCCCTCTCCTGGTGCTCCGGTTTGACTTTCCAACTGCTTTCCTATCAATCTCCCAACTTGGAGAGACAGCCCCTTTAAGCTCCTGGTTCGCACAGGTTGCCAATTTGGCAGAGGATGAAAGGGAAGAGGGAGAACCAATGAGAGAGTAGCTGTTAGGCATTTGGATGGGCACATGTCACTCTAATTTCCCGGCAGGAAGAAGAATGAACCAAAGTCTCAGCCACCCACTGGGAACCAGTATAGGTCCTGAACCAAAAGTTTGGACTTGCGTTCAGCTCACAAAAAACGAGTTGAAAAATGGAGCTCAGGGGCACAGCAATTCACAAACTGGCAGAGTAATCAAGGCCAACTATCGTCCAAAAATCTGTTGAGGGAAGGCAACGAGGCGGACTTGAAAGCGAGGCAGAATAGCAGGAAACAGATTTCAAGAGGTACGTTGGAATCGCCTGTAAAGCACAGGAAGAGGGGCACAACTTCGACAATGATGCACTTGGCCAAAAAGGGCGTATGCATTTTCTCCTGAATATATTCAGGAGAAAACGCATATGCCCTTTTTGGCCAAGCAAGCAAGCGGGCAATGCAAATCTGCACTACAAAGAAGTATCACTTCCCACCGGTCAAAGGGGATATCCAGAAAATGTGTAAAAACCAGAAAGGCAAGACAGGCCCTGGAGAACAGGGAGCCTTGTTATGCTGATGGGCGGGATGTAAGTTGCCAACTGCCTCACGGGAGGAGTGCATTGTGTTCCCTAAAACAAGTAAACAACAGAGCTACAGAGCCAAGGGCACTTCCAGTCTAGGGAATATACCTTGGGAAAACTGAAAATCCATAAGACAGAGCCACCCCCAAATTGAGGGCTGCACTGCTTACAGGAACCTCAACCTGGGTACACCTGAAATATCCCAGGAAATATAAAAATGGTTCCAAACATTGTGGAACTTACGTACGATGGAATATCCCTCAGCCACGAAATCAATGTCATAAGACCAGTAGCAGCAAAATGAGTGGATTCAGGTACGATGATTCTAAGTGAAAGAAGTCACACAGGAAAAGAAACTTATCATAAGATATCACTTAGGAAGATCCTGTAAACATGGCTACACATGAACTGAGTTAAGCAAGAGAACAGAGTCTCACATTTAGAAAACACTCTTATGCCTGCTTAAGGGGGAAGGAGAGGTGGGGTGATGCATCAAACCAGAGTTTGATATAAGCACAGGTACCGTTCCAAAAACCAACTATGGAATAGACAAGACCTACACCTTCCTCAGTGAAAGGGACTCAAAACCCCATATTTCCCGCAGAGGAATAAATCTGGCTAGTAAGAATTTTAAAACCTATGTATTGATATGTCTCCGTAAGGGAATCAAGTGTGTCTAGACTGGCATAAACATGGCCGCGAGAATCAGCTCAAACCCACTCTAAAAAGGAATTTCAAAAACAGAACAAAGAAACAGGGAAATTCTTTACAATTCCTTCAGGGTCTCTGATGCAACCTGGAATGACCCTATCTACAATGACAGCTGGATGTGGCATAAGGCTGGACACTTGGGACTGAGAGGATTGGTGAGATTGGGTGAGCAAATGCAGACCCTTTAAAGCAATAATGCATGGCACCCATTCCATGGGTCCCAGCTCTCCAGGTGGAAGGGAATATTACTACAGCTATAACGTGTACGGGAAACCTAGAGAATGGACACACTGTGAATACGAAAGGTTTCTAAAACTCAACGAAGAGCCCCTCTCCTGGTGCTCCGGTTTGACTTTCCAACTGCTTTCCTATCAATCTCCCAACTTGGAGAGACAGCCCCTTTAAGCTCCTGGTTCGCACAGGTTGCCAATTTGGCAGAGGATGAAAGGGAAGAGGGAGAACCAATGAGAGAGTAGCTGTTAGGCATTTGGATGGGCACATGTCACTCTAATTTCCCGGCAGGAAGAAGAATGAACCAAAGTCTCAGCCACCCACCGGGAACCAGTAGAGGTCCTGAACCAAAAGTTTGGACTTGCGTTCAGCTCACAAAAAAACGAGTTGAAAAATGGAGCTCAGGGGCACAGCAATTCACAAACTGGCAGAGTAATCAAGGCCAACTATCGTCCAAAAATCTGTTGAGGGAAGGCAACGAGGCGGACTTGAAAGCGAGGCAGAATTGCAGGAAACAGATTTCAAGAGGTACGTTGGAATCGCCTGTAAAGCACAGGAAGAGGGGCACAACTTCGACAATGATGCACTTGGCCAAAAAGGGCGTATGCGTTTTCTCCTGAATATATTCAGGAGAAAACGCATACGCCCTTTTTGGCCAAGCAAGCAAGCGGGCAATGGAAATCTGCACTACAAATAAGTATCACTTCCCACCAGTCAAAGGGGACATCCAGAAAATGTGTAAAAACCAGAAAGGCAAGACAGGCCCTGGAGAACAGGGAGCCTTGTTATGCTGATGGGCGGGATGTAAGTTGCCAACTGCCTCACTGGAGGAGTGCATTGTGTTCCCTAAAACAAGTAAACAACAGAGCTACAGAGCCAAGGGCACTTCCAGTCTAGGGAATATACCTTGGGAAAACTGAAAATCCATAAGACAGAGCCACCCCCAAATTGAGGGCTGCACTGCTTACAGGAACCTCAAACTGGGTACACCTGAAATATCCCAGGAAATATAAATATGGTTCCAAACATTGTGGAACTTACGTACGATGGAATATCCCTCAGCCACGAAATCAATGTCATAAGACCAGTAGCAGCAAAATGAGTGGATTCAGGTACGATGATTCTAAGTGAAAGAAGTCACACAGGAAAAGAAACTTATCATAAGATATCACTTAGGAAGATCCAGTAAACATGGCTACACATGAACTGAGTTAGGCAAGAGAACAGAGTCTCACATTTAGAAAACACTCTTATGCCTGCTTAAGGGGGAAGGAGGGGTGGGGTGATGCATCAAACCAGAGTTTGATATAAGCACAGGTACCATTCCAAAAACCAACTATGGAATAGACAAGACCTCCACCTTCCTCAGTGAAAGGGACTCAAAACCCCATATTTCCCGCAGAGGAATAGATCTGACTAGTAAGAATCTTAAAACCTATGTATTGATATGTCTCCGTAAGGGAATCAAGTGTGTCTAGACTGGCATAAACATGGCTGCGAGAATCAGCTCAAACCCACTCTAAAAAGGAATTTCAAAAACAGAACAAAGAAACAGGGAAATTCTTTACAATTCCTTCAGGGTCTCTGATGCAACCTGGAATGACCCTATCTACAATGACAGCTGGATGTGGCATAAGGCTGGACACTTGGGACTGAGAGGATTGGTGAGATTGGGTGAGCAAATGCAGACCCTTTAAAGCAATAATGCATGGCACCCATTCCATGGGTCCCAGCTCTCCAGGTGGAAGGGAATATTACTACAGCTATAACGTGTACGGGAAACCTAGAGAATGGACACACTGTGAATACGAAAGGTTTCTAAAACTCAACGAAGAGCCCCTCTCCTGGTGCTCCGGTTTGACTTTCCAACTGCTTTCCTATCAATCTCCCAACTTGGAGAGACAGCCCCTTTAAGCTCCTGGTTCGCACAGGTTGCCAATTTGGCAGAGGATGAAAGGGAAGAGGGAGAACCAATGAGAGAGTAGCTGTTAGGCATTTGGATGGGCACATGTCACTCTAATTTCCCGGCAGGAAGAAGAATGAACCAAAGTCTCAGCCACCCACCGGGAACCAGTAGAGGTCCTGAACCAAAAGTTTGGACTTGCGTTCAGCTCACAAAAAAACGAGTTGAAAAATGGAGCTCAGGGGCACAGCAATTCACCAACTGGCAGAGTAATCAAGGCCAACTATCGTCCAAAAATCTGTTGAGGGAAGGCAACGAGGCGGACTTGAAAGCGAGGCAGAATAGCAGGAAACAGATTTCAAGAGGTACGTTGGAATCGCCTGTAAAGCACAGGAAGAGGGGCACAACTTCGACAATGATGCACTTGGACAAAAAGGGTGTATGCGTTTTCTCCTGAATATATTCAGGAGAAAACGCATACGCCCTTTTTGGCCAAGCAAGCAAGCGGGCAATGCAAATCTGCACTACAAAGAAGTATCACTTCCCACCGGTCAAAGGGGACATCCAGAAAATGTGTAAAAACCAGAAAGGCAAGACAGGCCCTGGAGAACAGGGAGCCTTGTTATGCTGATGGGCGGGATGTAAGTTGCCAACTGCCTCACTGGAGGAGTGCATTGTGTTCCCTAAAACAAGTAAACAACAGAGCTACAGAGCCAAGGGCACTTCCAGTCTAGGGAATATACCTTGGGAAAACTGAAAATCCATAAGACAGAGCCACCCCCAAATTGAGGGCTGCACTGCTTACAGGAACCTCAACCTGGGTACACCTGAAATATCCCAGGAAATATAAAAATGGTTCCAAACATTGTGGAACTTACGTATGATGGAATATCCCTCAGCCATGAAATCAATGTCATAAGACCAGTAGCAGCAAAATGAGTGGATTCAGGTACGATGATTCTAAGTGAAAGAAGTCACACAGGAAAAGAAACTTATCATAAGATATCACTTAGGAAGATCCTGTAAACATGGCTACACATGAACTGAGTTAGGCAAGAGAACAGAGTCTCACATTTAGAAAACACTCTTATGCCTGCTTAAGGGGGAAGGAGAGGTGGGGTGATGCATCAAACCAGAGTTTTATATAAGCACAGGTACCGTTCCAAAAACCAACTATGGAATAGACAAGACCTACACCTTCCTCAGTGAAAGGGACTCAAAACACCATATTTCCCGCAGAGGAATAGATCTGACTAGTAAGAATCTTAAAACCTATGTATTGATATGTCTCCGTAAGGGAATCAAGTGTGTCTAGACTGGCATAAACAGGGCAGCGAGAATCAGCTCAAACCCACTCTAAAAAGGAATTTCAAAAACAGAACAAAGAAACGGGGAAATTCTTTACAATTCCTTCAGGGTCTCTGATGCAACCTGGAATGACCCTATCTACAATGACAGCTGGATGTGGCATAAGGCTGGACACTTGGGACTGAGAGGATTGGTGAGATTGGGTGAGCAAATGCAGACACTTTAAAGCAATAATGCATGGCACCCATTCCATGGGTCCCAGCTCTCCAGGTGCAAGGGAATATTACTACAGCTATAACGTGTACGGGAAACCTAGAGAATGGACACACTGTGAATACGAAAGGTTTCTAAAACTCAACGAAGAGCCCCTCTCCTGGTGCTCCGGTTTGACTTTCCAACTGCTTTCCTATCAATCTCCCAACTTGGAGAGACAGCCCCTTTAAGCTCCTGGTTCGCACAGGTTGCCAATTTGGCAGAGGATGAAAGGGAAGAGGGAGAACCAATGAGAGAGTAGCTGTTAGGCATTTGGATGGGCACATGTCACTCTAATTTCCCGGCAGGAAGAAGAATGAACCAAAGTCTCAGCCACCCACCGGGAACCAGTAGAGGTCCTGAACCAAAAGTTTGGACTTGCGTTCAGCTCACAAAAAACGAGTTGAAAAATGGAGCTCAGGGGCACAGCAATTCACAAACTGGCAGAGCAATCAAGGCCAACTGTCGTCCAAAAATCTGTTGAGGGAAGGCAAGAGGCGGACTTGAAAGCGAGGCAGAATAGCCGGAAACAGATTTCAAGAGGTACGTTGGAATCGCCTGTAAAGCACAGAAAGAGGAGCACAACTTCGACAATGATGCACTTGGCCAAAAAGGGCGTATGCGTTTTCTCCTGAATATATTCAGGAGAAAACGCATACGCCCTTTTTGGCCAAGCAAGCAAGCGGGCAATGCAAATCTGCACTACAAAGAAGTATCACTTCCCACCGGTCAAAGGGGACATCCAGAAAATGTGTAAAAACCAGAAAGGCAAGACAGGCCCTGGAGAACAGGGAGCCTTGTTATGCTGATGGGCGGGATGTAAGTTGCCAACTGCCTCACTGGAGGAGTGCATTGTGTTCCCTAAAACAAGTAAACAACAGAGCTACAGAGCCAAGGGCACTTCCAGTCTAGGGAATATACCTTGGGAAAACTGAAAATCCATAAGACAGAGCCACCCCCAAATTGAGGGCTGCACTGCTTACAGGAACCTCAACCTGGGTACACCTGAAATATCCCAGGAAATATAAAAATGGTTCCAAACATTGTGGAACTTACGTACGATGGAATATCCCTCAGCCACGAAATCAATGTCATAAGACCAGTAGCAGCAAAATGAGTGGATTCAGGTACGATGATTCTAAGTGAAAGAAGTCACACAGGAAAAGAAACTTATCACAAGATATCACTTAGGAAGATCCTGTAAACATGGCTACACATGAAATGAGTTACGCAAGAGAACAGAGTCTCACATTTAGAAAACACTCTTATGCCTGCTTAAGGGGGAAGGAGAGGTCGGGTGATGCATCAAACCAGAGTTTGATATAAGCACAGGTACCATTCCAAAAACCAACTATGGAATAGACAAGACCTCCACCTTCCTCAGTGAAAGGGACTCAAAACCCCATATTTCCCGCAGAGGAATAGATCTGACTAGTAAGAATCTTAAAACCTATGTATTGATATGTCTCCGTAAGGGAATCAAGTGTGTCTAGACTGGCATAAACATGGCAGCGAGAATCAGCTCAAACCCACTCTAAAAAGGAATTTCAAAAACAGAACAAAGAAACAGGGAAATTCTTTACAATTCCTTCAGGGTCTCTGATGCAACCTGGAATGACCCTATCTACAATGACAGCTGGATGTGGCATAAGGCTGGACACTTGGGACTGAGAGGATTGGTGAGATTGGGTGAGCAAATGCAGACCCTTTAAAGCAATAATGCATGGCACCCATTCCATGGGTCCCAGCTCTCCAGGTGCAAGGGAATATTACTACAGCTATAACGTGTACGGGAAACCTAGAGAATGGACACACTGTGAATACGAAAGGTTTCTAAAACTCAACGAAGAGCCCCTCTCCTGGTGCTCCGGTTTGACTTTCCAACTGCTTTCCTATCAATCTCCCAACTTGGAGAGACAGCCCCTTTAAGCTCCTGGTTCGCACAGGTTGCCAATTTGGCAGAGGATGAAAGGGAAGAGGGAGAACCAATGAGAGAGTAGCTGTTAGGCATTTGGATGGGCACATGTCACTCTAATTTCCCGGCAGGAAGAAGAATGAACCAAAGTCTCAGCCACCCACCGGGAACCAGTAGAGGTCCTGAACCAAAAGTTTGGACTTGCGTTCAGCTCACAAAAAACGAGTTGAAAAATGGAGCTCAGGGGCACAGCAATTCACAAACTGGCAGAGTAATCAAGGCCAACTATCGTCCAAAAACCTTTGAGGGAAGGCAACGAGGCGGACTTGAAAGCGAGGCAGAATAGCAGGAAACAGATTTCAAGAGGTACGTTGGAATCGCCTGTAAAGCACAGGAAGAGGGGCACAACTTCGACAATGATGCACTTGGCCAAAAAGGGCGTATGCATTTTCTCCTGAATATATTCAGGAGAAAACGCATACGCCCTTTTTGGCCAAGCAAGCAAGCGGGCAATGCAAATCTGCACTACAAAGAAGTATCACTTCCCACCGGTCAAAGGGGACATCCAGAAAATGTGTAAAAACCAGAAAGGCAAGACAGGCCCTGGAGAACAGGGAGCCTTGTTATGCTGATGGGCGGGATGTAAGTTGCCAACTGCCTCACTGGAGGAGTGCATTGTGTTCCCTAAAACAAGTAAACAACAGAGCTACAGAGCCAAGGGCACTTCCAGTCTAGGGAATATACCTTGGGAAAACTGAAAATCCATAAGACAGAGCCACCCCCAAATTGAGGGCTGCACTGCTTACAGGAACCTCAACCTGGGTACACCTGAAATATCCCAGGAAATATAAAAATGGTTCCAAACATTGTGGAACTTACGTACGATGGAATATCCCTCAGCCACGAAATCAATGTTATAAGACCAGTAGCAGCAAAATGAGTGGATTCAGGTACGATGATTCTAAGTGAAAGAAGTCACACAGGAAAAGAAACTTATCATAAGATATCACTTAGGAAGATCCAGTAAACATGTCTACACATGAACTGAGTTAGGCAAGAGAACAGAGTCTCACATTTAGAAAACACTCTTATGCCTGCTTAAGGGGGAAGGAGAGGTGGGGTGATGCATCAAACCAGAGTTTGATATAAGCACAGGTACCGTTCCAAAAACCAACTATGGAATAGACAAGACCTACACCTTCCTCAGTGAAAGGGACTCAAAACCCCATATTTCCCGCAGAGGAATAGATCTGGCTAGTAAGAATCTTAAAACCTATGTATTGATATGTCTCCGTAAGGGAATCAAGTGTGTCTAGACTGGCATAAACATGGCAGTGAGAATCAGCTCAAACCCACTCTAAAAAGGAATTTCAAAAACAGAACAAAGAAACAGGGAAATTCTTTACAATTCCTTCAGGGTCTCTGATGCAACCTGGAATGACCCTATCTACAATGACAGCTGGATGTGGCATAAGGCTGGACACTTGGGACTGAGAGGATTGGTGAGATTGGGTGAGCAAATGCAGACCCTTTAAAGCAATAATGCATGGCACCCATTCCATGGGTCCCAGCTCTCCAGGTGGAAGGGAATATTACTACAGCTATAACGTGTACGGGAAACCTAGAGAATGGACACACTGTGAATACGAAAGGTTTCTAAAACTCAACGAACAGCCCCTCTCCTGGTGCTCCGGTTTGACTTTCCAACTGCTTTCCTATCAATCTCCCAACATGGAGAGACAGCCCCTTTAAGCTCCTGTTTCGCACAGGTTGCCAATTTGGCAGAGGATGAAAGGGAAGAGGGAGAACCAATGAGAGAGTAGCTGTTAGGCATTTGGATGGGCACATGTCACTCTAATTTCCCGGCAGGAAGAAGAATGAACCAAAGTCTCAGCCACCCACCGGGAACCAGTAGAGGTCCTGAACCAAAAGTTTGGACTTGCGTTCAGCTCACAAAAAAACGAGTTGAAAAATGGAGCTCAGGGGCACAGCAATTCACAAACTGGCAGAGTAATCAAGGCCAACTATCGTCCAAAAATCTGTTGAGGGAAGGCAACGAGGCGGACTTGAAAGCGAGGCAGAATAGCAGGAAACAGATTTCAAGAGGTACGTTGGAATCGCCTGTAAAGCACAGGAAGAGGGGCACAACTTCGACAATGATGCACTTGGCCAAAAAGGGCGTATGCGTTTTCTCCTGAATATATTCAGGAGAAAACGCATACGCCCTTTTTGGCCAAGCAAGCAAGCGGGCAATGCAAATCTGCACTACAAAGAAGTATCACTTCCCACCAGTCAAAGGGGACATCCAGAAAATGTGTAAAAACCAGAAAGGCAAGACAGGCCCTGGAGAACAGGGAGCCTTGTTATGCTGATGGGCGGGATGTAAGTTGCCAACTGCCTCACTGGAGGAGTGCATTGTGTTCCCTAAAACAAGTAAACAACAGAGCTCCAGAGCCAAGGGCACTTCCAGTCTAGGGAATATACCTTGGGAAAACTGAAAATCCATAAGACAGAGCCACCCCCAAATTGAGGGCTGCACTGCTTACAGGAACCTCAACCTGGGTACACCTGAAATATCCCAGGAAATATAAAAATGGTTCCAAACATTGTGGAACTTACGTACGATGGAATATCCCTCAGCCACGAAATCAATGTCATAAGACCAGTAGCAGCAAAATGAGTGGATTCAGGTACGATGATTCTAAGTGAAAGAAGTCACACAGGAAAAGAAACTTATCATAAGATATCACTTAGGAAGATCCAGTAAACATGGCTACACATGAACTGAGTTAGGCAAGAGAACAGAGTCTCACATTTAGAAAACACTCTTATGCCTGCTTAAGGGGGAAGGAGAGGTGGGGTGATGCATCAAACCAGAGTTTGATATAAGCACAGGTACCGTTCCAAAAACCAACTATGGAATAGACAAGACCTACACCTTCCTCAGTGAAAGGGACTCAAAACCCCATATTTCCCGCAGAGGAATAGATCTGGCTAGTAAGAATCTTAAAACCTATGTATTGATATGTCTCCGTAAGGGAATCAAGTGTGTCTAGACTGGCATAAACATGGCAGTGAGAATCAGCTCAAACCCACTCTAAAAAGGAATTTCAAAAACAGAACAAAGAAACAGGGAAATTCTTTACAATTCCTTCAGGGTCTCTGATGCAACCTGGAATGACCCTATCTACAATGACAGCTGGATGTGGCATAAGGCTGGACACTTGGGACTGAGAGGATTGGTGAGATTGGGTGAGCAAATGCAGACCCTTTAAAGCAATAATGCATGGCACCCATTCCATGGGTCCCAGCTCTCCAGGTGGAAGGGAATATTACTACAGCTATAACGTGTACGGGAAACCTAGAGAATGGACACACTGTGAATACGAAAGGTTTCTAAAACTCAACGAAGAGCCCCTCTCCTGGTGCTCCGGTTTGACTTTCCAACTGCTTTCCTATCAATCTCCCAACTTGGAGAGACAGCTCCTTTAAGCTCCTGGTTCGCACAGGTTGCCAATTTGGCAGAGGATGAAAGGGAAGAGGGCGAACCAATGAGAGAGTAGCTGTTAGGCATTTGGATGGGCACATGTCACTCTAATTTCCCGGCAGGAAGAAGAATGAACCAAAGTCTCAGCCACCCACTGGGAACCAGTATAGGTCCTGAACCAAAAGTTTGGACTTGCGTTCAGCTCACAAAAAACGAGTTGAAAAATGGAGCTCAGGGGCACAGCAATTCACAAACTGGCAGAGTAATCAAGGCCAACTATCGTCCAAAAATCTGTTGAGGGAAGGCAACGAGGCGGACTTGAAAGCGAGGCAGAATAGCAGGAAACAGATTTCAAGAGGTACGTTGGAATCGCCTGTAAAGCACAGGAAGAGGGGCACAAATTCGACAATGATGCACTTGGCCAAAAAGGGTGTATGCGTTTTCTCCTGAATATATTCAGGAGAAAACGCATACGCCCTTTTTGGCCAAGCAAGCAAGCGGGCAATGCAAATCTGCACTACAAAGAAGTATCACTTCCCACCGGTCAATAGGGACATCCACAAAATGTGTAAAAACCAGAAAGGCAAGACAGGCCCTGGAGAACAGGGAGCCTTGTTATGCTGATGGGCGGGATGTAAGTTGCCAACTGCCTCACTGGAGGAGTGCATTGTGTCCCCTAAAACAAGTAAACAACAGAGCTCCAGAGCCAAGGGCACTTCCAGTCTAGGGAATATACCTTGGGAAAACTGAAAATCCATAAGACAGAGCCACCCCCAAATTGAGGGCTGCACTGCTTACAGGAACCTCAACCTGGGTACACCTGAAATATCCCAGGAAATATAAAAATGGTTCCAAACATTGTGGAACTTACGTACGATGGAATATCCCTCAGCCACGAAATCAATGTCATAAGACCAGTAGCAGCAAAATGAGTGGATTCAGGTACGATGATTCTAAGTGAAAGAAGTCACACAGGAAAAGAAACTTATCATAAGATATCACTTAGGAAGATCCAGTAAACATGGCTACACATGAACTGAGTTAGGCAAGAGAACAGAGTCTCACATTTAGAAAACACTCTTATGCCTGCTTAAGGGGGAAGGAGAGGTGGGGTGATGCATCAAACCAGAGTTTGATATAAGCACAGGTACCGTTCCAAAAACCAACTATGGAATAGACAAGACCTACACCTTCCTCAGTGAAAGGGACTCAAAACCCCATATTTCCCGCAGAGGAATAGATCTGGCTAGTAAGAATCTTAAAACCTATGTATTGATATGTCTCCGTAAGGGAATCAAGTGTGTCTAGACTGGCATAAACATGGCAGCGAGAATCAGCTCAAACCCACTCTAAAAAGGAATTTCAAAAACAGAACAAAGAAACAGGGAAATTTTTTACAATTCCTTCAGGGACTCTGATGCAACCTGGAATGACCCTATCTACAATGACAGCTGGATGTGGCATAAGGCTGGACACTTGGGACTGAGAGGATTGGTGAGATTGGGTGAGCAAATGCAGACCCTTTAAAGCAATAATGCATGGCACCCATTCCATGGGTCCCAGCTCTCCAGGTGGAAGGGAATATTACTACAGCTATAACCTGTACGGGAAACGTAGAGAATGGACACACTGTGAATACGAAAGGTTTCTAAAACTCAACGAAGAGCCCCTCTCCTGGTGCTCCGGTTTGACTTTCCAACTGCTTTCCTATCAATCTCCCAACTTGGAGAGACAGACCCTTTAAGCTCCTGGTTCGCACAGGTTGCCAATTTGGCAGAGGATGAAAGGGAAGAGGGAGAACCAATGAGAGAGAAGCTGTTAGGCATTTGGATGGGCACATGTCACTCTAATTTCCCGGCAGGAAGAAGAATGAACCAAAGTCTCAGCCACCCACCGGGAACCAGTAGAGGTCCTGAACCAAACGTTTGGACTTCCGTTCAGCTCACAAAAAACGAGTTGAAAAATGGAGCTCAGGGGCACAGCAATTCACAAACTGGCAGAGCAATCAAGGCCAACTATCGTCCAAAAATCTGTTGAGGGAAGGCAAGAGGCGGACTTGAAAGCGAGGCAGAATAGCAGGAAACAGATTTCAAGAGGTACGTTGGAATCGCCTGTAAAGCACAGGAAGAGGAGCACAACTTCGACAATGATGCACTTGGCCAAAAAGGGCGTATGCGTTTTCTCCTGAATATATTCAGGAGAAAACGCATACGCCCTTTTTGGCCAAGCAAGCAAGCGGGCAATGCAAATCTGCACTACAAAGAAGTATCACTTCCCACCGGTCAAAAGGGACATCCAGAAAATGTGTAAAAACCAGAAAGGCAAGACAGGCCCTGGAGAACAGGGAGCCTTGTTATGCTGATGGGCGGGATGTAAGTTGCCAACTGCCTCACTGGAGGAGTGCATTGTGTCCCCTAAAACAAGTAAACAACAGAGCTCCATAGCCAAGGGCACTTCCAGTCTAGGGAATATACCTTGGGAAAACTGAAAATCCATAAGACAGAGCCACCCCCAAATTGAGGGCTGCACTGCTTACAAGAACCTCAACCTGGGTACACCTGAAATATCCCAGGAAATATAAAAATGGTTCCAAACATTGTGGAACTTACGTACGATGGAATATCCCTCAGCCACGAAATCAATGTCATAAGACCAGTAGCAGCAAAATGAGTGGATTCAGGTACGATGATTCTAAGTGAAAGATGTCACACAGGAAAAGAAACTTATCATAAGATATCACTTAGGAAGATCCTGTAAACATGGCTACACATGAACTGAGTTAGGCAAGAGAACAGAGTCTCACATTTAGAAAACACTCTTATGCCTGCTTAAGGGGGAAGGAGAGGTGGGGTGATGCATCAAACCAGAGTTTGATATAAGCACAGGTACCGTTCCAAAAACCAACTATGGAATAGACAAGACCTCTACCTTCCTCAGTGAAAGGGACTCAAAACCCCATATTTCCCGCAGAGGAATAGATCTGACTAGTAAGAATCTTAAAACCTATGTATTGATATGTCTCCGTAAGGGAATCAAGTGTGTCTAGACTGGCATAAACATGGCAGCGAGAATCAGCTCAAACCCACTCTAAAAAGGAATTTCAAAAACAGAACAAAGAAACAGGGAAATTCTTCACAATTCCTTCAGGGACTCTGATGCAACCTGGAATGACCCTATCTACAATGACAGCTGGATGTGGCATAAGGCTGGACACTTGGGACTGAGAGGATTGGTGAGATTGGGTGAGCAAATGCAGACCCTTTAAAGCAATAATGCATGGCACCCATTCCATGGGTCCCAGCTCTCCAGGTGGAAGGGAATATTACTACAGCTATAACGTGTACGGGAAACCTAGAGAATGGACACACTGTGAATACGACAGGTTTCTAAAACTCAACGAAGAGCCCCTCTCCTGGTGCTCCGGTTTGACTTTCCAACTGCTTTCCTATCAATCTCCCAACTTGGAGAGACAGCCCCTTTAAGCTCCTGGTTCGCACAGGTTGCCAATTTGGCAGAGGATGAAAGGGAAGAGGGAGAACCAATGAGAGAGTAGCTGTTAGGCATTTGGATGGGCACATGTCACTCTAATTTCCCGGCAGGAAGAAGAATGAACCAAAGTCTCAGCCACCCACCGGGAACCAGTAGAGGTCCTGAACCAAAAGTTTGGACTTGCGTTCAGCTCACAAAAAACGAGTTGAAAAATGGAGCTCAGGGGCACAGCAATTCACAAACTGGCAGAGTAATCAAGGCCAACTATCGTCCAAAAATCTGTTGAGGGAAGGCAACGAGGCGGACTTGAAAGCGAGGCAGAATAGCAGGAAACAGATTTCAAGAGGTACGTTGGAATCGCCTGTAAAGCACAGGAAGAGGGGCACAACTTCGACAATGATGCACTTGGCCAAAAAGGGCGTATGCGTTTTCTCCTGAATATATTCAGGAGAAAACGCATACGCCCTTTTTGGCCAAGCAAGCAAGCGGGCAATGCAAATCTGCACTACAAAGAAGTATCACTTCCCACCGGTCAAAGGGGACATCCAGAAAATGTGTAAAAACCAGAAAGGCAAGACAGGCCCTGGAGAACAGGGAGCCTTGTTATGCTGATGGGCGGGATGTAAGTTGCCAACTGCCTCACTGGAGGAGTGCATTGTGTTCCCTAAAACAAGTAAACAACAGAGCTCCAGAGCCAAGGGCACTTCCAGTCTAGGGAATATACCTTGGGAAAACTGAAAATCCATAAGACAGAGCCACCCCCAAATTGAGGGCTGCACTGCTTACAGGAACCTCAACCTGGGTACACCTGAAATATCCCAGGAAATATAAAAATGGTTCCAAACATTGTGGAACTTACGTACGATGGAATATCCCTCAGCCACGAAATCAATGTCATAAGACCAGTAGCAGCAAAATGAGTGGATTCAGGTACGATGATTCTAAGTGAAAGAAGTCACACAGGAAAAGAAACTTATCATAAGATATCACTTAGGATGATCCAGTAAACATGGCTACACATGAACTGAGTTAGTCAAGAGAACAGAGTCTCACATTTAGAAAACACTCTTATGCCTGCTTAAGGGGGAAGGAGAGGTGGCGTGATGCATCAAACCAGACTTTGATATAAGCACAGGTACCGTTCCAAAAACCAACTATGGAATAGACAAGACCTACACCTTCCTCAGTGAAAGGGACTCAATACACCATATTTCCCGCAGAGGAATAGATCTGGCTAGTAAGAATCTTAAAACCTATGTATTGATATGTCTCCGTAAGGGAATCAAGTGTGTCTAGACTGGCATAAACATGGCAGTGAGAATCAGCTCAAACCCACTCTAAAAAGGAATTTCAAAAACAGAACAAAGAAACGGGGAAATTCTTTACAATTCCTTCAGGGTCTCTGATGCAACCTGGAATGACCCTATCTACAATGACAGCTGGATGTGGCATAAGGCTGGACACTTGGGACTGAGAGGATTGGTGAGATTGGGTGAGCAAATGCAGACCCTTTAAAGCAATAATGCATGGCACCCATTCCATGGGTCCCAGCTCTCCAGGTGGAAGGGAATATTACTACAGCTATAACGTGTACGGGAAACCTAGAGAATGGACACACTGTGAATACGAAAGGTTTCTAAAACTCAACGAAGAGCCCCTCTCCTGGTGCTCCGGTTTGACTTTCCAACTGCTTTCCTATCAATCTCCCAACTTGGAGAGACAGCCCCTTTAAGCTCCTGGTTCGCACAGGTTGCCAATTTGGCAGAGGATGAAAGGGAAGAGGGAGAACCAATGAGAGAGTAGCTGTTAGGCATTTGTATGGGCACATGTCACTCTAATTTCCTGGCAGGAAGAAGAATGAACCAAAGTCTCAGCCACCCACCGGGAACCAGTAGAGGTCCTGAACCAAAAGTTTGGACTTGCGTTCAGCTCACAAAAAAACGAGTTGAAAAATGGAGCTCAGGGGCACAGCAATTCACCAACTGGCAGAGTAATCAAGGCCAACTATCGTCCAAAAATCTGTTGAGGGAAGGCAACGAGGCGGACTTGAAAGCGAGGCAGAATAGCAGGAAACAGATTTCAAGAGGTACGTTGGAATCGCCTGTAAAGCACAGGAAGAGGGGCACAACTTCGACAATGATGCACTTGGCCAAAAAGGGCGTATGCGTTTTCTCCTGAATATATTCAGGAGAAAACTCATACGCCCTTTTTGGCCAAGCAAGCAAGCGGGCAATGCAAATCTGCACTACAAAGAAGTATCACTTCCCACCGGTCAAAGGGGACATCCAGAAAATGTGTAAAAACCAGAAAGGCAAGACAGGCCCTGGAGAACAGGGAGCCTTGTTATGCTGATGGGCGGGATGTAAGTTGCCAACTGCCTCACTGGAGGAGTGCACTGTGTCCCCTAAAACAAGTAAACAACAGAGCTACAGAGCCAAGGGCACTTCCAGTCTAGGGAATATACCTTGGGAAAACTGAAAATCCATAAGACAGAGCCACCCCCAAATTGAGGGCTGCACTGCTTACAGGAACCTCAACCTGGGTACACCTGAAATATCCCAGGAAATATAAAAATGGTTCCAAATATTGTGGAACTTACGTACGATGGAATATCCCTCAGCCACGAAATCAATGTCATAAGACCAGTAGCAGCAAAATGAGTGGATTCAGGTACGATGATTCTAAGTGAAAGAAGTCACACAGGAAAAGAAACTTATCATAAGATATCACTTAGGAAGATCCTGTAAACATGGCTACACATGAACTGAGTTAGGCAAGAGAACAGAGTCTCACATTTAGAAAACACTCTTATGCCTGCTTAAGGGGGAAGGAGAGGTGGGGTGATGCATCAAACCAGACTTTGATATAAGCACAGGTACCGTTCCAAAAACCAACTATGGAATAGACAAGACCTACACCTTCCTCAGTGAAAGGGACTCAAAAACCCATATTTCCTGCAGAGGAATAGATCTGGCTAGTAAGAATCTTAAAACCTATGTATTGATATGTCCCCGTAAGGGAATCAAGTGTGTCTAGACTGGCATAAACATGGCCGCGAGAATCAGCTCAAACCCACTCTAAAAAGGAATTTCAAAAACAGAACAAAGAAACAGGGAAATTCTTTACAATTCCTTCAGGGTCTCTGATGCAACCTGGAATGACCCTATCTACAATGACAGCTGGATGTGGCATATGGCTGGACACTTGGGACTGAGAGGATTCGTGAGATTGGGTGAGCAAATGCAGACCCTTTAAAGCAATAATGCATGGCACCCATTCCATGGGTCCCAGCTCTCCAGGTTGAAGGGAATATTACTACAGCTATAACGTGTACGGGAAACCTAGAGAATGGACACACTGTGAATACGAAAGGTTTCTAAAACTCAACGAAGAGCCCCTCTCCTGGTGCTCCGGTTTGACTTTCCAACTGCTTTCCTATCAATCTCCCAACTTGGAGAGACAGCCCCTTTAAGCTCCTGGTTCGCACAGGTTGCCAATTTGGCAGAGGATGAAAGGGAAGAGGGAGAACCAATGAGAGAGTAGCTGTTAGGCATTTGGATGGGCACATGTCACTCTAATTTCCCGGCATGAAGAAGAATGAACCAAAGTCACAGCCACCCACTGGGAAACAGTAGAGGTCCTGAACCAAAAGTTTGGACTTGCGTTCAGCTCACAAAAAACGAGTTGAAAAATGGAGCTCAGGGGCACAGCAATTCACAAACTGGCAGAGTAATCAAGGCCAACTATCGTCCAAAAATCTGTTGAGGGAAGGCAACGAGGCGGACTTGAAAGCGAGGCAGAATAGCAGGAAACAGATTTCAAGAGGTACGTTGGAATCGCCTGTAAAGCACAGGAAGAGGGGCACAACTTCGACAATGATGCACTTGGCCAAAAAGGGCGTATGCGTTTTCTCCTGAATATATTCAGGAGAAAACGCATACGCCCTTTTTGGCCAAGCAAGCAAGCGGGCAATGCAAATCTGCACTACAAAGAAGTATCACTTCCCACCAGTCAAAGGGGACATCCAGAAAATGTGTAAAAACCAGAAAGGCAAGACAGGCCCTGGAGAACAGGGAGCCTTGTTATGCTGATGGGCGGGATGTAAGTTGCCAACTGCCTCACTGGAGGAGTGCACTGTGTTCCCTAAAACAAGTAAACAACAGAGCTCCAGAGCCAAGGGCACTTCCAGTCTAGGGAATATACCTTGGGAAAACTGAAAATCCATAAGACAGAGCCACCCCCAAATTGAGGGCTGCACTGCTTACAGGAACCTCAACCTGGGTACACCTGAAATATCCCAGGAAATATAAAAATGGTTCCAAACATTGTGGAACTTACGTACGATGGAATATCCCTCAGCCACGAAATCAATGTCATAAGACCAGTAGCAGCAAAATGAGTGGATTCAGGTACGATGATTCTAAGTGAAAGAAGTCACACAGGAAAAGAAACGTATCATAAGATATCACTTAGGAAGATCCTGTAAACATGGCTACACATGAACTGAGTTAGGCAAGAGAACAGAGTCTCACATTTAGAAAACACTCTTATGCCTGCTTAAGGGGGAAGGAGAGGTGGGGTGATGCATCAAACCAGAGTTTGATATAAGCACAGGTACCGTTCCAAAAACCAACTATGGAATAGACAAGACCTACACCTTCCTCAGTGAAAGGGACTCAAAACCCCATATTTCCCGCAGAGGAATAGATCTGACTAGTAAGAATCTTAAAACCTATGTATTGATATGTCTCCGTAAGGGAATCAAGTGTGTCTAGACTGGCATAAACATGGCAGCGAGAATCAGCTCAAACCCACTCTAAAAAGGAATTTCAAAAACAGAACAAAGAAACAGGGAAATTCTTTACAATTCCTTCAGGGTCTCTGATGCAACCTGGAATGACCCTATCTACAATGACAGCTGGATGTGGCATAAGGCTGGACACTTGGGACTGAGAGGATTGGTGAGATTGGGTGAGCAAATGCAGACCCTTTAAAGCAATAATGCATGGCACCCATTCCATGGGTCCCAGCTCTCCAGGTGGAAGGGAATATTACTACAGCTATAACGTGTACGGGAAACCTAGAGAATGGACACACTGTGAATACGAAAGGTTTCTAAAACTCAACGAAGAGCCCCTCTCCTGGTGCTCGGGTTTGACTTTCCAACTGCTTTCCTATCAATCTCCCAACTTGGAGAGACAGCCCCTTTAAGCTCCTGGTTCGCACAGGTTGCCAATTTGGCAGAGGATGAAAGGGAAGAGGGAGAACCAATGAGAGAGTAGCTGTTAGGCATTTGGATGGGCACATGTCACTCTAATTTCCCGGCAGGAAGAAGAATGAACCAAAGTCTCAGCCACCCACCGGGAACCAGTAGAGGTCCTGAACCAAAAGTTTGGACTTGCGTTCAGCTCACAAAAAACGAGTTGAAAAATGGAGCTCAGGGGCACAGCTATTCACAAACTGGCAGAGTAATCAAGGCCAACTATCGTCCAAAAATCTGTTGAGGGAAGGCAACGAGGCGGACTTGAAAGCGAGGCAGAATAGCAGGAAACAGATTTCAAGAGGTACGTTGGAATCGCCTGTAAAGCACAGGAAGAGGGGCACAACTTCGACAATGATGCACTTGGCCAAAAAGGGCATATGCGTTTTCTCCTGAATATATTCAGGAGAAAACGCATACGCCCTTTTTGGCCAAGCAAGCAAGCGGGCAATGCAAATCTGCACTACAAAGAAGTATCAATTCCCACCGGTCAAAAGGGACATCCAGAAAATGTGTAAAAACCAGAAAGGCAAGACAGGCCCTGGAGAACAGGGAGCCTTGTTATGCTGATGGGCGGGATGTAAGTTGCCAACTGCCTCACTGGAGGAGTGCACTGTGTCCCCTAAAACAAGTAAACAACAGAGCTCCAGAGCCAAGGGCACTTCCAGTCTAGGGAATATACCTTGGGAAAACTGAAAATCCATAAGACAGAGCCACCCCCAAATTGAGGGCTGCACTGCTTACAGGAACCTCAACCTGGGTACACCTGAAATATCCCAGGAAATATAAAAATGGTTCCAAACATTGTGGAACTTACGTACGATGGAATATCCCTCAGCCACGAAATCAGTGTCATAAGACCAGTAGCAGCAAAATGAGTGGATTCAGGTACGATGATTCTAAGTGAAAGAAGTCACACAGGAAAAGAAACGTATCATAAGATATCACTTAGGAAGATCCTGTAAACATGGCTACACATGAACTGAGTTAGGCAAGAGAACAGAGTCTCACATTTAGAAAACACTCTTATGCCTGCTTAAGGGGGAAGGAGAGGTGGGGTGATGCATCAAACCAGAGTTTGATATAAGCACAGGTACCGTTCCAAAAACCAACTATGGAATAGACAAGACCTACACCTTCCTCAGTGAAAGGGACTCAAAACCCCATATTTCCCGCAGAGGAATAGATCTGACTAGTAAGAATCTTAAAACCTATGTATTGATATGTCTCCGTAAGGGAATCAAGTGTGTCTAGACTGGCATAAACATGGCAGCGAGAATCAGCTCAAACCCACTCTAAAAAGGAATTTCAAAAACAGAACAAAGAAACAGGGAAATTCTTTACAATTCCTTCAGGGTCTCTGATGCAACCTGGAATGACCCTATCTACAATGACAGCTGGATGTGGCATAAGGCTGGACACTTGGGACTGAGAGGATTGGTGAGATTGGGTGAGCAAATGCAGACCCTTTAAAGCAATAATGCATGGCACCCATTCCATGGGTCCCAGCTCTCCAGGTGGAAGGGAATATTACTACAGCTATAACGTGTACGGGAAACCTAGAGAATGGACACACTGTGAATACGAAAGGTTTCTAAAACTCAACGAAGAGCCCCTCTCCTGGTGCTCCGGTTTGACTTTCCAACTGCTTTCCTATCAATCTCCCAACTTGGAGAGACAGCCCCTTTAAGCTCCTGGTTCGCACAGGTTGCCAATTTGGCAGAGGATGAAAGGGAAGAGGGAGAACCAATGAGAGAGTAGCTGTTAGGCATTTGGATGGGCACATGTCACTCTAATTTCCCGGCAGGAAGAAGAATGAACCAAAGTCTCAGCCACCCACCGGGAACCAGTAGAGGTCCTGAACCAAAAGTTTGGACTTGCGTTCAGCTCACAAAAAAACGAGTTGAAAAATGGAGCTCAGGGGCACAGCAATTCACAAACTGGCAGAGTAATCAAGGCCAACTATCGTCCAAAAATCTGTTGAGGGAAGGCAACGAGGCGGACTTGAAAGCGAGGCAGAATAGCAGGAAACAGATTTCAAGAGGTATGTTGGAATCGCCTGTAAAGCACAGGAAGAGGGGCACAACTTCGACAATGATGCACTTGGCCAAAAAGGGCATATGCGTTTTCTCCTGAATATATTCAGGAGAAAACGCATACGCCCTTTTTGGCCAAGCAAGCAAGCGGGCAATGCAAATCTGCACTACAAAGAAGTATCACTTCCCACCGGTCAAAGGGGACATCCAGAAAATGTGTAAAAACCAGAAAGGCAAGACAGGCCCTGGAGAACAGGGAGCCTTGTTATGCTGATGGGCGGGATGTAAGTTGCCAACTGCCTCACTGGAGGAGTGCATTGTGTTCCCTAAAACAAGTAAACAACAGAGCTACAGAGCCAAGGGCACTTCCAGTCTAGGGAATATACCTTGGGAAAACTGAAAATCCATAAGTCAGAGCCACCCCCAAATTGAGGGCTGCACTGCTTACAGGAACCTCAACCTGGGTACACCTGAAATATCCCAGGAAATATAAAAATGGTTCCAAACATTGTGGAACTTACGTACGATGGAATATCCCTCAGCCACGAAATCAATGTCATAAGACCAGTAGCAGCAAAATGAGTGGATTCAGGTACGATGATTCTAAGTGAAAGAAGTCACACAGGAAAAGAAACTTATCATAAGATATCACTTAGGAAGATCCAGTAAACATGGCTACACATGAACTGAGTTAGGCAAGAGAACAGAGTCTCACATTTAGAAAACACTCTTATGCCTGCTTAAGGGGGAAGGAGAGGTGGGGTGATGCATCAAACCAGAGTTTGATATAAGCACAGGTACGGTTCCAAAAACCAACTATGGAATAGACAAGACCTACACCTTCCTCAGTGAAAGGGACTCAAAACCCCATATTTCCCGCAGAGGAATAGATCTGGCTAGTAAGAATCTTAAAACCTATGTATTGATATGTCTCCATAAGGGAATCAAGTGTGTCTAGACTGGCATAAACATGGCAGTGAGAATCAGCTCAAACCCACTCTAAAAAGGAAATACAAAAACAGAACAAAGAAACAGGGAAATTCTTTACAATTCCTTCAGGGTCTCTGATGCAACCTGGAATGACCCTATCTACAATGACAGCTGGATGTGGCATAAGGCTGGACACTTGGGACTGAGAGGATTGGTGAGATTGGGTGAGCAAATGCAGACCCTTTAAAGCAATAATGCATGGCACCCATTCCATGGGTCCCAGCTCTCCAGGTGGAAGGGAATATTACTACAGCTATAACGTGTACGGGAAACCTAGAGAATGGACACACTGTGAATACGAAAGGTTTCTAAAACTCAACGAAGAGCCCCTCTCCTGGTGCTCCGGTTTGACTTTCCAACTGCTTTCCTATCAATCTCCCAACTTGGAGAGACAGCCCCTTTAAGCTCCTGGTTCGCACAGGTTGCCAATTTGGCAGAGGATGAAAGGGAAGAGGGAGAACCAATGAGAGAGTAGCTGTTAGGCATTTGGATGGGCACATGTCACTCTAATTTCCCGGCAGGAAGAAGAATGAACCAAAGTCTCAGCCACCCACCGGGAACCAGTAGAGGTCCTGAACCAAAAGTTTGGACTTGCGTTCAGCTCACAAAAAAACGAGTTGAAAAATGGAGCTCAGGGGCACAGCAATTCACAAACTGGCAGAGTAATCAAGGCCAACTATCGTCCAAAAATCTGTTGAGGGAAGGCAACGAGGCGGACTTGAAAGCGAGGCAGAATAGCAGGAAACAGATTTCAAGAGGTATGTTGGAATCGCCTGTAAAGCACAGGAAGAGGGGCACAACTTCGACAATGATGCACTTGGCCAAAAAGGGCATATGCGTTTTCTCCTGAATATATTCAGGAGAAAACGCATACGCCCTTTTTGGCCAAGCAAGCAAGCGGGCAATGCAAATCTGCACTACAAAGAAGTATCACTTCCCACCGGTCAAAGGGGACATCCAGAAAATGTGTAAAAACCAGAAAGGCAAGACAGGCCCTGGAGAACAGGGAGCCTTGTTATGCTGATGGGCGGGATGTAAGTTGCCAACTGCCTCACTGGAGGAGTGCATTGTGTTCCCTAAAACAAGTAAACAACAGAGCTACAGAGCCAAGGGCACTTCCAGTCTAGGGAATATACCTTGGGAAAACTGAAAATCCATAAGTCAGAGCCACCCCCAAATTGAGGGCTGCACTGCTTACAGGAACCTCAACCTGGGTACACCTGAAATATCCCAGGAAATATAAAAATGGTTCCAAACATTGTGGAACTTACGTACGATGGAATATCCCTCAGCCACGAAATCAATGTCATAAGACCAGTAGCAGCAAAATGAGTGGATTCAGGTACGATGATTCTAAGTGAAAGAAGTCACACAGGAAAAGAAACTTATCATAAGATATCACTTAGGAAGATCCAGTAAACATGGCTACACATGAACTGAGTTAGGCAAGAGAACAGAGTCTCACATTTAGAAAACACTCTTATGCCTGCTTAAGGGGGAAGGAGAGGTGGGGTGATGCATCAAACCAGAGTTTGATATAAGCACAGGTACGGTTCCAAAAACCAACTATGGAATAGACAAGACCTACACCTTCCTCAGTGAAAGGGACTCAAAACCCCATATTTCCCGCAGAGGAATAGATCTGGCTAGTAAGAATCTTAAAACCTATGTATTGATATGTCTCCATAAGGGAATCAAGTGTGTCTAGACTGGCATAAACATGGCAGTGAGAATCAGCTCAAACCCACTCTAAAAAGGAAATACAAAAACAGAACAAAGAAACAGGGAAATTCTTTACAATTCCTTCAGGGTCTCTGATGCAACCTGGAATGACCCTATCTACAATGACAGCTGGATGTGGCATAAGGCTGGACACTTGGGACTGAGAGGATTGGTGAGATTGGGTGAGCAAATGCAGACCCTTTAAAGCAATAATGCATGGCACCCATTCCATGGGTCCCAGCTCTCCAGGTGGAAGGGAATATTACTACAGCTATAACGTGTACGGGAAACCTAGAGAATGGACACACTGTGAATACGAAAGGTTTCTAAAACTCAACGAAGAGCCCCTCTCCTGGTGCTCCGGTTTGACTTTCCAACTGCTTTCCTATCAATCTCCCAACTTGGAGAGACAGCCCCTTTAAGCTCCTGGTTCGCACAGGTTGCCAATTTGGCAGAGGATGAAAGGGAAGAGGGAGAACCAATGAGAGAGTAGCTGTTAGGCATTTGGATGGGCACATGTCACTCTAATTTCCCGGCAGGAAGAAGAATGAACCAAAGTCTCAGCCACCCACCGGGAACCAGTAGAGGTCCTGAACCAAAAGTTTGGACTTGCGTTCAGCTCACAAAAAAACGAGTTGAAAAATGGAGCTCAGGGGCACAGCAATTCACAAACTGGCAGAGTAATCAAGGCCAACTATCGTCCAAAAATCTGTTGAGGGAAGGCAACGAGGCGGACTTGAAAGCGAGGCAGAATAGCAGGAAACAGATTTCAAGAGGTATGTTGGAATCGCCTGTAAAGCACAGGAAGAGGGGCACAACTTCGACAATGATGCACTTGGCCAAAAAGGGCATATGCGTTTTCTCCTGAATATATTCAGGAGAAAACGCATACGCCCTTTTTGGCCAAGCAAGCAAGCGGGCAATGCAAATCTGCACTACAAAGAAGTATCACTTCCCACCGGTCAAAGGGGACATCCAGAAAATGTGTAAAAACCAGAAAGGCAAGACAGGCCCTGGAGAACAGGGAGCCTTGTTATGCTGATGGGCGGGATGTAAGTTGCCAACTGCCTCACTGGAGGAGTGCATTGTGTTCCCTAAAACAAGTAAACAACAGAGCTACAGAGCCAAGGGCACTTCCAGTCTAGGGAATATACCTTGGGAAAACTGAAAATCCATAAGTCAGAGCCACCCCCAAATTGAGGGCTGCACTGCTTACAGGAACCTCAACCTGGGTACACCTGAAATATCCCAGGAAATATAAAAATGGTTCCAAACATTGTGGAACTTACGTACGATGGAATATCCCTCAGCCACGAAATCAATGTCATAAGACCAGTAGCAGCAAAATGAGTGGATTCAGGTACGATGATTCTAAGTGAAAGAAGTCACACAGGAAAAGAAACTTATCATAAGATATCACTTAGGAAGATCCAGTAAACATGGCTACACATGAACTGAGTTAGGCAAGAGAACAGAGTCTCACATTTAGAAAACACTCTTATGCCTGCTTAAGGGGGAAGGAGAGGTGGGGTGATGCATCAAACCAGAGTTTGATATAAGCACAGGTACGGTTCCAAAAACCAACTATGGAATAGACAAGACCTACACCTTCCTCAGTGAAAGGGACTCAAAACCCCATATTTCCCGCAGAGGAATAGATCTGGCTAGTAAGAATCTTAAAACCTATGTATTGATATGTCTCCATAAGGGAATCAAGTGTGTCTAGACTGGCATAAACATGGCAGTGAGAATCAGCTCAAACCCACTCTAAAAAGGAAATACAAAAACAGAACAAAGAAACAGGGAAATTCTTTACAATTCCTTCAGGGTCTCTGATGCAACCTGGAATGACCCTATCTACAATGACAGCTGGATGTGGCATAAGGCTGGACACTTGGGACTGAGAGGATTGGTGAGATTGGGTGAGCAAATGCAGACCCTTTAAAGCAATAATGCATGGCACCCATTCCATGGGTCCCAGCTCTCCAGGTGGAAGGGAATATTACTACAGCTATAACGTGTATGGGAAACCTAGAGAATGGACACACTGTGAATACGAAAGGTTTCTAAAACTCAACGAAGAGCCCCTCTCCTGGTGCTCGGGTTTGACTTTCCAACTGCTTTCCTATCAATCTCCCAACTTGGAGAGACAGCCCCTTTAAGCTCCTGTTTCGCACAGGTTGCCAATTTGGCAGAGGATGAAAGGGAAGAGGGAGAACCAATGAGAGAGTAGCTGTTAGGCATTTGGATGGGCACATGTCACTCTAATTTCCCGGCAGGAAGAAGAATGAACCAAAGTCTCAGCCACCCACCGGGAACCAGTAGAGTTCCTGAACCAAAAGTTTGGACTTGCGTTCAGCTCACAAAAAAACGAGTTGAAAAATGGAGCTCAGGGGCACAGCAATTCACAAACTGGCAGAGTAATCAAGGCCAACTATCGTCCAAAAATCTGTTGAGGGAAGGCAACGAGGCGGACTTGAAAGCGAGGCAGAATAGCAGGAAACAGATTTCAAGAGGTACGTTGGAATCGCCTGTAAAGCACAGGAAGAGGGGCACAACTTCGACAATGATGCACTTGCCCAAAAAGGGCGTATGCGTTTTCTCCTGAATATATTCAGGAGAAAACGCATACACCCTTTTTGGCCAAGCAAGCAAGCGGGCAATGCAAATCTGCACTACAAAGAAGTATCACTTCCCACCGGTCAAAGGGGACATCCAGAAAATGTGTAAAAACCAGAAAGGCAAGACAGGCCCTGGAGAACAGGGAGCCTTGTTATGCTGATGGGCGGGATGTAAGTTGCCAACTGCCTCACTGGAGGAGTGCATTGTGTTCCCTAAATCAAGTAAACAACAGAGCTACAGAGCCAAGGGCACTTCCAGTCTAGGGAATATACCTTGGGAAAACTGAAAATCCATAAGACAGAGCCACCCCCAAATTGAGGGCTGCACTGCTTACAGGAACCTCAACCTGGGTACACCTGAAATATCCCAGGAAATATAAAAATGGTTCCAAACATTGTGGAACTTACGTACGATGGAATATCCCTCAGCCACGAAATCAATGTCATAAGACCAGTAGCAGCAAAATGAGTGGATTCAGGTACGATGATTCTAAGTGAAAGAAGTCACACAGGAAAAGAAACTTATCATAAGATATCACTTAGGAAGATCCTGTAAACATGGCTACACATGAACTGAGTTAGGCAAGAGAACAGAGTCTCACATTTAGAAAACACTCTTATGCCTGCTTAAGGGGGAAGGAGAGGTGGGGTGATGCATCAAAACAGAGTTTGATATAAGCACAGGTACCATTCCAAAAACCAACTATGGAATAGACAAGACCTCCACCTTCCTCAGTGAAAGGGACTCAAAACCCCATATTTCCCGCAGAGGAATAGATCTGACTAGTAAGAATCTTAAAACCTATGTATTGATATGTCTCCGTAAGGGAATCAAGTGTGTCTAGACTGGCATAAACATGGCCGCGAGAATCAGCTCAAACCCACTCTAAAAAGGAATTTCAAAAACAGAACAAAGAAACAGGGAAATTCTTTACAATTCCTTCAGGGTCTCTGATGCAACCTGGAATGACCCTATCTACAATGACAGCTGGATGTGGCATAAGGCTGGACACTTGGGACTGAGAGGATTGGTGAGATTGGGTGAGCAAATGCAGACCCTTTAAAGCAATAATGCATGGCACCCATTCCATGGGTCCCAGCTCTCCAGGTGGAAGGGAATATTACTACAGCTATAACGTGTATGGGAAACCTAGAGAATGGACACACTGTGAATACGAAAGGTTTCTAAAACTCAACGAAGAGCCCCTCTCCTGGTGCTCGGGTTTGACTTTCCAACTGCTTTCCTATCAATCTCCCAACTTGGAGAGACAGCCCCTTTAAGCTCCTGTTTCGCACAGGTTGCCAATTTGGCAGAGGATGAAAGGGAAGAGGGAGAACCAATGAGAGAGTAGCTGTTAGGCATTTGGATGGGCACATGTCACTCTAATTTCCCGGCAGGAAGAAGAATGAACCAAAGTCTCAGCCACCCACCGGGAACCAGTATAGGTCCTGAACCAAAAGTTTGGACTTGCGTTCAGCTCACAAAAAACGAGTTGAAAAATGGAGCTCAGGGGCACAGCAATTCACAAACTGGCAGAGTAATCAAGGCCAACTATCGTCCAAAAATCTGTTGAGGGAAGGCAACGAGGCGGACTTGAAAGCGAGGCAGAATAGCAGGAAACAGATTTCAAGAGGTACGTTGGAATCGCCTGTAAAGCACAGGAAGAGGGGCACAACTTCGACAATGATGCACTTGGCCAAAAAGGGCATATGCGTTTTCTCCTGAATATATTCAGGAGAAAACGCATACGCCCTTTTTGGCCAAGCAAGCAAGCGGGCAATGCAAATCTGCACTACAAAGAAGTATCACTTCCCACCGGTCAAAAGGGACATCCAGAAAATGTGTAAAAACCAGAAAGGCAAGACAGGCCCTGGAGAACAGGGAGCCTTGTTATGCTGATGGGCGGGATGTAAGTTGCCAACTGCCTCACTGGAGGAGTGCACTGTGTCCCCTAAAACAAGTAAACAACAGAGCTCCAGAGCCAAGGGCACTTCCAGTCTAGGGAATATACCTTGGGAAAACTGAAAATCCATAAGACAGAGCCACCCCCAAATTGAGGGCTGCACTGCTTACAGGAACCTCAACCTGGGTACACCTGAAATATCCCAGGAAATATAAAAATGGTTCCAAACATTGTGGAACTTACGTACGATGGAATATCCCTCAGCCACGAAATCAATGTCATAAGACCAGTAGCAGCAAAATGAGTGGATTCAGGTACGATGATTCTAAGTGAAAGAAGTCACACAGGAAAAGAAACGTATCATAAGATATCACTTAGGAAGATCCTGTAAACATGGCTACACATGAACTGAGTTAGGCAAGAGAACAGAGTCTCACATTTAGAAAACACTCTTATGCCTGCTTAAGGGGGAAGGAGAGGTGGGGTGATGCATCAAACCAGAGTTTGATATAAGCACAGGTACCGTTCCAAAAACCAACTATGGAATAGACAAGACCTACACCTTCCTCAGTGAAAGGGACTCAAAACCCCATATTTCCCGCAGAGGAATAGATCTGACTAGTAAGAATCTTAAAACCTATGTATTGATATGTCTCCGTAAGGGAATCAAGTGTGTCTAGACTGGCATAAACATGGCCGCGAGAATCAGCTCAAACCCACTCTAAAAAGGAATTTCAAAAACAGAACAAAGAAACAGGGAAATTCTTTACAATTCCTTCAGGGTCTCTGATGCAACCTGGAATGACCCTATCTACAATGACAGCTGGATGTGGCATAAGGCTGGACACTTGGGACTGAGAGGATTGGTGAGATTGGGTGAGCAAATGCAGACCCTTTAAAGCAATAATGCATGGCACCCATTCCATGGGTCCCAGCTCTCCAGGTGGAAGGGAATATTACTACAGCTATAACGTGTACGGGAAACCTAGAGAATGGACACACTGTGAATACGAAAGGTTTCTAAAACTCAACGAAGAGCCCCTCTCCTGGTGCTCCGGTTTGACTTTCCAACTGCTTTCCTATCAATCTCCCAACTTGGAGAGACAGCCCCTTTAAGCTCCTGGTTCGCACAGGTTGCCAATTTGGCAGAGGATGAAAGGGAAGAGGGAGAACCAATGAGAGAGTAGCTGTTAGGCATTTGGATGGGCACATGTCACTCTAATTTCCCGGCAGGAAGAAGAATGAACCAAAGTCTCAGCCACCCACCGGGAACCAGTAGAGGTCCTGAACCAAAAGTTTGGACTTGCGTTCAGCTCACAAAAAAACGAGTTGAAAAATGGAGCTCAGGGGCACAGCAATTCACAAACTGGCAGAGTAATCAAGGCCAACTATCGTCCAAAAATCTGTTGAGGGAAGGCAACGAGGCGGACTTGAAAGCGAGGCAGAATAGCAGGAAACAGATTTCAAGAGGTATGTTGGAATCGCCTGTAAAGCACAGGAAGAGGGGCACAACTTCGACAATGATGCACTTGGCCAAAAAGGGCGTATGCGTTTTCTCCTGAATATATTCAGGAGAAAACGCATACGCCCTTTTTGGCCAAGCAAGCAAGCGGGCAATGCAAATCTGCACTACAAAGAAGTATCACTTCCCACCGGTCAAAGGGGACATCCAGAAAATGTGTAAAAACCAGAAAGGCAAGACAGGCCCTGGAGAACAGGGAGCCTTGTTATGCTGATGGGCGGGATGTAAGTTGCCAACTGCCTCACTGGAGGAGTGCATTGTGTTCCCTAAAACAAGTAAACAACAGAGCTACAGAGCCAAGGGCACTTCCAGTCTAGGGAATATACCTTGGGAAAACTGAAAATCCATAAGTCAGAGCCACCCCCAAATTGAGGGCTGCACTGCTTACAGGAACCTCAACCTGGGTACACCTGAAATATCCCAGGAAATATAAAAATGGTTCCAAACATTGTGGAACTTACGTACGATGGAATATCCCTCAGCCACGAAATCAATGTCATAAGACCAGTAGCAGCAAAATGAGTGGATTCAGGTACGATGATTCTAAGTGAAAGAAGTCACACAGGAAAAGAAACTTATCATAAGATATCACTTAGGAAGATCCAGTAAACATGGCTACACATGAACTGAGTTAGGCAAGAGAACAGAGTCTCACATTTAGAAAACACTCTTATGCCTGCTTAAGGGGGAAGGAGAGGTGGGGTGATGCATCAAACCAGAGTTTGATATAAGCACAGGTACCGTTCCAAAAACCAACTATGGAATAGACAAGACCTCCACCTTCCTCAGTGAAAGGGACTCAAAACCCCATATTTCCCGCAGAGGAATAGATCTGGCTAGTAAGAATCTTAAAACCTATGTATTGATATGTCTCCATAAGGGAATCAAGTGTGTCTAGACAGGCATAAACATGGCAGTGAGAATCAGCTCAAACCCACTCTAAAAAGGAAATACAAAAACAGAACAAAGAAACAGGGAAATTCTTTACAATTCCTTCAGGGTCTCTGATGCAACCTGGAATGACCCTATCTACAATGACAGCTGGATGTGGCATAAGGCTGGACACTTGGGACTGAGAGGATTGGTGAGATTGGGTGAGCAAATGCAGACCCTTTAAAGCAATAATGCATGGCACCCATTCCATGGGTCCCAGCTCTCCAGGTGGAAGGGAATATTACTACAGCTATAACGTGTATGGGAAACCTAGAGAATGGACACACTGTGAATACGAAAGGTTTCTAAAACTCAACGAAGAGCCCCTCTCCTGGTGCTCGGGTTTGACTTTCCAACTGCTTTCCTATCAATCTCCCAACTTGGAGAGACAGCCCCTTTAAGCTCCTGTTTCGCACAGGTTGCCAATTTGGCAGAGGATGAAAGGGAAGAGGGAGAACCAATGAGAGAGTAGCTGTTAGGCATTTGGATGGGCACATGTCACTCTAATTTCCCGGCAGGAAGAAGAATGAACCAAAGTCTCAGCCACCCACCGGGAACCAGTATAGGTCCTGAACCAAAAGTTTGGACTTGCGTTCAGCTCACAAAAAACGAGTTGAAAAATGGAGCTCAGGGGCACAGCAATTCACAAACTGGCAGAGTAATCAAGGCCAACTATCGTCCAAAAATCTGTTGAGGGAAGGCAACGAGGCGGACTTGAAAGCGAGGCAGAATAGCAGGAAACAGATTTCAAGAGGTACGTTGGAATCGCCTGTAAAGCACAGGAAGAGGGGCACAACTTCGACAATGATGCACTTGGCCAAAAAGGGCATATGCGTTTTCTCCTGAATATATTCAGGAGAAAACGCATACGCCCTTTTTGGCCAAGCAAGCAAGCGGGCAATGCAAATCTGCACTACAAAGAAGTATCACTTCCCACCGGTCAAAAGGGACATCCAGAAAATGTGTAAAAACCAGAAAGGCAAGACAGGCCCTGGAGAACAGGGAGCCTTGTTATGCTGATGGGCGGGATGTAAGTTGCCAACTGCCTCACTGGAGGAGTGCACTGTGTCCCCTAAAACAAGTAAACAACAGAGCTCCAGAGCCAAGGGCACTTCCAGTCTAGGGAATATACCTTGGGAAAACTGAAAATCCATAAGACAGAGCCACCCCCAAATTGAGGGCTGCACTGCTTACAGGAACCTCAACCTGGGTACACCTGAAATATCCCAGGAAATATAAAAATGGTTCCAAACATTGTGGAACTTACGTACGATGGAATATCCCTCAGCCACGAAATCAATGTCATAAGACCAGTAGCAGCAAAATGAGTGGATTCAGGTACGATGATTCTAAGTGAAAGAAGTCACACAGGAAAAGAAACGTATCATAAGATATCACTTAGGAAGATCCTGTAAACATGGCTACACATGAACTGAGTTAGGCAAGAGAACAGAGTCTCACATTTAGAAAACACTCTTATGCCTGCTTAAGGGGGAAGGAGAGGTGGGGTGATGCATCAAACCAGAGTTTGATATAAGCACAGGTACCGTTCCAAAAACCAACTATGGAATAGACAAGACCTACACCTTCCTCAGTGAAAGGGACTCAAAACCCCATATTTCCCGCAGAGGAATAGATCTGACTAGTAAGAATCTTAAAACCTATGTATTGATATGTCTCCGTAAGGGAATCAAGTGTGTCTAGACTGGCATAAACATGGCAGCGAGAATCAGCTCAAACCCACTCTAAAAAGGAATTTCAAAAACAGAACAAAGAAACAGGGAAATTCTTTACAATTCCTTCAGGGTCTCTGATGCAACCTGGAATGACCCTATCTACAATGACAGCTGGATGTGGCATAAGGCTGGACACTTGGGACTGAGAGGATTGGTGAGATTGGGTGAGCAAATGCAGACCCTTTAAAGCAATAATGCATGGCACCCATTCCATGGGTCCCAGCTCTCCAGGTGGAAGGGAATATTACTACAGCTATAACGTGTACGGGAAACCTAGAGAATGGACACACTGTGAATACGAAAGGTTTCTAAAACTCAACGAAGAGCCCCTCTCCTGGTGCTCCGGTTTGACTTTCCAACTGCTTTCCTATCAATCTCCCAACTTGGAGAGACAGCCCCTTTAAGCTCCTGTTTCGCACAGGTTGCCAATTTGGCAGAGGATGAAAGGGAAGAGGGAGAACCAATGAGAGAGTAGCTGTTAGGCATTTGGATGGGCACATGTCACTCTAATTTCCCGGCAGGAAGAAGAATGAACCAAAGTCTCAGCCACCCACCGGGAACCAGTATAGGTCCTGAACCAAAAGTTTGGACTTGCGTTCAGCTCACAAAAAACGAGTTGAAAAATGGAGCTCAGGGGCACAGCAATTCACAAACTGGCAGAGTAATCAAGGCCAACTATCGTCCAAAAATCTGTTGAGGGAAGGCAACGAGGCGGACTTGAAAGCGAGGCAGAATAGCAGGAAACAGATTTCAAGAGGTACGTTGGAATCGCCTGTAAAGCACAGGAAGAGGGGCACAACTTCGACAATGATGCACTTGGCCAAAAAGGGCATATGCGTTTTCTCCTGAATATATTCAGGAGAAAACGCATACGCCCTTTTTGGCCAAGCAAGCAAGCGGGCAATGCAAATCTGCACTACAAAGAAGTATCACTTCCCACCGGTCAAAAGGGACATCCAGAAAATGTGTAAAAACCAGAAAGGCAAGACAGGCCCTGGAGAACAGGGAGCCTTGTTATGCTGATGGGCGGGATGTAAGTTGCCAACTGCCTCACTGGAGGAGTGCACTGTGTCCCCTAAAACAAGTAAACAACAGAGCTCCAGAGCCAAGGGCACTTCCAGTCTAGGGAATATACCTTGGGAAAACTGAAAATCCATAAGACAGAGCCACCCCCAAATTGAGGGCTGCACTGCTTACAGGAACCTCAACCTGGGTACACCTGAAATATCCCAGGAAATATAAAAATGGTTCCAAACATTGTGGAACTTACGTACGATGGAATATCCCTCAGCCACGAAATCAATGTCATAAGACCAGTAGCAGCAAAATGAGTGGATTCAGGTACGATGATTCTAAGTGAAAGAAGTCACACAGGAAAAGAAACGTATCATAAGATATCACTTAGGAAGATCCTGTAAACATGGCTACACATGAACTGAGTTAGGCAAGAGAACAGAGTCTCACATTTAGAAAACACTCTTATGCCTGCTTAAGGGGGAAGGAGAGGTGGGGTGATGCATCAAACCAGAGTTTGATATAAGCACAGGTACCGTTCCAAAAACCAACTATGGAATAGACAAGACCTACACCTTCCTCAGTGAAAGGGACTCAAAACCCCATATTTCCCGCAGAGGAATAGATCTGACTAGTAAGAATCTTAAAACCTATGTATTGATATGTCTCCGTAAGGGAATCAAGTGTGTCTAGACTGGCATAAACATGGCAGCGAGAATCAGCTCAAACCCACTCTAAAAAGGAATTTCAAAAACAGAACAAAGAAACAGGGAAATTCTTTACAATTCCTTCAGGGTCTCTGATGCAACCTGGAATGACCCTATCTACAATGACAGCTGGATGTGGCATAAGGCTGGACACTTGGGACTGAGAGGATTGGTGAGATTGGGTGAGCAAATGCAGACCCTTTAAAGCAATAATGCATGGCACCCATTCCATGGGTCCCAGCTCTCCAGGTGGAAGGGAATATTACTACAGCTATAACGTGTACGGGAAACCTAGAGAATGGACACACTGTGAATACGAAAGGTTTCTAAAACTCAACGAAGAGCCCCTCTCCTGGTGCTCCGGTTTGACTTTCCAACTGCTTTCCTATCAATCTCCCAACTTGGAGAGACAGCCCCTTTAAGCTCCTGGTTCGCACAGGTTGCCAATTTGGCAGAGGATGAAAGGGAAGAGGGAGAACCAATGAGAGAGTAGCTGTTAGGCATTTGGATGGGCACATGTCACTCTAATTTCCCGGCAGGAAGAAGAATGAACCAAAGTCTCAGCCACCCACCGGGAACCAGTAGAGGTCCTGAACCAAAAGTTTGGACTTGCGTTCAGCTCACAAAAAAACGAGTTGAAAAATGGAGCTCAGGGGCACAGCAATTCACAAACTGGCAGAGTAATGAAGGCCAACTATCGTCCAAAAATCTGTTGAGGGAAGGCAACGAGGCGGACTTGAAAGCGAGGCAGAATAGCAGGAAACAGATTTCAAGAGGTATGTTGGAATCGCCTGTAAAGCACAGGAAGAGGGGCACAACTTCGACAATGATGCACTTGGCCAAAAAGGGCGTATGCGTTTTCTCCTGAATATATTCAGGAGAAAACGCATACGCCCTTTTTGGCCAAGCAAGCAAGCGGGCAATGCAAATCTGCACTACAAAGAAGTATCACTTCCCACCGGTCAAAGGGGACATCCAGAAAATGTGTAAAAACCAGAAAGGCAAGACAGGCCCTGGAGAACAGGGAGCCTTGTTATGCTGATGGGCGGGATGTAAGTTGCCAACTGCCTCACTGGAGGAGTGCATTGTGTTCCCTAAAACAAGTAAACAACAGAGCTACAGAGCCAAGGGCACTTCCAGTCTAGGGAATATACCTTGGGAAAACTGAAAATCCATAAGTCAGAGCCACCCCCAAATTGAGGGCTGCACTGCTTACAGGAACCTCAACCTGGGTACACCTGAAATATCCCAGGAAATATAAAAATGGTTCCAAACATTGTGGAACTTACGTACGATGGAATATCCCTCAGCCACGAAATCAATGTCATAAGACCAGTAGCAGCAAAATGAGTGGATTCAGGTACGATGATTCTAAGTGAAAGAAGTCACACAGGAAAAGAAACTTATCATAAGATATCACTTAGGAAGATCCAGTAAACATGGCTACACATGAACTGAGTTAGGCAAGAGAACAGAGTCTCACATTTAGAAAACACTCTTATGCCTGCTTAAGGGGGAAGGAGAGGTGGGGTGATGCATCAAACCAGAGTTTGATATAAGCACAGGTACCGTTCCAAAAACCAACTATGGAATAGTCAAGACCTACACCTTCCTCAGTGAAAGGGACTCAAAACCCCATATTTCCCGCAGAGGAATAGATCTGGCTAGTAAGAATCTTAAAACCTATGTATTGATATGTCTCCATAAGGGAATCAAGTGTGTCTAGACTGGCATAAACATGGCCGCGAGAATCAGCTCAAACCCACTCTAAAAAGGAATTTCAAAAACAGAACAAAGAAACAGGGAAATTCTTTACAATTCCTTCAGGGTCTCTGATGCAACCTGGAATGACCCTATCTACAATGACAGCTGGATGTGGCATAAGGCTGGACACTTGGGACTGAGAGGATTGGTGAGATTGGGTGAGCAAATGCAGACCCTTTAAAGCAATAATGCATGGCACCCATTCCATGGGTCCCAGCTCTCCAGGTGGAAGGGAATATTACTACAGCTATAACGTGTACGGGAAACCTAGAGAATGGACACACTGTGAATACGAAAGGTTTCTAAAACTCAACGAAGAGCCCCTCTCCTGGTGCTCCGGTTTGACTTTCCAACTGCTTTCCTATCAATCTCCCAACTTGGAGAGACAGCCCCTTTAAGCTCCTGGTTCGCACAGGTTGCCAATTTGGCAGAGGATGAAAGGGAAGAGGGAGAACCAATGAGAGAGTAGCTGTTAGGCATTTGGATGGGCACATGTCACTCTAATTTCCCGGCAGGAAGAAGAATGAACCAAAGTCTCAGCCACCCACCGGGAACCAGTAGAGGTCCTGAACCAAAAGTTTGGACTTGCGTTCAGCTCACAAAAAACGAGTTGAAAAATGGAGCTCAGGGGCACAGCAATTCACAAACTGGCAGAGTAATCAAGGCCAACTATCGTCCAAAAATCTGTTGAGGGAAGGCAACGAGGCGGACTTGAAAGCGAGGCAGAATAGCAGGAAACAGATTTCAAGAGGTACGTTGGAATCGCCTGTAAAGCACAGGAAGAGGGGCACAACTTCGACAATGATGCACTTGGCCAAAAAGGGCATATGCGTTTTCTCCTGAATATATTCAGGAGAAAACGCATACGCCCTTTTTGGCCAAGCAAGCAAGCGGGCAATGCAAATCTGCACTACAAAGAAGTATCACTTCCCACCGGTCAAAAGGGACATCCAGAAAATGTGTAAAAACCAGAAAGGCAAGACAGGCCCTGGAGAACAGGGAGCCTTGTTATGCTGATGGGCGGGATGTAAGTTGCCAACTGCCTCACTGGAGGAGTGCACTGTGTCCCCTAAAACAAGTAAACAACAGAGCTACAGAGCCAAGGGCACTTCCAGTCTAGGGAATATACCTTGGGAAAACTGAAAATCCATAAGACAGAGCCACCCCCAAATTGAGGGCTGCACTGCTTACAGGAACCTCAACCTGGGTACACCTGAAATATCCCAGGAAATATAAAAATGGTTCCAAACATTGTGGAACTTACGTACGATGGAATATCCCTCAGCCACGAAATCAATGTCATAAGACCAGTAGCAGCAAAATGAGTGGATTCAGGTACGATGATTCTAAGTGAAAGAAGTCACACAGGAAAAGAAACGTATCATAAGATATCACTTAGGAAGATCCTGTAAACATGGCTACACATGAACTGAGTTAGGCAAGAGAACAGAGTCTCACATTTAGAAAACACTCTTATGCCTGCTTAAGGGGGAAGGAGAGGTGGGGTGATGCATCAAACCAGAGTTTGATATAAGCACAGGTACCGTTCCAAAAACCAACTATGGAATAGACAAGACCTACACCTTCCTCAGTGAAAGGGACTCAAAACCCCATATTTCCCGCAGAGGAATAGATCTGACTAGTAAGAATCTTGAAACCTATGTATTGATATGTCTCCGTAAGGGAATCAAGTGTGTCTAGACTGGCATAAACATGGCAGCGAGAATCAGCTCAAACCCACTCTAAAAAGGAATTTCAAAAACAGAACAAAGAAACAGGGAAATTCTTTACAATTCCTTCAGGGTCTCTGATGCAACCTGGAATGACCCTATCTACAATGACAGCTGGATGTGGCATAAGGCTGGACACTTGGGACTGAGAGGATTGGTGAGATTGGGTGAGCAAATGCAGACCCTTTAAAGCAATAATGCATGGCACCCATTCCATGGGTCCCAGCTCTCCAGGTGGAAGGGAATATTACTACAGCTATAACGTGTACGGGAAACCTAGAGAATGGACACACTGTGAATACGAAAGGTTTCTAAAACTCAACGAAGAGCCCCTCTCCTGGTGCTCCGGTTTGACTTTCCAACTGCTTTCCTATCAATCTCCCAACTTGGAGAGACAGCCCCTTTAAGCTCCTGGTTCGCACAGGTTGCCAATTTGGCAGAGGATGAAAGGGAAGAGGGAGAACCAATGAGAGAGTAGCTGTTAGGCATTTGGATGGGCACATGTCACTCTAATTTCCCGGCAGGAAGAAGAATGAACCAAAGTCTCAGCCACCCACCGGGAACCAGTAGAGGTCCTGAACCAAAAGTTTGGACTTGCGTTCAGCTCACAAAAAAACGAGTTGAAAAATGGAGCTCAGGGGCACAGCAATTCACAAACTGGCAGAGTAATCAAGGCCAACTATCGTCCAAAAATCTGTTGAGGGAAGGCAACGAGGCGGACTTGAAAGCGAGGCAGAATAGCAGGAAACAGATTTCAAGAGGTACGTTGGAATCGCCTGTAAAGCACAGGAAGAGGGGCACAACTTCGACAATGATGCACTTGGCCAAAAAGGGCGTATGCGTTTTCTCCTGAATATATTCAGGAGAAAACGCATACGCCCTTTTTGGCCAAGCAAGCAAGCGGGCAATGCAAATCTGCACTACAAAGAAGTATCACTTCCCACCGGTCAAAGGGGACATCCAGAAAATGTGTAAAAACCAGAAAGGCAAGACAGGCCCTGGAGAACAGGGAGCCTTGTTATGCTGATGGGCGGGATGTAAGTTGCCAACTGCCTCACTGGAGGAGTGCATTGTGTTCCCTAAAACAAGTAAACAACAGAGCTACAGAGCCAAGGGCACTTCCAGTCTAGGGAATATACCTTGGGAAAACTGAAAATCCATAAGACAGAGCCACCCCCAAATTGAGGGCTGCACTGCTTACAGGAACCTCAACCTGGGTACACCTGAAATATCCCAGGAAATATAAAAATGGTTCCAAACATTGTGGAACTTACGTACGATGGAATATCCCTCAGCCACGAAATCAATGTCATAAGACCAGTAGCAGCAAAATGAGTGGATTCAGGTACGATGATTCTAAGTGAAAGAAGTCACACAGGAAAAGAAACTTATCATAAGATATCACTTAGGAAGATCCTGTAAACATGGCTACACATGAACTGAGTTAGGCAAGAGAACAGAGTCTCACATTTAGAAAACACTCTTATGCCTGCTTAAGGGGGAAGGAGAGGTGGGCTGATGCATCAAACCAGAGTTTGATATAAGCACAGGTACCGTTCCAAAAACCAACTATGGAATAGACAAGACCTACACCTTCCTCAGTGAAAGGGACTCAAAACCCCATATTTCCCGCAGAGGAATAGATCTGGCTAGTAAGAATCTTAAAACCTATGTATTGATATGTCTCCGTAAGGGAATCAAGTGTGTCTAGACTGGCATAAACATGGCAGCGAGAATCAGCTCAAACCCACTCTAAAAAGGAATTTCAAAAACAGAACAAAGAAACAGGGAAATTCTTTACAATTCCTTCAGGGTCTCTGATGCAACCTGGAATGACCCTATCTACAATGACAGCTGGATGTGGCATAAGGCTGGACACTTGGGACTGAGAGGATTGGTGAGATTGGGTGAGCAAATGCAGACCCTTTAAAGCAATAATGCATGGCACCCATTCCATGGGTCCCAGCTCTCCAGGTGGAAGGGAATATTACTACAGCTATAACGTGTACGGGAAACCTAGAGAATGGACACACTGTGAATACGAAAGGTTTCTAAAACTCAACGAAGAGCCCCTCTCCTGGTGCTCCGGTTTGACTTTCCAACTGCTTTCCTATCAATCTCCCAACTTGGAGAGACAGCCCCTTTAAGCTCCTGGTTCGCACAGGTTGCCAATTTGGCAGAGGATGAAAGGGAAGAGGGAGAACCAATGAGAGAGTAGCTGTTAGGCATTTGGATGGGCACATGTCACTCTAATTTCCCGGCAGGAAGAAGAATGAACCAAAGTCTCAGCCACCCACCGGGAACCAGTAGAGGTCCTGAACCAAAAGTTTGGACTTGCGTTCAGCTCACAAAAAAACGAGTTGAAAAATGGAGCTCAGGGGCACAGCAATTCACAAACTGGCAGAGTAATCAAGGCCAACTATCGTCCAAAAATCTGTTGAGGGAAGGCAACGAGGCGGACTTGAAAGCGAGGCAGAATAGCAGGAAACAGATTTCAAGAGGTACGCTGGAATCGCCTGTAAAGCACAGGAAGAGGGGCACAACTTCGACAATGATGCACTTGGCCAAAAAGGGCGTATGCGTTTTCTCCTGAATATATTCAGGAGAAAACGCATACGCCCTTTTTGGCCAAGCAAGCAAGCGGGCAATGCAAATCTGCACTACAAAGAAGTATCACTTCCCACCGGTCAAAGGGGACATCCAGAAAATGTGTAAAAACCTGAAAGGCAAGACAGGCCCTGGAGAACAGGGAGCCTTGTTATGCTGATGGGCGGGATGTAAGTTGCCAACTGCCTCACTGGAGGAGTGCATTGTGTTCCCTAAAACAAGTAAACAACAGAGCTACAGAGCCAAGGGCACTTCCAGTCTAGGGAATATACCTTGGGAAAACTGAAAATCCATAAGACAGAGCCACCCCCAAATTGAGGGCTGCACTGCTTACAGGAACCTCAACCTGGGTACACCTGAAATATCCCAGGAAATATAAAAATGGTTCCAAACATTGTGGAACTTACGTACGATGGAATATCCCTCAGCCACGAAATCAATGTCATAAGACCAGTAGCAGCAAAATGAGTGGATTCAGGTACGATGATTCTAAGTGAAAGAAGTCACACAGGAAAAGAAACTTATCATAAGATATCACTTAGGAAGATCCAGTAAACATGGCTACACATGAACTGAGTTAGGCAAGAGAACAGAGTCTCACATTTAGAAAACACTCTTATGCCTGCTTAAGGGGGAAGGAGAGGTGGGGTGATGCATCAAACCAGAGTTTGATATAAGCACAGGTACCGTTCCAAAAACCAACTATGGAATAGACAAGACCTACACCTTCCTCAGTGAAAGGGACTCAAAACCCCATATTTCCCGCAGAGGAATAGATCTGGCTAGTAAGAATCTTAAAACCTATGTATTGATATGTCTCCGTAAGGGAATCAAGTGTGTCTAGACTGGCATAAACATGGCAGTGAGAATCAGCTCAAACCCACTCTAAAAAGGAATTTCAAAAACAGAACAAAGAAACAGGGAAATTCTTTACAATTCCTTCAGGGTCTCTGATGCAACCTGGAATGACCCTATCTACAATGACAGCTGGATGTGGCATAAGGCTGGACACTTGGAATGAGAGGATTGGTGAGATTGGGTGAGCAAATGCAGACCCTTTAAAGCAATAATGCATGGCACCCATTCCATGGGTCCCAGCTCTCCAGGTGGAAGGGAATATTACTACAGCTATAACGTGTACGGGAAACCTAGAGAATGGACACACTGTGAATACGAAAGGTTTCTAAAACTCAACGAAGAGCCCCTCTCCTGGTGCTCCGGTTTGACTTTCCAACTGCTTTCCTATCAATCTCCCAACTTGGAGAGACAGCCCCTTTAAGCTCCTGGTTCGCACAGGTTGCCAATTTGGCAGAGGATGAAAGGGAAGAGGGAGAACCAATGAGAGAGTAGCTGTTAGGCATTTGGATGGGCACATGTCACTCTAATTTCCCGGCAGGAAGAAGAATGAACCAAAGTCTCAGCCACCCACCGGGAACCAGTAGAGGTCCTGAACCAAAAGTTTGGACTTGCGTTCAGCTCACAAAAAAACGAGTTGAAAAATGGAGCTCAGGGGCACAGCAATTCACAAACTGGCAGAGTAATCAAGGCCAACTATCGTCCAAAAATCTGTTGAGGGAAGGCAACGAGGCGGACTTGAAAGCGAGGCAGAATAGCAGGAAACAGATTTCAAGAGGTACGTTGGAATCGCCTGTAAAGCACAGGAAGAGGGGCACAACTTCGACAATGATGCACTTGGCCAAAAAGGGCGTATGCGTTTTCTCCTGAATATATTCAGGAGAAAACGCATACGCCCTTTTTGGCCATGCAAGCAAGCGGGCAATGCAAATCTGCACTACAAAGAAGTATCACTTCCCACCGGTCAAAAGGGACATCCACAAAATGTGTAAAAACCAGAAAGGCAAGACAGGCCCTGGAGAACAGGGAGCCTTGTTATGCTGATGGGCGGGATGTAAGTTGCCAACTGCCTCACTGGAGGAGTGCATTGTGTCCCCTAAAACAAGTAAACAACAGAGCTCCAGAGCCAAGGGCACGTCCAGTCTAGGGAATATACCTTGGGAAAACTGAAAATCCATAAGACAGAGCCACCCCCAAATTGAGGGCTGCACTGCTTACAGGAACCTCAACCTGGGTACACCTGAAATATCCCAGGAAATATAAAAATGGTTCCAAACATTGTGGAACTTACGTACGATGGAATATCCCTCAGCCACGAAATCAATGTCATAAGACCAGTAGCAGCAAAATGAGTGGATTCAGGTACGATGATTCTAAGTGAAAGAAGTCACACAGGAAAAGAAACTTATCATAAGATATCACTTAGGAAGATCCAGTAAACATGGCTACACATGAACTGAGTTAGGCAAGAGAACAGAGTCTCACATTTAGAAAACGCTCTTATGCCTGCTTAAGGGGGAAGGAGAGGTGGGGTGATGCATCAAACCAGAGTTTGATATAAGCACAGGTACCGTTCCAAAAACCAACTATGGAATAGACAAGACCTACACCTTCCTCAGTGAAAGGGACTCAAAACCCCATATTTCCCGCAGAGGAATAGATCTGACTAGTAAGAATCTTAAAACCTATGTATTGATATGTCTCCGTAAGGGAATCAAGTGTGTCTAGACTGGCATAAACTTGGCCGCGAGAATCAGCTCAAACCCACTCTAAAAAGGAATTTCAAAAACAGAACAAAGAAGCAGGGAAATTCTTTACAATTCCTTCAGGGTCTCTGATGCAACCTGGAATGACCCTATCTACAATGACAGCTGGATGTGGCATAAGGCTGGACACTTGGGACTGAGAGGATTGGTGAGATTGGGTGAGCAAATGCAGACCCTTTAAAGCAATAATGCATGGCACCCATTCCATGGGTCCCAGCTCTCCAGGTGGAAGGGAATATTACTACAGCTATAACGTGTACGGGAAACCTAGAGAATGGACACACTGTGAATACGAAAGGTTTCTAAAACTCAACGAAGAGCCCCTCTCCTGGTGCTCCGGTTTGACTTTCCAACTGCTTTCCTATCAATCTCCCAACTTGGAGAGACAGCCCCTTTAAGCTCCTGGTTCGCACAGGTTGCCAATTTGGCAGAGGATGAAAGGGAAGAGGGAGAACCAATGAGAGAGTAGCTGTTAGGCATTTGGATGGGCACATGTCACTCTAATTTCCCGGCAGGAAGAAGAATGAACCAAAGTCTCAGCCACCCACCGGGAACCAGTAGAGGTCCTGAACCAAAAGTTTGGACTTGCGTTCAGCTCACAAAAAAACGAGTTGAAAAATGGAGCTCAGGGGCACAGCAATTCACAAACTGGCAGAGTAATCAAGGCCAACTATCGTCCAAAAATCTGTTGAGGGAAGGCAACGAGGCGGACTTGAAAGCGAGGCAGAATAGCAGGAAACAGATTTCAAGAGGTACGCTGGAATCGCCTGTAAAGCACAGGAAGAGGGGCACAACTTCGACAATGATGCACTTGGCCAAAAAGGGCGTATGCGTTTTCTCCTGAATATATTCAGGAGAAAACGCATACGCCCTTTTTGGCCAAGCAAGCAAGCGGGCAATGCAAATCTGCACTACAAAGAAGTACCACTTCCCACCAGTCAAAGGGGACATCTAGAAAATGTGTAAAAACCAGAAAGGCAAGACAGGCCCTGGAGAACAGGGAGCCTTGTTATGCTGATGGGCGGGATGTAAGTTGCCAACTGCCTCACTGGAGGAGTGCATTGTGTTCCCTAAAACAAGTAAACAACAGAGCTACAGAGCCAAGGGCACTTCCAGTCTAGGGAATATACCTTGGGAAAACTGAAAATCCATAAGACAGAGCCACCCCCAAATTGAGGGCTGCACTGCTTACAGGAACCTCAACCTGGGTACACCTGAAATATCCCAGGAAATATAAAAATGGTTCCAAACATTGTGGAACTTACGTACGATGGAATATCCCTCAGCCACGAAATCAATGTCATAAGACCAGTAGCAGCAAAATGAGTGGATTCAGGTACGATGATTCTAAGTGAAAGAAGTCACACAGGAAAAGAAACGTATCATAAGATATCACTTAGGAAGATCCTGTAAACATGGCTACACATGAACTGAGTTAGGCAAGAGAACAGAGTCTCACATTTAGAAAACACTCTTATGCCTGCTTAAGGGGGAAGGAGAGGTGGGGTGATGCATCAAACCAGAGTTTGATATAAGCACAGGTACCGTTCCAAAAACCAACTATGGAATAGACAAGACCTACACCTTCCTCAGTGAAAGGGACTCAAAACCCCATATTTCCCGCAGAGGAATAGATCTGACTAGTAAGAATCTTGAAACCTATGTATTGATATGTCTCCGTAAGGGAATCAAGTGTGTCTAGACTGGCATAAACATGGCAGCGAGAATCAGCTCAAACCCACTCTAAAAAGGAATTTCAAAAACAGAACAAAGAAACAGGGAAATTCTTTACAATTCCTTCAGGGTCTCTGATGCAACCTGGAATGACCCTATCTACAATGACAGCTGGATGTGGCATAAGGCTGGACACTTGGGACTGAGAGGATTGGTGAGATTGGGTGAGCAAATGCAGACCCTTTAAAGCAATAATGCATGGCACCCATTCCATGGGTCCCAGCTCTCCAGGTGGAAGGGAATATTACTACAGCTATAACGTGTACGGGAAACCTAGAGAATGGACACACTGTGAATACGAAAGGTTTCTAAAACTCAACGAAGAGCCCCTCTCCTGGTGCTCCGGTTTGACTTTCCAACTGCTTTCCTATCAATCTCCCAACTTGGAGAGACAGCCCCTTTAAGCTCCTGGTTCGCACAGGTTGCCAATTTGGCAGAGGATGAAAGGGAAGAGGGAGAACCAATGAGAGAGTAGCTGTTAGGCATTTGGATGGGCACATGTCACTCTAATTTCCCGGCAGGAAGAAGAATGAACCAAAGTCTCAGCCACCCACCGGGAACCAGTAGAGGTCCTGAACCAAAAGTTTGGACTTGCGTTCAGCTCACAAAAAAACGAGTTGAAAAATGGAGCTCAGGGGCACAGCAATTCACAAACTGGCAGAGTAATCAAGGCCAACTATCGTCCAAAAATCTGTTGAGGGAAGGCAACGAGGCGGACTTGAAAGCGAGGCAGAATAGCAGGAAACAGATTTCAAGAGGTACGTTGGAATCGCCTGTAAAGCACAGGAAGAGGGGCACAACTTCGACAATGATGCACTTGGCCAAAAAGGGCGTATGCGTTTTCTCCTGAATATATTCAGGAGAAAACGCATACGCCCTTTTTGGCCAAGCAAGCAAGCGGGCAATGCAAATCTGCACTACAAAGAAGTATCACTTCCCACCGGTCAAAGGGGACATCCAGAAAATGTGTAAAAACCAGAAAGGCAAGACAGGCCCTGGAGAACAGGGAGCCTTGTTATGCTGATGGGCGGGATGTAAGTTGCCAACTGCCTCACTGGAGGAGTGCATTGTGTTCCCTAAAACAAGTAAACAACAGAGCTACAGAGCCAAGGGCACTTCCAGTCTAGGGAATATACCTTGGGAAAACTGAAAATCCATAAGACAGAGCCACCCCCAAATTGAGGGCTGCACTGCTTACAGGAACCTCAACCTGGGTACACCTGAAATATCCCAGGAAATATAAAAATGGTTCCAAACATTGTGGAACTTACGTACGATGGAATATCCCTCAGCCACGAAATCAATGTCATAAGACCAGTAGCAGCAAAATGAGTGGATTCAGGTACGATGATTCTAAGTGAAAGAAGTCACACAGGAAAAGAAACTTATCATAAGATATCACTTAGGAAGATCCAGTAAACATGGCTACACATGAACTGAGTTAGGCAAGAGAACAGAGTCTCACATTTAGAAAACACTCTTATGCCTGCTTAAGGGGGAAGGAGAGGTGGGGTGATGCATCAAACCAGAGTTTGATATAAGCACAGGTACCGTTCCAAAAACCAACTATGGAATAGACAAGACCTACACCTTCCTCAGTGAAAGGGACTCAAAACCCCATATTTCCCGCAGAGGAATAGATCTGGCTAGTAAGAATCTTAAAACCTATGTATTGATATGTCTCCGTAAGGGAATCAAGTGTGTCTAGACTGGCATGAACATGGCAGTGAGAATCAGCTCAAACCCACTCTAAAAAGGAATTTCAAAACAGAACAAAGAAACAGGGAAATTCTTTACAATTCCTTCAGGGACTCTGATGCAACCTGGAATGACCCTATCTACAATGACAGCTGGATGTGGCATAAGGCTGGACACTTGGGACTGAGAGGATTGGTGAGATTGGGTGAGCAAATGCAGACCCTTTAAAGCAATAATGCATGGCACCCATTCCATGGGTCCCAGCTCTCCAGGTGGAAGGGAATATTACTACAGCTATAACGTGTACGGGAAACCTAGAGAATGGACACACTGTGAATACGAAAGGTTTCTAAAACTCAACGAAGAGCCCCTCTCCTGGTGCTCTGGTTTGACTTTCCAACTGCTTTCCTATCAATCTCCCAACTTGGAGAGACAGCCCCTTTAAGCTCCTGGTTCACACAGGTTGCCAATTTGGCAGAGGATGAAAGGGAAGAGGGAGAACCAATGAGAGAGTAGCTGTTAGGCATTTGGATGGGCACATGTCACTCTAATTTCCCGGCAGGAAGAAGAATGAACCAAAGTCTCAGCCACCCACCGGGAACCAGTAGAGGTCCTGAACCAAAAGTTTGGACTTGCGTTCAGCTCACAAAAAACGAGTTGAAAAATGGAGCTCAGGGGCACAGCAATTCACAAACTGGCAGAGCAATCAAGGCCAACTATCGTCCAAAAATCTGTTGAGGGAAGGCAAGAGGCGGACTTGAAAGCGAGGCAGAATAGCAGGAAACAGATTTCAAGAGGTACGTTGGAATCGCCTGTAAAGCACAGGAAGAGGAGCACAACTTCGACAATGATGCACTTGGCCAAAAAGGGCGTATGCGTTTTCTCCTGAATATATTCAGGAGAAAACGCATACGCCCTTTTTGGCCAAGCAAGCAAGCGGGCAATGCAAATCTACACTACAAAGAAGTATCACTTCCCACCGGTCAAAAGGGACATCCACAAAATGTGTAAAAACCAGAAAGGCAAGACAGGCCCTGGAGAACAGGGAGCCTTGTTATGCTGATGGGCGGGATGTAAGTTGCCAACTGCCTCACTGGAGGAGTGCATTGTGTCCCCTAAAACAAGTAAACAACAGAGCTCCAGAGCCAAGGGCACGTCCAGTCTAGGGAATATACCTTGGGAAAACTGAAAATCCATAAGACAGAGCCACCCCCAAATTGAGGGCTGCACTGCTTACAGGAACCTCAACCTGGGTACACCTGAAATATCCCAGGAAATATAAAAATGGTTCCAAACATTGTGGAACTTACGTACGATGGAATATCCCTCAGCCACGAAATCAATGTCATAAGACCAGTAGCAGCAAAATGAGTGGATTCAGGTACGATGATTCTAAGTGAAAGAAGTCACACAGGAAAAGAATCTTATCATAAGATATCACTTAGGAAGATCCTGTAAACATGGCTAAACATGAACTGAGTTAGGCAAGAGAACAGAGTCTCACATTTAGAAAACACTCTTATGCCTGCTTAAGGGGGAAGGAGAGGTGGGGTGATGCATCAAACCAGAGTTTGATATAAGCACAGGTACCGTTCCAAAAACCAACTATGGAATAGACAAGACCTACACCTTCCTCAGTGAAAGGGACTCAAAACCCCATATTTCCCGCAGAGGAATAGATCTGGCTAGTAAGAATCTTAAAACCTATGTATTGATATGTCTCCGTAAGGGAATCAAGTGTGTCTAGACTGGCATAAACATGGCAGTGAGAATCAGCTCAAACCCACTCTAAAAAGGAATTTCAAAACAGAACAAAGAAACAGGGAAATTCTTTACAATTCCTTCAGGGACTCTGATGCAACCTGGAATGACCCTATCTACAATGACAGCTGGATGTGGCATAAGGCTGGACACTTGGGACTGAGAGGATTGGTGAGATTGGGTGAGCAAATGCAGACCCTTTAAAGCAATAATGCATGGCACCCATTCCATGGGTCCCAGCTCTCCAGGTGGAAGGGAATATTACTACAGCTATAACGTGTACGGGAAACCTAGAGAATGGACACACTGTGAATACGAAAGGTTTCTAAAACTCAACGAAGAGCCCCTCTCCTGGTGCTCCGGTTTGACTTTCCAACTGCTTTCCTATCAATCTCCCAACTTGGAGAGACAGCCCCTTTAAGCTCCTGGTTCGCACAGGTTGCCAATTTGGCAGAGGATGAAAGGGAAGAGGGAGAACCAATGAGAGAGTAGCTGTTAGGCATTTGGATGGGCACATGTCACTCTAATTTCCCGGCAGGAAGAAGAATGAACCAGTCTCAGCCACCCACCGGGAACCAGTAGAGGTCCTGAACCAAAAGTTTGGACTTGCGTTCAGCTCACAAAAAACGAGTTGAAAAATGGAGCTCAGGGGCACAGCAATTCACAAACTGGCAGAGCAATCAAGGCCAACTATCGTCCAAAAATCTGTTGAGGGAAGGCAAGAGGCGGACTTGAAAGCGAGGCAGAATAGCAGGAAACAGATTTCAAGAGGTACGTTGGAATCGCCTGTAAAGCACAGGAAGAGGAGCACAACTTCGACAATGATGCACTTGGCCAAAAAGGGCGTATGCGTTTTCTCCTGAATATATTCAGGAGAAAACGCATACGCCCTTTTTGGCCAAGCAAGCAAGCGGGCAATGCAAATCTACACTACAAAGAAGTATCACTTCCCACCGGTCAAAAGGGACATCCACAAAATGTGTAAAAACCAGAAAGGCAAGACAGGCCCTGGAGAACAGGGAGCCTTGTTATGCTGATGGGCGGGATGTAAGTTGCCAACTGCCTCACTGGAGGAGTGCATTGTGTCCCCTAAAACAAGTAAACAACAGAGCTCCAGAGCCAAGGGCACTTCCAGTTTTGGGAATATACCTTGGGAAAACTGAAAATCCATAAGACAGAGCCACCCCCAAATTGAGGGCTGCACTGCTTACAGGAACCTCAACCTGGGTACACCTGAAATATCCCAGGAAATATAAAAATGGTTCCAAACATTGTGGAACTTATGTACGATGGAATATCCCTCAGCCACGAAATCAATGTCATAAGACCAGTAGCAGCAAAATGAGTGGATTCAGGTATGATGATTCTAAGTGAAAGAAGTCACACAGGAAAAGAAACTTATCATAAGATATCACTTAGGAAGATCCTGTAAACATGGCTACACATGAACTGAGTTAGGCAAGAGAACAGAGTCTCACATTTAGAAAACACTCTTATGCCTGCTTAAGGGGGAAGGAGAGGTGGGGTGATGCATCAAACCAGAGTTTGATATAAGCACAGGTACCGTTCCAAAAACCAACTATGGAATAGACAAGACCTACACCTTCCTCAGTGAAAGGGACTCAAAACCCCATATTTCCCGCAGAGGAATAGATCTGACTAGAAAGAATCTTAAAACCTATGTATTGATATGTCTCCGTAAGGGAATCAAGTGCTTCTAGACTGGCATAAACATGGCAGCGAGAATCAGCTCAAACCCACTCTAAAAAGGAATTTCAAAAACAGAACAAAGAAACAGGGAAATTCTTTACAATTCCTTCAGGGTCTCTGATGCAACCTGGAATGACCCTATCTACAATGACAGCTGGATGTGGCATAAGGCTGGACACTTGGGACTGAGAGGATTGGTGAGATTGGGTGAGCAAATGCAGACCCTTTAAAGCAATAATGCATGGCACCCATTCCATGGGTCCCAGCTCTCCAGGTGGAAGGGAATATTACTACAGCTATAACGTGTACGGGAAACCTAGAGAATGGACACACTGTGAATACGAAAGGTTTCTAAAACTCAACGAAGAGCCCCTCTCCTGGTGCTCCGGTTTGACTTTCCAACTGCTTTCCTATCAATCTCCCAACTTGGAGAGACAGCCCCTTTAAGCTCCTGGTTCGCACAGGTTGCCAATTTGGCAGAGGATGAAAGGGAAGAGGGAGAACCAATGAGAGAGTAGCTGTTAGGCATTTGGATGGGCACATGTCACTCTAATTTCCCGGCAGGAAGAAGAATGAACCAAAGTCTCAGCCACCCACCGGGAACCAGTAGAGGTCCTGAACCAAAAGTTTGGACTTGCGTTCAGCTCACAAAAAAACGAGTTGAAAAATGGAGCTCAGGGGCACAGCAATTCACAAACTGGCAGAGTAATCAAGGCCAACTATCGTCCAAAAATCTGTTGAGGGAAGGCAACGAGGCGGACTTGAAAGCGAGGCAGAATAGCAGGAAACAGATTTCAAGAGGTACGTTGGAATCGCCTGTAAAGCACAGGAAGAGGGGCACAACTTCGACAATGATGCACTTGGCCAAAAAGGGCGTATGCGTTTTCTCCTGAATATATTCAGGAGAAAACGCATACGCCCTTTTTGGCCATGCAAGCAAGCGGGCAATGCAAATCTGCACTACAAAGAAGTATCACTTCCCACCGGTCAAAAGGGACATCCACAAAATGTGTAAAAACCAGAAAGGCAAGACAGGCCCTGGAGAACAGGGAGCCTTGTTATGCTGATGGGCGGGATGTAAGTTGCCAACTGCCTCACTGGAGGAGTGCATTGTGTCCCCTAAAACAAGTAAACAACAGAGCTCCAGAGCCAAGGGCACGTCCAGTCTAGGGAATATACCTTGGGAAAACTGAAAATCCATAAGACAGAGCCACCCCCAAATTGAGGGCTGCACTGCTTACAGGAACCTCAACCTGGGTACACCTGAAATATCCCAGGAAATATAAAAATGGTTCCAAACATTGTGGAACTTACGTACGATGGAATATCCCTCAGCCATGAAATCAATGTCATAAGACCAGTAGCAGCAAAATGAGTGGATTCAGGTACGATGATTCTAAGTGAAAGAAGTCACACAGGAAAAGAAACTTATCATAAGATATCACTTAGGAAGATCCAGTAAACATGGCTACACATGAACTGAGTTAGGCAAGAGAACAGAGTCTCACATTTAGAAAACGCTCTTATGCCTGCTTAAGGGGGAAGGAGAGGTGGGGTGATGCATCAAACCAGAGTTTGATATAAGCACAGGTACCGTTCCAAAAACCAACTATGGAATAGACAAGACCTACACCTTCCTCAGTGAAAGGGACTCAAAACCCCATATTTCCCGCAGAGGAATAGATCTGACTAGTAAGAATCTTAAAACCTATGTATTGATATGTCTCCGTAAGGGAATCAAGTGTGTCTAGACTGGCATAAACTTGGCCGCGAGAATCAGCTCAAACCCACTCTAAAAAGGAATTTCAAAAACAGAACAAAGAAACAGGGAAATTCTTTACAATTCCTTCAGGGTCTCTGATGCAACCTGGAATGACCCTATCTACAATGACAGCTGGATGTGGCATAAGGCTGGACACTTGGGACTGAGAGGATTGGTGAGATTGGGTGAGCAAATGCAGACCCTTTAAAGCAATAATGCATGGCACCCATTCCATGGGTCCCAGCTCTCCAGGTGGAAGGGAATATTACTACAGCTATAACGTGTACGGGAAACCTAGAGAATGGACACACTGTGAATACGAAAGGTTTCTAAAACTCAACGAAGAGCCCCTCTCCTGGTGCTCCGGTTTGACTTTCCAACTGCTTTCCTATCAATCTCCCAACTTGGAGAGACAGCCCCTTTAAGCTCCTGGTTCGCACAGGTTGCCAATTTGGCAGAGGATGAAAGGGAAGAGGGAGAACCAATGAGAGAGTAGCTGTTAGGCATTTGGATGGGCACATGTCACTCTAATTTCCCGGCAGGAAGAAGAATGAACCAAAGTCTCAGCCACCCACCGGGAACCAGTAGAGGTCCTGAACCAAAAGTTTGGACTTGCGTTCAGCTCACAAAAAAACGAGTTGAAAAATGGAGCTCAGGGGCACAGCAATTCACAAACTGGCAGAGTAATCAAGGCCAACTATCGTCCAAAAATCTGTTGAGGGAAGGCAACGAGGCGGACTTGAAAGCGAGGCAGAATAGCAGGAAACAGATTTCAAGAGGTACGCTGGAATCGCCTGTAAAGCACAGGAAGAGGGGCACAACTTCGACAATGATGCACTTGGCCAAAAAGGGCGTATGCGTTTTCTCCTGAATATATTCAGGAGAAAATGCATACGCCCTTTTTGGCCAAGCAAGCAAGCGGGCAATGCAAATCTGCACTACAAAGAAGTACCACTTCCCACCAGTCAAAGGGGACATCTAGAAAATGTGTAAAAACCAGAAAGGCAAGACAGGCCCTGGAGAACAGGGAGCCTTGTTATGCTGATGGGCGGGATGTAAGTTGCCAACTGCCTCACTGGAGGAGTGCATTGTGTTCCCTAAAACAAGTAAACAACAGAGCTACAGAGCCAAGGGCACTTCCAGTCTAGGGAATATACCTTGGGAAAACTGAAAATCCATAAGACAGAGCCACCCCCAAATTGAGGGCTGCACTGCTTACAGGAACCTCAACCTGGGTACACCTGAAATATCCCAGGAAATATAAAAATGGTTCCAAACATTGTGGAACTTACGTACGATGGAATATCCCTCAGCCACGAAATCAATGTCATAAGACCAGTAGCAGCAAAATGAGTGGATTCAGGTACGATGATTCTAAGTGAAAGAAGTCACACAGGAAAAGAAACGTATCATAAGATATCACTTAGGAAGATCCTGTAAACATGGCTACACATGAACTGAGTTAGGCAAGAGAACAGAGTCTCACATTTAGAAAACACTCTTATGCCTGCTTAAGGGGGAAGGAGAGGTGGGGTGATGCATCAAACCAGAGTTTGATATAAGCACAGGTACCGTTCCAAAAACCAACTATGGAATAGACAAGACCTACACCTTCCTCAGTGAAAGGGACTCAAAACCCCATATTTCCCGCAGAGGAATAGATCTGACTAGTAAGAATCTTGAAACCTATGTATTGATATGTCTCCGTAAGGGAATCAAGTGTGTCTAGACTGGCATAAACATGGCAGCGAGAATCAGCTCAAACCCACTCTAAAAAGGAATTTCAAAAACAGAACAAAGAAACAGGGAAATTCTTTACAATTCCTTCAGGGTCTCTGATGCAACCTGGAATGACCCTATCTACAATGACAGCTGGATGTGGCATAAGGCTGGACACTTGGGACTGAGAGGATTGGTGAGATTGGGTGAGCAAATGCAGACCCTTTAAAGCAATAATGCATGGCCCCCATTCCATGGGTCCCAGCTCTCCAGGTTGAAGGGAATATTACTACAGCTATAACGTGTACGGGAAACCTAGAGAATGGACACACTGTGAATACGAAAGGTTTCTAAAACTCAACGAAGAGCCCCTCTCCTGGTGCTCCGGTTTGACTTTCCAACTGCTTTCCTATCAATCTCCCAACTTGGAGAGACAGCCCCTTTAAGCTCCTGGTTCGCACAGGTTGCCAATTTGGCAGAGGATGAAAGGGAAGAGGGAGAACCAATGAGAGAGTAGCTGTTAGGCATTTGGATGGGCACATGTCACTCTAATTTCCCGGCAGGAAGAAGAATGAACCAAAGTCTCAGCCACCCACCGGGAACCAGTAGAGGTCCTGAACCAAAAGTTTGGACTTGCGTTCAGCTCACAAAAAAACGAGTTGAAAAATGGAGCTCAGGGGCACAGCAATTCACAAACTGGCAGAGTAATCAAGGCCAACTATCGTCCAAAAATCTGTTGAGGGAAGGCAACGAGGCGGACTTGAAAGCGAGGCAGAATAGCAGGAAACAGATTTCAAGAGGTACGCTGGAATCGCCTGTAAAGCACAGGAAGAGGGGCACAACTTCGACAATGATGCACTTGGCCAAAAAGGGCGTATGCGTTTTCTCCTGAATATATTCAGGAGAAAACGCATACGCCCTTTTTGGCCAAGCAAGCAAGCGGGCAATGCAAATCTGCACTACAAAGAAGTATCACTTCCCACCGGTCAAAGGGGACATCCAGAAAATGTGTAAAAACCAGAAAGGCAAGACAGGCCCTGGAGAACAGGGAGCCTTGTTATGCTGATGGGCGGGATGTAAGTTGCCAACTGCCTCACTGGAGGAGTGCATTGTGTTCCCTAAAACAAGTAAACAACAGAGCTACAGAGCCAAGGGCACTTCCAGTCTAGGGAATATACCTTGGGAAAACTGAAAATCCATAAGACAGAGCCACCCCCAAATTGAGGGCTGCACTGCTTACAGGAACCTCAACCTGGGTACACCTGAAATATCCCAGGAAATATAAAAATGGTTCCAAACATTGTGGAACTTACGTACGATGGAATATCCCTCAGCCATGAAATCAATGTCATAAGACCAGTAGCAGCAAAATGAGTGGATTCAGGTACGATGATTCTAAGTGAAAGAAGTCACACAGGAAAAGAAACTTATCATAAGATATCACTTAGGAAGATCCAGTAAACATGGCTACACATGAACTGAGTTAGGCAAGAGAACAGAGTCTCACATTTAGAAAACACTCTTATGCCTGCTTAAGGGGGAAGGAGAGGTGGGGTGATGCATCAAACCAGAGTTTGATATAAGCACAGGTACCGTTCCAAAAACCAACTATGGAATAGACAAGACCTACACCTTCCTCAGTGAAAGGGACTCAAAACCCCATATTTCCCGCAGAGGAATAGATCTGGCTAGTAAGAATCTTAAAACCTATGTATTGATATGTCTCCGTAAGGGAATCAAGTGTGTCTAGACTGGCATAAACATGGCAGTGAGAATCAGCTCAAACCCACTCTAAAAAGGAATTTCAAAACAGAACAAAGAAACAGGGAAATTCTTTACAATTCCTTCAGGGACTCTGATGCAACCTGGAATGACCCTATCTACAATGACAGCTGGATGTGGCATAAGGCTGGACACTTGGGACTGAGAGGATTGGTGAGATTGGGTGAGCAAATGCAGACCCTTTAAAGCAATAATGCATGGCACCCATTCCATGGGTCCCAGCTCTCCAGGTGGAAGGGAATATTACTACAGCTATAACGTGTACGGGAAACCTAGAGAATGGACACACTGTGAATACGAAAGGTTTCTAAAACTCAACGAAGAGCCCCTCTCCTGGTGCTCCGGTTTGACTTTCCAACTGCTTTCCTATCAATCTCCCAACTTGGAGAGACAGCCCCTTTAAGCTCCTGGTTCGCACAGGTTGCCAATTTGGCAGAGGATGAAAGGGAAGAGGGAGAACCAATGAGAGAGTAGCTGTTAGGCATTTGGATGGGCACATGTCACTCTAATTTCCCGGCAGGAAGAAGAATGAACCAAAGTCTCAGCCACCCACCGGGAACCAGTAGAGGTCCTGAACCAAAAGTTTGGACTTGCGTTCAGCTCACAAAAAAACGAGTTGAAAAATGGAGCTCAGGGGCACAGCAATTCACAAACTGGCAGAGTAATCAAGGCCAACTATCGTCCAAAAATCTGTTGAGGGAAGGCAACGAGGCGGACTTGAAAGCGAGGCAGAATAGCAGGAAACAGATTTCAAGAGGTACGTTGGAATCGCCTGTAAAGCACAGGAAGAGGGGCACAACTTCGACAATGATGCACTTGGCCAAAAAGGGCGTATGCGTTTTCTCCTGAATATATTCAGGAGAAAACGCATACGCCCTTTTTGGCCATGCAAGCAAGCGGGCAATGCAAATCTGCACTACAAAGAAGTATCACTTCCCACCGGTCAAAAGGGACATCCACAAAATGTGTAAAAACCAGAAAGGCAAGACAGGCCCTGGAGAACAGGGAGCCTTGTTATGCTGATGGGCGGGATGTAAGTTGCCAACTGCCTCACTGGAGGAGTGCATTGTGTCCCCTAAAACAAGTAAACAACAGAGCTCCAGAGCCAAGGGCACGTCCAGTCTAGGGAATATACCTTGGGAAAACTGAAAATCCATAAGACAGAGCCACCCCCAAATTGAGGGCTGCACTGCTTACAGGAACCTCAACCTGGGTACACCTGAAATATCCCAGGAAATATAAAAATGGTTCCAAACATTGTGGAACTTACGTACGATGGAATATCCCTCAGCCATGAAATCAATGTCATAAGACCAGTAGCAGCAAAATGAGTGGATTCAGGTACGATGATTCTAAGTGAAAGAAGTCACACAGGAAAAGAAACTTATCATAAGATATCACTTAGGAAGATCCAGTAAACATGGCTACACATGAACTGAGTTAGGCAAGAGAACAGAGTCTCACATTTAGAAAACGCTCTTATGCCTGCTTAAGGGGGAAGGAGAGGTGGGGTGATGCATCAAACCAGAGTTTGATATAAGCACAGGTACCGTTCCAAAAACCAACTATGGAATAGACAAGACCTACACCTTCCTCAGTGAAAGGGACTCAAAACCCCATATTTCCCGCAGAGGAATAGATCTGACTAGTAAGAATCTTAAAACCTATGTATTGATATGTCTCCGTAAGGGAATCAAGTGTGTCTAGACTGGCATAAACTTGGCCGCGAGAATCAGCTCAAACCCACTCTAAAAAGGAATTTCAAAAACAGAACAAAGAAACAGGGAAATTCTTTACAATTCCTTCAGGGTCTCTGATGCAACCTGGAATGACCCTATCTACAATGACAGCTGGATGTGGCATAAGGCTGGACACTTGGGACTGAGAGGATTGGTGAGATTGGGTGAGCAAATGCAGACCCTTTAAAGCAATAATGCATGGCACCCATTCCATGGGTCCCAGCTCTCCAGGTGGAAGGGAATATTACTACAGCTATAACGTGTACGGGAAACCTAGAGAATGGACACACTGTGAATACGAAAGGTTTCTAAAACTCAACGAAGAGCCCCTCTCCTGGTGCTCCGGTTTGACTTTCCAACTGCTTTCCTATCAATCTCCCAACTTGGAGAGACAGCCCCTTTAAGCTCCTGGTTCGCACAGGTTGCCAATTTGGCAGAGGATGAAAGGGAAGAGGGAGAACCAATGAGAGAGTAGCTGTTAGGCATTTGGATGGGCACATGTCACTCTAATTTCCCGGCAGGAAGAAGAATGAACCAAAGTCTCAGCCACCCACCGGGAACCAGTAGAGGTCCTGAACCAAAAGTTTGGACTTGCGTTCAGCTCACAAAAAAACGAGTTGAAAAATGGAGCTCAGGGGCACAGCAATTCACAAACTGGCAGAGTAATCAAGGCCAACTATCGTCCAAAAATCTGTTGAGGGAAGGCAACGAGGCGGACTTGAAAGCGAGGCAGAATAGCAGGAAACAGATTTCAAGAGGTACGCTGGAATCGCCTGTAAAGCACAGGAAGAGGGGCACAACTTCGACAATGATGCACTTGGCCAAAAAGGGCGTATGCGTTTTCTCCTGAATATATTCAGGAGAAAATGCATACGCCCTTTTTGGCCAAGCAAGCAAGCGGGCAATGCAAATCTGCACTACAAAGAAGTACCACTTCCCACCAGTCAAAGGGGACATCTAGAAAATGTGTAAAAACCAGAAAGGCAAGACAGGCCCTGGAGAACAGGGAGCCTTGTTATGCTGATGGGCGGGATGTAAGTTGCCAACTGCCTCACTGGAGGAGTGCATTGTGTTCCCTAAAACAAGTAAACAACAGAGCTACAGAGCCAAGGGCACTTCCAGTCTAGGGAATATACCTTGGGAAAACTGAAAATCCATAAGACAGAGCCACCCCCAAATTGAGGGCTGCACTGCTTACAGGAACCTCAACCTGGGTACACCTGAAATATCCCAGGAAATATAAAAATGGTTCCAAACATTGTGGAACTTACGTACGATGGAATATCCCTCAGCCACGAAATCAATGTCATAAGACCAGTAGCAGCAAAATGAGTGGATTCAGGTACGATGATTCTAAGTGAAAGAAGTCACACAGGAAAAGAAACGTATCATAAGATATCACTTAGGAAGATCCTGTAAACATGGCTACACATGAACTGAGTTAGGCAAGAGAACAGAGTCTCACATTTAGAAAACACTCTTATGCCTGCTTAAGGGGGAAGGAGAGGTGGGGTGATGCATCAAACCAGAGTTTGATATAAGCACAGGTACCGTTCCAAAAACCAACTATGGAATAGACAAGACCTACACCTTCCTCAGTGAAAGGGACTCAAAACCCCATATTTCCCGCAGAGGAATAGATCTGACTAGTAAGAATCTTGAAACCTATGTATTGATATGTCTCCGTAAGGGAATCAAGTGTGTCTAGACTGGCATAAACATGGCAGCGAGAATCAGCTCAAACCCACTCTAAAAAGGAATTTCAAAAACAGAACAAAGAAACAGGGAAATTCTTTACAATTCCTTCAGGGTCTCTGATGCAACCTGGAATGACCCTATCTACAATGACAGCTGGATGTGGCATAAGGCTGGACACTTGGGACTGAGAGGATTGGTGAGATTGGGTGAGCAAATGCAGACCCTTTAAAGCAATAATGCATGGCCCCCATTCCATGGGTCCCAGCTCTCCAGGTTGAAGGGAATATTACTACAGCTATAACGTGTACGGGAAACCTAGAGAATGGACACACTGTGAATACGAAAGGTTTCTAAAACTCAACGAAGAGCCCCTCTCCTGGTGCTCCGGTTTGACTTTCCAACTGCTTTCCTATCAATCTCCCAACTTGGAGAGACAGCCCCTTTAAGCTCCTGGTTCGCACAGGTTGCCAATTTGGCAGAGGATGAAAGGGAAGAGGGAGAACCAATGAGAGAGTAGCTGTTAGGCATTTGGATGGGCACATGTCACTCTAATTTCCCGGCAGGAAGAAGAATGAACCAAAGTCTCAGCCACCCACCGGGAACCAGTAGAGGTCCTGAACCAAAAGTTTGGACTTGCGTTCAGCTCACAAAAAAACGAGTTGAAAAATGGAGCTCAGGGGCACAGCAATTCACAAACTGGCAGAGTAATCAAGGCCAACTATCGTCCAAAAATCTGTTGAGGGAAGGCAACGAGGCGGACTTGAAAGCGAGGCAGAATAGCAGGAAACAGATTTCAAGAGGTATGTTGGAATCGCCTGTAAAGCACAGGAAGAGGGGCACAACTTCGACAATGATGCACTTGGCCAAAAAGGGCGTATGCGTTTTCTCCTGAATATATTCAGGAGAAAACGCATACGCCCTTTTTGGCCAAGCAAGCAAGCGGGCAATGCAAATCTGCACTACAAAGAAGTATCACTTCCCACCGGTCAAAGGGGACATCCAGAAAATGTGTAAAAACCAGAAAGGCAAGACAGGCCCTGGAGAACAGGGAGCCTTGTTATGCTGATGGGCGGGATGTAAGTTGCCAACTGCCTCACTGGAGGAGTGCATTGTGTTCCCTAAAACAAGTAAACAACAGAGCTACAGAGCCAAGGGCACTTCCAGTCTAGGGAATATACCTTGGGAAAACTGAAAATCCATAAGACAGAGCCACCCCCAAATTGAGGGCTGCACTGCTTACAGGAACCTCAACCTGGGTACACCTGAAATATCCCAGGAAATATAAAAATGGTTCCAAACATTGTGGAACTTACGTACGATGGAATATCCCTCAGCCATGAAATCAATGTCATAAGACCAGTAGCAGCAAAATGAGTGGATTCAGGTACGATGATTCTAAGTGAAAGAAGTCACACAGGAAAAGAAACTTATCATAAGATATCACTTAGGAAGATCCAGTAAACATGGCTACACATGAACTGAGTTAGGCAAGAGAACAGAGTCTCACATTTAGAAAACACTCTTATGCCTGCTTAAGGGGGAAGGAGAGGTGGGGTGATGCATCAAACCAGAGTTTGATATAAGCACAGGTACCGTTCCAAAAACCAACTATGGAATAGACAAGACCTACACCTTCCTCAGTGAAAGGGACTCAAAACCCCATATTTCCCGCAGAGGAATAGATCTGGCTAGTAAGAATCTTAAAACCTATGTATTGATATGTCTCCGTAAGGGAATCAAGTGTGTCTAGACTGGCATAAACATGGCAGTGAGAATCAGCTCAAACCCACTCTAAAAAGGAATTTCAAAACAGAACAAAGAAACAGGGAAATTCTTTACAATTCCTTCAGGGACTCTGATGCAACCTGGAATGACCCTATCTACAATGACAGCTGGATGTGGCATAAGGCTGGACACTTGGGACTGAGAGGATTGGTGAGATTGGGTGAGCAAATGCAGACCCTTTAAAGCAATAATGCATGGCACCCATTCCATGGGTCCCAGCTCTCCAGGTGGAAGGGAATATTACTACAGCTATAACGTGTACGGGAAACCTAGAGAATGGACACACTGTGAATACGAAAGGTTTCTAAAACTCAACGAAGAGCCCCTCTCCTGGTGCTCCGGTTTGACTTTCCAACTGCTTTCCTATCAATCTCCCAACTTGGAGAGACAGCCCCTTTAAGCTCCTGGTTCGCACAGGTTGCCAATTTGGCAGAGGATGAAAGGGAAGAGGGAGAACCAATGAGAGAGTAGCTGTTAGGCATTTGGATGGGCACATGTCACTCTAATTTCCCGGCAGGAAGAAGAATGAACCAAAGTCTCAGCCACCCACCGGGAACCAGTAGAGGTCCTGAACCAAAAGTTTGGACTTGCGTTCAGCTCACAAAAAACGAGTTGAAAAATGGAGCTCAGGGGCACAGCAATTCACAAACTGGCAGAGCAATCAAGGCCAACTATCGTCCAAAAATCTGTTGAGGGAAGGCAAGAGGCGGACTTGAAAGCGAGGCAGAATAGCAGGAAACAGATTTCAAGAGGTACGTTGGAATCGCCTGTAAAGCACAGGAAGAGGAGCACAACTTCGACAATGATGCACTTGGCCAAAAAGGGCGTATGCGTTTTCTCCTGAATATATTCAGGAGAAAACGCATACGCCCTTTTTGGCCAAGCAAGCAAGCGGGCAATGCAAATCTACACTACAAAGAAGTATCACTTCCCACCGGTCAAAAGGGACATCCACAAAATGTGTAAAAACCAGAAAGGCAAGACAGGCCCTGGAGAACAGGGAGCCTTGTTATGCTGATGGGCGGGATGTAAGTTGCCAACTGCCTCACTGGAGGAGTGCATTGTGTCCCCTAAAACAAGTAAACAACAGAGCTCCAGAGCCAAGGGCACGTCCAGTTTAGGGAATATACCTTGGGAAAACTGAAAATCCATAAGACAGAGCCACCCCCAAATTGAGGGCTGCACTGCTTACAGGAACCTCAACCTGGGTACACCTGAAATATCCCAGGAAATATAAAAATGGTTCCAAACATTGTGGAACTTACGTACGATGGAATATCCCTCAGCCACGAAATCAATGTCATAAGACCAGTAGCAGCAAAATGAGTGGATTCAGGTACGATGATTCTAAGTGAAAGAAGTCACACAGGAAAAGAATCTTATCATAAGATATCACTTAGGAAGATCCTGTAAACATGGCTACACATGAACTGAGTTAGGCAAGAGAACAGAGTCTCACATTTAGAAAACACTCTTATGCCTGCTTAAGGGGGAAGGAGAGGTGGGGTGATGCATCAAACCAGAGTTTGATATAAGCACAGGTACCGTTCCAAAAACCAACTATGGAATAGACAAGACCTACACCTTCCTCAGTGAAAGGGACTCAAAACCCCATATTTCCCGCAGAGGAATAGATCTGGCTAGTAAGAATCTTAAAACCTATGTATTGATATGTCTCCGTAAGGGAATCAAGTGTGTCTAGACTGGCATAAACATGGCAGTGAGAATCAGCTCAAACCCACTCTAAAAAGGAATTTCAAAACAGAACAAAGAAACAGGGAAATTCTTTACAATTCCTTCAGGGACTCTGATGCAACCTGGAATGACCCTATCTACAATGACAGCTGGATGTGGCATAAGGCTGGACACTTGGGACTGAGAGGATTGGTGAGATTGGGTGAGCAAATGCAGACCCTTTAAAGCAATAATGCATGGCACCCATTCCATGGGTCCCAGCTCTCCAGGTGGAAGGGAATATTACTACAGCTATAACGTGTACGGGAAACCTAGAGAATGGACACACTGTGAATACGAAAGGTTTCTAAAACTCAACGAAGAGCCCCTCTCCTGGTGCTCCGGTTTGACTTTCCAACTGCTTTTCTATCAATCTCCCAACTTGGAGAGACAGCCCCTTTAAGCTCCTGGTTCGCACAGGTTGCCAATTTGGCAGAGGATGAAAGGGAAGAGGGAGAACCAATGAGAGAGTAGCTGTTAGGCATTTGGATGGGCACATGTCACACTAATTTCCCGGCAGGAAGAAGAATGAACCAAAGTCTCAGCCACCCACCGGGAACCAGTAGAGGTCCTGAACCAAAAGTTTGGACTTGCGTTCAGCTCACAAAAAACGAGTTGAAAAATGGAGCTCAGGGGCACAGCAATTCACAAACTGGCAGAGCAATCAAGGCCAACTATCGTCCAAAAATCTGTTGAGGGAAGGCAAGGGGCGGACTTGAAAGCGAGGCAGAATAGCAGGAAACAGATTTCAAGAGGTACGTTGGAATCGCCTGTAAAGCACAGGAAGAGGAGCACAACTTCGACAATGATGCACTTGGCCAAAAAGGACGTATGCGTTTTCTCCTGAATATATTCAGGAGAAAACGCATACGCCCTTTTTGGCCAAGCAAGCAAGCGGGCAATGCAAATCTACACTACAAAGAAGTATCACTTCCCACCGGTCAAAAGGGACATCCACAAAATGTGTAAAAACCAGAAAGGCAAGACAGGCCCTGGAGAACAGGGAGCCTTGTTATGCTGATGGGCGGGATGTAAGTTGCCAACTGCCTCACTGGAGGAGTGCATTGTGTCCCCTAAAACAAGTAAACAACAGAGCTCCAGAGCCAAGGGCACTTCCAGTCTAGGGAATATACCTTGGGAAAACTGAAAATCCATAAGACAGAGCCACCCCCAAATTGAGGGCTGCACTGCTTACAGGAACCTCAACCTGGGTACACCTGAAATATCCCAGGAAATATAAAAATGGTTCCAAACATTGTGGAACTTACGTACGATGGAATATCCCTCAGCCACGAAATCAATGTCATAAGACCAGTAGCAGCAAAATGAGTGGATTCAGGTACGATGATTCTAAGTGAAAGAAGTCACACAGGAAAAGAAACGTATCATAAGATATCACTTAGGAAGATCCTGTAAACATGGCTACACATGAACTGAGTTAGGCAAGAGAACAGAGTCTCACATTTAGAAAACACTCTTATGCCTGCTTAAGGGGGAAGGAGAGGTGGGGTGATGCATCAAACCAGAGTTTGATATAAGCACAGGTACCGTTCCAAAAACCAACTATGGAATAGACAAGACCTACACCTTCCTCAGTGAAAGGGACTCAAAACCCCATATTTCCCGCAGAGGAATAGATCTGACTAGTAAGAATCTTGAAACCTATGTATTGATATGTCTCCGTAAGGGAATCAAGTGTGTCTAGACTGGCATAAACATGGCAGCGAGAATCAGCTCAAACCCACTCTAAAAAGGAATTTCAAAAACAGAACAAAGAAACAGGGAAATTCTTTACAATTCCTTCAGGGTCTCTGATGCAACCTGGAATGACCCTATCTACAATGACAGCTGGATGTGGCATAAGGCTGGACACTTGGGACTGAGAGGATTGGTGAGATTGGGTGAGCAAATGCAGACCCTTTAAAGCAATAATGCATGGCCCCCATTCCATGGGTCCCAGCTCTCCAGGTTGAAGGGAATATTACTACAGCTATAACGTGTACGGGAAACCTAGAGAATGGACACACTGTGAATACGAAAGGTTTCTAAAACTCAACGAAGAGCCCCTCTCCTGGCGCTCCGGTTTGACTTTCCAACTGCTTTCCTATCAATCTCCCAACTTGGAGAGACAGCCCCTTTAAGCTCCTGGTTCGCACAGGTTGCCAATTTGGCAGAGGATGAAAGGGAAGAGGGAGAACCAATGAGAGAGTAGCTGTTAGGCATTTGGATGGGCACATGTCACTCTAATTTCCCGGCAGGAAGAAGAATGAACCAAAGTCTCAGCCACCCACCGGGAACCAGTAGAGGTCCTGAACCAAAAGTTTGGACTTGCGTTCAGCTCACAAAAAAACGAGTTGAAAAATGGAGCTCAGGGGCACAGCAATTCACAAACTGGCAGAGTAATCAAGGCCAACTATCGTCCAAAAATCTGTTGAGGGAAGGCAACGAGGCGGACTTGAAAGCGAGGCAGAATAGCAGGAAACAGATTTCAAGAGGTACGTTGGAATCGCCTGTAAAGCACAGGAAGAGGGGCACAACTTCGACAATGATGCACTTGGCCAAAAAGGGCGTATGCGTTTTCTCCTGAATATATTCAGGAGAAAACGCATACGCCCTTTTTGGCCAAGCAAGCAAGCGGGCAATGCAAATCTGCACTACAAAGAAGTATCACTTCCCACCGGTCAAAGGGGACATCCAGAAAATGTGTAAAAACCAGAAAGGCAAGACAGGCCCTGGAGAACAGGGAGCCTTGTTATGCTGATGGGCGGGATGTAAGTTGCCAACTGCCTCACTGGAGGAGTGCATTGTGTTCCCTAAAACAAGTAAACAACAGAGCTACAGAGCCAAGGGCACTTCCAGTCTAGGGAATATACCTTGGGAAAACTGAAAATCCATAAGACAGAGCCACCCCCAAATTGAGGGCTGCACTGCTTACAGGAACCTCAACCTGGGTACACCTGAAATATCCCAGGAAATATAAAAATGGTTCCAAACATTGTGGAACTTACGTACGATGGAATATCCCTCAGCCACGAAATCAATGTCATAAGACCAGTAGCAGCAAAATGAGTGGATTCAGGTACGATGATTCTAAGTGAAAGAAGTCACACAGGAAAAGAAACTTATCATAAGATATCACTTAGGAAGATCCAGTAAACATGGCTACACATGAACTGAGTTAGGCAAGAGAACAGAGTCTCACATTTAGAAAACACTCTTATGCCTGCTTAAGGGGGAAGGAGAGGTGGGGTGATGCATCAAACCAGAGTTTGATATAAGCACAGGTACCGTTCCAAAAACCAACTATGGAATAGACAAGACCTACACCTTCCTCAGTGAAAGGGACTCAAAACCCCATATTTCCCGCAGAGGAATAGATCTGGCTAGTAAGAATCTTAAAACCTATGTATTGATATGTCTCCGTAAGGGAATCAAGTGTGTCTAGACTGGCATAAACATGGCAGTGAGAATCAGCTCAAACCCACTCTAAAAAGGAATTTCAAAAACAGAACAAAGAAACAGGGAAATTCTTTACAATTCCTTCAGGGTCTCTGATGCAACCTGGAATGACCCTATCTACAATGACAGCTGGATGTGGCATAAGGCTGGACACTTGGAATGAGAGGATTGGTGAGATTGGGTGAGCAAATGCAGACCCTTTAAAGCAATAATGCATGGCACCCATTCCATGGGTCCCAGCTCTCCAGGTGGAAGGGAATATTACTACAGCTATAACGTGTACGGGAAACCTAGAGAATGGACACACTGTGAATACGAAAGGTTTCTAAAACTCAACGAAGAGCCCCTCTCCTGGTGCTCCGGTTTGACTTTCCAACTGCTTTCCTATCAATCTCCCAAATTGGAGAGACAGCCCCTTTAAGCTCCTGGTTCGCACAGGTTGCCAATTTGGCAGAGGATGAAAGGGAAGAGGGAGAACCAATGAGAGAGTAGCTGTTAGGCATTTGGATGGGCACATGTCACTCTAATTTCCCGGCAGGAAGAAGAATGAACCAAAGTCTCAGCCACCCACCGGGAACCAGTAGAGGTCCTGAACCAAAAGTTTGGACTTGCGTTCAGCTCACAAAAAAACGAGTTGAAAAATGGAGCTCAGGGGCACAGCAATTCACAAACTGGCAGAGTAATCAAGGCCAACTATCGTCCAAAAATCTGTTGAGGGAAGGCAACGAGGCGGACTTGAAAGCGAGGCAGAATAGCAGGAAACAGATTTCAAGAGGTACGTTGGAATCGCCTGTAAAGCACAGGAAGAGGGGCACAACTTCGACAATGATGCACTTGGCCAAAAAGGGCGTATGCGTTTTCTCCTGAATATATTCAGGAGAAAACGCATACGCCCTTTTTGGCCAAGCAAGCAAGCGGGCAATGCAAATCTGCACTACAAAGAAGTATCACTTCCCACCGGTCAAAGGGGACATCCAGAAAATGTGTAAAAACCTGAAAGGCAAGACAGGCCCTGGAGAACAGGGAGCCTTGTTATGCTGATGGGCGGGATGTAAGTTGCCAACTGCCTCACTGGAGGAGTGCATTGTGTTCCCTAAAACAAGTAAACAACAGAGCTACAGAGCCAAGGGCACTTCCAGTCTAGGGAATATACCTTGGGAAAACTGAAAATCCATAAGACAGAGCCACCCCCAAATTGAGGGCTGCACTGCTTACAAGAACCTCAACCTGGGTACACCTGAAATATCCCAGGAAATATAAAAATGGTTCCAAACATTGTGGAACTTACGTACGATGGAATATCCCTCAGCCATGAAATCAATGTCATAAGACCAGTAGCAGCAAAATGAGTGGATTCAGGTACGATGATTCTAAGTGAAAGAAGTCACACAGGAAAAGAAACTTATCATAAGATATCACTTAGGAAGATCCTGTAAACATGGCTACACATGAACTGAGTTAGGCAAGAGAACAGAGTCTCACATTTAGAAAACACTCTTATGCCTGCTTAAGGGGGAAGGAGAGGTGGGCTGATGCATCAAACCACAGTTTGATATAAGCACAGGTACCGTTCCAAAAACCAACTATGGAATAGACAAGACCTACACCTTCCTCAGTGAAAGGGACTCAAAACCCCATATTTCCCGCAGAGGAATAGATCTGGCTAGTAAGAATCTTAAAACCTATGTATTGATATGTCTCCGTAAGGGAATCAAGTGTGTCTAGACTGGCATAAACATGGCAGTGAGAATCAGCTCAAACCCACTCTAAAAAGGAATTTCAAAACAGAACAAAGAAACAGGGAAATTCTTTACAATTCCTTCAGGGACTCTGATGCAACCTGGAATGACCCTATCTACAATGACAGCTGGATGTGGCATAAGGCTGGACACTTAGGACTGAGAGGATTGGTGAGATTGGGTGAGCAAATGCAGACCCTTTAAAGCAATAATGCATGGCACCCATTCCATGGGTCCCAGCTCTCCAGGTGGAAGGGAATATTACTACAGCTATAACGTGTACGGGAAACCTAGAGAATGGACACACTGTGAATACGAAAGGTTTCTAAAACTCAACGAAGAGCCCCTCTCCTGGTGCTCCGGTTTGACTTTCCAACTGCTTTCCTATCAATCTCCCAACTTGGAGAGACAGCCCCTTTAAGCTCCTGGTTCGCACAGGTTGCCAATTTGGCAGAGGATGAAAGGGAAGAGGGAGAACCAATGAGAGAGTAGCTGTTAGGCATTTGGATGGGCACATGTCACTCTAATTTCCCGGCAGGAAGAAGAATGAACCAAAGTCTCAGCCACCCACCGGGAACCAGTAGAGGTCCTGAACCAAAAGTTTGGACTTGCGTTCAGCTCACAAAAAACGAGTTGAAAAATGGAGCTCAGGGGCACAGCAATTCACAAACTGGCAGAGCAATCAAGGCCAACTATCGTCCAAAAATCTGTTGAGGGAAGGCAAGAGGCGGACTTGAAAGCGAGGCAGAATAGCAGGAAACAGATTTCAAGAGGTACGTTGGAATCGCCTGTAAAGCACAGGAAGAGGAGCACAACTTCGACAATGATGCACTTGGCCAAAAAGGGCGTATGCGTTTTCTCCTGAATATATTCAGGAGAAAACGCATACGCCCTTTTTGGCCAAGCAAGCAAGCGGGCAATGCAAATCTACACTACAAAGAAGTATCACTTCCCACCGGTCAAAAGGGACATCCACAAAATGTGTAAAAACCAGAAAGGCAAGACAGGCCCTGGAGAACAGGGAGCCTTGTTATGCTGATGGGCGGGATGTAAGTTGCCAACTGCCTCACTGGAGGAGTGCATTGTGTCCCCTAAAACAAGTAAACAACAGAGCTCCAGAGCCAAGGGCACGTCCAGTCTAGGGAATATACCTTGGGAAAACTGAAAATCCATAAGACAGAGCCACCCCCAAATTGAGGGCTGCACTGCTTACAGGAACCTCAACCTGGGTACACCTGAAATATCCCAGGAAATATAAAAATGGTTCCAAACATTGTGGAACTTACGTACGATGGAATATCCCTCAGCCACGAAATCAATGTCATAAGACCAGTAGCAGCAAAATGAGTGGATTCAGGTACGATGATTCTAAGTGAAAGAAGTCACACAGGAAAAGAATCTTATCATAAGATATCACTTAGGAAGATCCTGTAAACATGGCTACACATGAACTGAGTTAGGCAAGAGAACAGAGTCTCACATTTAGAAAACACTCTTATGCCTGCTTAAGGGGGAAGGAGAGGTGGGGTGATGCATCAAACCAGAGTTTGATATAAGCACAGGTACCGTTCCAAAAACCAACTATGGAATAGACAAGACCTCCACCTTCCTCAGTGAAAGGGACTCAAAACCCCATATTTCCCGCAGAGGAATAGATCTGACTAGTAAGAATCTTAAAACCTATGTACTGATATGTCTCCGTAAGGGAATCAAGTGTGTCTAGACTGGCATAAACATGGCCGCGAGAATCAGCTCAAACCCACTCTAAAAAGGAATTTCAAAAACAGAACAAAGAAACAGGGAAATTCTTTACAATTCCTTCAGGGTCTCTGATGCAACCTGGAATGACCCTATCTACAATGACAGCTGGATGTGGCATAAGGCTGGACACTTGGGACTGAGAGGATTGGTGAGATTGGGTGAGCAAATGCAGACCCTTTAAAGCAATAATGCATGGCACCCATGCCATGGGTCCCAGCTCTCCAGGTGGAAGGGAATATTATTACAGCTATAACGTGTACGGGAAACCTAGAGAATGGACACACTGTGAATACGAAAGGTTTCTAAAACTCAACGAAGAGCCCCTCTCCTGGTGCTCCGGTTTGACTTTCCAACTGCTTTCCTATGAATCTCCCAACTTGCAGAGACAGCCCCTTTAAGCTCCTGGTTCGCACAGGTTGCCAATTTGGCAGAGGATGAAAGGGAAGAGGGAGAACCAATGAGAGAGTAGCTGTTAGGCATTTGGATGGGCACATGTCACTCTAATTTCCCGGCAGGAAGAAGAATGAACCGAAGTCTCAGCCACCCACCGGGAACCAGTAGAGGTCCTGAACCAAAAGTTTGGACTTGCGTTCAGCTCACAAAAAAACGAGTTGGAAAATGGAGCTCAGGGGCACAGCAATTCACCAACTGGCAGAGTAATCAAGGCCAACTATCGTCCAAAAATCTGTTGAGGGAAGGCAACGAGGCGGACTTGAAAGCGAGGCAGAATAGCAGGAAACAGATTTCAAGAGGTACGTTGGAATCGCCTGTAAAGCACAGGAAGAGGGGCACAACTTCGACAATGATGCACTTGGCCAAAAAGGGCGTATGCGTTTTCTCCTGAATATATTCAGGAGAAAACGCATACGCCCTTTTTGGCCAAGCAAGCAAGCGGGCAATGCCAATCTGCACTACAAAGAAGTATCACTTCCCACCGGTCAAAGGGGACATCCAGAAAATGTGTAAAAACCAGAAAGGCAAGACAGGCCCTGGAGAACAGGGAGCCTTGTTATGCTGATGGGCGGGATGTAAGTTGCCAACTGCCTCACTGGAGGAGTGCATTGTGTTCCCTAAAACAAGTAAACAACAGAGCTACCGAGAAAAGGGCACTTCCAGTCTAGGGAATATACCTTGGGAAAGCTGAAAATCCATAAGACAGAGCCACGCCCAAATTGAGGGCTGCACTGCTTACAGGAACCTCAACCTGGGTACACCTGAAATATCCCAGGAAATATAAAAATGGTTCCAAACATTGTGGAACTTACGTACGATGGAATATCCCTCAGCAACGAAATCAATGTCATAAGACCAGTAGCAGCAAAATGAGTGGATTCAGGTACGATGATTCTAAGTGAAAGAAGTCACACAGGAAAAGAAACGTATCATAAGATATCACTTAGGAAGATCCTGTAAACATGGCTACACATGAACTGAGTTAGGCAAGAGAACAGAGTCTCACATTTAGAAAACACTCTTATGCCTGCTTAAGGGGGAAGGAGAGGTGGGGTGATGCATCAAACCAGAGTTTGATATAAGCACAGGTACCGTTCCAAAAACCAACTATGGAATAGACAAGACCTACACCTTCCTCAGTGAAAGGGACTCAAAACCCCATATTTCCCGCAGAGGAATAGATCTGGCTAGTAAGAATCTTAAAACCTATGTATTGATATGTCTCCGTAAGGGAATCAAGTGTGTCTAGACTGGCATAAACATGGCCGCGAGAATCAGCTCAAACCCACTCTAAAAAGGAATTTCAAAAACAGAACAAAGAAACAGGGAAATTCTTTACAATTCCTTCAGGGTCTCTGATGCAACCTGGAATGACCCTATCTACAATGACAGCTGGATGTGGCATAAGGCTGGACACTTGGGACTGAGAGGATTGGTGAGATTGGGTGAGCAAATGCAGACCCTTTAAAGCAATAATGCATGGCACCCATTCCATGGGTCCCAGCTCTCCAGGTGGAAGGGAATATTACTACAGCTATAACGTGTACGGGAAACCTAGAGAATGGACACACTGTGAATACGAAAGGTTTCTAAAACTCAACGAAGAGCCCCTCTCCTGGTGCTCCGGTTTGACTTTCCAACTGCTTTCCTATCAATCTCCCAACTTGGAGAGACAGCCCCTTTAAGCTCCTGGTTCGCACAGGTTGCCAATTTGGCAGAGGATGAAAGGGAAGAGGGAGAACCAATGAGAGAGTAGCTGTTAGGCATTTGGATGGGCACATGTCACTCTAATTTCCCGGCAGGAAGAAGAATGAACCAAAGTCTCAGCCACCCACCGGGAACCAGTAGAGGTCCTGAACCAAAAGTTTGGACTTGCGTTCAGCTCACAAAAAAACGAGTTGGAAAATGGAGCTCAGGGGCACAGCAATTCACCAACTGGCAGAGTAATCAAGGCCAACTATCGTCCAAAAATCTGTTGAGGGAAGGCAACGAGGCGGACTTGAAAGCGAGGCAGAATAGCAGGAAACAGATTTCAAGAGGTACGTTGGAATCGCCTGTAAAGCACAGGAAGAGGGGCACAACTTCGACAATGATGCACTTGGCCAAAAAGGGCGTATGCGTTTTCTCCTGAATATATTCAGGAGAAAACGCATACGCCCTTTTTGGCCAAGCAAGCAAGCGGGCAATGCCAATCTGCACTACAAAGAAGTATCACTTCCCACCGGTCAAAGGGGACATCCAGAAAATGTGTAAAAACCAGAAAGGCAAGACAGGCCCTGGAGAACAGGGAGCCTTGTTATGCTGATGGGCGGGATGTAAGTTGCCAACTGCCTCACTGGAGGAGTGCATTGTGTTCCCTAAAACAAGTAAACAACAGAGCTACCGAGAAAAGGGCACTTCCAGTCTAGGGAATATACCTTGGGAAAGCTGAAAATCCATAAGACAGAGCCACGCCCAAATTGAGGGCTGCACTGCTTACAGGAACCTCAACCTGGGTACACCTGAAATATCCCAGGAAATATAAAAATGGTTCCAAACATTGTGGAACTTACGTACGATGGAATATCCCTCAGCCACGAAATCAATGTCATAAGACCAGTAGCAGCAAAATGAGTGGATTCAGGTACGATGATTCTAAGTGAAAGAAGTCACACAGGAAAAGAAACGTATCATAAGATATCACTTAGGAAGATCCTGTAAACATGGCTACACATGAACTGAGTTAGGCAAGAGAACAGAGTCTCACATTTAGAAAACACTCTTATGCCTGCTTAAGGGGGAAGGAGAGGTGGGGTGATGCATCAAACCAGAGTTTGATATAAGCACAGGTACCGTTCCAAAAACCAACTATGGAATAGACAAGACCTACACCTTCCTCAGTGAAAGGGACTCAAAACCCCATATTTCCCGCAGAGGAATAGATCTGGCTAGTAAGAATCTTAAAACCTATGTATTGATATGTCTCCGTAAGGGAATCAAGTGTGTCTAGACTGGCATAAACATGGCCGCGAGAATCAGCTCAAACCCACTCTAAAAAGGAATTTCAAAAACAGAACAAAGAAACAGGGAAATTCTTTACAATTCCTTCAGGGTCTCTGATGCAACCTGGAATGACCCTATCTACAATGACAGCTGGATGTGGCATAAGGCTGGACACTTGGGACTAAGAGGATTGGTGAGATTGGGTGAGCAAATGCAGACCCTTTAAAGCAATAATGCATGGCACCCATTCCATGGGTCCCAGCTCTCCAGGTGGAAGGGAATATTACTACAGCTATAACGTGTACGGGAAACCTAGAGAATGGACACACTGTGAATACGAAAGGTTTCTAAAACTCAACGAAGAGCCCCTCTCCTGGTGCTCCGGTTTGACTTTCCAACTGCTTTCCTATCAATCTCCCAACTTGGAGAGACAGCCCCTTTAAGCTCCTGGTTCGCACAGGTTGCCAATTTGGCAGAGGATGAAAGGGAAGAGGGAGAACCAATGAGAGAGTAGCTGTTAGGCATTTGGATGGGCACATGTCACTCTAATTTCCCGGCAGGAAGAAGAATGAACCAAAGTCTCAGCCACCCACCGGGAACCAGTAGAGGTCCTGAACCAAAAGTTTGGACTTGCGTTCAGCTCACAAAAAAACGAGTTGAAAAATGGAGCTCAGGGGCACAGCAATTCACAAACTGGCAGAGTAATCAAGGCCAACTATCGTCCAAAAATCTGTTGAGGGAAGGCAACGAGGCGGACTTGAAAGCGAGGCAGAATAGCAGGAAACAGATTTCAAGAGGTACGTTGGAATCGCCTGTAAAGCACAGGAAGAGGGGCACAACTTCGACAATGATGCACTTGGCCAAAAAGGTCGTATGCGTTTTCTCCTGAATATATTCAGGAGAAAACGCATACGCCCTTTTTGGCCAAGCAAGCAAGCGGGCAATGCAAATCTGCACTACAAAGAAGTATCACTTCCCACCAGTCAAAGGGGACATCCAGAAAATGTGTAAAAACCAGAAAGGCAAGACAGGCCCTGGAGAACAGGGAGCCTTGTTATGCTGATGGGCGGGATGTAAGTTGCCAACTGCCTCACTGGAGGAGTGCATTGTGTTCCCTAAAACAAGTAAACAACAGAGCTCCAGAGCCAAGGGCACTTCCAGTCTAGGGAATATACCTTGGGAAAACTGAAAATCCATAAGACAGAGCCACCCCCAAATTGAGGGCTGCACTGCTTACAGGAACCTCAACCTGGGTACACCTGAAATATCCCAGGAAATATAAAAATGGTTCCAAACATTGTGGAACTTACGTACGATGGAATATCCCTCAGCCACGAAATCAATGTCATAAGACCAGTAGCAGCAAAATGAGTGGATTCAGGTACGATGATTCTAAGTGAAAGAAGTCACACAGGAAAAGAAACTTATCATAAGATATCACTTAGGAAGATCCTGTAAACATGGCTACACATGAACTGAGTTAGGCAAGAGAACAGAGTCTCACATTTAGAAAACACTCTTATGCCTGCTTAAGGGGGAAGGAGAGGTGGGGTGATGCATCAAACCAGAGTTTGATATAAGCACAGGTACCGTTCCAAAAACCAACTATGGAATAGACAAGACCTACACCTTCCTCAGTGAAAGGGACTCAAAACCCCATATTTCCCGCAGAGGAATAGATCTGGCTAGTAAGAATCTTAAAACCTATGTATTGATATGTCTCCGTAAGGGAATCAAGTGTGTCTAGACTGGCATAAACATGGCCGCGAGAATCAGCTCAAACCCACTCTAAAAAGGAATTTCAAAAACAGAACAAAGAAACAGGGAAATTCTTTACAATTCCTTCAGGGTCTCTGATGCAACCTGGAATGACCCTATCTACAATGACAGCTGGATGTGGCATAAGGCTGGACACTTGGGACTAAGAGGATTGGTGAGATTGGGTGAGCAAATGCAGACCCTTTAAAGCAATAATGCATGGCACCCATTCCATGGGTCCCAGCTCTCCAGGTGGAAGGGAATATTACTACAGCTATAACGTGTACGGGAAACCTAGAGAATGGACACACTGTGAATACGAAAGGTTTCTAAAACTCAACGAAGAGCCCCTCTCCTGGTGCTCCGGTTTGACTTTCCAACTGCTTTCCTATCAATCTCCCAACTTGGAGAGACAGCCCCTTTAAGCTCCTGGTTCGCACAGGTTGCCAATTTGGCAGAGGATGAAAGGGAAGAGGGAGAACCAATGAGAGAGTAGCTGTTAGGCATTTGGATGGGCACATGTCACTCTAATTTCCCGGCAGGAAGAAGAATGAACCAAAGTCTCAGCCACCCACCGGGAACCAGTAGAGGTCCTGAACCAAAAGTTTGGACTTGCGTTCAGCTCACAAAAAACGAGTTGAAAAATGGAGCTCAGGGGCACAGCAATTCACAAACTGGCAGAGTAATCAAGGCCAACTATCGTCCAAAAATCTGTTGAGGGAAGGCAACGAGGCGGACTTGAAAGCGAGGCAGAATAGCAGGAAACAGATTTCAAGAGGTACGTTGGAATCGCCTGTAAAGCACAGGAAGAGGGGCACAACTTCGACAATGATGCACTTGGCCAAAAAGGGCGTATGCGTTTTCTCCTGAATATATTCAGGAGAAAACGCATACGCCCTTTTTGGCCAAGCAAGCAAGCGGGCAATGCCAATCTGCACTACAAAGAAGTATCACTTCCCACCGGTCAAAGGGGACATCCAGAAAATGTGTAAAAACCAGAAAGGCAAGACAGGCCCTGGAGAACAGGGAGCCTTGTTATGCTGATGGGCGGGATGTAAGTTGCCAACTGCCTCACTGGAGGAGTGCATTGTGTTCCCTAAAACAAGTAAACAACAGAGCTACAGAGCCAAGGGCACTTCCAGTCTAGGGAATATACCTTGGGAAAACTGAAAATCCATAAGACAGAGCCACCCCCAAATTGAGGGCTGCACTGCTTACAGGAACCTCAACCTGGGTACACCTGAAATATCCCAGGAAATATAAAAATGGTTCCAAACATTGTGGAACTTACGTACGATGGAATATCCCTCAGCCACGAAATCAATGTCATAAGACCAGTAGCAGCAAAATGAGTGGATTCAGGTACGATGATTCTAAGTGAAAGAAGTCACACAGGAAAAGAAACGTATCATAAGATATCACTTAGGAAGATCCTGTAAACATGGCTACACATGAACTGAGTTAGGCAAGAGAACAGAGTCTCACATTTAGAAAACACTCTTATGCCTGCTTAAGGGGGAAGGAGAGGTGGGGTGATGCATCAAACCAGAGTTTGATATAAGCACAGGTACCGTTCCAAAAACCAACTATGGAATAGACAAGACCTACACCTTCCTCAGTGAAAGGGACTCAAAACCCCATATTTCCCGCAGAGGAATAGATCTGGCTAGTAAGAATCTTAAAACCTATGTATTGATATGTCTCCGTAAGGGAATCAAGTGTGTCTAGACTGGCATAAACATGGCAGCGAGAATCAGCTCAAACCCACTCTAAAAAGGAATTTCAAAAACAGAACAAAGAAACAGGGAAATTCTTTATAATTCCTTCAGGGTCTCTGATGCAACCTGGAATGACCCTATCTACAATGACAGCTGGATGTGGCATAAGGCTGGACACTTGGGACTGAGAGGATTGGTGAGATTGGGTGAGCAAATGCAGACCCTTTAAAGCAATAATGCATGGCACCCATTCCATGGGTCCCAGCTCTCCAGGTGGAAGGGAATATTACTACAGCTATAACGTGTACGGGAAACCTAGAGAATGGACACACTGTGAATACGAAAGGTTTCTAAAACTCAACGAAGAGCCCCTCTCCTGGTGCTCCGGTTTGACTTTCCAACTGCTTTCCTATCAATCTCCCAACTTGGAGAGACAGCCCCTTTAAGCTCCTGGTTCGCACAGGTTGCCAATTTGGCAGAGGATGAAAGGGAAGAGGGAGAACCAATGAGAGAGTAGCTGTTAGGCATTTGGATGGGCACATGTCACTCTAATTTCCCGGCAGGAAGAAGAATGAACCAAAGTCTCAGCCACCCACCGGGAACCAGTAGAGGTCCTGAACCAAAAGTTTGGACTTGCGTTCAGCTCACAAAAAAACGAGTTGAAAAATGGAGCTCAGGGGCACAGCAATTCACAAACTGGCAGAGTAATCAAGGCCAACTATCGTCCAAAAATCTGTTGAGGGAAGGCAACGAGGCGGACTTGAAAGCGAGGCAGAATAGCAGGAAACAGATTTCAAGAGGTACGTTGGAATCGCCTGTAAAGCACAGGAAGAGGGGCACAACTTCGACAATGATGCACTTGGCCAAAAAGGGCGTATGCGTTTTCTCCTGAATATATTCAGGAGAAAACGCATACGCCCTTTTTGGCCAAGCAAGCAAGCGGGCAATGCAAATCTGCACTACAAAGAAGTATCACTTCCCACCAGTCAAAGGGGACATCCAGAAAATGTGTAAAAACCAGAAAGGCAAGACAGGCCCTGGAGAACAGGGAGCCTTGTTATGCTGATGGGCGGGATGTAAGTTGCCAACTGCCTCACTGGAGGAGTGCATTGTGTTCCCTAAAACAAGTAAACAACAGAGCTACAGAGCCAAGGGCACTTCCAGTCTAGGGAATATACCTTGGGAAAACTGAAAATCCATAAGACAGAGCCACCCCCAAATTGAGGGCTGCACTGCTTACAGGAACCTCAACCTGGGTACACCTGAAATATCCCAGGAAATATAAAAATGGTTCCAAACATTGTGGAACTTACGTACGATGGAATATCCCTCAGCCACGAAATCAATGTCATAAGACCAGTAGCAGCAAAATGAGTGGATTCAGGTACGATGATTCTAAGTGAAAGAAGTCACACAGGAAAAGAAACCTATCATAAGATATCACTTAGGAAGATCCTGTAAACATGGCTACACATGAACTGAGTTAGGCAAGAGAACAGAGTCTCACATTTAGAAAACACTCTTATGCCTGCTTAAGGGGGAAGGAGAGGTGGGGTGATGCATCAAACCAGAGTTTGATATAAGCACAGGTACCGTTCCAAAAACCAACTATGGAATAGACAAGACCTACACCTTCCTCAGTGAAAGGGACTCAAAACCCCATATTTCCCGCAGAGGAATAGATCTGGCTAGTAAGAATCTTAAAACCTATGTATTGATATGTCTCCGTAAGGGAATCAAGTGTGTCTAGACTGGCATAAACATGGCAGCGAGAATCAGCTCAAACCCACTCTAAAAAGGAATTTCAAAAAAAGAACAAAGAAACAGGGAAATTCTTTATAATTCCTTCAGGGTCTCTGATGCAACCTGGAATGACCCTATCTACAATGACAGCTGGATGTGGCATAAGGCTGGACACTTGGGACTGAGAGGATTGGTGAGATTGGGTGAGCAAATGCAGACCCTTTAAAGCAATAATGCATGGCACCCATTCCATGGGTCCCAGCTCTCCAGGTGGAAGGGAATATTACTACAGCTATAACGTGTACGGGAAACCTAGAGAATGGACACACTGTGAATACGAAAGGTTTCTAAAACTCAACGAAGAGCCCCTCTCCTGGTGCTCCAGTTTGACTTTCCAACTGCTTTCCTATCAATCTCCCAACTTGGAGAGACAGCCCCTTTAAGCTCCTGGTTCGCACAGGTTGCCAATTTGGCAGAGGATGAAAGGGAAGAGGGAGAACCAATGAGAGAGTAGCTGTTAGGCATTTGGATGGGCACATGTCACTCTAATTTCCCGGCAGGAAGAAGAATGAACCAAAGTCACAGCCACCCACCGGGAACCAGTAGAGGTCCTGAACCAAAAGTTTGGACTTGCGTTCAGCTCACAAAAAACGAGTTGAAAAATGGAGCTCAGGGGCACAGCAATTCACAAACTGGCAGAGTAATCAAGGCCAACTATCGTCCAAAAATCTGTTGAGGGAAGGCAACGAGGCGGACTTGAAAGCGAGGCAGAATAGCAGGAAACAGCTTTCAAGAGGTACGTTGGAATCGCCTGTAAAGCACAGGAAGAGGGGCACAACTTCGACAATGATGCACTTGGCCAAAAAGGTCGTATGCGTTTTCTCCTGAATATATTCAGGAGAAAACGCATACGCCCTTTTTGGCCAAGCAAGCAAGCGGGCAATGCAAATCTGCACTACAAAGAAGTATCACTTCCCACCGGTCAAAAGGGACATCCACAAAATGTGTAAAAACCAGAAAGGCAAGACAGGCCCTGGAGAACAGGGAGCCTTGTTATGCTGATGGGCGGGATGTAAGTTGCCAACTGCCTCACTGGAGGAGTGCATTGTGTTCCCTAAAACAAGTAAACAACAGAGCTACAGAGCCAAGGGCACTTCCAGTCTAGGGAATATACCTTGGGAAAACTGAAAATCCATAAGACAGAGCCACCCCCAAATTGAGGGCTGCACTGCTTACAGGAACCTCAACCTGGGTACACCTGAAATATCCCAGGAAATATAAAAATGGTTCCAAACATTGTGGAACTTACGTACGATGGAATATCCCTCAGCCACGAAATCAATGTCATAAGACCAGTAGCAGCAAAATGAGTGGATTCAGGTACGATGATTCTAAGTGAAAGTAGTCACACAGGAAAAGAAACGTATCATAAGATATCACTTAGGAAGATCCTGTAAACATGGCTACACATGAACTGAGTTAGGCAAGAGAACAGAGTCTCACATTTAGAAAACACTCTTATGCCTGCTTAAGGGGGAAGGAGAGGTGGGGTGATGCATCAAACCAGAGTTTGATATAAGCACAGGTACCGTTCCAAAAACCAACTATGGAATAGACAAGACCTACACCTTCCTCAGTGAAAGGGACTCAAAACCCCATATTTCCCGCAGAGGAATAGATCTGGCTAGTAAGAATCTTAAAACCTATGTATTGATATGTCTCCGTAAGGGCATCAAGTGTGTCTAGACTGGCATAAACATGGCAGTGAGAATCAGCTCAAACCCACTCTAAAAAGGAATTTCAAAACAGAACAAAGAAACAGGGAAATTGTTTACAATTCCTTCAGGGACTCTGATGCAACCTGGAATGACCCTATCGACAATGACAGCTGGATGTGGCATAAGGCTGGACACTTGGGACTGAGAGGATTGGTGAGATTGGGTGAGCAAATGCAGACCCTTTAAATCAATAATGCATGGCACCCATTCCATGGGTCCCAGCTCTCCAGGTGGAAGGGAATATTACTACAGCTATAACGTGTACGGGAAACCTAGAGAATGGACACACTGTGGATACGAAAGGTTTCTAAAACTCAACGAAGAGCCCCTCTCCTGGTGCTCCGGTTTGACTTTCCAACTGCTTTCCTATCAATCTCCCAACTTGGAGAGACAGCCCCTTTAAGCTCCTGGTTCGCACAGGTTGCCAATTTGGCAGAGGATGAAAGGGAAGAGGGAGAACCAATGAGAGAGTAGCTGTTAGGCATTTGGATGGGCACATGTCACTCTAATTTCCCGGCAGGAAGAAGAATGAACCAAAGTCTCAGCCACCCACCGGGAACCAGTAGAGGTCCTGAACCAAAAGTTTGGACTTGCGTTCAGCTCACAAAAAACGAGTTGAAAAATGGAGCTCAGGGGCACAGCAATTCACAAACTGGCAGAGTAATCAAGGCCAACTATCGTCCAAAAATCTGTTGAGGGAAGGCAACGAGGCGGACTTGAAAGCGAGGCAGAATAGCAGGAAACAGATTTCAAGAGGTACGTTGGAATCGCCTGTAAAGCACAGGAAGAGGGGCACAACTTCGACAATGATGCACTTGGCCAAAAAGGGCGTATGCGTTTTCTCCTGAATATATTCAGGAGAAAACGCATACGCCCTTTTTGGCCAAGCAAGCAAGCGGGCAATGCCAATCTGCACTACAAAGAAGTATCACTTCCCACCGGTCAAAGGGGACATCCAGAAAATGTGTAAAAACCAGAAAGGCAAGACAGGCCCTGGAGAACAGGGAGCCTTGTTATGCTGATGGGCGGGATGTAAGTTGCCAACTGCCTCACTGGAGGAGTGCATTGTGTTCCCTAAAACAAGTAAACAACAGAGCTACAGAGCCAAGGGCACTTCCAGTCTAGGGAATATACCTTGGGAAAACTGAAAATCCATAAGACAGAGCCACCCCCAAATTGAGGGCTGCACTGCTTACAGGAACCTCAACCTGGGTACACCTGAAATATCCCAGGAAATATAAAAATGGTTCCAAACATTGTGGAACTTACGTACGATGGAATATCCCTCAGCCACGAAATCAATGTCATAAGACCAGTAGCAGCAAAATGAGTGGATTCAGGTACGATGATTCTAAGTGAAAGAAGTCACACAGGAAAAGAAACGTATCATAAGATATCACTTAGGAAGATCCTGTAAACATGGCTACACATGAACTGAGTTAGGCAAGAGAACAGAGTCTCACATTTAGAAAACACTCTTATGCCTGCTTAAGGGGGAAGGAGAGGTGGGGTGATGCATCAAACCAGAGTTTGATATAAGCACAGGTACCGTTCCAAAAACCAACTATGGAATAGACAAGACCTACACCTTCCTCAGTGAAAGGGACTCAAAACCCCATATTTCCCGCAGAGGAATAGATCTGGCTAGTAAGAATCTTAAAACCTATGTATTGATATGTCTCCGTAAGGGAATCAAGTGTGTCTAGACTGGCATAAACATGGCAGCGAGAATCAGCTCAAACCCACTCTAAAAAGGAATTTCAAAAACAGAACAAAGAAACAGGGAAATTCTTTACAATTCCTTCAGGGTCTCTGATGCAACCTGGAATGACCCTATCTACAATGACAGCTGGATGTGGCATAAGGCTGGACACTTGGGACTGAGAGGATTGGTGAGATTGGGTGAGCAAATGCAGACCCTTTAAAGCAATAATGCATGGCACCCATTCCATGGGTCCCAGCTCTCCAGGTGGAAGGGAATATTACTACAGCTATAACGTGTACGGGAAACCTAGAGAATGGACACACTGTGAATACGAAAGGTTTCTAAAACTCAACGAAGAGCCCCTCTCCTGGTGCTCCGGTTTGACTTTCCAACTGCTTTCCTATCAATCTCCCAACTTGGAGAGACAGCCCCTTTAAGCTCCTGGTTCGCACAGGTTGCCAATTTGGCAGAGGATGAAAGGGAAGAGGGAGAACCAATGAGAGAGTAGCTGTTAGGCATTTGGATGGGCACATGTCACTCTAATTTCCCGGCAGGAAGAAGAATGAACCAAAGTCTCAGCCACCCACCGGGAACCAGTAGAGGTCCTGAACCAAAAGTTTGGACTTGCGTTCAGCTCACAAAAAAACGAGTTGAAAAATGGAGCTCAGGGGCACAGCAATTCACAAACTGGCAGAGTAATCAAGGCCAACTATCGTCCAAAAATCTGTTGAGGGAAGGCAACGAGGCGGACTTGAAAGCGAGGCAGAATAGCAGGAAACAGATTTCAAGAGGTACGTTGGAATCGCCTGTAAAGCACAGGAAGAGGGGCACAACTTCGACAATGATGCACTTGGCCAAAAAGGGCGTATGCGTTTTCTCCTGAATATATTCAGGAGAAAACGCATACGCCCTTTTTGGCCAAGCAAGCAAGCGGGCAATGCAAATCTGCACTACAAAGAAGTATCACTTCCCACCAGTCAAAGGGGACATCCAGAAAATGTGTAAAAACCAGAAAGGCAAGACAGGCCCTGGAGAACAGGGAGCCTTGTTATGCTGATGGGCGGGATGTAAGTTGCCAACTGCCTCACTGGAGGAGTGCATTGTGTTCCCTAAAACAAGTAAACAACAGAGCTACAGAGCCAAGGGCACTTCCAGTCTAGGGAATATACCTTGGGAAAACTGAAAATCCATAAGACAGAGCCACCCCCAAATTGAGGGCTGCACTGCTTACAGGAACCTCAACCTGGGTACACCTGAAATATCCCAGGAAATATAAAAATGGTTCCAAACATTGTGGAACTTACGTACGATGGAATATCCCTCAGCCACGAAATCAATGTCATAAGACCAGTAGCAGCAAAATGAGTGGATTCAGGTACGATGATTCTAAGTGAAAGAAGTCACACAGGAAAAGAAACGTATCATAAGATATCACTTAGGAAGATCCTGTAAACATGGCTACACATGAACTGAGTTAGGCAAGAGAACAGAGTCTCACATTTAGAAAACACTCTTATGCCTGCTTAAGGGGGAAGGAGAGGTGGGGTGATGCATCAAACCAGAGTTTGATATAAGCACAGGTACCGTTCCAAAAACCAACTATGGAATAGACAAGACCTACACCTTCCTCAGTGAAAGGGACTCAAAACCCCATATTTCCCGCAGAGGAATAGATCTGGCTAGTAAGAATCTTAAAACCTATGTATTGATATGTCTCCGTAAGGGAATCAAGTGTGTCTAGACTGGCATAAACATGGCAGCGAGAATCAGCTCAAACCCACTCTAAAAAGGAATTTCAAAAACAGAACAAAGAAACAGGGAAATTCTTTATAATTCCTTCAGGGTCTCTGATGCAACCTGGAATGACCCTATCTACAATGACAGCTGGATGTGGCATAAGGCTGGACACTTGGGACTGAGAGGATTGGTGAGATTGGGTGAGCAAATGCAGACCCTTTAAAGCAATAATGCATGGCACCCATTCCATGGGTCCCAGCTCTCCAGGTGGAAGGGAATATTACTACAGCTATAACGTGTACGGGAAACCTAGAGAATGGACACACTGTGAATACGAAAGGTTTCTAAAACTCAACGAAGAGCCCCTCTCCTGGTGCTCCGGTTTGACTTTCCAACTGCTTTCCTATCAATCTCCCAACTTGGAGAGACAGCCCCTTTAAGCTCCTGGTTCGCACAGGTTGCCAATTTGGCAGAGGATGAAAGGGAAGAGGGAGAACCAATGAGAGAGTAGCTGTTAGGCATTTGGATGGGCACATGTCACTCTAATTTCCCGGCAGGAAGAAGAATGAACCAAAGTCTCAGCCACCCACCGGGAACCAGTAGAGGTCCTGAACCAAAAGTTTGGACTTGCGTTCAGCTCACAAAAAAACGAGTTGAAAAATGGAGCTCAGGGGCACAGCAATTCACAAACTGGCAGAGTAATCAAGGCCAACTATCGTCCAAAAATCTGTTGAGGGAAGGCAACGAGGCGGACTTGAAAGCGAGGCAGAATAGCAGGAAACAGATTTCAAGAGGTATGTTGGAATCGCCTGTAAAGCACAGGAAGAGGGGCACAACTTCGACAATGATGCACTTGGCCAAAAAGGGCGTATGCGTTTTCTCCTGAATATATTCAGGAGAAAACGCATACGCCCTTTTTGGCCAAGCAAGCAAGCGGGCAATGCAAATCTGCACTACAAAGAAGTATCACTTCCCACCGGTCAAAGGGGACATCCAGAAAATGTGTAAAAACCAGAAAGGCAAGACAGGCCCTGGAGAACAGGGAGCCTTGTTATGCTGATGGGCGGGATGTAAGTTGCCAACTGCCTCACTGGAGGAGTGCATTGTGTTCCCTAAAACAAGTAAACAACAGAGCTACAGAGCCAAGGGCACTTCCAGTCTAGGGAATATACCTTGGGAAAACTGAAAATCCATAAGACAGAGCCACCCCCAAATTGAGGGCTGCACTGCTTACAGGAACCTCAACCTGGGTACACCTGAAATATCCCAGGAAATATAAAAATGGTTCCAAACATTGTGGAACTTACGTACGATGGAATATCCCTCAGCCATGAAATCAATGTCATAAGACCAGTAGCAGCAAAATGAGTGGATTCAGGTACGATGATTCTAAGTGAAAGAAGTCACACAGGAAAAGAAACTTATCATAAGATATCACTTAGGAAGATCCAGTAAACATGGCTACACATGAACTGAGTTAGGCAAGAGAACAGAGTCTCACATTTAGAAAACACTCTTATGCCTGCTTAAGGGGGAAGGAGAGGTGGGGTGATGCATCAAACCAGAGTTTGATATAAGCACAGGTACCGTTCCAAAAACCAACTATGGAATAGACAAGACCTACACCTTCCTCAGTGAAAGGGACTCAAAACCCCATATTTCCCGCAGAGGAATAGATCTGGCTAGTAAGAATCTTAAAACCTATGTATTGATATGTCTCCGTAAGGGAATCAAGTGTGTCTAGACTGGCATAAACATGGCAGTGAGAATCAGCTCAAACCCACTCTAAAAAGGAATTTCAAAACAGAACAAAGAAACAGGGAAATTCTTTACAATTCCTTCAGGGACTCTGATGCAACCTGGAATGACCCTATCTACAATGACAGCTGGATGTGGCATAAGGCTGGACACTTGGGACTGAGAGGATTGGTGAGATTGGGTGAGCAAATGCAGACCCTTTAAAGCAATAATGCATGGCACCCATTCCATGGGTCCCAGCTCTCCAGGTGGAAGGGAATATTACTACAGCTATAACGTGTACGGGAAACCTAGAGAATGGACACACTGTGAATACGAAAGGTTTCTAAAACTCAACGAAGAGCCCCTCTCCTGGTGCTCCGGTTTGACTTTCCAACTGCTTTCCTATCAATCTCCCAACTTGGAGAGACAGCCCCTTTAAGCTCCTGGTTCGCACAGGTTGCCAATTTGGCAGAGGATGAAAGGGAAGAGGGAGAACCAATGAGAGAGTAGCTGTTAGGCATTTGGATGGGCACATGTCACTCTAATTTCCCGGCAGGAAGAAGAATGAACCAAAGTCTCAGCCACCCACCGGGAACCAGTAGAGGTCCTGAACCAAAAGTTTGGACTTGCGTTCAGCTCACAAAAAAACGAGTTGAAAAATGGAGCTCAGGGGCACAGCAATTCACAAACTGGCAGAGTAATCAAGGCCAACTATCGTCCAAAAATCTGTTGAGGGAAGGCAACGAGGCGGACTTGAAAGCGAGGCAGAATAGCAGGAAACAGATTTCAAGAGGTACGTTGGAATCGCCTGTAAAGCACAGGAAGAGGGGCACAACTTCGACAATGATGCACTTGGCCAAAAAGGGCGTATGCGTTTTCTCCTGAATATATTCAGGAGAAAACGCATACGCCCTTTTTGGCCATGCAAGCAAGCGGGCAATGCAAATCTGCACTACAAAGAAGTATCACTTCCCACCGGTCAAAAGGGACATCCACAAAATGTGTAAAAACCAGAAAGGCAAGACAGGCCCTGGAGAACAGGGAGCCTTGTTATGCTGATGGGCGGGATGTAAGTTGCCAACTGCCTCACTGGAGGAGTGCATTGTGTCCCCTAAAACAAGTAAACAACAGAGCTCCAGAGCCAAGGGCACGTCCAGTCTAGGGAATATACCTTGGGAAAACTGAAAATCCATAAGACAGAGCCACCCCCAAATTGAGGGCTGCACTGCTTACAGGAACCTCAACCTGGGTACACCTGAAATATCCCAGGAAATATAAAAATGGTTCCAAACATTGTGGAACTTACGTACGATGGAATATCCCTCAGCCATGAAATCAATGTCATAAGACCAGTAGCAGCAAAATGAGTGGATTCAGGTACGATGATTCTAAGTGAAAGAAGTCACACAGGAAAAGAAACTTATCATAAGATATCACTTAGGAAGATCCAGTAAACATGGCTACACATGAACTGAGTTAGGCAAGAGAACAGAGTCTCACATTTAGAAAACGCTCTTATGCCTGCTTAAGGGGGAAGGAGAGGTGGGGTGATGCATCAAACCAGAGTTTGATATAAGCACAGGTACCGTTCCAAAAACCAACTATGGAATAGACAAGACCTACACCTTCCTCAGTGAAAGGGACTCAAAACCCCATATTTCCCGCAGAGGAATAGATCTGACTAGTAAGAATCTTAAAACCTATGTATTGATATGTCTCCGTAAGGGAATCAAGTGTGTCTAGACTGGCATAAACTTGGCCGCGAGAATCAGCTCAAACCCACTCTAAAAAGGAATTTCAAAAACAGAACAAAGAAACAGGGAAATTCTTTACAATTCCTTCAGGGTCTCTGATGCAACCTGGAATGACCCTATCTACAATGACAGCTGGATGTGGCATAAGGCTGGACACTTGGGACTGAGAGGATTGGTGAGATTGGGTGAGCAAATGCAGACCCTTTAAAGCAATAATGCATGGCACCCATTCCATGGGTCCCAGCTCTCCAGGTGGAAGGGAATATTACTACAGCTATAACGTGTACGGGAAACCTAGAGAATGGACACACTGTGAATACGAAAGGTTTCTAAAACTCAACGAAGAGCCCCTCTCCTGGTGCTCCGGTTTGACTTTCCAACTGCTTTCCTATCAATCTCCCAACTTGGAGAGACAGCCCCTTTAAGCTCCTGGTTCGCACAGGTTGCCAATTTGGCAGAGGATGAAAGGGAAGAGGGAGAACCAATGAGAGAGTAGCTGTTAGGCATTTGGATGGGCACATGTCACTCTAATTTCCCGGCAGGAAGAAGAATGAACCAAAGTCTCAGCCACCCACCGGGAACCAGTAGAGGTCCTGAACCAAAAGTTTGGACTTGCGTTCAGCTCACAAAAAAACGAGTTGAAAAATGGAGCTCAGGGGCACAGCAATTCACAAACTGGCAGAGTAATCAAGGCCAACTATCGTCCAAAAATCTGTTGAGGGAAGGCAACGAGGCGGACTTGAAAGCGAGGCAGAATAGCAGGAAACAGATTTCAAGAGGTACGCTGGAATCGCCTGTAAAGCACAGGAAGAGGGGCACAACTTCGACAATGATGCACTTGGCCAAAAAGGGCGTATGCGTTTTCTCCTGAATATATTCAGGAGAAAATGCATACGCCCTTTTTGGCCAAGCAAGCAAGCGGGCAATGCAAATCTGCACTACAAAGAAGTACCACTTCCCACCAGTCAAAGGGGACATCTAGAAAATGTGTAAAAACCAGAAAGGCAAGACAGGCCCTGGAGAACAGGGAGCCTTGTTATGCTGATGGGCGGGATGTAAGTTGCCAACTGCCTCACTGGAGGAGTGCATTGTGTTCCCTAAAACAAGTAAACAACAGAGCTACAGAGCCAAGGGCACTTCCAGTCTAGGGAATATACCTTGGGAAAACTGAAAATCCATAAGACAGAGCCACCCCCAAATTGAGGGCTGCACTGCTTACAGGAACCTCAACCTGGGTACACCTGAAATATCCCAGGAAATATAAAAATGGTTCCAAACATTGTGGAACTTACGTACGATGGAATATCCCTCAGCCACGAAATCAATGTCATAAGACCAGTAGCAGCAAAATGAGTGGATTCAGGTACGATGATTCTAAGTGAAAGAAGTCACACAGGAAAAGAAACGTATCATAAGATATCACTTAGGAAGATCCTGTAAACATGGCTACACATGAACTGAGTTAGGCAAGAGAACAGAGTCTCACATTTAGAAAACACTCTTATGCCTGCTTAAGGGGGAAGGAGAGGTGGGGTGATGCATCAAACCAGAGTTTGATATAAGCACAGGTACCGTTCCAAAAACCAACTATGGAATAGACAAGACCTACACCTTCCTCAGTGAAAGGGACTCAAAACCCCATATTTCCCGCAGAGGAATAGATCTGACTAGTAAGAATCTTGAAACCTATGTATTGATATGTCTCCGTAAGGGAATCAAGTGTGTCTAGACTGGCATAAACATGGCAGCGAGAATCAGCTCAAACCCACTCTAAAAAGGAATTTCAAAAACAGAACAAAGAAACAGGGAAATTCTTTACAATTCCTTCAGGGTCTCTGATGCAACCTGGAATGACCCTATCTACAATGACAGCTGGATGTGGCATAAGGCTGGACACTTGGGACTGAGAGGATTGGTGAGATTGGGTGAGCAAATGCAGACCCTTTAAAGCAATAATGCATGGCCCCCATTCCATGGGTCCCAGCTCTCCAGGTTGAAGGGAATATTACTACAGCTATAACGTGTACGGGAAACCTAGAGAATGGACACACTGTGAATACGAAAGGTTTCTAAAACTCAACGAAGAGCCCCTCTCCTGGTGCTCCGGTTTGACTTTCCAACTGCTTTCCTATCAATCTCCCAACTTGGAGAGACAGCCCCTTTAAGCTCCTGGTTCGCACAGGTTGCCAATTTGGCAGAGGATGAAAGGGAAGAGGGAGAACCAATGAGAGAGTAGCTGTTAGGCATTTGGATGGGCACATGTCACTCTAATTTCCCGGCAGGAAGAAGAATGAACCAAAGTCTCAGCCACCCACCGGGAACCAGTAGAGGTCCTGAACCAAAAGTTTGGACTTGCGTTCAGCTCACAAAAAAACGAGTTGAAAAATGGAGCTCAGGGGCACAGCAATTCACAAACTGGCAGAGTAATCAAGGCCAACTATCGTCCAAAAATCTGTTGAGGGAAGGCAACGAGGCGGACTTGAAAGCGAGGCAGAATAGCAGGAAACAGATTTCAAGAGGTATGTTGGAATCGCCTGTAAAGCACAGGAAGAGGGGCACAACTTCGACAATGATGCACTTGGCCAAAAAGGGCGTATGCGTTTTCTCCTGAATATATTCAGGAGAAAACGCATACGCCCTTTTTGGCCAAGCAAGCAAGCGGGCAATGCAAATCTGCACTACAAAGAAGTATCACTTCCCACCGGTCAAAGGGGACATCCAGAAAATGTGTAAAAACCAGAAAGGCAAGACAGGCCCTGGAGAACAGGGAGCCTTGTTATGCTGATGGGCGGGATGTAAGTTGCCAACTGCCTCACTGGAGGAGTGCATTGTGTTCCCTAAAACAAGTAAACAACAGAGCTACAGAGCCAAGGGCACTTCCAGTCTAGGGAATATACCTTGGGAAAACTGAAAATCCATAAGACAGAGCCACCCCCAAATTGAGGGCTGCACTGCTTACAGGAACCTCAACCTGGGTACACCTGAAATATCCCAGGAAATATAAAAATGGTTCCAAACATTGTGGAACTTACGTACGATGGAATATCCCTCAGCCATGAAATCAATGTCATAAGACCAGTAGCAGCAAAATGAGTGGATTCAGGTACGATGATTCTAAGTGAAAGAAGTCACACAGGAAAAGAAACTTATCATAAGATATCACTTAGGAAGATCCAGTAAACATGGCTACACATGAACTGAGTTAGGCAAGAGAACAGAGTCTCACATTTAGAAAACACTCTTATGCCTGCTTAAGGGGGAAGGAGAGGTGGGGTGATGCATCAAACCAGAGTTTGATATAAGCACAGGTACCGTTCCAAAAACCAACTATGGAATAGACAAGACCTACACCTTCCTCAGTGAAAGGGACTCAAAACCCCATATTTCCCGCAGAGGAATAGATCTGGCTAGTAAGAATCTTAAAACCTATGTATTGATATGTCTCCGTAAGGGAATCAAGTGTGTCTAGACTGGCATAAACATGGCAGTGAGAATCAGCTCAAACCCACTCTAAAAAGGAATTTCAAAACAGAACAAAGAAACAGGGAAATTCTTTACAATTCCTTCAGGGACTCTGATGCAACCTGGAATGACCCTATCTACAATGACAGCTGGATGTGGCATAAGGCTGGACACTTGGGACTGAGAGGATTGGTGAGATTGGGTGAGCAAATGCAGACCCTTTAAAGCAATAATGCATGGCACCCATTCCATGGGTCCCAGCTCTCCAGGTGGAAGGGAATATTACTACAGCTATAACGTGTACGGGAAACCTAGAGAATGGACACACTGTGAATACGAAAGGTTTCTAAAACTCAACGAAGAGCCCCTCTCCTGGTGCTCCGGTTTGACTTTCCAACTGCTTTCCTATCAATCTCCCAACTTGGAGAGACAGCCCCTTTAAGCTCCTGGTTCGCACAGGTTGCCAATTTGGCAGAGGATGAAAGGGAAGAGGGAGAACCAATGAGAGAGTAGCTGTTAGGCATTTGGATGGGCACATGTCACTCTAATTTCCCGGCAGGAAGAAGAATGAACCAAAGTCTCAGCCACCCACCGGGAACCAGTAGAGGTCCTGAACCAAAAGTTTGGACTTGCGTTCAGCTCACAAAAAACGAGTTGAAAAATGGAGCTCAGGGGCACAGCAATTCACAAACTGGCAGAGCAATCAAGGCCAACTATCGTCCAAAAATCTGTTGAGGGAAGGCAAGAGGCGGACTTGAAAGCGAGGCAGAATAGCAGGAAACAGATTTCAAGAGGTACGTTGGAATCGCCTGTAAAGCACAGGAAGAGGAGCACAACTTCGACAATGATGCACTTGGCCAAAAAGGGCGTATGCGTTTTCTCCTGAATATATTCAGGAGAAAACGCATACGCCCTTTTTGGCCAAGCAAGCAAGCGGGCAATGCAAATCTACACTACAAAGAAGTATCACTTCCCACCGGTCAAAAGGGACATCCACAAAATGTGTAAAAACCAGAAAGGCAAGACAGGCCCTGGAGAACAGGGAGCCTTGTTATGCTGATGGGCGGGATGTAAGTTGCCAACTGCCTCACTGGAGGAGTGCATTGTGTCCCCTAAAACAAGTAAACAACAGAGCTCCAGAGCCAAGGGCACGTCCAGTTTAGGGAATATACCTTGGGAAAACTGAAAATCCATAAGACAGAGCCACCCCCAAATTGAGGGCTGCACTGCTTACAGGAACCTCAACCTGGGTACACCTGAAATATCCCAGGAAATATAAAAATGGTTCCAAACATTGTGGAACTTACGTACGATGGAATATCCCTCAGCCACGAAATCAATGTCATAAGACCAGTAGCAGCAAAATGAGTGGATTCAGGTACGATGATTCTAAGTGAAAGAAGTCACACAGGAAAAGAATCTTATCATAAGATATCACTTAGGAAGATCCTGTAAACATGGCTACACATGAACTGAGTTAGGCAAGAGAACAGAGTCTCACATTTAGAAAACACTCTTATGCCTGCTTAAGGGGGAAGGAGAGGTGGGGTGATGCATCAAACCAGAGTTTGATATAAGCACAGGTACCGTTCCAAAAACCAACTATGGAATAGACAAGACCTACACCTTCCTCAGTGAAAGGGACTCAAAACCCCATATTTCCCGCAGAGGAATAGATCTGGCTAGTAAGAATCTTAAAACCTATGTATTGATATGTCTCCGTAAGGGAATCAAGTGTGTCTAGACTGGCATAAACATGGCAGTGAGAATCAGCTCAAACCCACTCTAAAAAGGAATTTCAAAACAGAACAAAGAAACAGGGAAATTCTTTACAATTCCTTCAGGGACTCTGATGCAACCTGGAATGACCCTATCTACAATGACAGCTGGATGTGGCATAAGGCTGGACACTTGGGACTGAGAGGATTGGTGAGATTGGGTGAGCAAATGCAGACCCTTTAAAGCAATAATGCATGGCACCCATTCCATGGGTCCCAGCTCTCCAGGTGGAAGGGAATATTACTACAGCTATAACGTGTACGGGAAACCTAGAGAATGGACACACTGTGAATACGAAAGGTTTCTAAAACTCAACGAAGAGCCCCTCTCCTGGTGCTCCGGTTTGACTTTCCAACTGCTTTTCTATCAATCTCCCAACTTGGAGAGACAGCCCCTTTAAGCTCCTGGTTCGCACAGGTTGCCAATTTGGCAGAGGATGAAAGGGAAGAGGGAGAACCAATGAGAGAGTAGCTGTTAGGCATTTGGATGGGCACATGTCACACTAATTTCCCGGCAGGAAGAAGAATGAACCAAAGTCTCAGCCACCCACCGGGAACCAGTAGAGGTCCTGAACCAAAAGTTTGGACTTGCGTTCAGCTCACAAAAAACGAGTTGAAAAATGGAGCTCAGGGGCACAGCAATTCACAAACTGGCAGAGCAATCAAGGCCAACTATCGTCCAAAAATCTGTTGAGGGAAGGCAAGGGGCGGACTTGAAAGCGAGGCAGAATAGCAGGAAACAGATTTCAAGAGGTACGTTGGAATCGCCTGTAAAGCACAGGAAGAGGAGCACAACTTCGACAATGATGCACTTGGCCAAAAAGGACGTATGCGTTTTCTCCTGAATATATTCAGGAGAAAACGCATACGCCCTTTTTGGCCAAGCAAGCAAGCGGGCAATGCAAATCTACACTACAAAGAAGTATCACTTCCCACCGGTCAAAAGGGACATCCACAAAATGTGTAAAAACCAGAAAGGCAAGACAGGCCCTGGAGAACAGGGAGCCTTGTTATGCTGATGGGCGGGATGTAAGTTGCCAACTGCCTCACTGGAGGAGTGCATTGTGTCCCCTAAAACAAGTAAACAACAGAGCTCCAGAGCCAAGGGCACTTCCAGTCTAGGGAATATACCTTGGGAAAACTGAAAATCCATAAGACAGAGCCACCCCCAAATTGAGGGCTGCACTGCTTACAGGAACCTCAACCTGGGTACACCTGAAATATCCCAGGAAATATAAAAATGGTTCCAAACATTGTGGAACTTACGTACGATGGAATATCCCTCAGCCACGAAATCAATGTCATAAGACCAGTAGCAGCAAAATGAGTGGATTCAGGTACGATGATTCTAAGTGAAAGAAGTCACACAGGAAAAGAAACGTATCATAAGATATCACTTAGGAAGATCCTGTAAACATGGCTACACATGAACTGAGTTAGGCAAGAGAACAGAGTCTCACATTTAGAAAACACTCTTATGCCTGCTTAAGGGGGAAGGAGAGGTGGGGTGATGCATCAAACCAGAGTTTGATATAAGCACAGGTACCGTTCCAAAAACCAACTATGGAATAGACAAGACCTACACCTTCCTCAGTGAAAGGGACTCAAAACCCCATATTTCCCGCAGAGGAATAGATCTGACTAGTAAGAATCTTGAAACCTATGTATTGATATGTCTCCGTAAGGGAATCAAGTGTGTCTAGACTGGCATAAACATGGCAGCGAGAATCAGCTCAAACCCACTCTAAAAAGGAATTTCAAAAACAGAACAAAGAAACAGGGAAATTCTTTACAATTCCTTCAGGGTCTCTGATGCAACCTGGAATGACCCTATCTACAATGACAGCTGGATGTGGCATAAGGCTGGACACTTGGGACTGAGAGGATTGGTGAGATTGGGTGAGCAAATGCAGACCCTTTAAAGCAATAATGCATGGCCCCCATTCCATGGGTCCCAGCTCTCCAGGTTGAAGGGAATATTACTACAGCTATAACGTGTACGGGAAACCTAGAGAATGGACACACTGTGAATACGAAAGGTTTCTAAAACTCAACGAAGAGCCCCTCTCCTGGCGCTCCGGTTTGACTTTCCAACTGCTTTCCTATCAATCTCCCAACTTGGAGAGACAGCCCCTTTAAGCTCCTGGTTCGCACAGGTTGCCAATTTGGCAGAGGATGAAAGGGAAGAGGGAGAACCAATGAGAGAGTAGCTGTTAGGCATTTGGATGGGCACATGTCACTCTAATTTCCCGGCAGGAAGAAGAATGAACCAAAGTCTCAGCCACCCACCGGGAACCAGTAGAGGTCCTGAACCAAAAGTTTGGACTTGCGTTCAGCTCACAAAAAAACGAGTTGAAAAATGGAGCTCAGGGGCACAGCAATTCACAAACTGGCAGAGTAATCAAGGCCAACTATCGTCCAAAAATCTGTTGAGGGAAGGCAACGAGGCGGACTTGAAAGCGAGGCAGAATAGCAGGAAACAGATTTCAAGAGGTACGTTGGAATCGCCTGTAAAGCACAGGAAGAGGGGCACAACTTCGACAATGATGCACTTGGCCAAAAAGGGCGTATGCGTTTTCTCCTGAATATATTCAGGAGAAAACGCATACGCCCTTTTTGGCCAAGCAAGCAAGCGGGCAATGCAAATCTGCACTACAAAGAAGTATCACTTCCCACCGGTCAAAGGGGACATCCAGAAAATGTGTAAAAACCAGAAAGGCAAGACAGGCCCTGGAGAACAGGGAGCCTTGTTATGCTGATGGGCGGGATGTAAGTTGCCAACTGCCTCACTGGAGGAGTGCATTGTGTTCCCTAAAACAAGTAAACAACAGAGCTACAGAGCCAAGGGCACTTCCAGTCTAGGGAATATACCTTGGGAAAACTGAAAATCCATAAGACAGAGCCACCCCCAAATTGAGGGCTGCACTGCTTACAGGAACCTCAACCTGGGTACACCTGAAATATCCCAGGAAATATAAAAATGGTTCCAAACATTGTGGAACTTACGTACGATGGAATATCCCTCAGCCACGAAATCAATGTCATAAGACCAGTAGCAGCAAAATGAGTGGATTCAGGTACGATGATTCTAAGTGAAAGAAGTCACACAGGAAAAGAAACTTATCATAAGATATCACTTAGGAAGATCCAGTAAACATGGCTACACATGAACTGAGTTAGGCAAGAGAACAGAGTCTCACATTTAGAAAACACTCTTATGCCTGCTTAAGGGGGAAGGAGAGGTGGGGTGATGCATCAAACCAGAGTTTGATATAAGCACAGGTACCGTTCCAAAAACCAACTATGGAATAGACAAGACCTACACCTTCCTCAGTGAAAGGGACTCAAAACCCCATATTTCCCGCAGAGGAATAGATCTGGCTAGTAAGAATCTTAAAACCTATGTATTGATATGTCTCCGTAAGGGAATCAAGTGTGTCTAGACTGGCATAAACATGGCAGTGAGAATCAGCTCAAACCCACTCTAAAAAGGAATTTCAAAAACAGAACAAAGAAACAGGGAAATTCTTTACAATTCCTTCAGGGTCTCTGATGCAACCTGGAATGACCCTATCTACAATGACAGCTGGATGTGGCATAAGGCTGGACACTTGGAATGAGAGGATTGGTGAGATTGGGTGAGCAAATGCAGACCCTTTAAAGCAATAATGCATGGCACCCATTCCATGGGTCCCAGCTCTCCAGGTGGAAGGGAATATTACTACAGCTATAACGTGTACGGGAAACCTAGAGAATGGACACACTGTGAATACGAAAGGTTTCTAAAACTCAACGAAGAGCCCCTCTCCTGGTGCTCCGGTTTGACTTTCCAACTGCTTTCCTATCAATCTCCCAAATTGGAGAGACAGCCCCTTTAAGCTCCTGGTTCGCACAGGTTGCCAATTTGGCAGAGGATGAAAGGGAAGAGGGAGAACCAATGAGAGAGTAGCTGTTAGGCATTTGGATGGGCACATGTCACTCTAATTTCCCGGCAGGAAGAAGAATGAACCAAAGTCTCAGCCACCCACCGGGAACCAGTAGAGGTCCTGAACCAAAAGTTTGGACTTGCGTTCAGCTCACAAAAAAACGAGTTGAAAAATGGAGCTCAGGGGCACAGCAATTCACAAACTGGCAGAGTAATCAAGGCCAACTATCGTCCAAAAATCTGTTGAGGGAAGGCAACGAGGCGGACTTGAAAGCGAGGCAGAATAGCAGGAAACAGATTTCAAGAGGTACGTTGGAATCGCCTGTAAAGCACAGGAAGAGGGGCACAACTTCGACAATGATGCACTTGGCCAAAAAGGGCGTATGCGTTTTCTCCTGAATATATTCAGGAGAAAACGCATACGCCCTTTTTGGCCAAGCAAGCAAGCGGGCAATGCAAATCTGCACTACAAAGAAGTATCACTTCCCACCGGTCAAAGGGGACATCCAGAAAATGTGTAAAAACCTGAAAGGCAAGACAGGCCCTGGAGAACAGGGAGCCTTGTTATGCTGATGGGCGGGATGTAAGTTGCCAACTGCCTCACTGGAGGAGTGCATTGTGTTCCCTAAAACAAGTAAACAACAGAGCTACAGAGCCAAGGGCACTTCCAGTCTAGGGAATATACCTTGGGAAAACTGAAAATCCATAAGACAGAGCCACCCCCAAATTGAGGGCTGCACTGCTTACAAGAACCTCAACCTGGGTACACCTGAAATATCCCAGGAAATATAAAAATGGTTCCAAACATTGTGGAACTTACGTACGATGGAATATCCCTCAGCCATGAAATCAATGTCATAAGACCAGTAGCAGCAAAATGAGTGGATTCAGGTACGATGATTCTAAGTGAAAGAAGTCACACAGGAAAAGAAACTTATCATAAGATATCACTTAGGAAGATCCTGTAAACATGGCTACACATGAACTGAGTTAGGCAAGAGAACAGAGTCTCACATTTAGAAAACACTCTTATGCCTGCTTAAGGGGGAAGGAGAGGTGGGCTGATGCATCAAACCACAGTTTGATATAAGCACAGGTACCGTTCCAAAAACCAACTATGGAATAGACAAGACCTACACCTTCCTCAGTGAAAGGGACTCAAAACCCCATATTTCCCGCAGAGGAATAGATCTGGCTAGTAAGAATCTTAAAACCTATGTATTGATATGTCTCCGTAAGGGAATCAAGTGTGTCTAGACTGGCATAAACATGGCAGTGAGAATCAGCTCAAACCCACTCTAAAAAGGAATTTCAAAACAGAACAAAGAAACAGGGAAATTCTTTACAATTCCTTCAGGGACTCTGATGCAACCTGGAATGACCCTATCTACAATGACAGCTGGATGTGGCATAAGGCTGGACACTTAGGACTGAGAGGATTGGTGAGATTGGGTGAGCAAATGCAGACCCTTTAAAGCAATAATGCATGGCACCCATTCCATGGGTCCCAGCTCTCCAGGTGGAAGGGAATATTACTACAGCTATAACGTGTACGGGAAACCTAGAGAATGGACACACTGTGAATACGAAAGGTTTCTAAAACTCAACGAAGAGCCCCTCTCCTGGTGCTCCGGTTTGACTTTCCAACTGCTTTCCTATCAATCTCCCAACTTGGAGAGACAGCCCCTTTAAGCTCCTGGTTCGCACAGGTTGCCAATTTGGCAGAGGATGAAAGGGAAGAGGGAGAACCAATGAGAGAGTAGCTGTTAGGCATTTGGATGGGCACATGTCACTCTAATTTCCCGGCAGGAAGAAGAATGAACCAAAGTCTCAGCCACCCACCGGGAACCAGTAGAGGTCCTGAACCAAAAGTTTGGACTTGCGTTCAGCTCACAAAAAACGAGTTGAAAAATGGAGCTCAGGGGCACAGCAATTCACAAACTGGCAGAGCAATCAAGGCCAACTATCGTCCAAAAATCTGTTGAGGGAAGGCAAGAGGCGGACTTGAAAGCGAGGCAGAATAGCAGGAAACAGATTTCAAGAGGTACGTTGGAATCGCCTGTAAAGCACAGGAAGAGGAGCACAACTTCGACAATGATGCACTTGGCCAAAAAGGGCGTATGCGTTTTCTCCTGAATATATTCAGGAGAAAACGCATACGCCCTTTTTGGCCAAGCAAGCAAGCGGGCAATGCAAATCTACACTACAAAGAAGTATCACTTCCCACCGGTCAAAAGGGACATCCACAAAATGTGTAAAAACCAGAAAGGCAAGACAGGCCCTGGAGAACAGGGAGCCTTGTTATGCTGATGGGCGGGATGTAAGTTGCCAACTGCCTCACTGGAGGAGTGCATTGTGTCCCCTAAAACAAGTAAACAACAGAGCTCCAGAGCCAAGGGCACGTCCAGTCTAGGGAATATACCTTGGGAAAACTGAAAATCCATAAGACAGAGCCACCCCCAAATTGAGGGCTGCACTGCTTACAGGAACCTCAACCTGGGTACACCTGAAATATCCCAGGAAATATAAAAATGGTTCCAAACATTGTGGAACTTACGTACGATGGAATATCCCTCAGCCACGAAATCAATGTCATAAGACCAGTAGCAGCAAAATGAGTGGATTCAGGTACGATGATTCTAAGTGAAAGAAGTCACACAGGAAAAGAATCTTATCATAAGATATCACTTAGGAAGATCCTGTAAACATGGCTACACATGAACTGAGTTAGGCAAGAGAACAGAGTCTCACATTTAGAAAACACTCTTATGCCTGCTTAAGGGGGAAGGAGAGGTGGGGTGATGCATCAAACCAGAGTTTGATATAAGCACAGGTACCGTTCCAAAAACCAACTATGGAATAGACAAGACCTCCACCTTCCTCAGTGAAAGGGACTCAAAACCCCATATTTCCCGCAGAGGAATAGATCTGACTAGTAAGAATCTTAAAACCTATGTACTGATATGTCTCCGTAAGGGAATCAAGTGTGTCTAGACTGGCATAAACATGGCCGCGAGAATCAGCTCAAACCCACTCTAAAAAGGAATTTCAAAAACAGAACAAAGAAACAGGGAAATTCTTTACAATTCCTTCAGGGTCTCTGATGCAACCTGGAATGACCCTATCTACAATGACAGCTGGATGTGGCATAAGGCTGGACACTTGGGACTGAGAGGATTGGTGAGATTGGGTGAGCAAATGCAGACCCTTTAAAGCAATAATGCATGGCACCCATGCCATGGGTCCCAGCTCTCCAGGTGGAAGGGAATATTATTACAGCTATAACGTGTACGGGAAACCTAGAGAATGGACACACTGTGAATACGAAAGGTTTCTAAAACTCAACGAAGAGCCCCTCTCCTGGTGCTCCGGTTTGACTTTCCAACTGCTTTCCTATGAATCTCCCAACTTGCAGAGACAGCCCCTTTAAGCTCCTGGTTCGCACAGGTTGCCAATTTGGCAGAGGATGAAAGGGAAGAGGGAGAACCAATGAGAGAGTAGCTGTTAGGCATTTGGATGGGCACATGTCACTCTAATTTCCCGGCAGGAAGAAGAATGAACCGAAGTCTCAGCCACCCACCGGGAACCAGTAGAGGTCCTGAACCAAAAGTTTGGACTTGCGTTCAGCTCACAAAAAAACGAGTTGGAAAATGGAGCTCAGGGGCACAGCAATTCACCAACTGGCAGAGTAATCAAGGCCAACTATCGTCCAAAAATCTGTTGAGGGAAGGCAACGAGGCGGACTTGAAAGCGAGGCAGAATAGCAGGAAACAGATTTCAAGAGGTACGTTGGAATCGCCTGTAAAGCACAGGAAGAGGGGCACAACTTCGACAATGATGCACTTGGCCAAAAAGGGCGTATGCGTTTTCTCCTGAATATATTCAGGAGAAAACGCATACGCCCTTTTTGGCCAAGCAAGCAAGCGGGCAATGCCAATCTGCACTACAAAGAAGTATCACTTCCCACCGGTCAAAGGGGACATCCAGAAAATGTGTAAAAACCAGAAAGGCAAGACAGGCCCTGGAGAACAGGGAGCCTTGTTATGCTGATGGGCGGGATGTAAGTTGCCAACTGCCTCACTGGAGGAGTGCATTGTGTTCCCTAAAACAAGTAAACAACAGAGCTACCGAGAAAAGGGCACTTCCAGTCTAGGGAATATACCTTGGGAAAGCTGAAAATCCATAAGACAGAGCCACGCCCAAATTGAGGGCTGCACTGCTTACAGGAACCTCAACCTGGGTACACCTGAAATATCCCAGGAAATATAAAAATGGTTCCAAACATTGTGGAACTTACGTACGATGGAATATCCCTCAGCAACGAAATCAATGTCATAAGACCAGTAGCAGCAAAATGAGTGGATTCAGGTACGATGATTCTAAGTGAAAGAAGTCACACAGGAAAAGAAACGTATCATAAGATATCACTTAGGAAGATCCTGTAAACATGGCTACACATGAACTGAGTTAGGCAAGAGAACAGAGTCTCACATTTAGAAAACACTCTTATGCCTGCTTAAGGGGGAAGGAGAGGTGGGGTGATGCATCAAACCAGAGTTTGATATAAGCACAGGTACCGTTCCAAAAACCAACTATGGAATAGACAAGACCTACACCTTCCTCAGTGAAAGGGACTCAAAACCCCATATTTCCCGCAGAGGAATAGATCTGGCTAGTAAGAATCTTAAAACCTATGTATTGATATGTCTCCGTAAGGGAATCAAGTGTGTCTAGACTGGCATAAACATGGCCGCGAGAATCAGCTCAAACCCACTCTAAAAAGGAATTTCAAAAACAGAACAAAGAAACAGGGAAATTCTTTACAATTCCTTCAGGGTCTCTGATGCAACCTGGAATGACCCTATCTACAATGACAGCTGGATGTGGCATAAGGCTGGACACTTGGGACTGAGAGGATTGGTGAGATTGGGTGAGCAAATGCAGACCCTTTAAAGCAATAATGCATGGCACCCATTCCATGGGTCCCAGCTCTCCAGGTGGAAGGGAATATTACTACAGCTATAACGTGTACGGGAAACCTAGAGAATGGACACACTGTGAATACGAAAGGTTTCTAAAACTCAACGAAGAGCCCCTCTCCTGGTGCTCCGGTTTGACTTTCCAACTGCTTTCCTATCAATCTCCCAACTTGGAGAGACAGCCCCTTTAAGCTCCTGGTTCGCACAGGTTGCCAATTTGGCAGAGGATGAAAGGGAAGAGGGAGAACCAATGAGAGAGTAGCTGTTAGGCATTTGGATGGGCACATGTCACTCTAATTTCCCGGCAGGAAGAAGAATGAACCAAAGTCTCAGCCACCCACCGGGAACCAGTAGAGGTCCTGAACCAAAAGTTTGGACTTGCGTTCAGCTCACAAAAAAACGAGTTGGAAAATGGAGCTCAGGGGCACAGCAATTCACCAACTGGCAGAGTAATCAAGGCCAACTATCGTCCAAAAATCTGTTGAGGGAAGGCAACGAGGCGGACTTGAAAGCGAGGCAGAATAGCAGGAAACAGATTTCAAGAGGTACGTTGGAATCGCCTGTAAAGCACAGGAAGAGGGGCACAACTTCGACAATGATGCACTTGGCCAAAAAGGGCGTATGCGTTTTCTCCTGAATATATTCAGGAGAAAACGCATACGCCCTTTTTGGCCAAGCAAGCAAGCGGGCAATGCCAATCTGCACTACAAAGAAGTATCACTTCCCACCGGTCAAAGGGGACATCCAGAAAATGTGTAAAAACCAGAAAGGCAAGACAGGCCCTGGAGAACAGGGAGCCTTGTTATGCTGATGGGCGGGATGTAAGTTGCCAACTGCCTCACTGGAGGAGTGCATTGTGTTCCCTAAAACAAGTAAACAACAGAGCTACCGAGAAAAGGGCACTTCCAGTCTAGGGAATATACCTTGGGAAAGCTGAAAATCCATAAGACAGAGCCACGCCCAAATTGAGGGCTGCACTGCTTACAGGAACCTCAACCTGGGTACACCTGAAATATCCCAGGAAATATAAAAATGGTTCCAAACATTGTGGAACTTACGTACGATGGAATATCCCTCAGCCACGAAATCAATGTCATAAGACCAGTAGCAGCAAAATGAGTGGATTCAGGTACGATGATTCTAAGTGAAAGAAGTCACACAGGAAAAGAAACGTATCATAAGATATCACTTAGGAAGATCCTGTAAACATGGCTACACATGAACTGAGTTAGGCAAGAGAACAGAGTCTCACATTTAGAAAACACTCTTATGCCTGCTTAAGGGGGAAGGAGAGGTGGGGTGATGCATCAAACCAGAGTTTGATATAAGCACAGGTACCGTTCCAAAAACCAACTATGGAATAGACAAGACCTACACCTTCCTCAGTGAAAGGGACTCAAAACCCCATATTTCCCGCAGAGGAATAGATCTGGCTAGTAAGAATCTTAAAACCTATGTATTGATATGTCTCCGTAAGGGAATCAAGTGTGTCTAGACTGGCATAAACATGGCCGCGAGAATCAGCTCAAACCCACTCTAAAAAGGAATTTCAAAAACAGAACAAAGAAACAGGGAAATTCTTTACAATTCCTTCAGGGTCTCTGATGCAACCTGGAATGACCCTATCTACAATGACAGCTGGATGTGGCATAAGGCTGGACACTTGGGACTAAGAGGATTGGTGAGATTGGGTGAGCAAATGCAGACCCTTTAAAGCAATAATGCATGGCACCCATTCCATGGGTCCCAGCTCTCCAGGTGGAAGGGAATATTACTACAGCTATAACGTGTACGGGAAACCTAGAGAATGGACACACTGTGAATACGAAAGGTTTCTAAAACTCAACGAAGAGCCCCTCTCCTGGTGCTCCGGTTTGACTTTCCAACTGCTTTCCTATCAATCTCCCAACTTGGAGAGACAGCCCCTTTAAGCTCCTGGTTCGCACAGGTTGCCAATTTGGCAGAGGATGAAAGGGAAGAGGGAGAACCAATGAGAGAGTAGCTGTTAGGCATTTGGATGGGCACATGTCACTCTAATTTCCCGGCAGGAAGAAGAATGAACCAAAGTCTCAGCCACCCACCGGGAACCAGTAGAGGTCCTGAACCAAAAGTTTGGACTTGCGTTCAGCTCACAAAAAAACGAGTTGAAAAATGGAGCTCAGGGGCACAGCAATTCACAAACTGGCAGAGTAATCAAGGCCAACTATCGTCCAAAAATCTGTTGAGGGAAGGCAACGAGGCGGACTTGAAAGCGAGGCAGAATAGCAGGAAACAGATTTCAAGAGGTACGTTGGAATCGCCTGTAAAGCACAGGAAGAGGGGCACAACTTCGACAATGATGCACTTGGCCAAAAAGGTCGTATGCGTTTTCTCCTGAATATATTCAGGAGAAAACGCATACGCCCTTTTTGGCCAAGCAAGCAAGCGGGCAATGCAAATCTGCACTACAAAGAAGTATCACTTCCCACCAGTCAAAGGGGACATCCAGAAAATGTGTAAAAACCAGAAAGGCAAGACAGGCCCTGGAGAACAGGGAGCCTTGTTATGCTGATGGGCGGGATGTAAGTTGCCAACTGCCTCACTGGAGGAGTGCATTGTGTTCCCTAAAACAAGTAAACAACAGAGCTCCAGAGCCAAGGGCACTTCCAGTCTAGGGAATATACCTTGGGAAAACTGAAAATCCATAAGACAGAGCCACCCCCAAATTGAGGGCTGCACTGCTTACAGGAACCTCAACCTGGGTACACCTGAAATATCCCAGGAAATATAAAAATGGTTCCAAACATTGTGGAACTTACGTACGATGGAATATCCCTCAGCCACGAAATCAATGTCATAAGACCAGTAGCAGCAAAATGAGTGGATTCAGGTACGATGATTCTAAGTGAAAGAAGTCACACAGGAAAAGAAACTTATCATAAGATATCACTTAGGAAGATCCTGTAAACATGGCTACACATGAACTGAGTTAGGCAAGAGAACAGAGTCTCACATTTAGAAAACACTCTTATGCCTGCTTAAGGGGGAAGGAGAGGTGGGGTGATGCATCAAACCAGAGTTTGATATAAGCACAGGTACCGTTCCAAAAACCAACTATGGAATAGACAAGACCTACACCTTCCTCAGTGAAAGGGACTCAAAACCCCATATTTCCCGCAGAGGAATAGATCTGGCTAGTAAGAATCTTAAAACCTATGTATTGATATGTCTCCGTAAGGGAATCAAGTGTGTCTAGACTGGCATAAACATGGCCGCGAGAATCAGCTCAAACCCACTCTAAAAAGGAATTTCAAAAACAGAACAAAGAAACAGGGAAATTCTTTACAATTCCTTCAGGGTCTCTGATGCAACCTGGAATGACCCTATCTACAATGACAGCTGGATGTGGCATAAGGCTGGACACTTGGGACTAAGAGGATTGGTGAGATTGGGTGAGCAAATGCAGACCCTTTAAAGCAATAATGCATGGCACCCATTCCATGGGTCCCAGCTCTCCAGGTGGAAGGGAATATTACTACAGCTATAACGTGTACGGGAAACCTAGAGAATGGACACACTGTGAATACGAAAGGTTTCTAAAACTCAACGAAGAGCCCCTCTCCTGGTGCTCCGGTTTGACTTTCCAACTGCTTTCCTATCAATCTCCCAACTTGGAGAGACAGCCCCTTTAAGCTCCTGGTTCGCACAGGTTGCCAATTTGGCAGAGGATGAAAGGGAAGAGGGAGAACCAATGAGAGAGTAGCTGTTAGGCATTTGGATGGGCACATGTCACTCTAATTTCCCGGCAGGAAGAAGAATGAACCAAAGTCTCAGCCACCCACCGGGAACCAGTAGAGGTCCTGAACCAAAAGTTTGGACTTGCGTTCAGCTCACAAAAAACGAGTTGAAAAATGGAGCTCAGGGGCACAGCAATTCACAAACTGGCAGAGTAATCAAGGCCAACTATCGTCCAAAAATCTGTTGAGGGAAGGCAACGAGGCGGACTTGAAAGCGAGGCAGAATAGCAGGAAACAGATTTCAAGAGGTACGTTGGAATCGCCTGTAAAGCACAGGAAGAGGGGCACAACTTCGACAATGATGCACTTGGCCAAAAAGGGCGTATGCGTTTTCTCCTGAATATATTCAGGAGAAAACGCATACGCCCTTTTTGGCCAAGCAAGCAAGCGGGCAATGCCAATCTGCACTACAAAGAAGTATCACTTCCCACCGGTCAAAGGGGACATCCAGAAAATGTGTAAAAACCAGAAAGGCAAGACAGGCCCTGGAGAACAGGGAGCCTTGTTATGCTGATGGGCGGGATGTAAGTTGCCAACTGCCTCACTGGAGGAGTGCATTGTGTTCCCTAAAACAAGTAAACAACAGAGCTACAGAGCCAAGGGCACTTCCAGTCTAGGGAATATACCTTGGGAAAACTGAAAATCCATAAGACAGAGCCACCCCCAAATTGAGGGCTGCACTGCTTACAGGAACCTCAACCTGGGTACACCTGAAATATCCCAGGAAATATAAAAATGGTTCCAAACATTGTGGAACTTACGTACGATGGAATATCCCTCAGCCACGAAATCAATGTCATAAGACCAGTAGCAGCAAAATGAGTGGATTCAGGTACGATGATTCTAAGTGAAAGAAGTCACACAGGAAAAGAAACGTATCATAAGATATCACTTAGGAAGATCCTGTAAACATGGCTACACATGAACTGAGTTAGGCAAGAGAACAGAGTCTCACATTTAGAAAACACTCTTATGCCTGCTTAAGGGGGAAGGAGAGGTGGGGTGATGCATCAAACCAGAGTTTGATATAAGCACAGGTACCGTTCCAAAAACCAACTATGGAATAGACAAGACCTACACCTTCCTCAGTGAAAGGGACTCAAAACCCCATATTTCCCGCAGAGGAATAGATCTGGCTAGTAAGAATCTTAAAACCTATGTATTGATATGTCTCCGTAAGGGAATCAAGTGTGTCTAGACTGGCATAAACATGGCAGCGAGAATCAGCTCAAACCCACTCTAAAAAGGAATTTCAAAAACAGAACAAAGAAACAGGGAAATTCTTTATAATTCCTTCAGGGTCTCTGATGCAACCTGGAATGACCCTATCTACAATGACAGCTGGATGTGGCATAAGGCTGGACACTTGGGACTGAGAGGATTGGTGAGATTGGGTGAGCAAATGCAGACCCTTTAAAGCAATAATGCATGGCACCCATTCCATGGGTCCCAGCTCTCCAGGTGGAAGGGAATATTACTACAGCTATAACGTGTACGGGAAACCTAGAGAATGGACACACTGTGAATACGAAAGGTTTCTAAAACTCAACGAAGAGCCCCTCTCCTGGTGCTCCGGTTTGACTTTCCAACTGCTTTCCTATCAATCTCCCAACTTGGAGAGACAGCCCCTTTAAGCTCCTGGTTCGCACAGGTTGCCAATTTGGCAGAGGATGAAAGGGAAGAGGGAGAACCAATGAGAGAGTAGCTGTTAGGCATTTGGATGGGCACATGTCACTCTAATTTCCCGGCAGGAAGAAGAATGAACCAAAGTCTCAGCCACCCACCGGGAACCAGTAGAGGTCCTGAACCAAAAGTTTGGACTTGCGTTCAGCTCACAAAAAAACGAGTTGAAAAATGGAGCTCAGGGGCACAGCAATTCACAAACTGGCAGAGTAATCAAGGCCAACTATCGTCCAAAAATCTGTTGAGGGAAGGCAACGAGGCGGACTTGAAAGCGAGGCAGAATAGCAGGAAACAGATTTCAAGAGGTACGTTGGAATCGCCTGTAAAGCACAGGAAGAGGGGCACAACTTCGACAATGATGCACTTGGCCAAAAAGGGCGTATGCGTTTTCTCCTGAATATATTCAGGAGAAAACGCATACGCCCTTTTTGGCCAAGCAAGCAAGCGGGCAATGCAAATCTGCACTACAAAGAAGTATCACTTCCCACCAGTCAAAGGGGACATCCAGAAAATGTGTAAAAACCAGAAAGGCAAGACAGGCCCTGGAGAACAGGGAGCCTTGTTATGCTGATGGGCGGGATGTAAGTTGCCAACTGCCTCACTGGAGGAGTGCATTGTGTTCCCTAAAACAAGTAAACAACAGAGCTACAGAGCCAAGGGCACTTCCAGTCTAGGGAATATACCTTGGGAAAACTGAAAATCCATAAGACAGAGCCACCCCCAAATTGAGGGCTGCACTGCTTACAGGAACCTCAACCTGGGTACACCTGAAATATCCCAGGAAATATAAAAATGGTTCCAAACATTGTGGAACTTACGTACGATGGAATATCCCTCAGCCACGAAATCAATGTCATAAGACCAGTAGCAGCAAAATGAGTGGATTCAGGTACGATGATTCTAAGTGAAAGAAGTCACACAGGAAAAGAAACCTATCATAAGATATCACTTAGGAAGATCCTGTAAACATGGCTACACATGAACTGAGTTAGGCAAGAGAACAGAGTCTCACATTTAGAAAACACTCTTATGCCTGCTTAAGGGGGAAGGAGAGGTGGGGTGATGCATCAAACCAGAGTTTGATATAAGCACAGGTACCGTTCCAAAAACCAACTATGGAATAGACAAGACCTACACCTTCCTCAGTGAAAGGGACTCAAAACCCCATATTTCCCGCAGAGGAATAGATCTGGCTAGTAAGAATCTTAAAACCTATGTATTGATATGTCTCCGTAAGGGAATCAAGTGTGTCTAGACTGGCATAAACATGGCAGCGAGAATCAGCTCAAACCCACTCTAAAAAGGAATTTCAAAAAAAGAACAAAGAAACAGGGAAATTCTTTATAATTCCTTCAGGGTCTCTGATGCAACCTGGAATGACCCTATCTACAATGACAGCTGGATGTGGCATAAGGCTGGACACTTGGGACTGAGAGGATTGGTGAGATTGGGTGAGCAAATGCAGACCCTTTAAAGCAATAATGCATGGCACCCATTCCATGGGTCCCAGCTCTCCAGGTGGAAGGGAATATTACTACAGCTATAACGTGTACGGGAAACCTAGAGAATGGACACACTGTGAATACGAAAGGTTTCTAAAACTCAACGAAGAGCCCCTCTCCTGGTGCTCCAGTTTGACTTTCCAACTGCTTTCCTATCAATCTCCCAACTTGGAGAGACAGCCCCTTTAAGCTCCTGGTTCGCACAGGTTGCCAATTTGGCAGAGGATGAAAGGGAAGAGGGAGAACCAATGAGAGAGTAGCTGTTAGGCATTTGGATGGGCACATGTCACTCTAATTTCCCGGCAGGAAGAAGAATGAACCAAAGTCACAGCCACCCACCGGGAACCAGTAGAGGTCCTGAACCAAAAGTTTGGACTTGCGTTCAGCTCACAAAAAACGAGTTGAAAAATGGAGCTCAGGGGCACAGCAATTCACAAACTGGCAGAGTAATCAAGGCCAACTATCGTCCAAAAATCTGTTGAGGGAAGGCAACGAGGCGGACTTGAAAGCGAGGCAGAATAGCAGGAAACAGCTTTCAAGAGGTACGTTGGAATCGCCTGTAAAGCACAGGAAGAGGGGCACAACTTCGACAATGATGCACTTGGCCAAAAAGGTCGTATGCGTTTTCTCCTGAATATATTCAGGAGAAAACGCATACGCCCTTTTTGGCCAAGCAAGCAAGCGGGCAATGCAAATCTGCACTACAAAGAAGTATCACTTCCCACCGGTCAAAAGGGACATCCACAAAATGTGTAAAAACCAGAAAGGCAAGACAGGCCCTGGAGAACAGGGAGCCTTGTTATGCTGATGGGCGGGATGTAAGTTGCCAACTGCCTCACTGGAGGAGTGCATTGTGTTCCCTAAAACAAGTAAACAACAGAGCTACAGAGCCAAGGGCACTTCCAGTCTAGGGAATATACCTTGGGAAAACTGAAAATCCATAAGACAGAGCCACCCCCAAATTGAGGGCTGCACTGCTTACAGGAACCTCAACCTGGGTACACCTGAAATATCCCAGGAAATATAAAAATGGTTCCAAACATTGTGGAACTTACGTACGATGGAATATCCCTCAGCCACGAAATCAATGTCATAAGACCAGTAGCAGCAAAATGAGTGGATTCAGGTACGATGATTCTAAGTGAAAGTAGTCACACAGGAAAAGAAACGTATCATAAGATATCACTTAGGAAGATCCTGTAAACATGGCTACACATGAACTGAGTTAGGCAAGAGAACAGAGTCTCACATTTAGAAAACACTCTTATGCCTGCTTAAGGGGGAAGGAGAGGTGGGGTGATGCATCAAACCAGAGTTTGATATAAGCACAGGTACCGTTCCAAAAACCAACTATGGAATAGACAAGACCTACACCTTCCTCAGTGAAAGGGACTCAAAACCCCATATTTCCCGCAGAGGAATAGATCTGGCTAGTAAGAATCTTAAAACCTATGTATTGATATGTCTCCGTAAGGGCATCAAGTGTGTCTAGACTGGCATAAACATGGCAGTGAGAATCAGCTCAAACCCACTCTAAAAAGGAATTTCAAAACAGAACAAAGAAACAGGGAAATTGTTTACAATTCCTTCAGGGACTCTGATGCAACCTGGAATGACCCTATCGACAATGACAGCTGGATGTGGCATAAGGCTGGACACTTGGGACTGAGAGGATTGGTGAGATTGGGTGAGCAAATGCAGACCCTTTAAATCAATAATGCATGGCACCCATTCCATGGGTCCCAGCTCTCCAGGTGGAAGGGAATATTACTACAGCTATAACGTGTACGGGAAACCTAGAGAATGGACACACTGTGGATACGAAAGGTTTCTAAAACTCAACGAAGAGCCCCTCTCCTGGTGCTCCGGTTTGACTTTCCAACTGCTTTCCTATCAATCTCCCAACTTGGAGAGACAGCCCCTTTAAGCTCCTGGTTCGCACAGGTTGCCAATTTGGCAGAGGATGAAAGGGAAGAGGGAGAACCAATGAGAGAGTAGCTGTTAGGCATTTGGATGGGCACATGTCACTCTAATTTCCCGGCAGGAAGAAGAATGAACCAAAGTCTCAGCCACCCACCGGGAACCAGTAGAGGTCCTGAACCAAAAGTTTGGACTTGCGTTCAGCTCACAAAAAACGAGTTGAAAAATGGAGCTCAGGGGCACAGCAATTCACAAACTGGCAGAGTAATCAAGGCCAACTATCGTCCAAAAATCTGTTGAGGGAAGGCAACGAGGCGGACTTGAAAGCGAGGCAGAATAGCAGGAAACAGATTTCAAGAGGTACGTTGGAATCGCCTGTAAAGCACAGGAAGAGGGGCACAACTTCGACAATGATGCACTTGGCCAAAAAGGGCGTATGCGTTTTCTCCTGAATATATTCAGGAGAAAACGCATACGCCCTTTTTGGCCAAGCAAGCAAGCGGGCAATGCCAATCTGCACTACAAAGAAGTATCACTTCCCACCGGTCAAAGGGGACATCCAGAAAATGTGTAAAAACCAGAAAGGCAAGACAGGCCCTGGAGAACAGGGAGCCTTGTTATGCTGATGGGCGGGATGTAAGTTGCCAACTGCCTCACTGGAGGAGTGCATTGTGTTCCCTAAAACAAGTAAACAACAGAGCTACAGAGCCAAGGGCACTTCCAGTCTAGGGAATATACCTTGGGAAAACTGAAAATCCATAAGACAGAGCCACCCCCAAATTGAGGGCTGCACTGCTTACAGGAACCTCAACCTGGGTACACCTGAAATATCCCAGGAAATATAAAAATGGTTCCAAACATTGTGGAACTTACGTACGATGGAATATCCCTCAGCCACGAAATCAATGTCATAAGACCAGTAGCAGCAAAATGAGTGGATTCAGGTACGATGATTCTAAGTGAAAGAAGTCACACAGGAAAAGAAACGTATCATAAGATATCACTTAGGAAGATCCTGTAAACATGGCTACACATGAACTGAGTTAGGCAAGAGAACAGAGTCTCACATTTAGAAAACACTCTTATGCCTGCTTAAGGGGGAAGGAGAGGTGGGGTGATGCATCAAACCAGAGTTTGATATAAGCACAGGTACCGTTCCAAAAACCAACTATGGAATAGACAAGACCTACACCTTCCTCAGTGAAAGGGACTCAAAACCCCATATTTCCCGCAGAGGAATAGATCTGGCTAGTAAGAATCTTAAAACCTATGTATTGATATGTCTCCGTAAGGGAATCAAGTGTGTCTAGACTGGCATAAACATGGCAGCGAGAATCAGCTCAAACCCACTCTAAAAAGGAATTTCAAAAACAGAACAAAGAAACAGGGAAATTCTTTACAATTCCTTCAGGGTCTCTGATGCAACCTGGAATGACCCTATCTACAATGACAGCTGGATGTGGCATAAGGCTGGACACTTGGGACTGAGAGGATTGGTGAGATTGGGTGAGCAAATGCAGACCCTTTAAAGCAATAATGCATGGCACCTATTCCATGGGTCCCAGCTCTCCAGGTTGAAGGGAATATTACTACAGCTATAACGTGTACGGGAAACCTAGAGAATGGACACACTGTGAATACAAAAGGTTTCTAAAACTCAACGAAGAGCCCCTCTCCTGGTGCTCCGGTTTGACTTTCCAACTGCTTTCCTATCAATCTCCCAACTTGGAGAGACAGCCCCTTTAAGCTCCTGGTTCGCACAGGTTGCCAATTTGGCAGAGGATGAAAGGGAAGAGGGAGAACCAATGAGAGAGTAGCTGTTAGGCATTTGGATGGGCACATGTCACTCTAATTTCCCGGCAGGAAGAAGAATGAACCAAAGTCTCAGCCACCCACCGGGAACCAGTAGAGGTCCTGAACCAAAAGTTTGGACTTGCGTTCAGCTCACAAAAAAACGAGTTGAAAAATGGAGCTCAGGGGCACAGCAATTCACAAACTGGCAGAGTAATCAAGGCCAACTATCGTCCAAAAATCTGTTGAGGGAAGGCAACGAGGCGGACTTGAAAGCGAGGCAGAATAGCAGGAAACAGATTTCAAGAGGTACGTTGGAATCGCCTGTAAAGCACAGGAAGAGGGGCACAACTTCGACAATGATGCACTTGGCCAAAAAGGGCGTATGCGTTTTCTCCTGAATATATTCAGGAGAAAACGCATACGCCCTTTTTGGCCAAGCAAGCAAGCGGGCAATGCAAATCTGCACTACAAAGAAGTATCACTTCCCACCAGTCAAAGGGGACATCCAGAAAATGTGTAAAAACCAGAAAGGCAAGACAGGCCCTGGAGAACAGGGAGCCTTGTTATGCTGATGGGCGGGATGTAAGTTGCCAACTGCCTCACTGGAGGAGTGCATTGTGTTCCCTAAAACAAGTAAACAACAGAGCTACAGAGCCAAGGGCACTTCCAGTCTAGGGAATATACCTTGGGAAAACTGAAAATCCATAAGACAGAGCCACCCCCAAATTGAGGGCTGCACTGCTTACAGGAACCTCAACCTGGGTACACCTGAAATATCCCAGGAAATATAAAAATGGTTCCAAACATTGTGGAACTTACGTACGATGGAATATCCCTCAGCCACGAAATCAATGTCATAAGACCAGTAGCAGCAAAATGAGTGGATTCAGGTACGATGATTCTAAGTGAAAGAAGTCACACAGGAAAAGAAACGTATCATAAGATATCACTTAGGAAGATCCTGTAAACATGGCTACACATGAACTGAGTTAGGCAAGAGAACAGAGTCTCACATTTAGAAAACACTCTTATGCCTGCTTAAGGGGGAAGGAGAGGTGGGGTGATGCATCAAACCAGAGTTTGATATAAGCACAGGTACCGTTCCAAAAACCAACTATGGAATAGACAAGACCTACACCTTCCTCAGTGAAAGGGACTCAAAACCCCATATTTCCCGCAGAGGAATAGATCTGGCTAGTAAGAATCTTAAAACCTATGTATTGATATGTCTCCGTAAGGGAATCAAGTGTGTCTAGACTGGCATAAACATGGCAGCGAGAATCAGCTCAAACCCACTCTAAAAAGGAATTTCAAAAACAGAACAAAGAAACAGGGAAATTCTTTATAATTCCTTCAGGGTCTCTGATGCAACCTGGAATGACCCTATCTACAATGACAGCTGGATGTGGCATAAGGCTGGACACTTGGGACTGAGAGGATTGGTGAGATTGGGTGAGCAAATGCAGACCCTTTAAAGCAATAATGCATGGCACCCATTCCATGGGTCCCAGCTCTCCAGGTGGAAGGGAATATTACTACAGCTATAACGTGTACGGGAAACCTAGAGAATGGACACACTGTGAATACGAAAGGTTTCTAAAACTCAACGAAGAGCCCCTCTCCTGGTGCTCCGGTTTGACTTTCCAACTGCTTTCCTATCAATCTCCCAACTTGGAGAGACAGCCCCTTTAAGCTCCTGGTTCGCACAGGTTGCCAATTTGGCAGAGGATGAAAGGGAAGAGGGAGAACCAATGAGAGAGTAGCTGTTAGGCATTTGGATGGGCACATGTCACTCTAATTTCCCGGCAGGAAGAAGAATGAACCAAAGTCTCAGCCACCCACCGGGAACCAGTAGAGGTCCTGAACCAAAAGTTTGGACTTGCGTTCAGCTCACAAAAAAACGAGTTGAAAAATGGAGCTCAGGGGCACAGCAATTCACAAACTGGCAGAGTAATCAAGGCCAACTATCGTCCAAAAATCTGTTGAGGGAAGGCAACGAGGCGGACTTGAAAGCGAGGCAGAATAGCAGGAAACAGATTTCAAGAGGTACGTTGGAATCGCCTGTAAAGCACAGGAAGAGGGGCACAACTTCGACAATGATGCACTTGGCCAAAAAGGGCGTATGCGTTTTCTCCTGAATATATTCAGGAGAAAACGCATACGCCCTTTTTGGCCAAGCAAGCAAGCGGGCAATGCAAATCTGCACTACAAAGAAGTATCACTTCCCACCAGTCAAAGGGGACATCCAGAAAATGTGTAAAAACCAGAAAGGCAAGACAGGCCCTGGAGAACAGGGAGCCTTGTTATGCTGATGGGCGGGATGTAAGTTGCCAACTGCCTCACTGGAGGAGTGCATTGTGTTCCCTAAAACAAGTAAACAACAGAGCTACAGAGCCAAGGGCACTTCCAGTCTAGGGAATATACCTTGGGAAAACTGAAAATCCATAAGACAGAGCCACCCCCAAATTGAGGGCTGCACTGCTTACAGGAACCTCAACCTGGGTACACCTGAAATATCCCAGGAAATATAAAAATGGTTCCAAACATTGTGGAACTTACGTACGATGGAATATCCCTCAGCCATGAAATCAATGTCATAAGACCAGTAGCAGCAAAATGAGTGGATTCAGGTACGATGATTCTAAGTGAAAGAAGTCACACAGGAAAAGAAACCTATCATAAGATATCACTTAGGAAGATCCTGTAAACATGGCTACACATGAACTGAGTTAGGCAAGAGAACAGAGTCTCACATTTAGAAAACACTCTTATGCCTGCTTAAGGGGGAAGGAGAGGTGAGGTGATGCATCAAACCAGAGTTTGATATAAGCACAGGTACCGTTCCAAAAACCAACTATGGAATAGACAAGACCTACACCTTCCTCAGTGAAAGGGACTCAAAACCCCATATTTCCCGCAGAGGAATAGATCTGGCTAGTAAGAATCTTAAAACCTATGTATTGATATGTCTCCGTAAGGGAATCAAGTGTGTCTAGACTGGCACAAACATGGCAGTGAGTAGCAGCTCAAACCCACACTAAAAAGGAATTTCAAAACAGAACAAAGAAACAGGGAAATTCTTTACAATTCCTTAAGGGACTCTGATGCAACCTGGAATGACCCTATCTACAATGACAGCTGGATGTGGCATAAGGCTGGACACTTGGGACTGAGAGGATTGGTGAGATTGGGTGAGCAAATGCAGACCCTTTAAAGCAATAATGCATGGCACCCATTCCATGGGTCCCAGCTCTCCAGGTGGAAGGGAATATTACTACAGCTATAACGTGTACGGGAAACCTAGAGAATGGACACACTGTGAATACGAAAGGTTTCTAAAACTCAACGAAGAGCCCCTCTCCTGGTGCTCCGGTTTGACTTTCCAACTGCTTTCCTATCAATCTCCCAACTTGGAGAGACAGCCCCTTTAAGCTCCTGGTTCGCACAGGTTGCCAATTTGGCAGAGGATGAAAGGGAAGAGGGAGAACCAATGAGAGAGTAGCTGTTAGGCATTTGGATGGGCACATGTCACTCTAATTTCCCGGCAGGAAGAAGAATGAACCAAAGTCTCAGCCACCCACCGGGAACCAGTAGAGGTCCTGAACCAAAAGTTTGGACTTGCGTTCAGCTCACAAAAAACGAGTTGAAAAATGGAGCTCAGGGGCACAGCAATTCACAAACTGGCAGAGCAATCAAGGCCAACTATCGTCCAAAAATCTGTTGAGGGAAGGCAAGAGGCGGACTTGAAAGCGAGGCAGAATAGCAGGAAACAGATTTCAAGAGGTACGTTGGAATCGCCTGTAAAGCACAGGAAGAGGAGCACAACTTCGACAATGATGCACTTGGCCAAAAAGGGCGTATGCGTTTTCTCCTGAATATATTCAGGAGAAAACGCATACGCCCTTTTTGGCCAAGCAAGCAAGCGGGCAATGCAAATCTACACTACAAAGAAGTATCACTTCCCACCGGTCAAAAGGGACATCCACAAAATGTGTAAAAACCAGAAAGGCAAGACAGGCCCTGGAGAACAGGGAGCCTTGTTATGCTGATGGGCGGGATGTAAGTTGCCAACTGCCTCACTGGGGGAGTGCATTGTGTCCCCTAAAACAAGTAAACAACAGAGCTCCAGAGCCAAGGGCACTTCCAGTTTTGGGAATATACCTTGGGAAAACTGAAAATCCATAAGACAGAGCCACCCCCAAATTGAGGGCTGCACTGCTTACAGGAACCTCAACCTGGGTACACCTGAAATATCCCAGGAAATATAAAAATGGTTCCAAACATTGTGGAACTTACGTACGATGGAATATCCCTCAGCCACGAAATCAATGTCATAAGACCAGTAGCAGCAAAATGAGTGGATTCAGGTACGATGATTCTAAGTGAAAGAAGTCACACAGGAAAAGAAACGTATCATACGATATCACTTAGGAAGATCCTGTAAACATGGCTACACATGAACTGAGTTAGGCAAGAGAACAGAGTCTCACATTTAGAAAACACTCTTATGCCTGCTTAAGGGGGAAGGAGAGGTGGGGTGATGCATCAAACCAGAGTTTGATATAAGCACAGGTAACGTTCCAAAAACCAACTATGGAATAGACAAGACCTACACCTTCCTCAGTGAAAGGGACTCAAAACCCCATATTTCCCGCAGAGGAATAGATCTGACTAGAAAGAATCTTAAAACCTATGTATTGATATGTCTCCGTAAGGGAATCAAGTGCTTCTAGACTGGCATAAACATGGCAGCGAGAATCAGCTCAAACCCACTCTAAAAAGGAATTTCAAAAACAGAACAAAGAAACAGGGAAATTCTTTACAATTCCTTCAGGGTCTCTGATGCAACCTGGAATGACCCTATCTACAATGACAGCTGGATGTGGCATAAGGCTGGACACTTGGGACTGAGAGGATTGGTGAGATTGGGTGAGCAAATGCAGACCCTTTAAAGCAATAATGCATGGCACCCATTCCATGGGTCCCAGCTCTCCAGGTGGAAGGGAATATTACTACAGCTATAACGTGTACGGGAAACCTAGAGAATGGACACACTGTGAATACGAAAGGTTTCTAAAACTCAACGAAGAGCCCCTCTCCTGGTGCTCCGGTTTGACTTTCCAACTGCTTTCCTATCAATCTCCCAACTTGGAGAGACAGCCCCTTTAAGCTCCTGGTTCGCACAGGTTGCCAATTTGGCAGAGGATGAAAGGGAAGAGGGAGAACCAATGAGAGAGTAGCTGTTAGGCATTTGGATGGGCACATGTCACTCTAATTTCCCGGCAGGAAGAAGAATGAACCAAAGTCTCAGCCACCCACCGGGAACCAGTAGAGGTCCTGAACCAAAAGTTTGGACTTGCGTTCAGCTCACAAAAAAACGAGTTGAAAAATGGAGCTCAGGGGCACAGCAATTCACCAACTGGCAGAGTAATCAAGGCCAACTATCGTCCAAAAATCTGTTGAGGGAAGGCAACGAGGCGGACTTGAAAGCGAGGCAGAATAGCAGGAAACAGATTTCAAGAGGTACGTTGGAATCGCCTGTAAAGCACAGGAAGAGGGGCACAACTTCGACAATGATGCACTTGGCCATAAAGGGCGTATGCGTTTTCTCCTGAATATATTCAGGAGAAAACGCATACGCCCTTTTTGGCCATGCAGGCAAGCGGGCAATGCAAATCTGCACTACAAAGAAGTATCACTTCCCACCGGTCAAAAGGGACATCCACAAAATGTGTAAAAACCAGAAAGGCAAGACAGGCCCTGGAGAACAGGGAGCCTTGTTATGCTGATGGGCGGGATGTAAGTTGCCAACTGCCTCACTGGAGGAGTGCATTGTGTCCCCTAAAACAAGTAAACAACAGAGCTCCAGAGCCAAGGGCACGTCCCGTCTAGGGAATATACCTTGGGAAAACTGAAAATCCATAAGACAGAGCCACCCCCAAATTGAGGGCTGCACTGCTTACAGGAACCTCAACCTGGGTACACCTGAAATATCCCAGGAAATATAAAAATGGTTCCAAACATTGTGGAACTTACGTACGATGGAATATCCCTCAGGCACGAAATCAATGTCATAAGACCAGTAGCAGCAAAATGAGTGGATTCAGGTACGATGATTCTAAGTGAAAGAAGTCACACAGGAAAAGAATCTTATCATAAGATATCACTTAGGAAGATCCTGTAAACATGGCTACACATGAACTGAGTTAGGCAAGAGAACAGAGTCTCACATTTAGAAAACATTCTTATGCCTGCTTAAGGGGGAAGCAGAGGTGGGGTGATGCATCAAACCAGAGTTTGATATAAGCACAGGTACCGTTCCAAAAACCAACTATGGAATAGACAAGACCTACACCTTCCTCAGTGAAAGGGACTCAAAACCCCATATTTCCCGCAGAGGAATAGATCTGACTAGTAAGAATCTTAAAACCTATGTACTGATATGTCTCCGTAAGGGAATCAAGTGTGTCTAGACTGGCATAAACATGGCCGCGAGAATCAGCTCAAACCCACTCTAAAAAGGAATTTCAAAAACAGAACAAAGAAACAGGGAAATTCTTTACAATTCCTTCAGGGTCTCTGATGCAACCTGGAATGACCCTATCTACAATGACAGCTGGATGTGGCATAAGGCTGGACACTTGGGACTGAGAGGATTGGTGAGATTGGGTGAGCAAATGCAGACCCTTTAAAGCAATAATGCATGGCACCCATGCCATGGGTCCCAGCTCTCCAGGTGGAAGGGAATATTACTACAGCTATAACGTGTACGGGAAACCTAGAGAATGGACACACTGTGAATACGAAAGATTTCTAAAACTCAACGAAGAGCCCCTCTCCTGGTGCTCCGGTTTGACTTTCCAACTGCTTTCCTATGAATCTCCCAACTTGCAGAGACAGCCCCTTTAAGCTCCTGGTTCGCACAGGTTGCCAATTTGGCAGAGGATGAAAGGGAAGAGGGAGAACCAATGAGAGAGTAGCTGTTAGGCATTTGAATGGGCACATGTCACTCTAATTTCCCGGCAGGAAGAAGAATGAACCGAAGTCTCAGCCACCCACCGGGAACCAGTAGAGGTCCTGAACCAAAAGTTTGGACTTGCGTTCAGCTCACAAAAAAACGAGTTGGAAAATGGAGCTCAGGGGCACAGCAATTCAACAACTGGCAGAGTAATCAAGGCCAACTATCGTCCAAAAATCTGTTGAGGGAAGGCAACGAGGCGGACTTGAAAGCGAGGCAGAATAGCAGGAAACAGATTTCAAGAGGTACGTTGGAATCGCCTGTAAAGCACAGGAAGAGGAGCACAACTTCGACAATGATGCACTTGGCCAAAAAGGGCGTATGCGTTTTCTCCTGAATATATTCAGGAGAAAACACATACGCCCTTTTTGGCCAAGCAATCAAGCGGGCAATGCAAATCTGCACTACAAAGAAGTATCACTTCCCACCGGTCAAAAGGGACATCCACAAAATGTGTAAAAACCAGAAAGGCAAGACAGGCCCTGGAGAACAGGGAGCCTTGTTATGCTGATGGGCGGGATGTAAGTTGCCAACTGCCTCACTGGAGGAGTGCATTGTGTCCCCTAAAACAAGTAAACAACAGAGCTCCAGAGCCAAGGGCACTTCCAGTCTAGGGAATATACCTTGGGAAAACTGAAAATCCATAAGACAGAGCCACCCCCAAATTGAGGGCTGCACTGCTTACAGGAACCTCAACCTGGGTACACCTGAAATATCCCAGGAAATATAAAAATGGTTCCAAACATTGTGGAACTTATGTACGATGGAATATCCCTCAGCCACGAAATCAATGTCATAAGACCAGTAGCAGCAAAATGAGTGGATTCAGGTACGATGATTCTAAGTGAAAGAAGTCACACAGGAAAAGAAACTTATCATAAGATATCACTTAGGAAGATCCTGTAAACATGGCTACACATGAACTGAGTTAGGCAAGAGAACAGAGTCTCACATTTAGAAAACACTCTTATGCCTGCTTAAAGGGGAAGGAGAGGGGGGGTGATGCATCAAACCAGAGTTTGATATAAGCACAGGTACCATTCCAAAAACCAACTATGGAATAGACAAGACCTACACCTTCCTCAGTGAAAGGGACTCAAAACCCCATATTTCCCGCAGAGGAATAGATCTGACTAGTAAGAATCTTAAAACCTATGTATTGATATGTCTCCGTAAGGGAATCAAGTGTGTCTAGACTGGCATAAACATGGCAGCGAGAATCAGCTCAAACCCACTCTAAAAAGGAATTTCAAAAACAGAACAAAGAAACAGGGAAATTCTTTACAATTCCTTCAGGGTCTCTGATGCAACCTGGAATGACCCTATCTACAATGACAGCTGGATGTGGCATAAGGCTGGACACTTGGGACTGAGAGGATTGGTGAGATTGGGTGAGCAAATGCAGACCCTTTAAAGCAATAATGCATGGCACCCATTCCATGGGTCCCAGCTCTCCAGGTGGAAGGGAATATTACTACAGCTATAACGTGTACGGGGAACCTAGAGAATGGACACACTGTGAATACGAAAGGTTTCTAAAACTCAACGAAGAGCCCCTCTCCTGGTGCTCCGGTTTGACTTTCCAACTGCTTTCCTATCAATCTCCCAACTTGGAGAGACAGCCCCTTTAAGCTCCTGTTTCACACAGGTTGCCAATTTGGCAGAGGATGAAAGGGAAGAGGGAGAACCAATGAGAGAGTAGCTGTTAGGCATTTGGATGGGCACATGTCACTCTAATTTCCCGGCAGGAAGAAGAATGAACCAAAATCTCAGCCACCCACCGGGAACCAGTAGAGGTCCTGAACCAAAAGTTTGGACTTGCGTTCAGCTCACAAAAAAACGAGTTGAAAAATGGAGCTCAGGGGCACAGCAATTCACCAACTGGCAGAGTAATCAAGGCCAACTATCGTCCAAAAATCTGTTGAGGGAAGGCAACGAGGTGGACTTGAAAGCGAGGCAGAATAGCAGGAAACAGATTTCAAGAGGTACGTTGGAATCGCCTGTAAAGCACAGGAAGAGGGGCACAACTTCGACAATGATGCACTTGGCCAAAAAGGGCGTATGCGTTTTCTCCTGAATATATTCAGGAGAAAACGCATACGCCCTTTTTGGCCAAGCAAGCAAGCGGGCAATGCAAATCTGCACTACAAAGAAGTATCACTTCCCACCGGTCAAAAGGGACATCCACAAAATGTGTAAAAACCAGAAAGGCAAGACAGGCCCTGGAGAACAGGGAGCCTTGTTATGCTGATGGGCGGGATGTAAGTTGCCAACTGCCTCACTGGAGGAGTGCATTGTGTCCCCTAAAACAAGTAAACAACAGAGCTCCAGAGCCAAGGGCACTTCCAGTCTAGGGAATATACCTTGGGAAAACTGAAAATCCATAAGACAGAGCCACCCCCAAATTGAGGGCTGCACTGCTTACAGGAACCTCAACCTGGGTACACCTGAAATATCCCAGGAAATATAAAAATGGTTCCAAACATTGTGGAACTTACGTACGATGGAATATCCCTCAGCCACGAAATCAATGTCATAAGACCAGTAGCAGCAAAATGAGTGGATTCAGGTACGATGATTCTAAGTGAAAGAAGTCACACAGGAAAAGAAACTTATCATAAGATATCACTTAGGAAGATCCAGTAAACATGGCTACACATGAACTGAGTTAGGCAAGAGAACAGAGTCTCACATTTAGAAAACACTCTTATGCCTGCTTAAGGGGGAAGGAGAGGTGGGGTGATGCATCAAACCAGAGTTTGATATAAGCACATGTACCTTCCAAAAACCAACTATGGAATAGACAAGACCTACACCTTCCTCAGTGAAAGGGACTCAAAACCCCATATTTCCCGCAGAGGAATAGATCTGGCTAGTAAGAATCTTAAAACCTATGTATTGATAGGTCTCCGTAAGGGAATCAAGTGTGTCTAGACTGGCATAAACATGGCAGCGAGAATCAGCTCAAACCCACTCTAAAAAGGAATTTCAAAAACAGAACAAAGAAACAGGGAAATTTTTTACAATTCCTTCAGGGACTCTGATGCAACCTGGAATGACCCTATCTACAATGACAGCTGGATGTGGCATAAGGCTGGACACTTGGGACTGAGAGGATTGGTGAGATTGGGTGAGCAAATGCAGACCCTTTAAAGCAATAATGCATGGCACCCATTCCATGGGTCCCAGCTCTCCAGGTGGAAGGGAATATTACTACAGCTATAACGTGTACGGGAAACCTAGAGAATGGACACACTGTGAATACGAAAGGTTTCTAAAACTCAACGAAGAACCCCTCTCCTGGTGCTCCGGTTTGACTTTCCAACTGCTTTCCTATCAATCTCCCAACTTGGAGAGACAGCCCCTTTAAGCTCCTGGTTCGCACAGGTTGCCAATTTGGCAGAGGATGAAAGGGAAGAGGGAGAACCAATGAGAGAGTAGCTGTTAGGCATTTGGATGGGCACATGTCACTCTAATTTCCCGGCAGGAAGAAGAATGAACCAAAGTCTCAGCCACCCACCGGGAACCAGTAGAGGTCCTGAACCAAAAGTTTGGACTTGCGTTCAGCTCACAAAAAACGAGTTGAAAAATGGAGCTCAGGGGCACAGCAATTCACAAACTGGCAGAGCAATCAAGGCCAACTATCGTCCAAAAATCTGTTGAGGGAAGGCAAGAGGCGGACTTGAAAGCGAGGCAGAATAGCAGGAAACAGATTTCAAGAGGTACGTTGGAATCGCCTGTAAAGCACAGGAAGAGGAGCACAACTTCGACAATGATGCACTTGGCCAAAAAGGGCGTATGCGTTTTCTCCTGAATATATTCAGGAGAAAACACATACGCCCTTTTTGGCCAAGCAATCAAGCGGGCAATGCAAATCTGCACTACAAAGAAGTATCACTTCCCACCGGTCAAAAGGGACATCCACAAAATGTGTAAAAACCAGAAACGCAAGACAGGCCCTGGAGAACAGGGAGCCTTGTTATGCTGATGGGCGGGATGTAAGTTGCCAACTGCCTCACTGGAGGAGTGCATTGTGTCCCCTAAAACAAGTAAACAACAGAGCTCCAGAGCCAAGGGCACTTCCAGTCTAGGGAATATACCTTGGGAAAACTGAAAATCCATAAGACAGAGCCACCCCCAAATTGAGGGCTGCACTGCTTACAGGAACCTCAACCTGGGTACACCTGAAATATCCCAGGAAATATAAAAATGGTTCCAAACATTGTGGAACTTATGTACGATGGAATATCCCTCAGCCACGAAATCAATGTCATAAGACCAGTAGCAGCAAAATGAGTGGATTCAGGTACGATGATTCTAAGTGAAAGAAGTCACACAGGAAAAGAAACTTATCATAAGATATCACTTAGGAAGATCCTGTAAACATGGCTACACATGAACTGAGTTAGGCAAGAGAACAGAGTCTCACATTTAGAAAACACTCTTATGCCTGCTTAAAGGGGAAGGAGAGGGGGGGTGATGCATCAAACCAGAGTTTGATATAAGCACAGGTACCATTCCAAAAACCAACTATGGAATAGACAAGACCTACACCTTCCTCAGTGAAAGGGACTCAAAACCCCATATTTCCCGCAGAGGAATAGATCTGACTAGTAAGAATCTTAAAACCTATGTATTGATATGTCTCCGTAAGGGAATCAAGTGTGTCTAGACTGGCATAAACATGGCAGCGAGAATCAGCTCAAACCCACTCTAAAAAGGAATTTCAAAAACAGAACAAAGAAACAGGGAAATTCTTTACAATTCCTTCAGGGTCTCTGATGCAACCTGGAATGACCCTATCTACAATGACAGCTGGATGTGGCATAAGGCTGGACACTTGGGACTGAGAGGATTGGTGAGATTGGGTGAGCAAATGCAGACCCTTTAAAGCAATAATGCATGGCACCCATTCCATGGGTCCCAGCTCTCCAGGTGGAAGGGAATATTACTACAGCTATAACGTGTACGGGAAACCTAGAGAATGGACACACTGTGAATACGAAAGGTTTCTAAAACTCAACGAAGAGCCCCTCTCCTGGTGCTCCGGTTTGACTTTCCAACTGCTTTCCTATCAATCTCCCAACTTGGAGAGACAGCCCCTTTAAGCTCCTGTTTCACACAGGTTGCCAATTTGGCAGAGGATGAAAGGGAAGAGGGAGAACCAATGAGAGAGTAGCTGTTAGGCATTTGGATGGGCACATGTCACTCTAATTTCCCGGCAGGAAGAAGAATGAACCAAAATCTCAGCCACCCACCGGGAACCAGTAGAGGTCCTGAACCAAAAGTTTGGACTTGCGTTCAGCTCACAAAAAAACGAGTTGAAAAATGGAGCTCAGGGGCACAGCAATTCACCAACTGGCAGAGTAATCAAGGCCAACTATCGTCCAAAAATCTGTTGAGGGAAGGCAACGAGGCGGACTTGAAAGCGAGGCAGAATAGCAGGAAACAGATTTCAAGAGGTACGTTGGAATCGCCTGTAAAGCACAGGAAGAGGGGCACAACTTCGACAATGATGCACTTGGCCAAAAAGGGCGTATGCGTTTTCTCCTGAATATATTCAGGAGAAAACGCATACGCCCTTTTTGGCCAAGCAAGCAAGCGGGCAATGCAAATCTGCACTACAAAGAAGTATCACTTCCCACCGGTCAAAAGGGACATCCAGAAAATGTGTAAAAACCAGAAAGGCAAGACAGGCCCTGGAGAACAGGGAGCCTTGTTATGCTGATGGGCGGGATGTAAGTTGCCAACTGCCTCACTGGAGGAGTGCATTGTGTCCCCTAAAACAAGTAAACAACAGAGCTCCAGAGCCAAGGGCACTTCCAGTCTAGGGAATATACCTTGGGAAAACTGAAAATCCATAAGACAGAGCCACCCCCAAATTGAGGGCTGCACTGCTTACAGGAACCTCAACCTGGGTACACCTGAAATATCCCAGGAAATATAAAAATGGTTCCAAACATTGTGGAACTTACGTACGATGGAATATCCCTCAGGCACGAAATCAATGTCATAAGACCAGTAGCAGCAAAATGAGTGGATTCAGGTACGATGATTCTAAGTGAAAGAAGTCACACAGGAAAAGAAACTTATCATAAGATATCACTTAGGAAGATCCTGTAAACATGGCTACACATGAACTGAGTTAGGCAAGAGAACAGAGTCTCACATTTAGAAAACACTCTTATGCCTGCTTAAAGGGGAAGGAGAGGGGGGGTGATGCATCAAACCAGAGTTTGATATAAGCACAGGTACCATTCCAAAAACCAACTATGGAATAGACAAGACCTACACCTTCCTCAGTGAAAGGGACTCAAAACCCCATATTTCCCGCAGAGGAATAGATCTGACTAGTAAGAATCTTAAAACCTATGTATTGATATGTCTCCGTAAGGGAATCAAGTGTGTCTAGACTGGCATAAACATGGCAGCGAGAATCAGCTCAAACCCACTCTAAAAAGGAATTTCAAAAACAGAACAAAGAAACAGGGAAATTCTTTACAATTCCTTCAGGGTCTCTGATGCAACCTGGAATGACCCTATCTACAATGACAGCTGGATGTGGCATAAGGCTGGACACTTGGGACTGAGAGGATTGGTGAGATTGGGTGAGCAAATGCAGACCCTTTAAAGCAATAATGCATGGCACCCATTCCATGGGTCCCAGCTCTCCAGGTGGAAGGGAATATTACTACAGCTATAACGTGTACGGGAAACCTAGAGAATGGACACACTGTGAATACGAAAGGTTTCTAAAACTCAACGAAGAGCCCCTCTCCTGGTGCTCCGGTTTGACTTTCCAACTGCTTTCCTATCAATCTCCCAACTTGGAGAGACAGCCCCTTTAAGCTCCTGTTTCACACAGGTTGCCAATTTGGCAGAGGATGAAAGGGAAGAGGGAGAACCAATGAGAGAGTAGCTGTTAGGCATTTGGATGGGCACATGTCACTCTAATTTCCCGGCAGGAAGAAGAATGAACCAAAATCTCAGCCACCCACCGGGAACCAGTAGAGGTCCTGAACCAAAAGTTTGGACTTGCGTTCAGCTCACAAAAAAACGAGTTGAAAAATGGAGCTCAGGGGCACAGCAATTCACCAACTGGCAGAGTAATCAAGGACAACTATCGTCCAAAAATCAGTTGAGGGAAGGCAACGAGGCGGACTTGAAAGCGAGGCAGAATAGCAGGAAACAGATTTCAAGAGGTACGTTGGAATCGCCTGTAAAGCACAGGAAGAGGGGCACAACTTCGACAATGATGCACTTGGCCAAAAAGGGCGTATGCGTTTTCTCCTGAATATATTCAGGAGAAAACGCATACGCCCTTTTTGGCCAAGCAAGCAAGCGGGCAATGCAAATCTGCACTACAAAGAAGTATCACTTCCCACCGGTCAAAAGGGACATCCACAAAATGTGTAAAAACCAGAAAGGCAAGACAGGCCCTGGAGAACAGGGAGCCTTGTTATGCTGATGGGCGGGATGTAAGTTGCCAACTGCCTCACTGGAGGAGTGCATTGTGTCCCCTAAAACAAGTAAACAACAGAGCTCCAGAGCCAAGGGCACTTCCAGTCTAGGGAATATACCTTGGGAAAACTGAAAATCCATAAGACAGAGCCACCCCCAAATTGAGGGATGCACTGCTTACAGGAACCTCAACCTGGGTACACCTGAAATATCCCAGGAAATATAAAAATGGTTCCAAACATTGTGGAACTTACGTACGATGGAATATCCCTCAGGCACGAAATCAATGTCATAAGACCAGTAGCAGCAAAATGAGTGGATTCAGGTACGATGATTCTAAGTGAAAGAAGTCACACAGGAAAAGAAACTTATCATAAGATATCACTTAGGAAGATCCTGTAAACATGGCTACACATGAACTGAGTTAGGCAAGAGAACAGAGTCTCACATTTAGAAAACACTCTTATGCCTGCTTAAGGGGGAAGGAGAGGTGGGGTGATGCATCAAACCAGAGTTTGATATAAGCACATGTACCGTTCCAAAAACCAACTATGGAATAGACAAGACCTACACCTTCCTCAGTGAAAGGGACTCAAAACCCCATATTTCCCGCAGAGGAATAGATCTGGCTAGTAAGAATCTTAAAACCTATGTATTGATATGTCTCCGTAAGGGAATCAAGTGTGTCTAGACTGGCATAAACATGGCAGCGAGAATCAGCTCAAACCCACTCTAAAAAGGAATTTCAAAAACAGAACAAAGAAACAGGGAAATTTTTTACAATTCCTTCAGGGACTCTGATGCAACCTGGAATGACCCTATCTACAATGACAGCTGGATGTGGCATAAGGCTGGACACTTGGGACTGAGAGGATTGGTGAGATTGGGTGAGCAAATGCAGACCCTTTAAAGCAATAATGCATGGCACCCATTCCATGGGTCCCAGCTCTCCAGGTGGATGGGAATATTACTACAGCTATAACGTGTACGGGAAACCTAGAGAATGGACACACTGTGAATACGAAAGGTTTCTAAAACTCAACGAAGAACCCCTCTCCTGGTGCTCCGGTTTGACTTTCCAACTGCTTTCCTATCAATCTCCCAACTTAGAGAGACAGCCCCTTTAAGCTCCTGGTTCGCACAGGTTGCCAATTTGGCAGAGGATGAAAGGGAAGAGGGAGAACCAATGAGAGAGTAGCTGTTAGGCATTTGGATGGGCACATGTCACTCTAATTTCCCGGCAGGAAGAAGAATGAACCAAAGTCTCAGCCACCCACCGGGAACCAGTAGAGGTCCTGAACCAAAAGTTTGGACTTGCATTCAGCTCACAAAAAACGAGTTGAAAAATGGAGCTCAGGGGCACAGCAATTCACAAACTGGCAGAGCAATCAAGGCCAACTATCGTCCAAAAATCTGTTGAGGGAAGGCAAGAGGCGGACTTGAAAGCGAGGCAGAATAGCAGGAAACAGATTTCAAGAGGTACGTTGGAATCGCCTGTAAAGCACAGGAAGAGGAGCACAACTTCGACAATGATGCACTTGGCCAAAAAGGGCGTATGCGTTTTCTCCTGAATATATTCAGGAGAAAACGCATACGCCCTTTTTGGCCAAGCAAGCAAGCGGGCAATGCAAATCTGCACTACAAAGAAGTATCACTTCCCACCGGTCAAAAGGGACATCCACAAAATGTGTAAAAACCAGAAAGGCAAGACAGGCCCTGGAGAACAGGGAGCCTTGTTATGCTGATGGGCGGAATGTAAGTTGCCAACTGCCTCACTGGAGGAGTGCATTGTGTCCCCTAAAACAAGTAAACAACAGAGCTCCAGAGCCAAGGGCACTTCCAGTCTAGGGAATATACCTTGGGAAAACTGAAAATCCATAAGACAGAGCCACCCCCAAATTGAGGGCTGCACTGCTTACAGGAACCTCAACCTGGGTACACCTGAAATATCCCAGGAAATATAAAAATGGTTCCAAACATTGTGGAACTTATGTACGATGGAATATCCCTCAGCCACGAAATCAATGTCATAAGACCAGTAGCAGCAAAATGAGTGGATTCAGGTACGATGATTCTAAGTGAAAGAAGTCACACAGGAAAAGAAACTTATCATAAGATATCACTTAGGAAGATCCTGTAAACATGGCTACACATGAACTGAGTTAGGCAAGAGAACAGAGTCTCACATTTAGAAAACACTCTTATGCCTGCTTAAAGGGGAAGGAGAGGTGGGGTGATGCATCAAACCAGAGTTTGATATAAGCACAGGTACCATTCCAAAAACCAACTATGGAATAGACAAGACCTACACCTTCCTCAGTGAAAGGGACTCAAAACCCCATATTTCCCGCAGAGGAATAGATCTGACTAGTAAGAATCTTAAAACCTATGTATTGATATGTCTCCGTAAGGGAATCAAGTGTGTCTAGACTGGCATAAACATGGCAGCGAGAATCAGCTCAAACCCACTCTAAAAAGGAATTTCAAAAACAGAACAAAGAAACAGGGAAATTCTTTACAATTCCTTCAGGGTCTCTGATGCAACCTGGAATGACCCTATCTACAATGACAGCTGGATGTGGCATAAGGCTGGACACTTGGGACTGAGAGGATTGGTGAGATTGGGTGAGCAAATGCAGACCCTTTAAAGCAATAATGCATGGCACCCATTCCATGGGTCCCAGCTCTCCAGGTGGAAGGGAATATTACTACAGCTATAACGTGTACGGGAAACCTAGAGAATGGACACACTGTGAATACGAAAGGTTTCTAAAACTCAACGAAGAGCCCCTCTCCTGGTGCTCTGGTTTGACTTTCCAACTGCTTTCCTATCAATCTCCCAACTTGGAGAGACAGCCCCTTTAAGCTCCTGTTTCACACAGGTTGCCAATTTGGCAGAGGATGAAAGGGAAGAGGGAGAACCAATGAGAGAGTAGCTGTTAGGCATTTGGATGGGCACATGTCACTCTAATTTCCCGGCAGGAAGAAGAATGAACCAAAGTCTCAGCCACCCACCGGGAACCAGTAGAGGTCCTGAACCAAAAGTTTGGACTTGCATTCAGCTCACAAAAAAACGAGTTGAAAAATGGAGCTCAGGGGCACAGCAATTCACCAACTGGCAGAGTAATCAAGGCCAACTATCGTCCAAAAATCAGTTGAGGGAAGGCAACGAGGCGGACTTGAAAGCGAGGCAGAATAGCAGGAAACAGATTTCAAGAGGTACGTTGGAATCGCCTGTAAAGCACAGGAAGAGGGGCACAACTTCGACAATGATGCACTTGGCCAAAAAGGGCATATGCGTTTTCTCCTGAATATATTCAGGAGAAAACGCATACGCCCTTTTTGGCCAAGCAAGCAAGCGGGCAATGCAAATCTGCACTACAAAGAAGTATCACTTCCCACCGGTCAAAAGGGACATCCACAAAATGTGTAAAAACCAGAAAGGCAAGACAGGCCCTGGAGAACAGGGAGCCTTGTTATGCTGATGGGCGGGATGTAAGTAGCCAACTGCCTCACTGGAGGAGTGCATTGTGTTCCCTAAAACAAGTAAACAACAGAGCTCCAGAGCCAAGGGCACTTCGAGTCTAGGGAATATACCTTGGGAAAACTGAAAATCCATAAGACAGAGCCACCCTCAAATTGAGGGCTGCACTGCTTACAGGAACCTCAACCTGGGTACACCTGAAATATCCCAGGAAATATAAAAATGGTTCCAAACATTGTGGAACTTACGTACGATGGAATATCCCTCAGGCACGAAATCAATGTCATAAGACCAGTAGCAGCAAAATGAGTGGATTCAGGTACGATGATTCTAAGTGAAAGAAGTCACACAGGAAAAGAAACTTATCATAAGATATCACTTAGGAAGATCCAGTAAACATGGCTACACATGAACTGAGTTAGGCAAGAGAACAGAGTCTCACATTTAGAAAACACTCTTATGCCTGCTTAAGGGGGAAGGAGAGGTGGGGTGATGCATCAAACCAGAGTTTGATATAAGCACATGTACCGTTCCAAAAACCAACTATGGAATAGACAAGACCTACACCTTCCTCAGTGAAAGGGACTCAAAACCCCATATTTCCCGCAGAGGAATAGATCTGGCTAGTAAGAATCTTAAAACCTATGTAATGATATGTCTCCGTAAGGGAATCAAGTGTGTCTAGACTGGCATAAACATGGCAGCGAGAATCAGCTCAAACCCACTCTAAAAAGGAATTTCAAAAACAGAACAAAGAAACAGGGAAATTTTTTACAATTCCTTCAGGGACTCTGATGCAACCTGGAATGACCCTATCTACAATGACAGCTGGATGTGGCATAAGGCTGGACACTTGGGACTGAGAGGATTGGTGAGATTGGGTGAGCAAATGCAGACCCTTTAAAGCAATAATGCATGGCACCCATTCCATGGGTCCCAGCTCTCCAGGTGGATGGGAATATTACTACAGCTATAACGTGTACGGGAAACCTAGAGAATGGACACACTGTGAATACGAAAGGTTTCTAAAACTCAACGAAGAACCCCTCTCCTGGTGCTCCGGTTTGACTTTCCAACTGCTTTCCTATCAATCTCCCAACTTAGAGAGACAGCCCCTTTAAGCTCCTGGTTCGCACAGGTTGCCAATTTGGCAGAGGATGAAAGGGAAGAGGGAGAACCAATGAGAGAGTAGCTGTTAGGCATTTGGATGGGCACATGTCACTCTAATTTCCCGGCAGGAAGAAGAATGAACCAAAGTCTCAGCCACCCACCGGGAACCAGTAGAGGTCCTGAACCAAAAGTTTGGACTTGCATTCAGCTCACAAAAAACGAGTTGAAAAATGGAGCTCAGGGGCACAGCAATTCACAAACTGGCAGAGCAATCAAGGCCAACTATCGTCCAAAAATCTGTTGAGGGAAGGCAAGAGGCGGACTTGAAAGCGAGGCAGAATAGCAGGAAACAGATTTCAAGAGGTACGTTGGAATCGCCTGTAAAGCACAGGAAGAGGAGCACAACTTCGACAATGATGCACTTGGCCAAAAAGGGCGTATGCGTTTTCTCCTGAATATATTCAGGAGAAAACGCATACGCCCTTTTTGGCCAAGCAAGCAAGCGGGCAATGCAAATCTGCACTACAAAGAAGTATCACTTCCCACGGGTCAAAAGGGACATCCACAAAATGTGTAAAAACCAGAAAGGCAAGACAGGCCCTGGAGAACAGGGAGCCTTGTTATGCTGATGGGCGGAATGTAAGTTGCCAACTGCCTCACTGGAGGAGTGCATTGTGTCCCCTAAAACAAGTAAACAACAGAGCTCCAGAGCCAAGGGCACTTCCAGTCTAGGGAATATACCTTGGGAAAACTGAAAATCCATAAGACAGAGCCACCCCCAAATTGAGGGCTGCACTGCTTACAGGAACCTCAACCTGGGTACACCTGAAATATCCCAGGAAATATAAAAATGGTTCCAAACATTGTGGAACTTACGTACGATGGAATATCCCTCAGCCATGAAATCAATGTCATAAGACCAGTAGCAGCAAAATGAGTGGATTCAGGTACGATGATTCTAAGTGAAAGAAGTCACACAGGAAAAGAAACTTATCATAAGATATCACTTAGGATGATCCTGTAAACATGGCTACACATGAACTGAGTTAGGCAAGAGAACAGAGTCTCACATTTAGAAAACACTCTTATGCCTGCTTAAAGGGGAAGGAGAGGTGGGGTGATGCATCAAACCAGAGTTTGATATAAGCACAGGTACCATTCCAAAAACCAACTATGGAATAGACAAGACCTACACCTTCCTCAGTGAAAGGGACTCAAAACCCCATATTTCCCGCAGAGGAATAGATCTGACTAGTAAGAATCTTAAAACCTATGTATTGATATGTCTCCGTAAGGGAATCAAGTGTGTCTAGACTGGCATAAACATGGCAGCGAGAATCAGCTCAAACCCACTCTAAAAAGGAATTTCAAAAACAGAACAAAGAAACAGGGAAATTCTTTACAATTCCTTCAGGATCTCTGATGCAACCTGGAATGACCCTATCTACAATGACAGCTGGATGTGGCATAAGGCTGGACACTTGGGACTGAGAGGATTGGTGAGATTGGGTGAGCAAATGCAGACCCTTTAAAGCAATAATGCATGGCACCCATTCCATGGGTCCCAGCTCTCCAGGTGGAAGGGAATATTACTACAGCTATAACGTGTACGGGAAACCTAGAGAATGGACACACTGTGAATACGAAAGGTTTCTAAAACTCAACGAAGAGCCCCTCTCCTGGTGCTCTGGTTTGACTTTCCAACTGCTTTCCTATCAATCTCCCAACTTGGAGAGACAGCCCCTTTAAGCTCCTGTTTCACACAGGTTGCCAATTTGGCAGAGGATGAAAGGGAAGAGGGAGAACCAATGAGAGAGTAGCTGTTAGGCATTTGGATGGGCACATGTCACTCTAATTTCCCGGCAGGAAGAAGAATGAACCAAAGTCTCAGCCACCCACCGGGAACCAGTAGAGGTCCTGAACCAAAAGTTTGGACTTGCGTTCAGCTCACAAAAAAACGAGTTGAAAAATGGAGCTCAGGGGCACAGCAATTCACCAACTGGCAGAGTAATCAAGGCCAACTATCGTCCAAAAATCAGTTGAGGGAAGGCAACGAGGCGGACTTGAAAGCGAGGCAGAATAGCAGGAAACAGATTTCAAGAGGTACGTTGGAATCGCCTGTAAAGCACAGGAAGAGGGGCACAACTTCGACAATGATGCACTTGGCCAAAAAGGGCGTATGCGTTTTCTCCTGAATATATTCAGGAGAAAACGCATACGCCCTTTTTGGCCAAGCAAGCAAGCGGGCAATGCAAATCTGCACTACAAAGAAGTATCACTTCCCACCGCTCAAAAGGGACATCCACAAAATGTGTAAAAACCAGAAAGGCAAGACAGGCCCTGGAAAACAGGGAGCCTTGTTATGCTGAAGGGCGGGATGTAAGTTGCCAACTGCCTCACTGGAGGAGTGCATTGTGTCCCCTAAAACAAGTAAACAACAGAGCTACAGAGCCAAGGGCACTTCCAGTCTAGGGAATATACCTTGGGAAAACTGAAAATCCATAAGACAGAGCCACCCCCAAATTGAGGGCTGCACTGCTTACAGGAACCTCAACCTGGGTACACCTGAAATATCCCAGGAAATATAAAAATGGTTCCAAACATTGTGGAACTTACGTACGATGGAATATCCCTCAGCCACGAAATCAATGTCATAAGACCAGTAGCAGCAAAATGAGTGGATTCAGGTACGATGATTCTAAGTGAAAGAAGTCACACAGGAAAAGAAACTTATCATAAGATATCACTTAGGAAGATCCTGTAAACATGGCTACACATGAACTGAGTTAGGCAAGAGAACAGAGTCTCACATTTAGAAAACACTCTTATGCCTGCTTAAAGGGGAAGGAGAGGTGGGGTGATGCATCAAACCAGAGTTTGATATAAGCACAGGTACCATTCCAAAAACCAACTATGGAATAGACAAGACCTACACCTTCCTCAGTGAAAGGGACTCAAAACCCCATATTTCCCGCAGAGGAATAGATCTGACTAGTAAGAATCTTAAAACCTATGTATTGATATGTCTCCGTAAGGGAATCAAGTGTGTCTAGACTGGCATAAACATGGCAGCGAGAATCAGCTCAAACCCACTCTAAAAAGGAATTTCAAAAACAGAACAAAGAAACAGGGAAATTCTTTACAATTCCTTCAGGGTCTCTGATGCAACCTGGAATGACCCTATCTACAATGACAGCTGGATGTGGCATAAGGCTGGACACTTGGGACTGAGAGGATTGGTGAGATTGGGTGAGCAAATGCAGACCCTTTAAAGCAATAATGCATGGCACCCATTCCATGGGTCCCAGCTCTCCAGGTGGAAGGGAATATTACTACAGCTATAACGTGTACGGGAAACCTAGAGAATGGACACACTGTGAATACGAAAGGTTTCTAAAACTCAACGAAGAGCCCCTCTCCTGGTGCTCTGGTTTGACTTTCCAACTGCTTTCCTATCAATCTCCCAACTTGGAGAGACAGCCCCTTTAAGCTCCTGTTTCACACAGGTTGCCAATTTGGCAGAGGATGAAAGGGAAGAGGGAGAACCAATGAGAGAGTAGCTGTTAGGCATTTGGATGGGCACATGTCACTCTAATTTCCCGGCAGGAAGAAGAATGAACCAAAGTCTCAGCCACCCACCGGGAACCAGTAGAGGTCCTGAACCAAAAGTTTGGACTTGCATTCAGCTCACAAAAAAACGAGTTGAAAAATGGAGCTCAGGGGCACAGCAATTCACCAACTGGCAGAGTAATCAAGGCCAACTATCGTCCAAAAATCAGTTGAGGGAAGGCAACGAGGCGGACTTGAAAGCGAGGCAGAATAGCAGGAAACAGATTTCAAGAGGTACGTTGGAATCGCCTGTAAAGCACAGGAAGAGGGGCACAACTTCGACAATGATGCACTTGGCCAAAAAGGGCATATGCGTTTTCTCCTGAATATATTCAGGAGAAAACGCATACGCCCTTTTTGGCCAAGCAAGCAAGCGGGCAATGCAAATCTGCACTACAAAGAAGTATCACTTCCCACCGGTCAAAAGGGACATCCACAAAATGTGTAAAAACCAGAAAGGCAAGACAGGCCCTGGAGAACAGGGAGCCTTGTTATGCTGATGGGCGGGATGTAAGTAGCCAACTGCCTCACTGGAGGAGTGCATTGTGTTCCCTAAAACAAGTAAACAACAGAGCTCCAGAGCCAAGGGCACTTCGAGTCTAGGGAATATACCTTGGGAAAACTGAAAATCCATAAGACAGAGCCACCCTCAAATTGAGGGCTGCACTGCTTACAGGAACCTCAACCTGGGTACACCTGAAATATCCCAGGAAATATAAAAATGGTTCCAAACATTGTGGAACTTACGTACGATGGAATATCCCTCAGGCACGAAATCAATGTCATAAGACCAGTAGCAGCAAAATGAGTGGATTCAGATACGATGATTCTAAGTGAAAGAAGTCACACAGGAAAAGAAACTTATCATAAGATATCACTTAGGAAGATCCAGTAAACATGGCTACACATGAACTGAGTTAGGCAAGAGAACAGAGTCTCACATTTAGAAAACACTCTTATGCCTGCTTAAGGGGGAAGGAGAGGTGGGGTGATGCATCAAACCAGAGTTTGATATAAGCACATGTACCGTTCCAAAAACCAACTATGGAATAGACAAGACCTACACCTTCCTCAGTGAAAGGGACTCAAAACCCCATATTTCCCGCAGAGGAATAGATCTGGCTAGTAAGAATCTTAAAACCTATGTAATGATATGTCTCCGTAAGGGAATCAAGTGTGTCTAGACTGGCATAAACATGGCAGCGAGAATCAGCTCAAACCCACTCTAAAAAGGAATTTCAAAAACAGAACAAAGAAACAGGGAAATTTTTTACAATTCCTTCAGGGACTCTGATGCAACCTGGAATGACCCTATCTACAATGACAGCTGGATGTGGCATAAGGCTGGACACTTGGGACTGAGAGGATTGGTGAGATTGGGTGAGCAAATGCAGACCCTTTAAAGCAATAATGCATGGCACCCATTCCATGGGTCCCAGCTCTCCAGGTGGATGGGAATATTACTACAGCTATAACGTGTACGGGAAACCTAGAGAATGGACACACTGTGAATACGAAAGGTTTCTAAAACTCAACGAAGAACCCCTCTCCTGGTGCTCCGGTTTGACTTTCCAACTGCTTTCCTATCAATCTCCCAACTTAGAGAGACAGCCCCTTTAAGCTCCTGGTTCGCACAGGTTGCCAATTTGGCAGAGGATGAAAGGGAAGAGGGAGAACCAATGAGAGAGTAGCTGTTAGGCATTTGGATGGGCACATGTCACTCTAATTTCCCGGCAGGAAGAAGAATGAACCAAAGTCTCAGCCACCCACCGGGAACCAGTAGAGGTCCTGAACCAAAAGTTTGGACTTGCATTCAGCTCACAAAAAACGAGTTGAAAAATGGAGCTCAGGGGCACAGCAATTCACAAACTGGCAGAGCAATCAAGGCCAACTATCGTCCAAAAATCTGTTGAGGGAAGGCAAGAGGCGGACTTGAAAGCGAGGCAGAATAGCAGGAAACAGATTTCAAGAGGTACGTTGGAATCGCCTGTAAAGCACAGGAAGAGGAGCACAACTTCGACAATGATGCACTTGGCCAAAAAGGGCGTATGCGTTTTCTCCTGAATATATTCAGGAGAAAACGCATACGCCCTTTTTGGCCAAGCAAGCAAGCGGGCAATGCAAATCTGCACTACAAAGAAGTATCACTTCCCACGGGTCAAAAGGGACATCCACAAAATGTGTAAAAACCAGAAAGGCAAGACAGGCCCTGGAGAACAGGGAGCCTTGTTATGCTGATGGGCGGAATGTAAGTTGCCAACTGCCTCACTGGAGGAGTGCATTGTGTCCCCTAAAACAAGTAAACAACAGAGCTCCAGAGCCAAGGGCACTTCCAGTCTAGGGAATATACCTTGGGAAAACTGAAAATCCATAAGACAGAGCCACCCCCAAATTGAGGGCTGCACTGCTTACAGGAACCTCAACCTGGGTACACCTGAAATATCCCAGGAAATATAAAAATGGTTCCAAACATTGTGGAACTTACGTACGATGGAATATCCCTCAGCCATGAAATCAATGTCATAAGACCAGTAGCAGCAAAATGAGTGGATTCAGGTACGATGATTCTAAGTGAAAGAAGTCACACAGGAAAAGAAACTTATCATAAGATATCACTTAGGATGATCCTGTAAACATGGCTACACATGAACTGAGTTAGGCAAGAGAACAGAGTCTCACATTTAGAAAACACTCTTATGCCTGCTTAAAGGGGAAGGAGAGGTGGGGTGATGCATCAAACCAGAGTTTGATATAAGCACAGGTACCATTCCAAAAACCAACTATGGAATAGACAAGACCTACACCTTCCTCAGTGAAAGGGACTCAAAACCCCATATTTCCCGCAGAGGAATAGATCTGACTAGTAAGAATCTTAAAACCTATGTATTGATATGTCTCCGTAAGGGAATCAAGTGTGTCTAGACTGGCATAAACATGGCAGCGAGAATCAGCTCAAACCCACTCTAAAAAGGAATTTCAAAAACAGAACAAAGAAACAGGGAAATTCTTTACAATTCCTTCAGGATCTCTGATGCAACCTGGAATGACCCTATCTACAATGACAGCTGGATGTGGCATAAGGCTGGACACTTGGGACTGAGAGGATTGGTGAGATTGGGTGAGCAAATGCAGACCCTTTAAAGCAATAATGCATGGCACCCATTCCATGGGTCCCAGCTCTCCAGGTGGAAGGGAATATTACTACAGCTATAACGTGTACGGGAAACCTAGAGAATGGACACACTGTGAATACGAAAGGTTTCTAAAACTCAACGAAGAGCCCCTCTCCTGGTGCTCTGGTTTGACTTTCCAACTGCTTTCCTATCAATCTCCCAACTTGGAGAGACAGCCCCTTTAAGCTCCTGTTTCACACAGGTTGCCAATTTGGCAGAGGATGAAAGGGAAGAGGGAGAACCAATGAGAGAGTAGCTGTTAGGCATTTGGATGGGCACATGTCACTCTAATTTCCCGGCAGGAAGAAGAATGAACCAAAGTCTCAGCCACCCACCGGGAACCAGTAGAGGTCCTGAACCAAAAGTTTGGACTTGCGTTCAGCTCACAAAAAAACGAGTTGAAAAATGGAGCTCAGGGGCACAGCAATTCACCAACTGGCAGAGTAATCAAGGCCAACTATCGTCCAAAAATCAGTTGAGGGAAGGCAACGAGGCGGACTTGAAAGCGAGGCAGAATAGCAGGAAACAGATTTCAAGAGGTACGTTGGAATCGCCTGTAAAGCACAGGAAGAGGGGCACAACTTCGACAATGATGCACTTGGCCAAAAAGGGCGTATGCGTTTTCTCCTGAATATATTCAGGAGAAAACGCATACGCCCTTTTTGGCCAAGCAAGCAAGCGGGCAATGCAAATCTGCACTACAAAGAAGTATCACTTCCCACCGCTCAAAAGGGACATCCACAAAATGTGTAAAAACCAGAAAGGCAAGACAGGCCCTGGAAAACAGGGAGCCTTGTTATGCTGAAGGGCGGGATGTAAGTTGCCAACTGCCTCACTGGAGGAGTGCATTGTGTCCCCTAAAACAAGTAAACAACAGAGCTACAGAGCCAAGGGCACTTCCAGTCTAGGGAATATACCTTGGGAAAACTGAAAATCCATAAGACAGAGCCACCCCCAAATTGAGGGCTGCACTGCTTACAGGAACCTCAACCTGGGTACACCTGAAATATCCCAGGAAATATAAAAATGGTTCCAAACATTGTGGAACTTACGTACGATGGAATATCCCTCAGCCACGAAATCAATGTCATAAGACCAGTAGCAGCAAAATGAGTGGATTCAGGTACGATGATTCTAAGTGAAAGAAGTCACACAGGAAAAGAAACTTATCATAAGATATCACTTAGGAAGATCCAGTAAACATGGCTACACATGAACTGAGTTAGGCAAGAGAACAGAGTCTCACATTTAGAAAACACTCTTATGCCTGCTTAAGGGGGAAGGAGAGGAGGGGTGATGCATCAAACCAGAGTTTGATATAAGCACATGTACCGTTCCAAAAACCAACTATGGAATAGACAAGACCTACACCTTCCTCAGTGAAAGGGACTCAAAACCCCATATTTCCCGCAGAGGAATAGATCTGGCTAGTAAGAATCTTAAAACCTATGTATTGATATGTCTCCGTAAGGGAATCAAGTGTGTCTAGACTGGCATAAACATGGCAGCGAGAATCAGCTCAAACCCACTCTAAAAAGGAATTTCAAAAACAGAACAAAGAAACAGGGAAATTTTTTACAATTCCTTCAGGGACTCTGATGCAACCTGGAATGACCCTATCTACAATGACAGCTGGATGTGGCATAAGGCTGGACACTTGGGACTGAGAGGATTGGTGAGATTGGGTGAGCAAATGCAGACCCTTTAAAGCAATAATGCATGGCACCCATTCCATGGGTCCCAGCTCTCCAGGTGGAAGGGAATATTACTACAGCTATAACGTGTACGGGAAACCTAGAGAATGGACACACTGTGAATACGAAAGGTTTCTAAAACTCAACGAAGAACCCCTCTCCTGGTGCTCCGGTTTGACTTTCCAACTGCTTTCCTATCAATCTCCCAACTTAGAGAGACAGCCCCTTTAAGCTCCTGGTTCGCACAGGTTGCCAATTTGGCAGAGGATGAAAGGGAAGAGGGAGAACCAATGAGAGAGTAGCTGTTAGGCATTTGGATGGGCACATGTCACTCTAATTTCCCGGCAGGAAGAAGAATGAACCAAAGTCTCAGCCACCCACCGGGAACCAGTAGAGGTCCTGAACCAAAAGTTTGGACTTGCGTTCAGCTCACAAAAAACGAGTTGAAAAATGGAGCTCAGGGGCACAGCAATTCACAAACTGGCAGAGCAATCAAGGCCAACTATCGTCCAAAAATCTGTTGAGGGAAGGCAAGAGGCGGACTTGAAAGCGAGGCAGAATAGCAGGAAACAGATTTCAAGAGGTACGTTGGAATCGCCTGTAAAGCACAGGAAGAGGAGCACAACTTCGACAATGATGCACTTGGCCAAAAAGGGCGTATGCGTTTTCTCCTGAATATATTCAGGAGAAAACGCATACGCCCTTTTTGGCCAAGCAAGCAAGCGGGCAATGCAAATCTGCACTACAAAGAAGTATCACTTCCCACCGGTCAAAAGGGACATCCACAAAATGTGTAAAAACCAGAAAGGCAAGACAGGCCCTGGAGAACAGGGAGCCTTGTTATGCTGATGGGCGGGATGTAAGTTGCCAACTGCCTCACTGGAGGAGTGCATTGTGTCCCCTAAAACAAGTAAACAACAGAGCTCCAGAGCCAAGGGCACTTCCAGTCTAGGGAATATACCTTGGGAAAACTGAAAATCCATAAGACAGAGCCACCCCCAAATTGAGGGCTGCACTGCTTACAGGAACCTCAACCTGGGTACACCTGAAATATCCCAGGAAATATAAAAATGGTTCCAAACATTGTGGAACTTATGTACGATGGAATATCCCTCAGCCACGAAATCAATGTCATAAGACCAGTAGCAGCAAAATGAGTGGATTCAGGTACGATGATTCTAAGTGAAAGAAGTCACACAGGAAAATAATCTTATCATAAGATATCACTTAGGAAGATCCTGTAAACATGGCTACACATGAACTGAGTTAGGCAAGAGAACAGAGTCTCACATTTAGAAAACACTCTTATGCCTGCTTAAGGGGGAAGGAGAGGTGGGGTGATGCATCAAACCAGAGTTTGATATAAGCACAGGTACCGTTCCAAAAACCAACTATGGAATAGACAAGACCTCTACCTTCCTCAGTGAAAGGGACTCAAAACCCCGTATTTCCCGCAGAGGAATAGATCTGACTAGTAAGAATCTTAAAACCTATGTATTGATATGTCTCCGTAAGGGAATCAAGTGTGTCTAGACTGGCATAAACATGGCAGCGAGAATCAGCTCAAACCCACTCTAAAAAGGAATTTCAAAAACAGAACAAAGAAACAGGGAAATTCTTTACAATTCCTTCAGGGTCTCTGATGCAACCTGGAATGACCCTATCTACAATGACAGCTGGATGTGGCATAAGGCTGGACACTTGGGACTGAGAGGATTGGTGAGATTGGGTGAGCAAATGCAGACCCTTTAAAGCAATAATGCATGGCACCCATTCCATGGGTCCCAGCTCTCCAGGTGGAAGGGAATATTACTACAGCTATAACGTGTACGGGAAACCTAGAGAATGGACACACTGTGAATACGAAAGGTTTCTAAAACTCAACGAAGAACCCCTCTCCTGGTGCTCCGGTTTGACTTTCCAACTGCTTTCCTATCAATCTCCCAACTTGGAGAGACAGCCCCTTTAAGCTCCTGGTTCGCACAGGTTGCCAATTTGGCAGAGGATGAAAGGGAAGAGGGAGAACCAATGAGAGAGTAGCTGTTAGGCATTTGGATGGGCACATGTCACTCTAATTTCCCGGCAGGAAGAAGAATGAACCAAAGTCTCAGCCACCCACCGGGAACCAGTAGAGGTCCTGAACCAAAAGTTTGGACTTGCGTTCAGCTCACAAAAAACGAGTTGAAAAATGGAGCTCAGGGGCACAGCAATTCACAAACTGGCAGAGCAATCAAGGCCAACTATCGTCCAAAAATCTGTTGAGGGAAGGCAAGAGGCGGACTTGAAAGCGAGGCAGAATAGCAGGAAACAGATTTCAAGAGGTACGTTGGAATCGCCTGTAAAGCACAGGAAGAGGAGCACAACTTCGACAATGATGCACTTGGCCAAAAAGGGCGTATGCGTTTTCTCCTGAAAATATTCAAGAGAAAACGCATACGCCCTTTTTGGCCAAGCAAGCAAGCGGGCAATGCAAATCTGCACTACAAAGGAGTATCACTTCCCACCGGTCAAAGGGGACATCCAGAAAATGTGTAAAAACCAGAAAGGCAAGACAGGCCCTGGAGAACAGGGAGCCTTGTTATGCTGATGGGCGGGATGTAAGTTGCCAACTGCCTCACTGGAGGAGTGCATTGTGTCCCCTAAAACAAGTAAACAACAGAGCTCCAGAGCCAAGGGCACTTCCAGTCTAGGGAATATACCTTGGGAAAACTGAAAATCCATAAGACAGAGCCACCCCCAAATTGAGGGCTGCACTGCTTACAGGAACCTCAACCTGGGTACACCTGAAATATCCCAGGAAATATAAAAATGTTTCCAAACATTGTGGAACTTACGTACGATGGAATATCCCTCAGGCACGAAATCAATGTCATAAGACCAGTAGCAGCAAAATGAGTGGATTCAGGTACGATGATTCTAAGTGAAAGAAGTCACACAGGAAAAGAAACCTATCATAAGATATCACTTAGGAAGATCCTGTAAACATGGCTACACATGAACTGAGTTAGGCAAGAGAACAGAGTCTCACATTTAGAAAACACTCTTATGCCTGCTTAAGGGGGAAGGAGAGGTGGGGTGATGCATCAAACCAGAGTTTGATATAAGCACAGGTACCGTTCCAAAAACCAACTATGGAATAGACAAGACCTACACCTTCCTCAGTGAAAGGGACTCAAAACCCCATATTTCCCGCAGAGGAATAGATCTGACTAGTAAGAATCTTAAAACCTATGTATTGATATGTCTCCGTAAGGGAATCAAGTGTGTCTAGACTGGCATAAACATGGCAGCGAGAATCAGCTCAAACCCACTCTAAAAAGGAATTTCAAAAACAGAACAAAGAAACAGGGAAATTCTTTACAATTCCTTCAGGGTCTCTGATGCAACCTGGAATGACCCTATCTACAATGACAGCTGGATGTGGCATAAGGCTGGACACTTGGGACTGAGAGGATTGGTGAGATTGGGTGAGCAAATGCAGACCCTTTAAAGCAATAATGCATGGCACCCATTCCATGGGTCCCAGCTCTCCAGGTGGAAGGGAATATTACTACAGCTATAACGTGTACGGGAAACCTAGAGAATGGACACACTGTGAATACGAAAGGTTTCTAAAACTCAACGAAGAGCCCCTCTCCTGGTGCTCCGGTTTGACTTTCCAACTGCTTTCCTATCAATCTCCCAACTTGGAGAGACAGCCCCTTTAAGCTCCTGGTTCGCACAGGTTGCCAATTTGGCAGAGGATGAAAGGGAAGAGGGAGAACCAATGAGAGAGTAGCTGTTAGGCATTTGGATGGGCACATGTCACTCTAATTTCCCGGCAGGAAAAGAATGAACCAAAGTCTCAGCCACCCACCGGGAACCAGTAGAGGTCCTGAACCAAAAGTTTGGACTTGCGTTCAGCTCACAAAAAAACGAGTTGAAAAATGGAGCTCAGGGGCACAGCAATTCACCAACTGGCAGAGTAATCAAGGCCAACTATCGTCCAAAAATCTGTTGAGGGAAGGCAACGAGGCGGACTTGAAAGCGAGGCAGAATAGCAGGAAACAGATTTCAAGAGGTACGTTGGAATCGCCTGTAAAGCACAGGAAGAGGGGCACAACTTCGACAATGATGCACTTGGCCAAAAAGGGCGTATGCGTTTTCTCCTGAATATATTCAGGAGAAAACGCATACGCCCTTTTTGGCCAAGCAAGCAAGCGGGCAATGCAAATCTGCACTACAAAGAAGTATCACTTCCCACCGGTCAAAGGGGACATCCAGAAAATGTGTAAAAACCAGAAAGGCAAGACAGGCCCTGGAGAACAGGGAGCCTTGTTATGCTGATGGGCGGGATGTAAGTTGCCAACTGCCTCACTGGAGGAGTGCATTGTGTTCCCTAAAACAAGTAAACAACAGAGCTACAGAGCCAAGGGCACTTCCAGTCTAGGGAATATACCTTGGGAAAACTGAAAATCCATAAGACAGAGCCACCCCCAAATTGAGGGCTGCACTGCTTACAGGAACCTCAACCTGGGTACACCTGAAATATCCCAGGAAATATAAAAATGGTTCCAAACATTGTGGAACTTACGTACGATGGAATATCCCTCAGGCACGAAATCAATGTCATAAGACCAGTAGCAGCAAAATGAGTGGATTCAGGTACGATGATTCTAAGTGAAAGAAGTCACACAGGAAAAGAAACCTATCATAAGATATCACTTAGGAAGATCCTGTAAACATGGCTACACATGAACTGAGTTAGGCAAGAGAACAGAGTCTCACATTTAGAAAACACTCTTATGCCTGCTTAAGGGGGAAGGAGAGGTGGGGTGATGCATCAAACCAGAGTTTGATATAAGCACAGGTACCGTTCCAAAAACCAACTATGGAATAGACAAGACCTACACCTTCCTCAGTGAAAGGGACTCAAAACCCCATATTTCCCGCAGAGGAATAGATCTGGCTAGTAAGAATCTTAAAACCTATGTATTGATATGTCTCCGTAAGGGAATCAAGTGTGTCTAGACTGGCATAAACATGGCAGCGAGAATCAGCTCAAACCCACTCTAAAAAGGAATTTCAAAAACAGAACAAAGAAACAGGGAAATTCTTTACAATTCCTTCAGGGTCTCTGATGCAACCTGGAATGACCCTATCTACAATGACAGCTGGATGTGGCATAAGGCTGGACACTTGGGACTGAGAGGATTGGTGAGATTGGGTGAGCAAATGCAGACCCTTTAAAGCAATAATGCATGGCACCCATTCCATGGGTCCCAGCTCTCCAGGTGGAAGGGAATATTACTACAGCTATAACGTGTACGGGAAACCTAGAGAATGGACACACTGTGAATACGACAGGTTTCTAAAACTCAACGAAGAGCCCCTCTCCTGGTGCTCCGGTTTGACTTTCCAACTGCTTTCCTATCAATCTCCCAACTTGGAGAGACAGCCCCTTTAAGCTCCTGGTTCGCACAGGTTGCCAATTTGGCAGAGGATGAAAGGGAAGAGGGAGAACCAATGAGAGAGTAGCTGTTAGGCATTTGGATGGGCACATGTCACTCTAATTTCCCGGCAGGAAGAAGAATGAACCAAAGTCTCAGCCACCCACCGGGAACCAGTAGAGGTCCTGAACCAAAAGTTTGGACTTGCGTTCAGCTCACAAAAAAACGAGTTGAAAAATGGAGCTCAGGGGCACAGCAATTCACCAACTGGCAGAGTAATCAAGGCCAACTATCGTCCAAAAATCTGTTGAGGGAAGGCAACGAGGCGGACTTGAAAGCGAGGCAGAATAGCAGGAAACAGATTTCAAGAGGTACGTTGGAATCGCCTGTAAAGCACAGGAAGAGGGGCACAACTTCGACAATGATGCACTTGGCCAAAAAGGGCGTATGCGTTTTCTCCTGAATATATTCAGGAGAAAACGCATACGCCCTTTTTGGCCAAGCAAGCAAGCGGGCAATGCAAATCTGCACTACAAAGAAGTATCACTTCCCACCGGTCAAAGGGGACATCCAGAAAATGTGTAAAAACCAGAAAGGCAAGACAGGCCCTGGAGAACAGGGAGCCTTGTTATGCTGATGGGCGGGATGTAAGTTGCCAACTGCCTCACTGGAGGAGTGCATTGTGTTCCCTAAAACAAGTAAACAACAGAGCTACAGAGCCAAGGGCACTTCCAGTCTAGGGAATATACCTTGGGAAAACTGAAAATCCATAAGACAGAGCCACCCCCAAATTGAGGGCTGCACTGCTTACAGGAACCTCAACCTGGGTACACCTGAAATATCCCAGGAAATATAAAAATGGTTCCAAACATTGTGGAACTTATGTACGATGGAATATCCCTCAGGCACGAAATCAATGTCATAAGACCAGTAGCAGCAAAATGAGTGGATTCAGGTACGATGATTCTAAGTGAAAGAAGTCACACAGGAAAAGAAACCTATCATAAGATATCACTTAGGAAGATCCTGTAAACATGGCTACACATGAACTGAGTTAGGCAAGAGAACAGAGTCTCACATTTAGAAAACACTCTTATGCCTGCTTAAGGGGGAAGGAGAGGTGGGGTGATGCATCAAACCAGAGTTTGATATAAGCACAGGTACCGTTCCAAAAACCAACTATGGAATAGACAAGACCTACACCTTCCTCAGTGAAAGGGACTCAAAACCCCATATTTCCCGCAGAGGAATAGATCTGACTAGTAAGAATCTTAAAACCTATGTATTGATATGTCTCTGTAAGGGAATCAAGTGTGTCTAGACTGGCATAAACATGGCAGCGAGAATCAGCTCAAACCCACTCTAAAAAGGAATTTCAAAAACAGAACAAAGAAACAGGGAAATTCTTTCCAATTCCTTCAGGGTCTCTGATGCAACCTGGAATGACCCTATCTACAATGACAGCTGGATGTGGCATAAGGCTGGACACTTGGGACTGAGAGGATTGGTGAGATTGGGTGAGCAAATGCAGACCCTTTAAAGCAATAATGCATGGCACCCATTCCATGGGTCCCAGCTCTCCAGGTGGAAGGGAATATTACTACAGCTATAACGTGTACGGGAAACCTAGAGAATGGACACACTGTGAATACGAAAGGTTTCTAAAACTCAACGAAGAGCCCCTCTCCTGGTGCTCCGGTTTGACTTTCCAACTGCTTTCCTATCAATCTCCCAACTTGGAGAGACAGCCCCTTTAAGCTCCTGGTTCGCACAGGTTGCCAATTTGGCAGAGGATGAAAGGGAAGAGGGAGAACCAATGAGAGAGTAGCTGTTAGGCATTTGGATGGGCACATGTCACTCTAATTTCCCGGCAGGAAGAAGAATGAACCAAAGTCTCAGCCACCCACCGGGAACCAGTAGAGGTCCTGAACCAAAAGTTTGGACTTGCGTTCAGCTCACAAAAAACGAGTTGAAAAATGGAGCTCAGGGGCACAGCAATTCACAAACTGGCAGAGTAATCAAGGCCAACTATCGTCCAAAAATCTGTTGAGGGAAGGCAACGAGGCGGACTTGAAAGCGAGGCAGAATAGCAGGAAACAGATTTCAAGAGGTACGTTGGAATCGCCTGTAAAGCACAGGAAGAGGGGCACAACTTCGACAATGATGCACTTGGCCAAAAAGGGCGTATGCGTTTTCTCCTGAATATATTCAGGAGAAAACGCATACGCCCTTTTTGGCCAAGCAAGCAAGCGGGCAATGCAAATCTGCACTACAAAGGAGTATCACTTCCCACCGGTCAAAGGGGACATCCAGAAAATGTGTAAAAACCAGAAAGGCAAGACAGGCCCTGGAGAACAGGGAGCCTTGTTATGCTGATGGGCGGGATGTAAGTTGCCAACTGCCTCACTGGAGGAGTGCATTGTGTCCCCTAAAACAAGTAAACAACAGAGCTACAGAGCCAAGTGCACTTCCAGTCTAGGGATTATACCTTGGGAAAACTGAAAATCCATAAGACAGAGCCACCCCCAAATTGAGGGCTGCACTGCTTACAGGAACCTCAACCTGGGTACACCTGAAATATCCCAGGAAATATAAAAATGTTTCCAAACATTGTGGAACTTACGTACGATGGAATATCCCTCAGGCACGAAATCAATGTCATAAGACCAGTAGCAGCAAAATGAGTGGATTCAGGTACGATGATTCTAAGTGAAAGAAGTCACACAGGAAAAGAAACCTATCATAAGATATCACTTAGGAAGATCCTGTAAACATGGCTACACATGAACTGAGTTAGGCAAGAGAACAGAGTCTCACATTTAGAAAACACTCTTATGCCTGCTTAAGGGGGAAGGAGAGGTGGGGTGATGCATCAAACCAGAGTTTGATATAAGCACAGGTACCGTTCCAAAAACCAACTATGGAATAGACAAGACCTACACCTTCCTCAGTGAAAGGGACTCAAAACCCCATATTTCCCGCAGAGGAATAGATCTGACTAGTAAGAATCTTAAAACCTATGTATTGATATGTCTCCGTAAGGGAATCAAGTGTGTCTAGACTGGCATAAACATGGCAGCGAGAATCAGCTCAAACCCACTCTAAAAAGGAATTTCAAAAACAGAACAAAGAAACAGGGAAATTCTTTACAATTCCTTCAGGATCTCTGATGCAACCTGGAATGACCCTATCTACAATGACAGCTGGATGTGGCATAAGGCTGGACACTTGGGACTGAGAGGATTGGTGAGATTGGGTGAGCAAATGCAGACCCTTTAAAGCAATAATGCATGGCACCCATTCCATGGGTCCCAGCTCTCCAGGTGGAAGGGAATATTACTACAGCTATAACGTGTACGGGAAACCTAGAGAATGGACACACTGTGAATACGAAAGGTTTCTAAAACTCAACGAAGAGCCCCTCTCCTGGTGCTCTGGTTTGACTTTCCAACTGCTTTCCTATCAATCTCCCAACTTGGAGAGACAGCCCCTTTAAGCTCCTGTTTCACACAGGTTGCCAATTTGGCAGAGGATGAAAGGGAAGAGGGAGAACCAATGAGAGAGTAGCTGTTAGGCATTTGGATGGGCACATGTCACTCTAATTTCCCGGCAGGAAGAAGAATGAACCAAAGTCTCAGCCACCCACCGGGAACCAGTAGAGGTCCTGAACCAAAAGTTTGGACTTGCGTTCAGCTTACAAAAAAACGAGTTGAAAAATGGAGCTCAGGGGCACAGCAATTCACCAACTGGCAGAGTAATCAAGGCCAACTATCGTCCAAAAATCAGTTGAGGGAAGGCAACGAGGCGGACTTGAAAGCGAGGCAGAATAGCAGGAAACAGATTTCAAGAGGTACGTTGGAATCGCCTGTAAAGCACAGGAAGAGGGGCACAACTTCGACAATGATGCACTTGGCCAAAAAGGGCGTATGCGTTTTCTCCTGAATATATTCAGGAGAAAACGCATACGCCCTTTTTGGCCAAGCAAGCAAGCGGGCAATGCAAATCTGCACTACAAAGAAGTATCACTTCCCACCGCTCAAAAGGGACATCCACAAAATGTGTAAAAACCAGAAAGGCAAGACAGGCCCTGGAAAACAGGGAGCCTTGTTATGCTGAAGGGCGGGATGTAAGTTGCCAACTGCCTCACTGGAGGAGTGCATTGTGTCCCCTAAAACAAGTAAACAACAGAGCTACAGAGCCAAGGGCACTTCCAGTCTAGGGAATATACCTTGGGAAAACTGAAAATCCATAAGACAGAGCCACCCCCAAATTGAGGGCTGCACTGCTTACAGGAACCTCAACCTGGGTACACCTGAAATATCCCAGGAAATATAAAAATGGTTCCAAACATTGTGGAACTTACGTACGATGGAATATCCCTCAGCCACGAAATCAATGTCATAAGACCAGTAGCAGCAAAATGAGTGGATTCAGGTACGATGATTCTAAGTGAAAGAAGTCACACAGGAAAAGAAACTTATCATAAGATATCACTTAGGAAGATCCAGTAAACATGGCTACACATGAACTGAGTTAGGCAAGAGAACAGAGTCTCACATTTAGAAAACACTCTTATGCCTGCTTAAGGGGGAAGGAGAGGAGGGGTGATGCATCAAACCAGAGTTTGATATAAGCACATGTACCGTTCCAAAAACCAACTATGGAATAGACAAGACCTACACCTTCCTCAGTGAAAGGGACTCAAAACCCCATATTTCCCGCAGAGGAATAGATCTGGCTAGTAAGAATCTTAAAACCTATGTATTGATATGTCTCCGTAAGGGAATCAAGTGTGTCTAGACTGGCATAAACATGGCAGCGAGAATCAGCTCAAACCCACTCTAAAAAGGAATTTCAAAAACAGAACAAAGAAACAGGGAAATTTTTTACAATTCCTTCAGGGACTCTGATGCAACCTGGAATGACCCTATCTACAATGACAGCTGGATGTGGCATAAGGCTGGACACTTGGGACTGAGAGGATTGGTGAGATTGGGTGAGCAAATGCAGACCCTTTAAAGCAATAATGCATGGCACCCATTCCATGGGTCCCAGCTCTCCAGGTGGAAGGGAATATTACTACAGCTATAACGTGTACGGGAAACCTAGAGAATGGACACACTGTGAATACGAAAGGTTTCTAAAACTCAACGAAGAACCCCTCTCCTGGTGCTCCGGTTTGACTTTCCAACTGCTTTCCTATCAATCTCCCAACTTAGAGAGACAGCCCCTTTAAGCTCCTGGTTCGCACAGGTTGCCAATTTGGCAGAGGATGAAAGGGAAGAGGGAGAACCAATGAGAGAGTAGCTGTTAGGCATTTGGATGGGCACATGTCACTCTAATTTCCCGGCAGGAAGAAGAATGAACCAAAGTCTCAGCCACCCACCGGGAACCAGTAGAGGTCCTGAACCAAAAGTTTGGACTTGCGTTCAGCTCACAAAAAACGAGTTGAAAAATGGAGCTCAGGGGCACAGCAATTCACAAACTGGCAGAGCAATCAAGGCCAACTATCGTCCAAAAATCTGTTGAGGGAAGGCAAGAGGCGGACTTGAAAGCGAGGCAGAATAGCAGGAAACAGATTTCAAGAGGTACGTTGGAATCGCCTGTAAAGCACAGGAAGAGGAGCACAACTTCGACAATGATGCACTTGGCCAAAAAGGGCGTATGCGTTTTCTCCTGAATATATTCAGGAGAAAACGCATACGCCCTTTTTGGCCAAGCAAGCAAGCGGGCAATGCAAATCTGCACTACAAAGAAGTATCACTTCCCACCGGTCAAAAGGGACATCCACAAAATGTGTAAAAACCAGAAAGGCAAGACAGGCCCTGGAGAACAGGGAGCCTTGTTATGCTGATGGGCGGGATGTAAGTTGCCAACTGCCTCACTGGAGGAGTGCATTGTGTCCCCTAAAACAAGTAAACAACAGAGCTCCAGAGCCAAGGGCACTTCCAGTCTAGGGAATATACCTTGGGAAAACTGAAAATCCATAAGACAGAGCCACCCCCAAATTGAGGGCTGCACTGCTTACAGGAACCTCAACCTGGGTACACCTGAAATATCCCAGGAAATATAAAAATGGTTCCAAACATTGTGGAACTTATGTACGATGGAATATCCCTCAGCCACGAAATCAATGTCATAAGACCAGTAGCAGCAAAATGAGTGGATTCAGGTACGATGATTCTAAGTGAAAGAAGTCACACAGGAAAATAAACTTATCATAAGATATCACTTAGGAAGATCCTGTAAACATGGCTACACATGAACTGAGTTAGGCAAGAGAACAGAGTCTCACATTTAGAAAACACTCTTATGCCTGCTTAAGGGGGAAGGAGAGGTGGGGTGATGCATCAAACCAGAGTTTGATATAAGCACAGGTACCGTTCCAAAAACCAACTATGGAATAGACAAGACCTCTACCTTCCTCAGTGAAAGGGACTCAAAACCCCGTATTTCCCGCAGAGGAATAGATCTGACTAGTAAGAATCTTAAAACCTATGTATTGATATGTCTCCGTAAGGGAATCAAGTGTGTCTAGACTGGCATAAACATGGCAGCGAGAATCAGCTCAAACCCACTCTAAAAAGGAATTTCAAAAACAGAACAAAGAAACAGGGAAATTCTTTACAATTCCTTCAGGGTCTCTGATGCAACCTGGAATGACCCTATCTACAATGACAGCTGGATGTGGCATAAGGCTGGACACTTGGGACTGAGAGGATTGGTGAGATTGGGTGAGCAAATGCAGACCCTTTAAAGCAATAATGCATGGCACCCATTCCATGGGTCCCAGCTCTCCAGGTGGAAGGGAATATTACTACAGCTATAACGTGTACGGGAAACCTAGAGAATGGACACACTGTGAATACGAAAGGTTTCTAAAACTCAACGAAGAACCCCTCTCCTGGTGCTCCGGTTTGACTTTCCAACTGCTTTCCTATCAATCTCCCAACTTGGAGAGACAGCCCCTTTAAGCTCCTGGTTCGCACAGGTTGCCAATTTGGCAGAGGATGAAAGGGAAGAGGGAGAACCAATGAGAGAGTAGCTGTTAGGCATTTGGATGGGCACATGTCACTCTAATTTCCCGGCAGGAAGAAGAATGAACCAAAGTCTCAGCCACCCACCGGGAACCAGTAGAGGTCCTGAACCAAAAGTTTGGACTTGCGTTCAGCTCACAAAAAACGAGTTGAAAAATGGAGCTCAGGGGCACAGCAATTCACAAACTGGCAGAGCAATCAAGGCCAACTATCGTCCAAAAATCTGTTGAGGGAAGGCAAGAGGCGGACTTGAAAGCGAGGCAGAATAGCAGGAAACAGATTTCAAGAGGTACGTTGGAATCGCCTGTAAAGCACAGGAAGAGGAGCACAACTTCGACAATGATGCACTTGGCCAAAAAGGGCGTATGCGTTTTCTCCTGAAAATATTCAAGAGAAAACGCATACGCCCTTTTTGGCCAAGCAAGCAAGCGGGCAATGCAAATCTGCACTACAAAGGAGTATCACTTCCCACCGGTCAAAGGGGACATCCAGAAAATGTGTAAAAACCAGAAAGGCAAGACAGGCCCTGGAGAACAGGGAGCCTTGTTATGCTGATGGGCGGGATGTAAGTTGCCAACTGCCTCACTGGAGGAGTGCATTGTGTCCCCTAAAACAAGTAAACAACAGAGCTCCAGAGCCAAGGGCACTTCCAGTCTAGGGAATATACCTTGGGAAAACTGAAAATCCATAAGACAGAGCCACCCCCAAATTGAGGGCTGCACTGCTTACAGGAACCTCAACCTGGGTACACCTGAAATATCCCAGGAAATATAAAAATGTTTCCAAACATTGTGGAACTTACGTACGATGGAATATCCCTCAGGCACGAAATCAATGTCATAAGACCAGTAGCAGCAAAATGAGTGGATTCAGGTACGATGATTCTAAGTGAAAGAAGTCACACAGGAAAAGAAACCTATCATAAGATATCACTTAGGAAGATCCTGTAAACATGGCTACACATGAACTGAGTTAGGCAAGAGAACAGAGTCTCACATTTAGAAAACACTCTTATGCCTGCTTAAGGGGGAAGGAGAGGTGGGGTGATGCATCAAACCAGAGTTTGATATAAGCACAGGTACCGTTCCAAAAACCAACTATGGAATAGACAAGACCTACACCTTCCTCAGTGAAAGGGACTCAAAACCCCATATTTCCCGCAGAGGAATAGATCTGACTAGTAAGAATCTTAAAACCTATGTATTGATATGTCTCCGTAAGGGAATCAAGTGTGTCTAGACTGGCATAAACATGGCAGCGAGAATCAGCTCAAACCCACTCTAAAAAGGAATTTCAAAAACAGAACAAAGAAACAGGGAAATTCTTTACAATTCCTTCAGGGTCTCTGATGCAACCTGGAATGACCCTATCTACAATGACAGCTGGATGTGGCATAAGGCTGGACACTTGGGACTGAGAGGATTGGTGAGATTGGGTGAGCAAATGCAGACCCTTTAAAGCAATAATGCATGGCACCCATTCCATGGGTCCCAGCTCTCCAGGTGGAAGGGAATATTACTACAGCTATAACGTGTACGGGAAACCTAGAGAATGGACACACTGTGAATACGAAAGGTTTCTAAAACTCAACGAAGAGCCCCTCTCCTGGTGCTCCGGTTTGACTTTCCAACTGCTTTCCTATCAATCTCCCAACTTGGAGAGACAGCCCCTTTAAGCTCCTGGTTCGCACAGGTTGCCAATTTGGCAGAGGATGAAAGGGAAGAGGGAGAACCAATGAGAGAGTAGCTGTTAGGCATTTGGATGGGCACATGTCACTCTAATTTCCCGGCAGGAAAAGAATGAACCAAAGTCTCAGCCACCCACCGGGAACCAGTAGAGGTCCTGAACCAAAAGTTTGGACTTGCGTTCAGCTCACAAAAAAACGAGTTGAAAAATGGAGCTCAGGGGCACAGCAATTCACCAACTGGCAGAGTAATCAAGGCCAACTATCGTCCAAAAATCTGTTGAGGGAAGGCAACGAGGCGGACTTGAAAGCGAGGCAGAATAGCAGGAAACAGATTTCAAGAGGTACGTTGGAATCGCCTGTAAAGCACAGGAAGAGGGGCACAACTTCGACAATGATGCACTTGGCCAAAAAGGGCGTATGCGTTTTCTCCTGAATATATTCAGGAGAAAACGCATACGCCCTTTTTGGCCAAGCAAGCAAGCGGGCAATGCAAATCTGCACTACAAAGAAGTATCACTTCCCACCGGTCAAAGGGGACATCCAGAAAATGTGTAAAAACCAGAAAGGCAAGACAGGCCCTGGAGAACAGGGAGCCTTGTTATGCTGATGGGCGGGATGTAAGTTGCCAACTGCCTCACTGGAGGAGTGCATTGTGTTCCCTAAAACAAGTAAACAACAGAGCTACAGAGCCAAGGGCACTTCCAGTCTAGGGAATATACCTTGGGAAAACTGAAAATCCATAAGACAGAGCCACCCCCAAATTGAGGGCTGCACTGCTTACAGGAACCTCAACCTGGGTACACCTGAAATATCCCAGGAAATATAAAAATGTTTCCAAACATTGTGGAACTTACGTACGATGGAATATCCCTCAGGCACGAAATCAATGTCATAAGACCAGTAGCAGCAAAATGAGTGGATTCAGGTACGATGATTCTAAGTGAAAGAAGTCACACAGGAAAAGAAACCTATCATAAGATATCACTTAGGAAGATCCTGTAAACATGGCTACACATGAACTGAGTTAGGCAAGAGAACAGAGTCTCACATTTAGAAAACACTCTTATGCCTGCTTAAGGGGGAAGGAGAGGTGGGGTGATGCATCAAACCAGAGTTTGATATAAGCACAGGTACCGTTCCAAAAACCAACTATGGAATAGACAAGACCTACACCTTCCTCAGTGAAAGGGACTCAAAACCCCATATTTGCCGCAGAGGAATAGATCTGGCTAGTAAGAATCTTAAAACCTATGTATTGATATGTCTCCGTAAGGGAATCAAGTGTGTCTAGACTGGCATAAACATGGCAGCGAGAATCAGCTCAAACCCACTCTAAAAAGGAATTTCAAAAACAGAACAAAGAAACAGGGAAATTCTTTACAATTCCTTCAGGGTCTCTGATGCAACCTGGAATGACCCTATCTACAATGACAGCTGGATGTGGCATAAGGCTGGACACTTGGGACTGAGAGGATTGGTGAGATTGGGTGAGCAAATGCAGACCCTTTAAAGCAATAATGCATGGCACCCATTCCATGGGTCCCAGCTCTCCAGGTGGAAGGGAATATTACTACAGCTATAACGTGTACGGGAAACCTAGAGAATGGACACACTGTGAATACGACAGGTTTCTAAAACTCAACGAAGAGCCCCTCTCCTGGTGCTCCGGTTTGACTTTCCAACTGCTTTCCTATCAATCTCCCAACTTGGAGAGACAGCCCCTTTAAGCTCCTGGTTCGCACAGGTTGCCAATTTGGCAGAGGATGAAAGGGAAGAGGGAGAACCAATGAGAGAGTAGCTGTTAGGCATTTGGATGGGCACATGTCACTCTAATTTCCCGGCAGGAAGAAGAATTCACCAAAGTCTCAGCCACCCACCGGGAACCAGTAGAGGTCCTGAACCAAAAGTTTGGACTTGCGTTCAGCTCACAAAAAAACGAGTTGAAAAATGGAGCTCAGGGGCACAGCAATTCACCAACTGGCAGAGTAATCAAGGCCAACTATCGTCCAAAAATCTGTTGAGGGAAGGCAACGAGGCGGACTTGAAAGCGAGGCAGAATAGCAGGAAACAGATTTCAAGAGGTACGTTGGAATCGCCTGTAAAGCACAGGAAGAGGGGCACAACTTCGACAATGATGCACTTGGCCAAAAAGGGCGTATGCGTTTTCTCCTGAATATATTCAGGAGAAAACGCATACGCCCTTTTTGGCCAAGCAAGCAAGCGGGCAATGCAAATCTGCACTACAAAGAAGAATCACTTCCCACCGGTCAAAGGGGACATCCAGAAAATGTGTAAAAACCAGAAAGGCAAGACAGGCCCTGGAGAACAGGGAGCCTTGTTATGCTGATGGGCGGGATGTAAGTTGCCAACTGCCTCACTGGAGGAGTGCATTGTGTTCCCTAAAACAAGTAAACAACAGAGCTACAGAGCCAAGGGCACTTCCAGTCTAGGGAATATACCTTGGGAAAACTGAAAATCCATAAGACAGAGCCACCCCCAAATTGAGGGCTGCACTGCTTACAGGAACCTCAACCTGGGTACACCTGAAATATCCCAGGAAATATAAAAATGGTTCCAAACATTGTGGAACTTATGTACGATGGAATATCCCTCAGGCACGAAATCAATGTCATAAGACCAGTAGCAGCAAAATGAGTGGATTCAGGTACGATGATTCTAAGTGAAAGAAGTCACACAGGAAAAGAAACCTATCATAAGATATCACTTAGGAAGATCCTGTAAACATGGCTACACATGAACTGAGTTAGGCAAGAGAACAGAGTCTCACATTTAGAAAACACTCTTATGCCTGCTTAAGGGGGAAGGAGAGGTGGGGTGATGCATCAAACCAGAGTTTGATATAAGCACAGGTACCGTTCCAAAAACCAACTATGGAATAGACAAGACCTACACCTTCCTCAGTGAAAGGGACTCAAAACCCCATATTTCCCGCAGAGGAATAGATCTGACTAGTAAGAATCTTAAAACCTATGTATTGATATGTCTCTGTAAGGGAATCAAGTGTGTCTAGACTGGCATAAACATGGCAGCGAGAATCAGCTCAAACCCACTCTAAAAAGGAATTTCAAAAACAGAACAAAGAAACAGGGAAATTCTTTCCAATTCCTTCAGGGTCTCTGATGCAACCTGGAATGACCCTATCTACAATGACAGCTGGATGTGGCATAAGGCTGGACACTTGGGACTGAGAGGATTGGTGAGATTGGGTGAGCAAATGCAGACCCTTTAAAGCAATAATGCATGGCACCCATTCCATGGGTCCCAGCTCTCCAGGTGGAAGGGAATATTACTACAGCTATAACGTGTACGGGAAACCTAGAGAATGGACACACTGTGAATACGAAAGGTTTCTAAAACTCAACGAAGAGCCCCTCTCCTGGTGCTCCGGTTTGACTTTCCAACTGCTTTCCTATCAATCTCCCAACTTGGAGAGACAGCCCCTTTAAGCTCCTGGTTCGCACAGGTTGCCAATTTGGCAGAGGATGAAAGGGAAGAGGGAGAACCAATGAGAGAGTAGCTGTTAGGCATTTGGATGGGCACATGTCACTCTAATTTCCCGGCAGGAAGAAGAATGAACCAAAGTCTCAGCCACCCACCGGGAACCAGTAGAGGTCCTGAACCAAAAGTTTGGACTTGCGTTCAGCTCACAAAAAACGAGTTGAAAAATGGAGCTCAGGGGCACAGCAATTCACAAACTGGCAGAGTAATCAAGGCCAACTATCGTCCAAAAATCTGTTGAGGGAAGGCAACGAGGCGGACTTGAAAGCGAGGCAGAATAGCAGGAAACAGATTTCAAGAGGTACGTTGGAATCGCCTGTAAAGCACAGGAAGAGGGGCACAACTTCGACAATGATGCACTTGGCCAAAAAGGGCGTATGCGTTTTCTCCTGAATATATTCAGGAGAAAACGCATACGCCCTTTTTGGCCAAGCAAGCAAGCGGGCAATGCAAATCTGCACTACAAAGGAGTATCACTTCCCACCGGTCAAAGGGGACATCCAGAAAATGTGTAAAAACCAGAAAGGCAAGACAGGCCCTGGAGAACAGGGAGCCTTGTTATGCTGATGGGCGGGATGTAAGTTGCCAACTGCCTCACTGGAGGAGTGCATTGTGTCCCCTAAAACAAGTAAACAACAGAGCTACAGAGCCAAGTGCACTTCCAGTCTAGGGATTATACCTTGGGAAAACTGAAAATCCATAAGACAGAGCCACCCCCAAATTGAGGGCTGCACTGCTTACAGGAACCTCAACCTGGGTACACCTGAAATATCCCAGGAAATATAAAAATGTTTCCAAACATTGTGGAACTTACGTACGATGGAATATCCCTCAGGCACGAAATCAATGTCATAAGACCAGTAGCAGCAAAATGAGTGGATTCAGGTACGATGATTCTAAGTGAAAGAAGTCACACAGGAAAAGAAACCTATCATAAGATATCACTTAGGAAGATCCTGTAAACATGGCTACACATGAACTGAGTTAGGCAAGAGAACAGAGTCTCACATTTAGAAAACACTCTTATGCCTGCTTAAGGGGGAAGGAGAGGTGGGGTGATGCATCAAACCAGAGTTTGATATAAGCACAGGTACCGTTCCAAAAACCAACTATGGAATAGACAAGACCTACACCTTCCTCAGTGAAAGGGACTCAAAACCCCATATTTCCCGCAGAGGAATAGATCTGACTAGTAAGAATCTTAAAACCTATGTATTGATATGTCTCCGTAAGGGAATCAAGTGTGTCTAGACTGGCATAAACATGGCAGCGAGAATCAGCTCAAACCCACTCTAAAAAGGAATTTCAAAAACAGAACAAAGAAACAGGGAAATTCTTTACAATTCCTTCAGGGTCTCTGATGCAACCTGGAATGACCCTATCTACAATGACAGCTGGATGTGGCATAAGGCTGGACACTTGGGACTGAGAGGATTGGTGAGATTGGGTGAGCAAATGCAGACCCTTTAAAGCAATAATGCATGGCACCCATTCCATGGGTCCCAGCTCTCCAGGTGGAAGGGAATATTACTACAGCTATAACGTGTACGGGAAACCTAGAGAATGGACACACAGTGAATACGAAAGGTTTCTAAAACTCAACGAAGAGCCCCTCTCCTGGTGCTCCGGTTTGACTTTCCAACTGCTTTCCTATCAATCTCCCAACTTGGAGAGACAGCCCCTTTAAGCTCCTGGTTCGCACAGGTTGCCAATTTGGCAGAGGATGAAAGGGAAGAGGGAGAACCAATGAGAGAGTAGCTGTTAGGCATTTGGATGGGCACATGTCACTCTAATTTCCCGGCAGGAAGAAGAATGAACCAAAGTCACAGCCACCCACCAGGAACCAGTAGAGGTCCTGAACCAAAAGTTTGGACTTGCGTTCAGCTCACAAAAAACGAGTTGAAAAATGGAGCTCAGGGGCACAGCAATTCACCAACTGGCAGAGTAATCAAGGCCAACTATCGTCCAAAAATCTGTTGAGGGAAGGCAACGAGGCGGACTTGAAAGCGAGGCAGAATAGCAGGAAACAGATTTCAAGAGGTACGTTGGAATCGCCTGTAAAGCACAGGAAGAGGGGCACAACTTCAACAATGATGCACTTGGCCAAAAAGGGCGTATGCGTTTTCTCCTGAATATATTAAGGAGAAAACGCATACGCCCTTTTTGGCCAAGCAAGCAAGCGGGCAATGCAAATCTGCACTACAAAGAAGTATCACTTCCCACCGGTCAAAAGGGACATCCAGAAAATGTGTAAAAACCAGAAAGGCAAGACAGGCCCTGGAGAACAGGGAGCCTTGTTATGCTGATGGGCGGGATGTAAGTTGCCAACTGCCTCACTGGAGGAGTGCATTGTGTTCCCTAAAACAAGTAAACAACAGAGCTACAGAGCCAAGTGCACTTCCAGTCTAGGGAATATACCTTGGGAAAACTGAAAATCCATAAGACAGAGCCACCCCCAAATTGAGGGCTGCACTGCTTACAGGAACCTCAACCTGGGTACACCTGAAATATCCCAGGAAATATAAAAATGGTTCCAAACATTGTGGAACTTACGTACGATGGAATATCCCTCAGGCACGAAATCAATGTCATAAGACCAGTAGCAGCAAAATGAGTGGATTCAGGTACGATGATTCTAAGTGAAAGAAGTCACACAGGAAAAGAAACTTATCATAAGATATCACTTAGGAAGATCCAGTAAACATGGCTACACATGAACTGAGTTAGGCAAGAGAACAGAGTCTCACATTTAGAAAACACTCTTATGCCTGCTTAAGGGGGAAGGAGAGGTGGGGTGATGCATCAAACCACAGTTTGATATAAGCACATGTACCGTTCCAAAAACCAACTATGGAATAGACAAGACCTACACCTTCCTCAGTGAAAGGGACTCAAAACCCCATATTTCCCGCAGAGGAATAGATCTGGCTAGTAAGAATCTTAAAACCTATGTATTGATATGTCTCCGTAAGGGAATCAAGTGTGTCTAGACTGGCATAAACATGGCAGCGAGAATCAGCTCAAACCCACTCTAAAAAGGAATTTCAAAAACAGAACAAAGAAACAGGGAAATTTTTTACACTTCCTTCAGGGACTCTGATGCAACCTGGAATGACCCTATCTACAATGACAGCTGGATGTGGCATAAGGCTGGACACTTGGGACTGAGAGGATTGGTGAGATTGGGTGAGCAAATGCAGACCCTTTAAAGCAATAATGCATGGCACCCATTCCATGGGTCCCAGCTCTCCAGGTGGAAGGGAATATTACTACAGCTATAACGTGTACGGGAAACCTAGAGAATGGACACACTGTGAATACGACAGGTTTCTAAAACTCAACGAAGAGCCCCTCTCCTGGTGCTCCGGTTTGACTTTCCAACTGCTTTCCTATCAATCTCCCAACTTAGAGAGACAGCCCCTTTAAGCTCCTGGTTCGCACAGGTTGCCAATTTGGCAGAGGATGAAAGGGAAGAGGGAGAACCAATGAGAGAGTAGCTGTTAGGCATTTGGATGGGCACATGTCACTCTAATTTCCCGGCAGGAAGAAGAATGAACCAAAGTCTCAGCCACCCACCGGGAAACAGTAGAGGTCCTGAACCAAAAGTTTGGACTTGCGTTCAGCTCACAAAAAACGAGTTGAAAAATGGAGCTCAGGGGCACAGCAATTCACAAACTGGCAGAGCAATCAAGGCCAACTATCGTCCAAAAATCTGTTGAGGGAAGGCAAGAGGCGGACTTGAAAGCGAGGCAGAATAGCAGGAAACAGATTTCAAGAGGTACGTTGGAATCGCCTGTAAAGCACAGGAAGAGGAGCACAACTTCGACAATGATGCACTTGGCCAAAAAGGGCGTATGCGTTTTCTCCTGAATATATTCAGGAGAAAACGCATACGACCTTTTTGGCCAAGCAAGCAAGCGGGCAATGCAAATCTGCACTACAAAGAAGTATCACTTCCCACCGGTCAAAAGGGACATCCACAAAATGTGTAAAAACCAGAAAGGCAAGACAGGCCCTGGAGAACAGGGAGCCTTGTTATGCTGATGGGCGGGATGTAAGTTGCCAACTGCCTCACTGGAGGAGTGCATTCTGTCCCCTAAAACAAGTAAACAACAGAGCTCCAGAGCCAAGTGCACTTCCAGTCTAGGGAATATACCTTGGGAAAACTGAAAATCCATAAGACAGAGCCACCCCCAAATTGAGGGCTGCACTGCTTACAGGAACCTCAACCTGGGTACACCTGAAATATCCCAGGAAATATAAAAATGGTTCCAAACATTGTGGAACTTATGTACGATGGAATATCCCTCAGCCACGAAATCAATGTCATAAGACCAGTAGCAGCAAAATGAGTGGATTCAGGTACGATGATTCTAAGTGAAAGAAGTCACACAGGAAAAGAAACTTATCATAAGATATCACTTAGGAAGATCCTGTAAACATGGCTACACATGAACTGAGTTAGGCAAGAGAACAGAGTCTCACATTTAGAAAACACTCTTATGCCTGCTTAAGGGGGAAGGAGAGGTGGGGTGATGCATCAAACCAGAGTTTGATATAAGCACAGGTACCGTTCCAAAAACCAACTATGGAATAGACAAGACCTCTACCTTCCTCAGTGAAAGGGACTCAAAACCCCATATTTCCCGCAGAGGAGTAGATCTGACTAGTAAGAATCTTAAAACCTATGTATTGATATGTCTCCGTAAGGGAATCAAGTGTGTCTAGACTGGCATAAACATGGCAGCGAGAATCAGCTCAAACCCACTCTAAAAAGGAATTTCAAAAACAGAACAAAGAAACAGGGAAATTCTTTACAATTCCTTCAGGGTCTCTGATGCAACCTGGAATGACCCTATCTACAATGACAGCTGGATGTGGCATAAGGCTGGACACTTGGGACTGAGAGGATTGGTGAGATTGGGTGAGCAAATGCAGACCCTTTAAAGCAATAATGCATGGCACCCATTCCATGGGTCCCAGCTCTCCAGGTGGAAGGGAATATTACTACAGCTATAACGTGTACGGGAAACCTAGAGAATGGACACACTGTGAATACGACAGGTTTCTAAAACTCAACGAAGAGCCCCTCTCCTGGTGCTCCGGTTTGACTTTCCAACTGCTTTCCTATCAATCTCCCAACTTGGAGAGACAGCCCCTTTAAGCTCCTGGTTCGCACAGGTTGCCAATTTGGCAGAGGATGAAAGGGAAGAGGGAGAACCAATGAGAGAGTAGCTGTTAGGCATTTGGATGGGCACATGTCACTCTAATTTCCCGGCAGGAAGAAGAATGAACCAAAGTCTCAGCCACCCACCGGGAACCAGTAGAGGTCCTGAACCAAAAGTTTGGACTTGCGTTCAGCTCACAAAAAAACGAGTTGAAAAATGGAGCTCAGGGGCACAGCAATTCACCAACTGGCAGAGTAATCAAGGCCAACTATCGTCCAAAAATCTGTTGAGGGAAGGCAACGAGGCGGACTTGAAAGCGAGGCAGAATAGCAGGAAACAGATTTCAAGAGGTACGTTGGAATCGCCTGTAAAGCACAGGAAGAGGGGCACAACTTCGACAATGATGCACTTGGCCAAAAAGGGCGTGTGCGTTTTCTCCTGAAAATATTCAGGAGAAAACGCATACGCCCTTTTTGGCCAAGCAAGCAAGCGGGCAATGCAAATCTGCACTACAAAGAAGTATCACTTCCCACCGGTCAAAAGGGACATCCAGAAAATGTGTAAAAACCAGAAAGGCAAGACAGGCCCTGGAGAACAGGGAGCCTTGTTATGCTGATGGGCGGGATGTAAGTTGCCAACTGCCTCACTGGAGGAGTGCATTGTGTTCCCTAAAACAAGTAAACAACAGAGCTACAGAGCCAAGGGCACTTCCAGTCTAGGGAATATACCTTGGGAAAACTGAAAATCCATAAGACAGAGCCACCCCCAAATTGAGGGCTGCACTGCTTACAGGAACCTCAACCTGGGTACACCTGAAATATCCCAGGAAATATAAAAATGTTTCCAAACATTGTGGAACTTACGTACGATGGAATATCCCTCAGGCACGAAATCAATGTCATAAGACCAGTAGCAGCAAAATGAGTGGATTCAGGTACGATGATTCTAAGTGAAAGAAGTCACACAGGAAAAGAAACCTATCATAAGATATCACTTAGGAAGATCCTGTAAACATGGCTACACATGAACTGAGTTAGGCAAGAGAACAGAGTCTCACATTTAGAAAACACTCTTATGCCTGCTTAAGGGGGAAGGAGAGGTGGGGTGATGCATCAAACCAGAGTTTGATATAAGCACAGGTACCGTTCCAAAAACCAACTATGGAATAGACAAGACCTACACCTTCCTCAGTGAAAGGGACTCAAAACCCCATATTTCCCGCAGAGGAATAGATCTGGCTAGTAAGAATCTTAAAACCTATGTATTGATATGTCTCCGTAAGGGAATCAAGTGTGTCTAGACTGGCATAAACATGGCCGCGAGAATCAGCTCAAACCCACTCTAAAAAGGAATTTCAAAAACAGAACAAAGAAACAGGGAAATTCTTTACAATTCCTTCAGGGTCTCTGATGCAACCTGGAATGACCCTATCTACAATGACAGCTGGATGTGGCATAAGGCTGGACACTTGGGACTGAGAGGATTGGTGAGATTGGGTGAGCAAATGCAGACCCTTTAAAGCAATAATGCATGGCACCCATTCCATGGGTCCCAGCTCTCCAGGTGGAAGGGAATATTACTACAGCTATAACGTGTACGGGAAACCTAGAGAATGGACACACTGTGAATACGAAAGTTTTCTAAAACTCAACGAAGAGCCCCTCTCCTGGTGCTCCGGTTTGACTTTCCAACTGCTTTCCTATCAATCTCCCAACTTGGAGAGACAGCCCCTTTAAGCTCCTGGTTCGCACAGGTTGCCAATTTGGCAGAGGATGAAAGGGAAGAGGGAGAACCAATGAGAGAGTAGCTGTTAGGCATTTGGATGGGCACATGTCACTCTAATTTCCCGGCAGGAAGAAGAATGAACCAAAGTCTCAGCCACCCACCGGGAACCAGTAGAGGTCCTGAACCAAAAGTTTGGACTTGCGTTCAGCTCACAAAAAAACGAGTTGAAAAATGGAGCTCAGGGGCACAGCAATTCACCAACTGGCAGAGTAATCAAGGCCAACTATCGTCCAAAAATCTGTTGAGGGAAGGCAACGAGGCGGACTTGAAAGCGAGGCAGAATAGCAGGAAACAGATTTCAAGAGGTACGTTGGAATCGCCTGTAAAGCACAGGAAGAGGGGCACAACTTCGACAATGATGCACTTGGCCAAAAAGGGCGTATGCGTTTTCTCCTGAATATATTCAGGAGAAAACGCATACGCGCTTTTTGGCCAAGCAAGCAAGCGGGCAATGCAAATCTGCACTACAAAGAAGTATCACTTCCCACCGGTCAAAGGGGACATCCAGAAAATGTGTAAAAACCAGAAAGGCAAGACAGGCCCTGGAGAACAGGGAGCCTTGTTATGCTGATGGGCGGGATGTAAGTTGCTAACTGCCTCACTGGAGGAGTGCATTGTGTTCCCTAAAACAAGTAAACAACAGAGCTACAGAGCCAAGGGCACTTCCAGTCTAGGGAATATACCTTGGGAAAACTGAAAATCCATAAGACAGAGCCACCCCCAAATTGAGGGCTGCACTGCTTACAGGAACCTCAACCTGGGTACACCTGAAATATCCCAGGAAATATAAAAATGGTTCCAAACATTGTGGAACTTATGTACGATGGAATATCCCTCAGGCACGAAATCAATGTCATAAGACCAGTAGCAGCAAAATGAGTGGATTCAGGTACGATGATTCTAAGTGAAAGAAGTCACACAGGAAAAGAAACCTATCATAAGATATCACTTAGGAAGATCCTGTAAACATGGCTACACATGAACTGAGTTAGGCAAGAGAACAGAGTCTCACATTTAGAAAACACTCTTATGCCTGCTTAAGGGGGAAGGAGAGGTGGGGTGATGCATCAAACCAGAGTTTGATATAAGCACAGGTACCGTTCCAAAAACCAACTATGGAATAGACAAGACCTACACCTTCCTCAGTGAAAGGGACTCAAAACCCCATATTTCCCGCAGAGGAATAGATCTGACTAGTAAGAATCTTAAAACCTATGTATTGATATGTCTCTGTAAGGGAATCAAGTGTGTCTAGACTGGCATAAACATGGCAGCGAGAATCAGCTCAAACCAACTCTAAAAAGGAATTTCAAAAACAGAACAAAGAAACAGGGAAATTCTTTACAATTCCTTCAGGGTCTCTGATGCAACCTGGAATGACCCTATCTACAATGACAGCTGGATGTGGCATAAGGCTGGACACTTGGGACTGAGAGGATTGGTGAGATTGGGTGAGCAAATGCAGACCCTTTAAAGCAATAATGCATGGCACCCATTCCATGGGTCCCAGCTCTCCAGGTGGAAGGGAATATTACTACAGCTATAACGTGTACGGGAAACCTAGAGAATGGACACACTGTGAATACGAAAGGTTTCTAAAACTCAACGAAGAGCCCCTCTCCTGGTGCTCCGGTTTGACTTTCCAACTGCTTTCCTATCAATCTCCCAACTTGGAGAGACAGCCCCTTTAAGCTCCTGGTTCGCACAGGTTGCCAATTTGGCAGAGGATGAAAGGGAAGAGGGAGAACCAATGAGAGAGTAGCTGTTAGGCATTTGGATGGGCACATGTCACTCTAATTTCCCGGCAGGAAGAAGAATTCACCAAAGTCTCAGCCACCCACCGGGAACCAGTAGAGGTCCTGAACCAAAAGTTTGGACTTGCGTTCAGCTCACAAAAAAACGAGTTGAAAAATGGAGCTCAGGGGCACAGCAATTCACCAACTGGCAGAGTAATCAAGGCCAACTATCGTCCAAAAATCTGTTGAGGGAAGGCAACGAGGCGGACTTGAAAGCGAGGCAGAATAGCAGGAAACAGATTTCAAGAGGTACGTTGGAATCGCCTGTAAAGCACAGGAAGAGGGGCACAACTTCGACAATGATGCACTTGGCCAAAAAGGGCGTATGCGTTTTCTCCTGAATATATTCAGGAGAAAACGCATACGCCCTTTTTGGCCAAGCAAGCAAGCGGGCAATGCAAATCTGCACTACAAAGAAGTATCACTTCCCACCGGTCAAAGGGGACATCCAGAAAATGTGTAAAAACCAGAAAGGCAAGACAGGCCCTGGAGAACAGGGAGCCTTGTTATGCTGATGGGCGGGATGTAAGTTGCCAACTGCCTCACTGGAGGAGTGCATTGTGTTCCCTAAAACAAGTAAACAACAGAGCTACAGAGCCAAGGGCACTTCCAGTCTAGGGAATATACCTTGGGAAAACTGAAAATCCATAAGACAGAGCCACCCCCAAATTGAGGGCTGCACTGCTTACAGGAACCTCAACCTGGGTACACCTGAAATATCCCAGGAAATATAAAAATGGTTCCAAACATTGTGGAACTTATGTACGATGGAATATCCCTCAGGCACGAAATCAATGTCATAAGACCAGTAGCAGCAAAATGAGTGGATTCAGGTACGATGATTCTAAGTGAAAGAAGTCACACAGGAAAAGAAACTTATCATAAGATATCACTTAGGAAGATCCTGTAAACATGGCTACACATGAACTGAGTTAGGCAAGAGAACAGAGTCTCACATTTAGAAAACACCCTTATGCCTGCTTAAGGGGGAAGGAGAGGTGGCGTGATGCATCAAACCAGACTTTGATATAAGCACAGGTACCGTTCCAAAAACCAACTATGTAATAGACAAGACCTACACCTTCCTCAGTGAAAGGGACTCAAAAACCCATATTTCCCGCAGAGGAATAGATCTGGCTAGTAAGAATCTTAAAACCTATGTATTGATATGTCCCCGTAAGGGAATCAAGTGTGTCTAGACTGGCATAAACATGGCAGCGAGCATCAGCTCAAACCCACTCTAAAAAGGAATTTCAAAAACAGAACAAAGAAACAGGGAAATTCTTTACAATTCCTTCAGGGTCTCTGATGCAACCTGGAATGACCCTATCTACAATGACAGCTGGATGTGGCATATGGCTGGACACTTGGGACTGAGAGGATCGGTGAGATTGGGTGAGCAAATGCAGACCCTTTAAAGCAATAATGCATGGCACCCATTCCATGGGTCCCAGCTCTCCAGGTGGAAGGGAATATTACTACAGCTATAACGTGTACGGGAAACCTAGAGAATGGACACACTGTGAATACGAAAGGTTTCTAAAACTCAACGAAGAGCCCCTCTCCTGGTGCTCCGGTTTGACTTTCTAAATGCTTTCCTATCAATCTCCCAACTTGGAGAGACAGCCCCTTTAAGCTCCTGGTTCGCACAGGTTGCCAATTTGGCAGAGGATGAAAGGGAAGAGGGAGAACCAATGAGAGAGTAGCTGTTAGGCATTTGGATGGGCACATGTCACTCTAATTTCCCGGCAGGAAGAAGAATGAACCAAAGTCACAGCCACCCACCGGGAACCAGTAGAGGTCCTGAACCAAAAGTTTGGACTTGCGTTCAGCTCACAAAAAACGAGTTGAAAAATGGAGCTCAGGGGCACAGCAATTCACAAACTGGCAGAGTAATCAAGGCCAACTATCGTCCAAAAATCTGTTGAGGGAAGGCAACGAGGCGGACTTGAAAGCGAGGCAGAATAGCAGGAAACAGATTTCAAGAGGTACGTTGGAATCGCCTGTAAAGCACAGGAAGAGGGGCACAACTTCGACAATGATGCACTTGGCCAAAAAGGGCGTATGCGTTTTCTCCTGAATATATTCAGGAGAAAACGCATACGCCCTTTTTGGCCAAGCAAGCAAGCGGGCAATGCAAATCTGCACTACAAAGAAGTATCACTTCCCACCAGTCAAAGGGGACATCCAGAAAATGTGTAAAAACCAGAAAGGCAAGACAGGCCCTGGAGAACAGGGAGCCTTGTTATGCTGATGGGCGGGATGTAAGTTGCCAACTGCCTCACCGGAGGAGTGCATTGTGTTCCCTAAAACAAGTAAACAACAGAGCTCCAGAGCCAAGGGCACTTCCAGTCTAGGGAATATACCTTGGGAAAACTGAAAATCCATAAGACAGAGCCACCCCCAAATTGAGGGCTGCACTGCTTACAGGAACCTCAACCTGGGTACACCTGAAATATCCCAGGAAATATAAATATGGTTCCAAACATTGTGGAACTTACGTACGATGGAATATCCCTCAGCCATGAAATCAATGTCATAAGACCAGTAGCAGCAAAATGAGTGGATTCAGGTACGATGATTCTAAGTGAAAGAAGTCACACAGGAAAAGAAACGTATCATAAGATATCACTTAGGAAGATCCTGTAAACATGGCTACACATGAACTGAGTTAGGCAAGAGAACAGAGTCTCACATTTAGAAAACACTCTTATGCCTGCTTAAGGGGGAAGGAGAGGTGGGGTGATGCATCAAACCAGAGTTTGATATAAGCACAGGTACCGTTCCAAAAACCAACTATGGAATAGACAAGACCTACACCTTCCTCAGTGAAAGGGACTCAAAACCCCATATTTCCCGCAGAGGAATAGATCTGGCTAGTAAGAATCTTAAAACCTATGTATTGATATGTCTCCGTAAGGGAATCAAGTGTGTCTAGACTGGCATAAACATGGCAGTGAGAATCAGCTCAAACCCACTCTAAAAAGGAATTTCAAAAACAGAACAAAGAAACAGGGAAATTCTTTACAATTCCTTCAGGGTCTCTGATGCAACCTGGAATGACCCTATCTACAATGACAGCTGGATGTGGCATAAGGCTGGACACTTGGGACTGAGAGGATTGGTGAGATTGGGTGAGCAAATGCAGACCCTTTAAAGCAATAATGCATGGCACCCATTCCATGGGTCCCAGCTCTCCAGGTGGAAGGGAATATTACTACAGCTATAACGTGTACGGGAAACCTAGAGAATGGACACACTGTGAATACGAAAGGTTTCTAAAACTCAACGAAGAGCCCCTCTCCTGGTGCTCCGGTTTGACTTTCCAACTGCTTTCCTATCAATCTCCCAACTTGGAGAGACAGCCCCTTTAAGCTCCTGGTTCGCACAGGTTGCCAATTTGGCAGAGGATGAAAGGGAAGAGGGAGAACCAATGAGAGAGTAGCTGTTAGGCATTTGGATGGGCACATGTCACTCTAATTTCCCGGCAGGAAGAAGAATGAACCAAAGTCTCAGCCACCCACCGGGAACCAGTAGAGGTCCTGAACCAAAAGTTTGGACTTGCGTTCAGCTCACAAAAAACGAGTTGAAAAATGGAGCTCAGGGGCACAGCAATTCACCAACTGGCAGAGTAATCAAGGCCAACTATCGTCCAAAAATCTGTTGAGGGAAGGCAACGAGGCGGACTTGAAAGCGAGGCAGAATAGCAGGAAACAGATTTCAAGAGGTACGTTGGAATCGCCTGTAAAGCACAGGAAGAGGGGCACAACTTCGACAATGATGCACTTGGCCAAAAAGGGCGTATGCGTTTTCTCCTGAATATATTCAGGAGAAAACGCATACGCCCTTTTTGGCCAAGCAAGCAAGCGGGCAATGCAAATCTGCACTACAAAGAAGTATCACTTCCCACCGGTCAAAGGGGACATCCAGAAAATGTGTAAAAACCAGAAAGGCAAGACAGGCCCTGGAGAACAGGGAGCCTTGTTATGCTGATGGGCGGGATGTAAGTTGCCAACTGCCTCACTGGAGGAGTGCATTGTGTTCCCTAAAACAAGTAAACAACAGAGCTACAGAGCCAAGGGCACTTCCAGTCTAGGGAATATACCTTGGGAAAACTGAAAATCCATAAGACAGAGCCACCCCCAAATTGAGGGCTGCACTGCTTACAGGAACCTCAACCTGGGTACACCTGAAATATCCCAGGAAATATAAATATGGTTCCAAACATTGTGGAACTTACGTACGATGGAATATCCCTCAGCCACGAAATCAATGTCATAAGACCAGTAGCAGCAAAATGAGTGGATTCAGGTACGATGATTCTAAGTGAAAGAAGTCACACAGGAAAAGAAACGTATCATAAGATATCACTTAGGAAGATCCTGTAAACATGGCTACACATGAACTGAGTTAGGCAAGAGAACAGAGTCTCACATTTAGAAAACACTCTTATGCCTGCTTAAGGGGGAAGGAGAGGTGGGGTGATGCATCAAACCAGAGTTTGATATAAGCACAGGTACCGTTCCAAAAACCAACTATGGAATAGACAAGACCTACACCTTCCTCAGTGAAAGGGACTCAAAACCCCATATTTCCCGCAGAGGAATAGATCTGGCTAGTAAGAATCTTAAAACCTATGTATTGATATGTCTCCGTAAGGGAATCAAGTGTGTCTAGACTGGCATAAACATGGCAGTGAGAATCAGCTCAAACCCACTCTAAAAAGGAATTTCAAAAACAGAACAAAGAAACAGGGAAATTCTTTACAATTCCTTCAGGGTCTCTGATGCAACCTGGAATGACCCTATCTACAATGACAGCTGGATGTGGCATAAGGCCGGACACTTGGGACTGAGAGGATTGGTGAGATTGGGTGAGCAAATGCAGACCCTTTAAAGCAATAATGCATGGCACCCATTCCATGGGTCCCAGCTCTCCAGGTGGAAGGGAATATTACTACAGCTATAACGTGTACGGGAAACCTAGAGAATGGACACACTGTGAATACGAAAGGTTTCTAAAACTCAACGAAGAGCCCCTCTCCTGGTGCTCCGGTTTGACTTTCCAACTGCTTTCCTATCAATCTCCCAACTTGGAGAGACAGCCCCTTTAAGCTCCTGGTTCGCACAGGTTGCCAATTTGGCAGAGGATGAAAGGGAAGAGGGAGAACCAATGAGAGAGTAGCTGTTAGGCATTTGGATGGGCACATGTCACTCTAATTTCCCGGCAGGAAGAAGAATGAACCAAAGTCTCAGCCACCCACCGGGAACCAGTAGAGGTCCTGAACCAAAAGTTTGGACTTGCGTTCAGCTCACAAAAAACGAGTTGAAAAATGGAGCTCAGGGGCACAGCAATTCACCAACTGGCAGAGTAATCAAGGCCAACTATCGTCCAAAAATCTGTTGAGGGAAGGCAACGAGGCGGACTTGAAAGCGAGGCAGAATAGCAGGAAACAGATTTCAAGAGGTACGTTGGAATCGCCTGTAAAGCACAGGAAGAGGGGCACAACTTCGACAATGATGCACTTGGCCAAAAAGGGCGTATGCGTTTTCTCCTGAATATATTCAGGAGAAAACGCATACGCCCTTTTTGGCCAAGCAAGCAAGCGGGCAATGCAAATCTGCACTACAAAGAAGTATCACTTCCCACCGGTCAAAGGGGACATCCAGAAAATGTGTAAAAACCAGAAAGGCAAGACAGGCCCTGGAGAACAGGGAGCCTTGTTATGCTGATGGGCGGGATGTAAGTTGCCAACTGCCTCACTGGAGGAGTGCATTGTGTTCCCTAAAACAAGTAAACAACAGAGCTACAGAGCCAAGGGCACTTCCAGTCTAGGGAATATACCTTGGGAAAACTGAAAATCCATAAGACAGAGCCACCCCCAAATTGAGGGCTGCACTGCTTACAGGAACCTCAACCTGGGTACACCTGAAATATCCCAGGAAATATAAATATGGTTCCAAACATTGTGGAACTTACGTACGATGGAATATCCCTCAGCCACGAAATCAATGTCATAAGACCAGTAGCAGCAAAATGAGTGGATTCAGGTACGATGATTCTAAGTGAAAGAAGTCACACAGGAAAAGAAACGTATCATAAGATATCACTTAGGAAGATCCTGTAAACATGGCTACACATGAACTGAGTTAGGCAAGAGAACAGAGTCTCACATTTAGAAAACACTCTTATGCCTGCTTAAGGGGGAAGGAGAGGTGGGGTGATGCATCAAACCAGAGTTTGATATAAGCACAGGTACCGTTCCAAAAACCAACTATGGAATAGACAAGACCTACACCTTCCTCAGTGAAAGGGACTCAAAACCCCATATTTCCCGCAGAGGAATAGATCTGGCTAGTAAGAATCTTAAAACCTATGTATTGATATGTCTCCGTAAGGGAATCAAGTGTGTCTAGACTGGCATAAACATGGCAGTGAGAATCAGCTCAAACCCACTCTAAAAAGGAATTTCAAAAACAGAACAAAGAAACAGGGAAATTCTTTACAATTCCTTCAGGGTCTCTGATGCAACCTGGAATGACCCTATCTACAATGACAGCTGGATGTGGCATAAGGCTGGACACTTGGGACTGAGAGGATTGGTGAGATTGGGTGAGCAAATGCAGACCCTTTAAAGCAATAATGCATGGCACCCATTCCATGGGTCCCAGCTCTCCAGGTGGAAGGGAATATTACTACAGCTATAACGTGTACGGGAAACCTAGAGAATGGACACACTGTGAATACGAAAGGTTTCTAAAACTCAACGAAGAGCCCCTCTCCTGGTGCTCCGGTTTGACTTTCCAACTGCTTTCCTATCAATCTCCCAACTTGGAGAGACAGCCCCTTTAAGCTCCTGGTTCGCACAGGTTGCCAATTTGGCAGAGGATGAAAGGGAAGAGGGAGAACCAATGAGAGAGTAGCTGTTAGGCATTTGGATGGGCACATGTCACTCTAATTTCCCGGCAGGAAGAAGAATGAACCAAAGTCTCAGCCACCCACCGGGAACCAGTAGAGGTCCTGAACCAAAAGTTTGGACTTGCGTTCAGCTCACAAAAAACGAGTTGAAAAATGGAGCTCAGGGGCACAGCAATTCACCAACTGGCAGAGTAATCAAGGCCAACTATCGTCCAAAAATCTGTTGAGGGAAGGCAACGAGGCGGACTTGAAAGCGAGGCAGAATAGCAGGAAACAGATTTCAAGAGGTACGTTGGAATCGCCTGTAAAGCACAGGAAGAGGGGCACAACTTCGACAATGATGCACTTGGCCAAAAAGGGCGTATGCGTTTTCTCCTGAATATATTCAGGAGAAAACGCATACGCCCTTTTTGGCCAAGCAAGCAAGCGGGCAATGCAAATCTGCACTACAAAGAAGTATCACTTCCCACCGGTCAAAGGGGACATCCAGAAAATGTGTAAAAACCAGAAAGGCAAGACAGGCCCTGGAGAACAGGGAGCCTTGTTATGCTGATGGGCGGGATGTAAGTTGCCAACTGCCTCACGGGAGGAGTGCATTGTGTTCCCTAAAACAAGTAAACAACAGAGCTACAGAGCCAAGGGCACTTCCAGTCTAGGGAATATACCTTGGGAAAACTGAAAATCCATAAGACAGAGCCACCCCCAAATTGAGGGCTGCACTGCTTACAGGAACCTCAACCTGGGTACACCTGAAATATCCCAGGAAATATAAATATGGTTCCAAACATTGTGGAACTTACGTACGATGGAATATCCCTCAGCCACGAAATCAATGTCATAAGACCAGTAGCAGCAAAATGAGTGGATTCAGGTACGATGATTCTAAGTGAAAGAAGTCACACAGGAAAAGAAACCTATCATAAGATATCACTGAGGAAGATCCTGTAAACATGGCTACACATGAACTGAGTTAGGCAAGAGAACAGAGTCTCACATTTAGAAAACACTCTTATGCCTGCTTAAGGGGGAAGGAGAGGTGGGGTGATGCATCAAACCAGAGTTTGATATAAGCACAGGTACCGTTCCAAAAACCAACTATGGAATAGACAAGACCTACACCTTCCTCAGTGAAAGGGACTCAAAACCCCATATTTCCCGCAGAGGAATAGATCTGGCTAGTAAGAATCTTAAAACCTATGTATTGATATGTCTCCGTAAGGGAATCAAGTGTGTCTAGACTGGCATAAACATGGCAGTGAGAATCAGCTCAAACCCACTCTAAAAAGGAATTTCAAAAACAGAACAAAGAAACAGGGAAATTCTTTACAATTCCTTCAGGGTCTCTGATGCAACCTGGAATGACCCTATCTACAATGACAGCTGGATGTGGCATAAGGCCGGACACTTGGGACTGAGAGGATTGGTGAGATTGGGTGAGCAAATGCAGACCCTTTAAAGCAATAATGCATGGCACCCATTCCATGGGTCCCAGCTCTCCAGGTGGAAGGGAATATTACTACAGCTATAACGTGTACGGGAAACCTAGAGAATGGACACACTGTGAATACGAAAGGTTTCTAAAACTCAACGAAGAGCCCCTCTCCTGGTGCTCCGGTTTGACTTTCCAACTGCTTTCCTATCAATCTCCCAACTTGGAGAGACAGCCCCTTTAAGCTCCTGGTTCGCACAGGTTGCCAATTTGGCAGAGGATGAAAGGGAAGAGGGAGAACCAATGAGAGAGTAGCTGTTAGGCATTTGGATGGGCACATGTCACTCTAATTTCCCGGCAGGAAGAAGAATGAACCAAAGTCTCAGCCACCCACCGGGAACCAGTAGAGGTCCTGAACCAAAAGTTTGGACTTGCGTTCAGCTCACAAAAAACGAGTTGAAAAATGGAGCTCAGGGGCACAGCAATTCACCAACTGGCAGAGTAATCAAGGCCAACTATCGTCCAAAAATCTGTTGAGGGAAGGCAACGAGGCGGACTTGAAAGCGAGGCAGAATAGCAGGAAACAGATTTCAAGAGGTACGTTGGAATCGCCTGTAAAGCACAGGAAGAGGGGCACAACTTCGACAATGATGCACTTGGCCAAAAAGGGCGTATGCGTTTTCTCCTGAATATATTCAGGAGAAAACGCATACGCCCTTTTTGGCCAAGCAAGCAAGCGGGCAATGCAAATCTGCACTACAAAGAAGTATCACTTCCCACCGGTCAAAGGGGACATCCAGAAAATGTGTAAAAACCAGAAAGGCAAGACAGGCCCTGGAGAACAGGGAGCCTTGTTATGCTGATGGGCGGGATGTAAGTTGCCAACTGCCTCACTGGAGGAGTGCATTGTGTTCCCTAAAACAAGTAAACAACAGAGCTACAGAGCCAAGGGCACTTCCAGTCTAGGGAATATACCTTGGGAAAACTGAAAATCCATAAGACAGAGCCACCCCCAAATTGAGGGCTGCACTGCTTACAGGAACCTCAACCTGGGTACACCTGAAATATCCCAGGAAATATAAATATGGTTCCAAACATTGTGGAACTTACGTACGATGGAATATCCCTCAGCCACGAAATCAATGTCATAAGACCAGTAGCAGCAAAATGAGTGGATTCAGGTACGATGATTCTAAGTGAAAGAAGTCACACAGGAAAAGAAACGTATCATAAGATATCACTTAGGAAGATCCTGTAAACATGGCTACACATGAACTGAGTTAGGCAAGAGAACAGAGTCTCACATTTAGAAAACACTCTTATGCCTGCTTAAGGGGGAAGGAGAGGTGGGGTGATGCATCAAACCAGAGTTTGATATAAGCACAGGTACCGTTCCAAAAACCAACTATGGAATAGACAAGACCTACACCTTCCTCAGTGAAAGGGACTCAAAACCCCATATTTCCCGCAGAGGAATAGATCTGGCTAGTAAGAATCTTAAAACCTATGTATTGATATGTCTCCGTAAGGGAATCAAGTGTGTCTAGACTGGCATAAACATGGCAGTGAGAATCAGCTCAAACCCACTCTAAAAAGGAATTTCAAAAACAGAACAAAGAAACAGGGAAATTCTTTACAATTCCTTCAGGGTCTCTGATGCAACCTGGAATGACCCTATCTACAATGACAGCTGGATGTGGCATAAGGCTGGACACTTGGGACTGAGAGGATTGGTGAGATTGGGTGAGCAAATGCAGACCCTTTAAAGCAATAATGCATGGCACCCATTCCATGGGTCCCAGCTCTCCAGGTGGAAGGGAATATTACTACAGCTATAACGTGTACGGGAAACCTAGAGAATGGACACACTGTGAATACGAAAGGTTTCTAAAACTCAACGAAGAGCCCCTCTCCTGGTGCTCCGGTTTGACTTTCCAACTGCTTTCCTATCAATCTCCCAACTTGGAGAGACAGCCCCTTTAAGCTCCTGGTTCGCACAGGTTGCCAATTTGGCAGAGGATGAAAGGGAAGAGGGAGAACCAATGAGAGAGTAGCTGTTAGGCATTTGGATGGGCACATGTCACTCTAATTTCCCGGCAGGAAGAAGAATGAACCAAAGTCTCAGCCACCCACCGGGAACCAGTAGAGGTCCTGAACCAAAAGTTTGGACTTGCGTTCAGCTCACAAAAAACGAGTTGAAAAATGGAGCTCAGGGGCACAGCAATTCACCAACTGGCAGAGTAATCAAGGCCAACTATCGTCCAAAAATCTGTTGAGGGAAGGCAACGAGGCGGACTTGAAAGCGAGGCAGAATAGCAGGAAACAGATTTCAAGAGGTACGTTGGAATCGCCTGTAAAGCACAGGAAGAGGGGCACAACTTCGACAATGATGCACTTGGCCAAAAAGGGCGTATGCGTTTTCTCCTGAATATATTCAGGAGAAAACGCATACGCCCTTTTTGGCCAAGCAAGCAAGCGGGCAATGCAAATCTGCACTACAAAGAAGTATCACTTCCCACCGGTCAAAGGGGACATCCAGAAAATGTGTAAAAACCAGAAAGGCAAGACAGGCCCTGGAGAACAGGGAGCCTTGTTATGCTGATGGGCGGGATGTAAGTTGCCAACTGCCTCACGGGAGGAGTGCATTGTGTTCCCTAAAACAAGTAAACAACAGAGCTACAGAGCCAAGGGCACTTCCAGTCTAGGGAATATACCTTGGGAAAACTGAAAATCCATAAGACAGAGCCACCCCCAAATTGAGGGCTGCACTGCTTACAGGAACCTCAACCTGGGTACACCTGAAATATCCCAGGAAATATAAAAATGGTTCCAAACATTGTGGAACTTACGTACGATGGAATATCCCTCAGCCACGAAATCAATGTCATAAGACCAGTAGCAGCAAAATGAGTGGATTCAGGTACGATGATTCTAAGTGAAAGAAGTCACACAGGAAAAGAAACCTATCATAAGATATCACTGAGGAAGATCCTGTAAACATGGCTACACATGAACTGAGTTAGGCAAGAGAACAGAGTCTCACATTTAGAAAACACTCTTATGCCTGCTTAAGGGGGAAGGAGAGGTGGGGTGATGCATCAAACCAGAGTTTGATATAAGCACAGGTACCGTTCCAAAAACCAACTATGGAATAGACAAGACCTACACCTTCCTCAGTGAAAGGGACTCAAAACCCCATATTTCCCGCAGAGGAATAGATCTGACTAGTAAGAATCTTAAAACCTATGTATTGATATGTCTCCGTAAGGGAATCAAGTGTGTCTAGACTGGCATAAACATGGCAGCGAGAATCAGCTCAAACCCACTCTAAAAAGGAATTTCAAAAACAGAACAAAGAAACAGGGAAATTCTTTACAATTCCTTCAGGGTCTCTGATGCAACCTGGAATGACCCTATCTAAAATGACAGCTGGATGTGGCATAAGGCTGGACACTTGGGACTGAGAGGATTGGTGAGATTGGGTGAGCAAATGCAGACCCTTTAAAGCAATAATGCATGGCACCCATTCCATGGGTCCCAGCTCTCCAGGTGGAAGGGAATATTACTACAGCTATTACGTGTACGGGAAACCTAGAGAATGGACACACTGTGAATACGAAAGGTTTCTAAAACTCAACGAAGAGCCCCTCTCCTGGTGCTCCGGTTTGACTTTCCAACTGCTTTCCTATCAATCTCCCAACTTGGAGAGACAGCCCCTTTAAGCTCCTGGTTCGCACAGGTTGCCAATTTGGCAGAGGATGAAAGGGAAGAGGGAGAACCAATGAGAGAGTAGCTGTTAGGCATTTGGATGGGCACATGTCACTCTAATTTCCCGGCAGGAAGAAGAATGAACCAAAGTCTCAGCCACCCACCGGGAACCAGTAGAGGTCCTGAACCAAAAGTTTGGACTTGCGTTCAGCTCACAAAAAAACGAGTTGAAAAATGGAGCTCAGGGGCACAGCAATTCACCAACTGGCAGAGTAATCAAGGCCAACTATCGTCCAAAAATCTGTTGAGGGAAGGCAACGAGGCGGACTTGAAAGCGAGGCAGAATAGCAGGAAACAGATTTCAAGAGGTACGTTGGAATCGCCTGTAAAGCACAGGAAGAGGGGCACAACTTCGACAATGATGCACTTGGCCAAAAAGGGCGTATGCGTTTTCTCCTGAATATATTCAGGAGAAAACGCATACGCCCTTTTTGGCCAAGCAAGCAAGCGGGCAATGCAAATCTGCACTACAAAGAAGTATCACTTCCCACCGGTCAAAGGGGACATCCAGAAAATGTGTAAAAACCAGAAAGGCAAGACAGGCCCTGGAGAACAGGGAGCCTTGTTATGCTGATGGGCGGGATGTAAGTTGCCAACTGCCTCACTGGAGGAGTGCATTGTGTTCCCTAAAACAAGTAAACAACAGAGCTACAGAGCCAAGGGCACTTCCAGTCTAGGGAATATACCTTGGGAAAACTGAAAATCCATAAGACAGAGCCACCCCCAAATTGAGGGCTGCACTGCTTACAGGAACCTCAACCTGGGTACACCTGAAATATCCCAGGAAATATAAAAATGGTTCCAAACATTGTGGAACTTATGTACGATGGAATATCCCTCAGGCACGAAATCAATGTCATAAGACCAGTAGCAGCAAAATGAGTGGATTCAGGTACGATGATTCTAAGTGAAAGAAGTCACACAGGAAAAGAAACCTATCATAAGATATCACTTAGGAAGATCCTGTAAACATGGCTACACATGAACTGAGTTAGGCAAGAGAACAGAGTCTCACATTTAGAAAACACTCTTATGCCTGCTTAAGGGGGAAGGAGAGGTGGGGTGATGCATCAAACCAGAGTTTGATATAAGCACAGGTACCGTTCCAAAAACCAACTATGGAATAGACAAGACCTACACCTTCCTCAGTGAAAGGGACTCAAAACCCCATATTTCCCGCAGAGGAATAGATCTGGCTAGTAAGAATCTTAAAACCTATGTATTGATATGTCTCCGTAAGGGAATCAAGTGTGTCTAGACTGGCATAAACATGGCAGCGAGAATCAGCTCAAACCCACTCTAAAAAGGAATTTCAAAAACAGAACAAAGAAACAGGGAAATTCTTTACAATTCCTTCAGGGTCTCTGATGCAACCTGGAATGACCCTATCTACAATGACAGTTGGATGTGGCATAAGGCTGGACACTTGGGACTGAGAGGATTGGTGAGATTGGGTGAGCAAATGCAGACCCTTTAAAGCAATAATGCATGGCACCCATTCCATGGGTCCCAGCTCTCCAGGTGGAAGGGAATATTACTACAGCTATAACGTGTACGGGAAACCTAGAGAATGGACACACTGTGAATACGAAAGGTTTCTAAAACTCAACGAAGAGCCCCTCTCCTGGTGCTCCGGTTTGACTTTCCAACTGCTTTCCTATCAATCTCCCAACTTGGAGAGACAGCCCCTTTAAGCTCCTGGTTCGCACAGGTTGCCAATTTGGCAGAGGATGAAAGGGAAGAGGGAGAACCAATGAGAGAGTAGCTGTTAGGCATTTGGATGGGCACATGTCACTCTAATTTCCCGGCAGGAAGAAGAATGAACCAAAGTCTCAGCCACCCACCGGGAACCAGTAGAGGTCCTGAACCAAAAGTTTGGACTTGCGTTCAGCTCACAAAAAAACGAGTTGAAAAATGGAGCTCAGGGGCACAGCAATTCACCAACTGGCAGAGTAATCAAGGCCAACTATCGTCCAAAAATCTGTTGAGGGAAGGCAACGAGGCGGACTTGAAAGCGAGGCAGAATAGCAGGAAACAGATTTCAAGAGGTACGTTGGAATCGCCTGTAAAGCACAGGAAGAGGGGCACAACTTCGACAATGATGCACTTGGCCAAAAGGGCGTATGCGTTTTCTCCTGAATATATTCAGGAGAAAACGCATACGCCCTTTTTGGCCAAGCAAGCAAGCGGGCAATGCAAATCTGCACTACAAAGAAGTATCACTTCCCACCGGTCAAAGGGGACATCCAGAAAATGTGTAAAAACCAGAAAGGCAAGACAGGCCCTGGAGAACAGGGAGCCTTGTTATGCTGATGGGCGGGATGTAAGTTGCCAACTGCCTCACTGGAGGAGTGCATTGTGTTCCCTAAAACAAGTAAACAACAGAGCTACAGAGCCAAGGGCACTTCCAGTCTAGGGAATATACCTTGGGAAAACTGAAAATCCATAAGACAGAGCCACCCCCAAATTGAGGGCTGCACTGCTTACAGGAACCTCAACCTGGGTACACCTGAAATATCCCAGGAAATATAAATATGGTTCCAAACATTGTGGAACTTACGTACGATGGAATATCCCTCAGCCACGAAATCAATGTCATAAGACCAGTAGCAGCAAAATGAGTGGATTCAGGTACGATGATTCTAAGTGAAAGAAGTCACACAGGAAAAGAAACGTATCATAAGATATCACTTAGGAAGATCCTGTAAACATGGCTACACATGAACTGAGTTAGGCAAGAGAACAGAGTCTCACATTTAGAAAACACTCTTATGCCTGCTTAAGGGGGAAGGAGAGGTGGGGTGATGCATCAAACCAGAGTTTGATATAAGCACAGGTACCGTTCCAAAAACCAACTATGGAATAGACAAGACCTACACCTTCCTCAGTGAAAGGGACTCAAAACCCCATATTTCCCGCAGAGGAATAGATCTGGCTAGTAAGAATCTTAAAACCTATGTATTGATATGTCTCCGTAAGGGAATCAAGTGTGTCTAGACTGGCATAAACATGGCAGTGAGAATCAGCTCAAACCCACTCTAAAAAGGAATTTCAAAAACAGAACAAAGAAACAGGGAAATTCTTTACAATTCCTTCAGGGTCTCTGATGCAACCTGGAATGACCCTATCTACAATGACAGCTGGATGTGGCATAAGGCTGGACACTTGGGACTGAGAGGATTGGTGAGATTGGGTGAGCAAATGCAGACCCTTTAAAGCAATAATGCATGGCACCCATTCCATGGGTCCCAGCTCTCCAGGTGGAAGGGAATATTACTACAGCTATAACGTGTACGGGAAACCTAGAGAATGGACACACTGTGAATACGAAAGGTTTCTAAAACTCAACGAAGAGCCCCTCTCCTGGTGCTCCGGTTTGACTTTCCAACTGCTTTCCTATCAATCTCCCAACTTGGAGAGACAGCCCCTTTAAGCTCCTGGTTCGCACAGGTTGCCAATTTGGCAGAGGATGAAAGGGAAGAGGGAGAACCAATGAGAGAGTAGCTGTTAGGCATTTGGATGGGCACATGTCACTCTAATTTCCCGGCAGGAAGAAGAATGAACCAAAGTCTCAGCCACCCACCGGGAACCAGTAGAGGTCCTGAACCAAAAGTTTGGACTTGCGTTCAGCTCACAAAAAACGAGTTGAAAAATGGAGCTCAGGGGCACAGCAATTCACCAACTGGCAGAGTAATCAAGGCCAACTATCGTCCAAAAATCTGTTGAGGGAAGGCAACGAGGCGGACTTGAAAGCGAGGCAGAATAGCAGGAAACAGATTTCAAGAGGTACGTTGGAATCGCCTGTAAAGCACAGGAAGAGGGGCACAACTTCGACAATGATGCACTTGGCCAAAAAGGGCGTATGCGTTTTCTCCTGAATATATTCAGGAGAAAACGCATACGCCCTTTTTGGCCAAGCAAGCAAGCGGGCAATGCAAATCTGCACTACAAAGAAGTATCACTTCCCACCGGTCAAAGGGGACATCCAGAAAATGTGTAAAAACCAGAAAGGCAAGACAGGCCCTGGAGAACAGGGAGCCTTGTTATGCTGATGGGCGGGATGTAAGTTGCCAACTGCCTCACGGGAGGAGTGCATTGTGTTCCCTAAAACAAGTAAACAACAGAGCTACAGAGCCAAGGGCACTTCCAGTCTAGGGAATATACCTTGGGAAAACTGAAAATCCATAAGACAGAGCCACCCCCAAATTGAGGGCTGCACTGCTTACAGGAACCTCAACCTGGGTACACCTGAAATATCCCAGGAAATATAAAAATGGTTCCAAACATTGTGGAACTTACGTACGATGGAATATCCCTCAGCCACGAAATCAATGTCATAAGACCAGTAGCAGCAAAATGAGTGGATTCAGGTACGATGATTCTAAGTGAAAGAAGTCACACAGGAAAAGAAACCTATCATAAGATATCACTGAGGAAGATCCTGTAAACATGGCTACACATGAACTGAGTTAGGCAAGAGAACAGAGTCTCACATTTAGAAAACACTCTTATGCCTGCTTAAGGGGGAAGGAGAGGTGGGGTGATGCATCAAACCAGAGTTTGATATAAGCACAGGTACCGTTCCAAAAACCAACTATGGAATAGACAAGACCTACACCTTCCTCAGTGAAAGGGACTCAAAACCCCATATTTCCCGCAGAGGAATAGATCTGACTAGTAAGAATCTTAAAACCTATGTATTGATATGTCTCCGTAAGGGAATCAAGTGTGTCTAGACTGGCATAAACATGGCAGCGAGAATCAGCTCAAACCCACTCTAAAAAGGAATTTCAAAAACAGAACAAAGAAACAGGGAAATTCTTTACAATTCCTTCAGGGTCTCTGATGCAACCTGGAATGACCCTATCTAAAATGACAGCTGGATGTGGCATAAGGCTGGACACTTGGGACTGAGAGGATTGGTGAGATTGGGTGAGCAAATGCAGACCCTTTAAAGCAATAATGCATGGCACCCATTCCATGGGTCCCAGCTCTCCAGGTGGAAGGGAATATTACTACAGCTATTACGTGTACGGGAAACCTAGAGAATGGACACACTGTGAATACGAAAGGTTTCTAAAACTCAACGAAGAGCCCCTCTCCTGGTGCTCCGGTTTGACTTTCCAACTGCTTTCCTATCAATCTCCCAACTTGGAGAGACAGCCCCTTTAAGCTCCTGGTTCGCACAGGTTGCCAATTTGGCAGAGGATGAAAGGGAAGAGGGAGAACCAATGAGAGAGTAGCTGTTAGGCATTTGGATGGGCACATGTCACTCTAATTTCCCGGCAGGAAGAAGAATGAACCAAAGTCTCAGCCACCCACCGGGAACCAGTAGAGGTCCTGAACCAAAAGTTTGGACTTGCGTTCAGCTCACAAAAAAACGAGTTGAAAAATGGAGCTCAGGGGCACAGCAATTCACCAACTGGCAGAGTAATCAAGGCCAACTATCGTCCAAAAATCTGTTGAGGGAAGGCAACGAGGCGGACTTGAAAGCGAGGCAGAATAGCAGGAAACAGATTTCAAGAGGTACGTTGGAATCGCCTGTAAAGCACAGGAAGAGGGGCACAACTTCGACAATGATGCACTTGGCCAAAAAGGGCGTATGCGTTTTCTCCTGAATATATTCAGGAGAAAACGCATACGCCCTTTTTGGCCAAGCAAGCAAGCGGGCAATGCAAATCTGCACTACAAAGAAGTATCACTTCCCACCGGTCAAAGGGGACATCCAGAAAATGTGTAAAAACCAGAAAGGCAAGACAGGCCCTGGAGAACAGGGAGCCTTGTTATGCTGATGGGCGGGATGTAAGTTGCCAACTGCCTCACTGGAGGAGTGCATTGTGTTCCCTAAAACAAGTAAACAACAGAGCTACAGAGCCAAGGGCACTTCCAGTCTAGGGAATATACCTTGGGAAAACTGAAAATCCATAAGACAGAGCCACCCCCAAATTGAGGGCTGCACTGCTTACAGGAACCTCAACCTGGGTACACCTGAAATATCCCAGGAAATATAAAAATGGTTCCAAACATTGTGGAACTTATGTACGATGGAATATCCCTCAGGCACGAAATCAATGTCATAAGACCAGTAGCAGCAAAATGAGTGGATTCAGGTACGATGATTCTAAGTGAAAGAAGTCACACAGGAAAAGAAACCTATCATAAGATATCACTTAGGAAGATCCTGTAAACATGGCTACACATGAACTGAGTTAGGCAAGAGAACAGAGTCTCACATTTAGAAAACACTCTTATGCCTGCTTAAGGGGGAAGGAGAGGTGGGGTGATGCATCAAACCAGAGTTTGATATAAGCACAGGTACCGTTCCAAAAACCAACTATGGAATAGACAAGACCTACACCTTCCTCAGTGAAAGGGACTCAAAACCCCATATTTCCCGCAGAGGAATAGATCTGGCTAGTAAGAATCTTAAAACCTATGTATTGATATGTCTCCGTAAGGGAATCAAGTGTGTCTAGACTGGCATAAACATGGCAGCGAGAATCAGCTCAAACCCACTCTAAAAAGGAATTTCAAAAACAGAACAAAGAAACAGGGAAATTCTTTACAATTCCTTCAGGGTCTCTGATGCAACCTGGAATGACCCTATCTACAATGACAGTTGGATGTGGCATAAGGCTGGACACTTGGGACTGAGAGGATTGGTGAGATTGGGTGAGCAAATGCAGACCCTTTAAAGCAATAATGCATGGCACCCATTCCATGGGTCCCAGCTCTCCAGGTGGAAGGGAATATTACTACAGCTATAACGTGTACGGGAAACCTAGAGAATGGACACACTGTGAATACGAAAGGTTTCTAAAACTCAACGAAGAGCCCCTCTCCTGGTGCTCCGGTTTGACTTTCCAACTGCTTTCCTATCAATCTCCCAACTTGGAGAGACAGCCCCTTTAAGCTCCTGGTTCGCACAGGTTGCCAATTTGGCAGAGGATGAAAGGGAAGAGGGAGAACCAATGAGAGAGTAGCTGTTAGGCATTTGGATGGGCACATGTCACTCTAATTTCCCGGCAGGAAGAAGAATGAACCAAAGTCTCAGCCACCCACCGGGAACCAGTAGAGGTCCTGAACCAAAAGTTTGGACTTGCGTTCAGCTCACAAAAAAACGAGTTGAAAAATGGAGCTCAGGGGCACAGCAATTCACCAACTGGCAGAGTAATCAAGGCCAACTATCGTCCAAAAATCTGTTGAGGGAAGGCAACGAGGCGGACTTGAAAGCGAGGCAGAATAGCAGGAAACAGATTTCAAGAGGTACGTTGGAATCGCCTGTAAAGCACAGGAAGAGGGGCACAACTTCGACAATGATGCACTTGGCCAAAAGGGCGTATGCGTTTTCTCCTGAATATATTCAGGAGAAAACGCATACGCCCTTTTTGGCCAAGCAAGCAAGCGGGCAATGCAAATCTGCACTACAAAGAAGTATCACTTCCCACCGGTCAAAGGGGACATCCAGAAAATGTGTAAAAACCAGAAAGGCAAGACAGGCCCTGGAGAACAGGGAGCCTTGTTATGCTGATGGGCGGGATGTAAGTTGCCAACTGCCTCACTGGAGGAGTGCATTGTGTTCCCTAAAACAAGTAAACAACAGAGCTACAGAGCCAAGGGCACTTCCAGTCTAGGGAATATACCTTGGGAAAACTGAAAATCCATAAGACAGAGCCACCCCCAAATTGAGGGCTGCACTGCTTACAGGAACCTCAACCTGGGTACAACTGAAATATCCCAGGAAATATAAAAATGGTTCCAAACATTGTGGAACTTACATACGATGGAATATCCCTCAGCCACGAAATCAATGTCATAAGACCAGTAGCAGCAAAATGAGTGGATTCAGGTACGATGATTCTAAGTGAAAGAAGTCACACAGGAAAAGAAATTTATCATAAGATATCACTTAGGAAGATCCTGTAAACATGGCTACACATGAACTGAGTTAGGCAAGAGAACAGAGTCTCACATTTAGAAAACACCCTTATGCCTGCTTAAGGCGGAAGGAGAGGTGGCGTGATGCATCAAACCAGACTTTGATATAAGCACAGGTACCGTTCCAAAAACCAACTATGGAATAGACAAGACCTACACCTTCCTCAGTGAAAGGGACTCAAAAACCCATATTTCCCGCAGAGGAATAGATCTGGCTAGTAAGAATCTTAAAACCTATGTATTGATATGTCCCCGTAAGGGAATCAAGTGTGTCTAGACTGGCATAAACATGGCAGCGAGCATCAGCTCAAACCCACTCTAAAAAGGAATTTCAAAAACAGAACAAAGAAACAGGGAAATTCTTTACAATTCCTTCAGGGTCTCTGATGCAACCTGGAATGACCCTATCTACAATGACAGCTGGATGTGTCATATGGCTGAACACTTGGGACTGAGAGGATCGGTGAGATTGGGTGAGCAAATTCAGACCCTTTAAAGCAATAATGCATGGCACCCATTCCATGGGTCCCAGCTCTCCAGGTGGAAGGGAATATTACTACAGCTATAACGTGTACGGGAAACCTAGAGAATGGACACACTGTGAATACGAAAGGTTTCTAAAACTCAACGAAGAGCCCCTCTCCTGGTGCTCCGGTTTGACTTTCTAACTGCTTTCCTATCAATCTCCCAACTTGGAGAGACAGCCCCTTTAAGCTCCTGGTTCGCACAGGTTGCCAATTTGGCAGAGGATGAAAGGGAAGAGGGAGAACCAATGAGAGAGTAGCTGTTAGGCATTTGGATGGGCACATGTCACTCTAATTTCCCGGCAGGAAGAAGAATGAACCAAAGTCACAGCCACCCACCGGGAACCAGTAGAGGTCCTGAACCAAAAGTTTGGACTTGCGTTCAGCTCACAAAAAACGAGTTGAAAAATGGAGCTCAGGGGCACAGCAATTCACCAACTGGCAGAGTAATCAAGGCCAACTATCGTCCAAAAATCTGTTGAGGGAAGGCAACGAGGCGGACTTGAAAGCGAGGCAGAATAGCAGGAAACAGATTTCAAGAGGTACGTTGGAATCGCCTGTAAAGCACAGGAAGAGGGGCACAACTTCGACAATGATGCACTTGGCCAAAAAGGGCGTATGCGTTTTCTCCTGAATATATTCAGGAGAAAACGCATACGCCCTTTTTGGCCAAGCAAGCAAGCGGGCAATGCAAATCTGCACTACAAAGAAGTATCACTTCCCACCGGTCAAAGGGGACATCCAGAAAATGTGTAAAAACCAGAAAGGCAAGACAGGCCCTGGAGAACAGGGAGCCTTGTTATGCTGATGGGCGGGATGTAAGTTGCCAACTGCCTCACTGGAGGAGTGCATTGTGTTCCCTAAAACAAGTAAACAACAGAGCTACAGAGCCAAGGGCACTTCCAGTCTAGGGAATATACCTTGGGAAAACTGAAAATCCATAAGACAGAGCCACCCCCAAATTGAGGGCTGCACTGCTTACAGGAACCTCAACCTGGGTACACCTGAAATATCCCAGGAAATATAAATATGGTTCCAAACATTGTGGAACTTACGTACGATGGAATATCCCTCAGCCACGAAATCAATGTCATAAGACCAGTAGCAGCAAAATGAGTGGATTCAGGTACGATGATTCTAAGTGAAAGAAGTCACACAGGAAAAGAAACGTATCATAAGATATCACTTAGGAAGATCCTGTAAACATGGCTACACATGAACTGAGTTAGGCAAGAGAACAGAGTCTCACATTTAGAAAACACTCTTATGCCTGCTTAAGGGGGAAGGAGAGGTGGGGTGATGCATCAAACCAGAGTTTGATATAAGCACAGGTACCGTTCCAAAAACCAACTATGGAATAGACAAGACCTACACCTTCCTCAGTGAAAGGGACTCAAAACCCCATATTTCCCGCAGAGGAATAGATCTGGCTAGTAAGAATCTTAAAACCTATGTATTGATATGTCTCCGTAAGGGAATCAAGTGTGTCTAGACTGGCATAAACATGGCAGTGAGAATCAGCTCAAACCCACTCTAAAAAGGAAATTCAAAAACAGAACAAAGAAACAGGGAAATTCTTTCCAATTCCTTCAGGGTCTCTGATGCAACCTGGAATGACCCTATCTACAATGACAGCTGGATGTGGCATAAGGCTGGACACTTGGGACTGAGAGGATTGGTGAGATTGGGTGAGCAAATGCAGACCCTTTAAAGCAATAATGCATGGCACCCATTCCATGGGTCCCAGCTCTCCAGGTGGAAGGGAATATTACTACAGCTATAACGTGTACGGGAAACCTAGAGAATGGACACACTGTGAATACGAAAGGTTTCTAAAACTCAACGAAGAGCCCCTCTCCTGGTGCTCCGGTTTGACTTTCCAACTGCTTTCCTATCAATCTCCCAACTTGGAGAGACAGCCCCTTTAAGCTCCTGGTTCGCACAGGTTGCCAATTTGGCAGAGGATGAAAGGGAAGAGGGAGAACCAATGAGAGAGTAGCTGTTTGGCATTTGGATGGGCACATGTCACTCTAATTTCCCGGCAGGAAGAAGAATGAACCAAAGTCTCAGCCACCCACCGGGAACCAGTAGAGGTCCTGAACCAAAAGTTTGGACTTGCGTTCAGCTCACAAAAAACGAGTTGAAAAATGGAGCTCAGGGGCACAGCAATTCACCAACTGGCAGAGTAATCAAGGCCAACTATCGTCCAAAAATCTGTTGAGGGAAGGCAACGAGGCGGACTTGAAAGCGAGGCAGAATAGCAGGAAACAGATTTCAAGAGGTACGTTGGAATCGCCTGTAAAGCACAGGAAGAGGGGCACAACTTCGACAATGATGCACTTGGCCAAAAAGGGCGTATGCGTTTTCTCCTGAATATATTCAGGAGAAAACGCATACGCCCTTTTTGGCCAAGCAAGCAAGCGGGCAATGCAAATCTGCACTACAAAGAAGTATCACTTCCCACCGGTCAAAGGGGACATCCAGAAAATGTGTAAAAACCAGAAAGGCAAGACAGGCCCTGGAGAACAGGGAGCCTTGTTATGCTGATGGGCGGGATGTAAGTTGCCAACTGCCTCACTGGAGGAGTGCATTGTGTTCCCTAAAACAAGTAAACAACAGAGCTACAGAGCCAAGGGCACTTCCAGTCTAGGGAATATACCTTGGGAAAACTGAAAATCCATAAGACAGAGCCACCCCCAAATTGAGGGCTGCACTGCTTACAGGAACCTCAACCTGGGTACACCTGAAATATCCCAGGAAATATAAAAATGGTTCCAAACATTGTGGAACTTACGTACGATGGAATATCCCTCAGCCACGAAATCAATGTCATAAGACCAGTAGCAGCAAAATGAGTGGATTCAGGTACGATGATTCTAAGTGAAAGAAGTCACACAGGAAAAGAAACCTATCATAAGATATCACTTAGGAAGATCCAGTAAACATGGCTACACATGAACTGAGTTAGGCAAGAGAACAGAGTCTCACATTTAGAAAACACTCTTATGCCTGCTTAAGGGGGAAGGAGAGGTGGGGTGATGCATCAAACCAGAGTTTGATATAAGCACAGGTACCGTTCCAAAAACCAACTATGGAATAGACAAGACCTACACCTTCCTCAGTGAAAGGGACTCAAAACCCCATATTTCCCGCAGAGGAATAGATCTGGCTAGTAAGAATCTTAAAACCTATGTATTGATATGTCTCCGTAAGGGAATCAAGTGTGTCTAGACTGGCATAAACATGGCAGTGAGAATCAGCTCAAACCCACTCTAAAAAGGAAATTCAAAAACAGAACAAAGAAACAGGGAAATTCTTTCCAATTCCTTCAGGGTCTCTGATGCAACCTGGAATGACCCTATCTACAATGACAGCTGGATGTGGCATAAGGCTGGACACTTGGGACTGAGAGGATTGGTGAGATTGCGTGAGCAAATGCAGACCCTTTAAAGCAATAATGCATGGCACCCATTCCATGGGTCCCAGCTCTCCAGGTGGAAGGGAATATTACTACAGCTATAACGTGTACGGGAAACCTAGAGAATGGACACACTGTGAATACGAAAGGTTTCTAAAACTCAACGAAGAGCCCCTCTCCTGGTGCTCCGGTTTGACTTTCCAACTGCTTTCCTATCAATCTCCCAACTTGGAGAGACAGCCCCTTTAAGCTCCTGGTTCGCACAGGTTGCCAATTTGGCAGAGGATGAAAGGGAAGAGGGAGAACCAATGAGAGAGTAGCTGTTAGGCATTTGGATGGGCACATGTCACTCTAATTTCCCGGCAGGAAGAAGAATGAACCAAAGTCTCAGCCACCCACCGGGAACCAGTAGAGGTCCTGAACCAAAAGTTTGGACTTGCGTTCAGCTCACAAAAAACGAGTTGAAAAATGGAGCTCAGGGGCACAGCAATTCACAAACTGGCAGAGTAATCAAGGCCAACTATCGTCCAAAAATCTGTTGAGGGAAGGCAACGAGGCGGACTTGAAAGCGAGGCAGAATAGCAGGAAACAGATTTCAAGAGGTACGTTGGAATCGCCTGTAAAGCACAGGAAGAGGGGCACAACTTCGACAATGATGCACTTGGCCAAAAAGGGCGTATGCGTTTTCTCCTGAATATATTCAGGAGAAAACGCATACGCCCTTTTTGGCCAAGCAAGCAAGCGAGCAATGCAAATCTGCACTACAAAGAAGTATCACTTCCCACCGGTCAAAGGGGACATCCAGAAAATGTGTAAAAACCAGAAAGGCAAGACAGGCCCTGGAGAACAGGGAGCCTTGTTATGCTGATGGGCGGGATGTAAGTTGCCAACTGCCTCACGGGAGGAGTGCATTGTGTTCCCTAAAACAAGTAAACAACAGAGCTACAGAGCCAAGGGCACTTCCAGTCTAGGGAATATACCTTGGGAAAACTGAAAATCCATAAGACAGAGCCACCCCCAAATTGAGGGCTGCACTGCTTACAGGAACCTCAACCTGGGTACACCTGAAATATCCCAGGAAATATAAAAATGGTTCCAAACATTGTGGAACTTACGTACGATGGAATATCCCTCAGCCACGAAATCAATGTCATAAGACCAGTAGCAGCAAAATGAGTGGATTCAGGTACGATGATTCTAAGTGAAAGAAGTCACACAGGAAAAGAAACCTATCATAAGATATCACTTAGGAAGATCCAGTAAACATGGCTACACATGAACTGAGTTAGGCAAGAGAACAGAGTCTCACATTTAGAAAACACTCTTATGCCTGCTTAAGGGGGAAGGAGAGGTGGGGTGATGCATCAAACCAGAGTTTGATATAAGCACAGGTACCGTTCCAAAAACCAACTATGGAATAGACAAGACCTACACCTTCCTCAGTGAAAGGGACTCAAAACCCCATATTTCCCGCAGAGGAATAGATCTGGCTAGTAAGAATCTTAAAACCTATGTATTGATATGTCTCCGTAAGGGAATCAAGTGTGTCTAGACTGGCATAAACATGGCAGTGAGAATCAGCTCAAACCCACTCTAAAAAGGAAATTCAAAAACAGAACAAAGAAACAGGGAAATTCTTTCCAATTCCTTCAGGGTCTCTGATGCAACCTGGAATGACCCTATCTACAATGACAGCTGGATGTGGCATAAGGCTGGACACTTGGGACTGAGAGGATTGGTGAGATTGCGTGAGCAAATGCAGACCCTTTAAAGCAATAATGCATGGCACCCATTCCATGGGTCCCAGCTCTCCAGGTGGAAGGGAATATTACTACAGCTATAACGTGTACGGGAAACCTAGAGAATGGACACACTGTGAATACGAAAGGTTTCTAAAACTCAACGAAGAGCCCCTCTCCTGGTGCTCCGGTTTGACTTTCCAACTGCTTTCCTATCAATCTCCCAACTTGGAGAGACAGCCCCTTTAAGCTCCTGGTTCGCACAGGTTGCCAATTTGGCAGAGGATGAAAGGGAAGAGGGAGAACCAATGAGAGAGTAGCTGTTAGGCATTTGGATGGGCACATGTCACTCTAATTTCCCGGCAGGAAGAAGAATGAACCAAAGTCTCAGCCACCCACCGGGAACCAGTAGAGGTCCTGAACCAAAAGTTTGGACTTGCGTTCAGCTCACAAAAAACGAGTTGAAAAATGGAGCTCAGGGGCACAGCAATTCACAAACTGGCAGAGTAATCAAGGCCAACTATCGTCCAAAAATCTGTTGAGGGAAGGCAACGAGGCGGACTTGAAAGCGAGGCAGAATAGCAGGAAACAGATTTCAAGAGGTACGTTGGAATCGCCTGTAAAGCACAGGAAGAGGGGCACAACTTCGACAATGATGCACTTGGCCAAAAAGGGCGTATGCGTTTTCTCCTGAATATATTCAGGAGAAAACGCATACGCCCTTTTTGGCCAAGCAAGCAAGCGGGCAATGCAAATCTGCACTACAAAGAAGTATCACTTCCCACCGGTCAAAGGGGACATCCAGAAAATGTGTAAAAACCAGAAAGGCAAGACAGGCCCTGGAGAACAGGGAGCCTTGTTATGCTGATGGGCGGGATGTAAGTTGCCAACTGCCTCACTGGAGGAGTGCATTGTGTTCCCTAAAACAAGTAAACAACAGAGCTACAGAGCCAAGGGCACTTCCAGTCTAGGGAATATACCTTGGGAAAACTGAAAATCCATAAGACAGAGCCACCCCCAAATTGAGGGCTGCACTGCTTACAGGAACCTCAACCTGGGTACACCTGAAATATCCCAGGAAATATAAAAATGGTTCCAAACATTGTGGAACTTACGTACGATGGAATATCCCTCAGCCACGAAATCAATGTCATAAGACCAGTAGCAGCAAAATGAGTGGATTCAGGTACGATGATTCTAAGTGAAAGAAGTCACACAGGAAAAGAAATTTATCATAAGATATCACTTAGGAAGATCCTGTAAACATGGCTACACATGAACTGAGTTAGGCAAGAGAACAGAGTCTCACATTTAGAAAACACTCTTATGCCTGCTTAAGGGGGAAGGAGAGGTGGGGTGATGCATCAAACCAAAGTTTGATATAAGCACAGGTACCGTTCCAAAAACCAACTATGGAATAGACAAGACCTACACCTTCCTCAGTGAAAGGGACTCAAAACCCCATATTTCCCGCAGAGGAATAGATCTGGCTAGTAAGAATCTTAAAACCTATGTATTGATATGTCTCTGTAAGGGAATCAAGTGTGTCTAGACTGGCATAAACATGGCAGTGAGAATCAGCTCAAACCCACTCTAAAAAGGAATTTCAAAAACAGAACAAAGAAACAGGGAAATTCTTTACAATTCCTTCAGGGTCTCTGATGCAACCTGGAATGACCCTATCTACAATGACAGCTGGATGTGGCATAAGGCTGGACACTTGGGACTGAGAGGATTGGTGAGATTGGGTGAGCAAATGCAGACCCTTTAAAGCAATAATGCATGGCACCCATTCCATGGGTCCCAGCTCTCCAGGTGGAAGGGAATATTACTACAGCTATAACGTGTACGGGAAACCTAGAGAATGGACACACTGTGAATACGAAAGGTTTCTAAAACTCAACGAAGAGCCCCTCTCCTGGTGCTCCGGTTTGACTTTCCAACTGCTTTCCAATCAATCTCCCAACTTGGAGAGACAGCCCCTTTAAGCTCCTGGTTCGCACAGGTTGCCAATTTGGCAGAGGATGAAAGGGAAGAGGGAGAACCAATGAGAGAGTAGCTGTTAGGCATTTGGATGGGCACATGTCACTCTAATTTCCCGGCAGGAAGAAGAATGAACCAAAGTCTCAGCCACCCACCGGGAACCAGTAGAGGTCCTGAACCAAAAGTTTGGACTTGCGTTCAGCTCACAAAAAAACGAGTTGAAAAATGGAGCTCAGGGGCACAGCAATTCACAAACTGGCAGAGTAATCAAGGCCAACTATCGTCCAAAAATCTGTTGAGGGAAGGCAACGAGGCGGACTTGAAAGCGAGGCAGAATAGCAGGAAACAGATTTCAAGAGGTACGTTGGAATCGCCTGTAAAGCACAGGAAGAGGGGCACAACTTCGACAATGATGCACTTGGCCAAAAAGGGCGTATGCGTTTTCTCCTGAATATATTCAGGAGAAAACGCATACGCCCTTTTTGGCCAAGCAAGCAAGCGGGCAATGCAAATCTGCACTACAAAGAAGTATCACTTCCCACCAGTCAAAGGGGACATCCAGAAAATGTGTAAAAACCAGAAAGGCAAGACAGGCCCTGGAGAACAGGGAGCCTTGTTATGCTGATGGGCGGGATGTAAGTTGCCAACTGCCTCACTGGAGGAGTGCATTGTGTTCCCTAAAACAAGTAAACAACAGAGCTACAGAGCCAAGGGCACTTCCAGTCTAGGGAATATACCTTGGGAAAACTGAAAATCCATAAGACAGAGCCACCCCCAAATTGAGGGCTGCACTGCTTACAGGAACCTCAACCTGGGTACACCTGAAATATCCCAGGAAATATAAAAATGGTTCCAAACATTGTGGAACTTACGTACGATGGAATATCCCTCAGCCACGAAATCAATGTCATAAGACCAGTAGCAGCAAAATGAGTGGATTCAGGTACGATGATTCTAAGTGAAAGAAGTCACACAGGAAAAGAAACGTATCATAAGATATCACTTAGGAAGATCCTGTAAACATGGCTACACATGAACTGAGTTAGGCAAGAGAACAGAGTCTCACATTTAGAAAACACTCTTATGCCTGCTTAAGGGGGAAGGAGAGGTGGGGTGATGCATCAAACCAGAGTTTGATATAAGCACATGTACCGTTCCAAAAACCAACTATGGAATAGACAAGACCTCCACCTTCCTCAGTGAAAGGGACTCAAAACCCCATATTTCCCGCAGAGGAATAGATCTGACTAGTAAGAATCTTAAAACCTATGTATTGATATGTCTCCGTAAGGGAATCAAGTGTGTCTAGACAGGCATAAACATGGCCGCGAGAATCAGCTCAAACCCACTCTAAAAAGGAATTTCAAAAACAGAACAAAGAAACAGGGAAATTCTTTACAATTCCTTCAGGGTCTCTGATGCAACCTGGAATGACCCTATCTACAATGACAGCTGGATGTGGCATAAGGCTGGACACTTGGGACTGAGAGGATTGGTGAGATTGGGTGAGCAAATGCAGACCCTTTAAAGCAATAATGCATGGCACCCATTCCATGGGTCCCAGCTCTCCAGGTGGAAGGGAATATTACTACAGCTATAACGTGTACGGGAAACCTAGAGAATGGACACACTGTGAATACGAAAGGTTTCTAAAACTCAACGAAGAGCCCCTCTCCTGGTGCTCCGGTTTGACTTTCCAACTGCTTTCCTATCAATCTCCCAACTTGGAGAGACAGCCCCTTTAAGCTCCTGGTTCGCACAGGTTGCCAATTTGGCAGAGGATGAAAGGGAAGAGGGAGAACCAATGAGAGAGTAGCTGTTAGGCATTTGGATGGGCACATGTCACTCTAATTTCCCGGCAGGAAGAAGAATGAACCAAAGTCTCAGCCACCCACCGGGAACCAGTAGAGGTCCTGAACCAAAAGTTTGGACTTGCGTTCAGCTCACAAAAAACGAGTTGAAAAATGGAGCTCAGGGGCACAGCAATTCACAAACTGGCAGAGTAATCAAGGCCAACTATCGTCCAAAAATCTGTTGAGGGAAGGCAACGAGGCGGACTTGAAAGCGAGGCAGAATAGCAGGAAACAGATTTCAAGAGGTACGTTGGAATCGCCTGTAAAGCACAGGAAGAGGGGCACAACTTCGACAATGATGCACTTGGCCAAAAAGGGCGTATGCGTTTTCTCCTGAATATATTCAGGAGAAAACGCATACGCCCTTTTTGGCCAAGCAAGCAAGCGGGCAATGCAAATCTGCACTACAAAGAAGTATCACTTCCCACCGGTCAAAAGGGACATCCAGAAAATGTGTAAAAACCAGAAAGGCAAGACAGGCCCTGGAGAACAGGGAGCCTTGTTATGCTGATGGGCGGGATGTAAGTTGCCAACTGCCTCACTGGAGGAGTGCATTGTGTTCCCTAAAACAAGTAAACAACAGAGCTACAGAGCCAAGGGCACTTCCAGTCTAGGGAATATACCTTGGGAAAACTGAAAATCCATAAGACAGAGCCACCCCCAAATTGAGGGCTGCACTGCTTACAGGAACCTCAACCTGGGTACACCTGAAATATCCCAGGAAATATAAAAATGGTTCCAAACATTGTGGAACTTACGTACGATGGAATATCCCTCAGCCATGAAATCAATGTCATAAGACCAGTAGCAGCAAAATGAGTGGATTCAGGTACGATGATTCTAAGTGAAAGAAGTCACACAGGAAAAGAAACTTATCATAAGATATCACTTAGGAAGATCCTGTAAACATGGCTACACATGAACTGAGTTAGGCAAGAGAACAGAGTCTCACATTTAGAAAACACTCTTATGCCTGCTTAAGGGGGAAGGAGAGGTGGGGTGATGCATCAAACCAGAGTTTGATATAAGCACAGGTACCGTTCCAGAAACCAACTATGGAATAGACAAGACCTACACCTTCCTCAGTGAAAGGGACTCAAAACCCCATATTTCCCGCAGAGGAATAGATCTGGCTAGTAAGAATCTTAAAACCTATGTATTGATATGTCTCCGTAAGGGAATCAAGTGTGTCTAGACTGGCATAAACATGGCCGCGAGAATCAGCTCAAACCCACTCTAAAAAGGAATTTCAAAAACAGAACAAAGAAACAGGGAAATTCTTTACAATTCCTTCAGGGTCTCTGATGCAACCTGGAATGACCCTATCTACAATGACAGCTGGATGTGGCATAAGGCTGGACACTTGGGACTGAGAGGATTGGTGAGATTGGGTGAGCAAATGCAGACCCTTTAAAGCAATAATGCATGGCACCCATTCCATGGGTCCCAGCTCTCCAGGTGGAAGGGAATATTACTACAGCTATAACGTGTACGGGAAACCTAGAGAATGGACACACTGTGAATACGAAAGGTTTCTAAAACTCAACGAAGAGCCCCTCTCCTGGTGCTCCGGTTTGACTTTCCAACTGCTTTCCTATCAATCTCCCAACTTGGAGAGACAGCCCCTTTAAGCTCCTGGTTCGCACAGGTTGCCAATTTGGCAGAGGATGAAAGGGAAGAGGGAGAACCAATGAGAGAGTAGCTGTTAGGCATTTGGATGGGCACATGTCACTCTAATTTCCCGGCAGGAAGAAGAATGAACCAAAGTCTCAGCCACCCACCGGGAACCAGTAGAGGTCCTGAACCAAAAGTTTGGACTTGCGTTCAGCTCACAAAAAAACGAGTTGAAAAATGGAGCTCAGGGGCACAGCAATTCACCAACTGGCAGAGTAATCAAGGCCAACTATCGTCCAAAAATCTGTTGAGGGAAGGCAACGAGGCGGACTTGAATGCGAGGCAGAATAGCAGGAAACAGATTTCAAGAGGTACGTTGGAATCGCCTGTAAAGCACAGGAAGAGGGGCACAACTTCGACAATGATGCACTTGGCCAAAAAGGGCATATGCGTTTTCTCCTGAATATATTCAGGAGAAAACGCATACGCCCTTTTTGGCCAAGCAAGCAAGCGGGCAATGCAAATCTGCACTACAAAGAAGTATCACTTCCCACCGGTCAAAGGGGACATCCAGAAAATGTGTAAAAACCAGAAAGGCAAGACAGGCCCTGGAGAACAGGGAGCCTTGTTATGCTGATGGGCGGGATGTAAGTTGCCAACTGCCTCACTGGAGGAGTGCATTGTGTTCCCTAAAACAAGTAAACAACAGAGCTACAGAGCCAAGGGCACTTCCAGTCTAGGGAATATACCTTGGGAAAACTGAAAATCCATAAGACAGAGCCACCCCCAAATTGAGGGCTGCACTGCTTACAGGAACCTCAACCTGGATACACCTGAAATATCCCAGGAAATATAAAAATGGTTCCAAACATTGTGGAACTTACGTACGATGGAATATCCCTCAGCCATGAAATCAATGTCATAAGACCAGTAGCAGCAAAATGAGTGGATTCAGGTACGATGATTCTAAGTGAAAGAAGTCACACAGGAAAAGAAACTTATCATAAGATATCACTTAGGAAGATCCTGTAAACATGGCTACACATGAACTGAGTTAGGCAAGAGAACAGAGTCTCACATTTAGAAAACACTCTTATGCCTGTTTAAGGGGGAAGGAGAGGTGGGGTGATGCATCAAACCAGAGTTTGTTATAAGCACAGGTACCGTTCCAAAAACCAACTATGGAATAGACAAGACCTACACCTTCCTCAGTGAAAGGGACTCAAAACCCCATATTTCCCGCAGAGGAATAGATCTGGCTAGTAAGAATCTTAAAACCTATGTATTGATATGTCTCCGTAAGGGCATCAAGTGTGTCTAGACTGGCATAAACATGGCAGTGAGAATCAGCTCAAACCCACTCTAAAAAGGAATTTCAAAACAGAACAAAGAAACAGGGAAATTCTTTACAATTCCTTCAGGGACTCTGATGCAACCTGGAATGACCCTATCTACAATGACAGCTGGATGTGGCATAAGGCTGGACACTTGGGACTGAGAGGATTGGTGAGATTGGGTGAGCAAATGCAGACCCTTTAAATCAATAATGCATGGCACCCATTCCATGGGTCCCAGCTCTCCAGGTGGAAGGGAATATTACTACAGCTATAACGTGTACGGGAAACCTAGAGAATGGACACACTGTGGATACGAAAGGTTTCTAAAACTCAACGAAGAGCCCCTCTCCTGGTGCTCCGGTTTGACTTTCCAACTGCTTTCCTATCAATCTCCCAACTTGGAGAGACAGCTCCTTTAAGCTCCTGGTTCGCACAGGTTGCCAATTTGGCAGAGGATGAAAGGGAAGAGGGAGAACCAATGAGAGAGTAGCTGTTAGGCATTTGGATGGGCACATGTCACTCTAATTTCCCGGCAGGAAGAAGAATGAACCAAAGTCTCAGCCACCCACCGGGAACCAGTAGAGGTCCTGAACCAAAAGTTTGGACTTGCGTTCAGCTCACAAAAAACGAGTTGAAAAATGGAGCTCAGGGGCACAGCAATTCACAAACTGGCAGAGTAATCAAGGCCAACTATCGTCCAAAAATCTGTTGAGGGAAGGCAACGAGGCGGACTTGAAAGCGAGGCAGAATAGCAGGAAACAGATTTCAAGAGGTACGTTGGAATCGCCTGTAAAGCACAGGAAGAGGGGCACAACTTCGACAATGATGCACTTGGCCAAAAAGGGCGTATGCGTTTTCTCCTGAATATATTCAGGAGAAAACGCATACGCCCTTTTTGGCCAAGCAAGCAAGCGGGCAATGCAAATCTGCACTACAAAGAAGTATCACTTCCCACCGGTCAAAAGGGACATCCAGAAAATGTGTAAAAACCAGAAAGGCAAGACAGGCCCTGGAGAACAGGGAGCCTTGTTATGCTGATGGGCGGGATGTAAGTTGCCAACTGCCTCACTGGAGGAGTGCATTGTGTTCCCTAAAACAAGTAAACAACAGAGCTACAGAGCCAAGGGCACTTCCAGTCTAGGGAATATACCTTGGGAAAACTGAAAATCCATAAGACAGAGCCACCCCCAAATTGAGGGCTGCACTGCTTACAGGAACCTCAACCTGGGTACACCTGAAATATCCCAGGAAATATAAAAATGGTTCCAAACATTGTGGAACTTACGTACGATGGAATATCCCTCAGCCATGAAATCAATGTCATAAGACCAGTAGCAGCAAAATGAGTGGATTCAGGTACGATGATTCTAAGTGAAAGAAGTCACACAGGAAAAGAAACTTATCATAAGATATCACTTAGGAAGATCCTGTAAACATGGCTACACATGAACTGAGTTAGGCAAGAGAACAGAGTCTCACATTTAGAAAACACTCTTATGCCTGCTTAAGGGGGAAGGAGAGGTGGGGTGATGCATCAAACCAGAGTTTGATATAAGCACAGGTACCGTTCCAGAAACCAACTATGGAATAGACAAGACCTACACCTTCCTCAGTGAAAGGGACTCAAAACCCCATATTTCCCGCAGAGGAATAGATCTGGCTAGTAAGAATCTTAAAACCTATGTATTGATATGTCTCCATAAGGGAATCAAGTGTGTCTAGACTGGCATAAACATGGCCGCGAGAATCAGCTCAAACCCACTCTAAAAAGGAATTTCAAAAACAGAACAAAGAAACAGGGAAATTCTTTACAATTCCTTCAGGGTCTCTGATGCAACCTGGAATGACCCTATCTACAATGACAGCTGGATGTGGCATAAGGCTGGACACTTGGGACTGAGAGGATTGGTGAGATTGGGTGAGCAAATGCAGACCCTTTAAAGCAATAATGCATGGCACCCATTCCATGGGTCCCAGCTCTCCAGGTGGAAGGGAATATTACTACAGCTATAACGTGTACGGGAAACCTAGAGAATGGACACACTGTGAATACGAAAGGTTTCTAAAACTCAACGAAGAGCCCCTCTCCTGGTGCTCCGGTTTGACTTTCCAACTGCTTTCCTATCAATCTCCCAACTTGGAGAGACAGCCCCTTTAAGCTCCTGGTTCGCACAGGTTGCCAATTTGGCAGAGGATGAAAGGGAAGAGGGAGAACCAATGAGAGAGTAGCTGTTAGGCATTTGGATGGGCACATGTCACTCTAATTTCCCGGCAGGAAGAAGAATGAACCAAAGTCTCAGCCACCCACCGGGAACCAGTAGAGGTCCTGAACCAAAAGTTTGGACTTGCGTTCAGCTCACAAAAAAACGAGTTGAAAAATGGAGCTCAGGGGCACAGCAATTCACAAACTGGCAGAGTAATCAAGGCCAACTATCGTCCAAAAATCTGTTGAGGGAAGGCAACGAGGCGGACTTGAATGCGAGGCAGAATAGCAGGAAACAGATTTCAAGAGGTACGTTGGAATCGCCTGTAAAGCACAGGAAGAGGGGCACAACTTCGACAATGATGCACTTGGCCAAAAAGGGCGTATGCGTTTTCTCCTGAATATATTCAGGAGAAAACGCATACGCCCTTTTTGGCCAAGCAAGCAAGCGGGCAATGCAAATCTGCACTACAAAGAAGTATCACTTCCCACCGGTCAAAGGGGACATCCAGAAAATGTGTAAAAACCAGAAAGGCAAGACAGGCCCTGGAGAACAGGGAGCCTTGTTATGCTGATGGGCGGGATGTAAGTTGCCAACTGCCTCACTGGAGGAGTGCATTGTGTTCCCTAAAACAAGTAAACAACAGAGCTACAGAGCCAAGGGCACTTCCAGTCTAGGGAATATACCTTGGGAAAACTGAAAATCCATAAGACAGAGCCACCCCCAAATTGAGGGCTGCACTGCTTACAGGAACCTCAACCTGGATACACCTGAAATATCCCAGGAAATATAAAAATGGTTCCAAACATTGTGGAACTTACGTACGATGGAATATCCCTCAGCCATGAAATCAATGTCATAAGACCAGTAGCAGCAAAATGAGTGGATTCAGGTACGATGATTCTAAGTGAAAGAAGTCACACAGGAAAAGAAACTTATCATAAGATATCACTTAGGAAGATCCTGTAAACATGGCTACACATGAACTGAGTTAGGCAAGAGAACAGAGTCTCACATTTAGAAAACACTCTTATGCCTGTTTAAGGGGGAAGGAGAGGTGGGGTGATGCATCAAACCAGAGTTTGTTATAAGCACAGGTACCGTTCCAAAAACCAACTATGGAATAGACAAGACCTACACCTTCCTCAGTGAAAGGGACTCAAAACCCCATATTTCCCGCAGAGGAATAGATCTGGCTAGTAAGAATCTTAAAACCTATGTATTGATATGTCTCCGTAAGGGCATCAAGTGTGTCTAGACTGGCATAAACATGGCAGTGAGAATCAGCTCAAACCCACTCTAAAAAGGAATTTCAAAACAGAACAAAGAAACAGGGAAATTCTTTACAATTCCTTCAGGGACTCTGATGCAACCTGGAATGACCCTATCTACAATGACAGCTGGATGTGGCATAAGGCTGGACACTTGGGACTGAGAGGATTGGTGAGATTGGGTGAGCAAATGCAGACCCTTTAAATCAATAATGCATGGCACCCATTCCATGGGTCCCAGCTCTCCAGGTGGAAGGGAATATTACTACAGCTATAACGTGTACGGGAAACCTAGAGAATGGACACACTGTGGATACGAAAGGTTTCTAAAACTCAACGAAGAGCCCCTCTCCTGGTGCTCCGGTTTGACTTTCCAACTGCTTTCCTATCAATCTCCCAACTTGGAGAGACAGCCCCTTTAAGCTCCTGGTTCGCACAGGTTGCCAATTTGGCAGAGGATGAAAGGGAAGAGGGAGAACCAATGAGAGAGTAGCTGTTAGGCATTTGGATGGGCACATGTCACTCTAATTTCCCGGCAGGAAGAAGAATGAACCAAAGTCTCAGCCACCCACCGGGAACCAGTAGAGGTCCTGAACCAAAAGTTTGGACTTGCGTTCAGCTCACAAAAAACGAGTTGAAAAATGGAGCTCAGGGGCACAGCAATTCACAAACTGGCAGAGTAATCAAGGCCAACTATCGTCCAAAAATCTGTTGAGGGAAGGCAACGAGGCGGACTTGAAAGCGAGGCAGAATAGCAGGAAACAGATTTCAAGAGGTACGTTGGAATCGCCTGTAAAGCACAGGAAGAGGGGCACAACTTCGACAATGATGCACTTGGCCAAAAAGGGCGTATGCGTTTTCTCCTGAATATATTCAGGAGAAAACGCATACGCCCTTTTTGGCCAAGCAAGCAAGCGGGCAATGCAAATCTGCACTACAAAGAAGTATCACTTCCCACCGGTCAAAAGGGACATCCAGAAAATGTGTAAAAACCAGAAAGGCAAGACAGGCCCTGGAGAACAGGGAGTCTTGTTATGCTGATGGGCGGGATGTAAGTTGCCAACTGCCTCACTGGAGGAGTGCATTGTGTTCCCTAAAACAAGTAAACAACAGAGCTACAGAGCCAAGGGCACTTCCAGTCTAGGGAATATACCTTGGGAAAACTGAAAATCCATAAGACAGAGCCACCCCCAAATTGAGGGCTGCACTGCTTACAGGAACCTCAACCTGGGTACACCTGAAATATCCCAGGAAATATAAAAATGGTTCCAAACATTGTGGAACTTACGTACGATGGAATATCCCTCAGCCATGAAATCAATGTCATAAGACCAGTAGCAGCAAAATGAGTGGATTCAGGTACGATGATTCTAAGTGAAAGAAGTCACACAGGAAAAGAAACTTATCATAAGATATCACTTAGGAAGATCCTGTAAACATGGCTACACATGAACTGAGTTAGGCAAGAGAACAGAGTCTCACATTTAGAAAACACTCTTATGCCTGCTTAAGGGGGAAGGAGAGGTGGGGTGATGCATCAAACCAGAGTTTGATATAAGCACAGGTACCGTTCCAGAAACCAACTATGGAATAGACAAGACCTACACCTTCCTCAGTGAAAGGGACTCAAAACCCCATATTTCCCGCAGAGGAATAGATCTGGCTAGTAAGAATCTTAAAACCTATGTATTGATATGTCTCCGTAAGGGAATCAAGTGTGTCTAGACTGGCATAAACATGGCCGCGAGAATCAGCTCAAACCCACTCTAAAAAGGAATTTCAAAAACAGAACAAAGAAACAGGGAAATTCTTTACAATTCCTTCAGGGTCTCTGATGCAACCTGGAATGACCCTATCTACAATGACAGCTGGATGTGGCATAAGGCTGGACACTTGGGACTGAGAGGATTGGTGAGATTGGGTGAGCAAATGCAGACCCTTTAAAGCAATAATGCATGGCACCCATTCCATGGGTCCCAGCTCTCCAGGTGGAAGGGAATATTACTACAGCTATAACGTGTACGGGAAACCTAGAGAATGGACACACTGTGAATACGAAAGGTTTCTAAAACTCAACGAAGAGCCCCTCTCCTGGTGCTCCGGTTTGACTTTCCAACTGCTTTCCTATCAATCTCCCAACTTGGAGAGACAGCCCCTTTAAGCTCCTGGTTCGCACAGGTTGCCAATTTGGCAGAGGATGAAAGGGAAGAGGGAGAACCAATGAGAGAGTAGCTGTTAGGCATTTGGATGGGCACATGTCACTCTAATTTCCCGGCAGGAAGAAGAATGAACCAAAGTCTCAGCCACCCACCGGGAACCAGTAGAGGTCCTGAACCAAAAGTTTGGACTTGCGTTCAGCTCACAAAAAAACGAGTTGAAAAATGGAGCTCAGGGGCACAGCAATTCACAAACTGGCAGAGTAATCAAGGCCAACTATCGTCCAAAAATCTGTTGAGGGAAGGCAACGAGGCGGACTTGAATGCGAGGCAGAATAGCAGGAAACAGATTTCAAGAGGTACGTTGGAATCGCCTGTAAAGCACAGGAAGAGGGGCACAACTTCAACAATGATGCACTTGGCCAAAAAGGGCATATGCGTTTTCTCCTGAATATATTCAGGAGAAAACGCATACGCCCTTTTTGGCCAAGCAAGCAAGCGGGCAATGCAAATCTGCACTACAAAGAAGTATCACTTCCCACCGGTCAAAGGGGACATCCAGAAAATGTGTAAAAACCAGAAAGGCAAGACAGGCCCTGGAGAACAGGGAGCCTTGTTATGCTGATGGGCGGGATGTAAGTTGCCAACTGCCTCACTGGAGGAGTGCATTGTGTTCCCTAAAACAAGTAAACAACAGAGCTACAGAGCCAAGGGCACTTCCAGTCTAGGGAATATACCTTGGGAAAACTGAAAATCCATAAGACAGAGCCACCCCCAAATTGAGGGCTGCACTGCTTACAGGAACCTCAACCTGGATACACCTGAAATATCCCAGGAAATATAAAAATGGTTCCAAACATTGTGGAACTTACGTACGATGGAATATCCCTCAGCCATGAAATCAATGTCATAAGACCAGTAGCAGCAAAATGAGTGGATTCAGGTACGATGATTCTAAGTGAAAGAAGTCACACAGGAAAAGAAACTTATCATAAGATATCACTTAGGAAGATCCTGTAAACATGGCTACACATGAACTGAGTTAGGCAAGAGAACAGAGTCTCACATTTAGAAAACACTCTTATGCCTGTTTAAGGGGGAAGGAGAGGTGGGGTGATGCATCAAACCAGAGTTTGTTATAAGCACAGGTACCGTTCCAAAAACCAACTATGGAATAGACAAGACCTACACCTTCCTCAGTGAAAGGGACTCAAAACCCCATATTTCCCGCAGAGGAATAGATCTGGCTAGTAAGAATCTTAAAACCTATGTATTGATATGTCTCCGTAAGGGCATCAAGTGTGTCTAGACTGGCATAAACATGGCAGTGAGAATCAGCTCAAACCCACTCTAAAAAGGAATTTCAAAACAGAACAAAGAAACAGGGAAATTCTTTACAATTCCTTCAGGGACTCTGATGCAACCTGGAATGACCCTATCTACAATGACAGCTGGATGTGGCATAAGGCTGGACACTTGGGACTGAGAGGATTGGTGAGATTGGGTGAGCAAATGCAGACCCTTTAAATCAATAATGCATGGCACCCATTCCATGGGTCCCAGCTCTCCAGGTGGAAGGGAATATTACTACAGCTATAACGTGTACGGGAAACCTAGAGAATGGACACACTGTGAATACGAAAGGTTTCTAAAACTCAACGAAGAGCCCCTCTCCTGGTGCTCCGGTTTGACTTTCCAACTGCTTTCCTATCAATCTCCCAACTTGGAGAGACAGCTCCTTTAAGCTCCTGGTTCGCACAGGTTGCCAATTTGGCAGAGGATGAAAGGGAAGAGGGAGAACCAATGAGAGAGTAGCTGTTAGGCATTTGGATGGGCACATGTCACTCTAATTTCCCGGCAGGAAGAAGAATGAACCAAAGTCTCAGCCACCCACCGGGAACCAGTAGAGGTCCTGAACCAAAAGTTTGGACTTGCGTTCAGCTCACAAAAAACGAGTTGAAAAATGGAGCTCAGGGGCACAGCAATTCACAAACTGGCAGAGTAATCAAGGCCAACTATCGTCCAAAAATCTGTTGAGGGAAGGCAACGAGGCGGACTTGAAAGCGAGGCAGAATAGCAGGAAACAGATTTCAAGAGGTACGTTGGAATCGCCTGTAAAGCACAGGAAGAGGGGCACAACTTCGACAATGATGCACTTGGCCAAAAAGGGCATATGCGTTTTCTCCTGAATATATTCAGGAGAAAACGCATACGCCCTTTTTGGCCAAGCAAGCAAGCGGGCAATGCAAATATGCACTACAAAGAAGTATCACTTCCCACCGGTCAAAAGGGACATCCAGAAAATGTGTAAAAACCAGAAAGGCAAGACAGGCCCTGGAGAACAGGGAGCCTTGTTATGCTGATGGGCGGGATGTAAGTTGCCAACTGCCTCACTGGAGGAGTGCATTGTGTTCCCTAAAACAAGTAAACAACAGAGCTACAGAGCCAAGGGCACTTCCAGTCTAGGGAATATACCTTGGGAAAACTGAAAATCCATAAGACAGAGCCACCCCCAAATTGAGGGCTGCACTGCTTACAGGAACCTCAACCTGGGTACACCTGAAATATCCCAGGAAATATAAAAATGGTTCCAAACATTGTGGAACTTACGTACGATGGAATATCCCTCAGCCATGAAATCAATGTCATAAGACCAGTAGCAGCAAAATGAGTGGATTCAGGTACGATGATTCTAAGTGAAAGAAGTCACACAGGAAAAGAAACTTATCATAAGATATCACTTAGGAAGATCCTGTAAACATGGCTACACATGAACTGAGTTAAGCAAGAGAACAGAGTCTCACATTTAGAAAACACTCTTATGCCTGCTTAAGGGGGAAGGAGAGGTGGGGTGATGCATCAAACCAGAGTTTGATATAAGCACAGGTACCGTTCCAAAAACCAACTATGGAATAGACAAGACCTACACCTTCCTCAGTGAAAAGGACTCAAAACCCCATATTTCCCGCAGAGGAATAGATCTGGCTAGTAAGAATCTTAAAACCTATGTATTGATATGTCTCCGTAAGGGAATCAAGTGTGTCTAGACTGGCATAAACATGGCCGCGAGAATCAGCTCAAACCCACTCTAAAAAGGAATTTCAAAAACAGAACAAAGAAACAGGGAAATTCTTTACAATTCCTTCAGGGTCTCTGATGCAACCTGGAATGACCCTATCTACAATGACAGCTGGATGTGGCATAAGGCTGGACACTTGGGACTGAGAGGATTGGTGAGATTGGGTGAGCAAATGCAGACCCTTTAAAGCAATAATGCATGGCACCCATTCCATGGGTCCCAGCTCTCCAGGTGGAAGGGAATATTACTACAGCTATAACGTGTACGGGAAACCTAGAGAATGGACACACTGTGAATACGAAAGGTTTCTAAAACTCAACGAAGAGCCCCTCTCCTGGTGCTCCGGTTTGACTTTCCAACTGCTTTCCTATCAATCTCCCAACTTGGAGAGACAGCCCCTTTAAGCTCCTGGTTCGCACAGGTTGCCAATTTGGCAGAGGATGAAAGGGAAGAGGGAGAACCAATGAGAGAGTAGCTGTTAGGCATTTGGATGGGCACATGTCACTCTAATTTCCCGGCAGGAAGAAGAATGAACCAAAGTCTCAGCCACCCACCGGGAACCAGTAGAGGTCCTGAACCAAAAGTTTGGACTTGCGTTCAGCTCACAAAAAATCGAGTTGAAAAATGGAGCTCAGGGGCACAGCAATTCACAAACTGGCAGAGTAATCAAGGCCAACTATCGTCCAAAAATCTGTTGAGGGAAGGCAACGAGGCGGACTTGAAAGCGAGGCAGAATAGCAGGAAACAGATTTCAAGAGGTACGTTGGAATCGCCTGTAAAGCACAGGAAGAGGGGCACAACTTCGACAATGATGCACTTGGCCAAAAAGGGCGTATGCGTTTTCTCCTGAATATATTCAGGAGAAAACGCATACGCCCTTTTTGGCCAAGCAAGCAAGCGGGCAATGCAAATCTGCACTACAAAGAAGTATCACTTCCCACCGGTCAAAGGGGACATCCAGAAAATGTGTAAAAACCAGAAAGGCAAGACAGGCCCTGGAGAACAGGGAGCCTTGTTATGCTGATGGGCGGGATGTAAGTTGCCAACTGCCTCACTGGAGGAGTGCATTGTGTTCCCTAAAACAAGTAAACAACAGAGCTACAGAGCCAAGGGCACTTCCAGTCTAGGGAATATACCTTGGGAAAACTGAAAATCCATAAGACAGAGCCACCCCCAAATTGAGGGCTGCACTGCTTACAGGAACCTCAACCTGGGTACACCTGAAATATCCCAGGAAATATAAAAATGGTTCCAAACATTGTGGAACTTACGTACGATGGAATATCCCTCAGGCACGAAATCAATGTCATAAGACCAGTAGCAGCAAAATGAGTGGATTCAGGTACGATGATTCTAAGTGAAAGAAGTCACACAGGAAAAGAAACTTATCATAAGATATCACTCAGGAAGATCCTGTAAACATGGCTACACATGAACTGAGTTAGGCAAGAGAACAGAGTCTCACATTTAGAAAACACTCTTATGCCTGCTTAAGGGGGAAGGAGAGGTGGGGTGATGCATCAAACCAGAGTTTGATATAAGCACAGGTACCGTTCCAAAAACCAACTATGGAATAGACAAGACCTCCACCTTCCTCAGTGAAAGGGACTCAAAACCCCATATTTCCCGCAGAGGAATAGATCTGACTAGTAAGAATCTTAAAACCTATGTATTGATATGTCTCCGTAAGGGAATCAAGTGTGTCTAGACAGGCATAAACATGGCCGCGAGAATCAGCTAAAACCCACTCTAAAAAGGAATTTCAAAAACAGAACAAAGAAACAGGGAAATTCTTTACAATTCCTTCAGGGTCTCTGATGCAACCTGGAATGACCCTATCTACAATGACAGCTGGATGTGGCATAAGGCTGGACACTTGGGACTGAGAGGATTGGTGAGATTGGGTGAGCAAATGCAGACCCTTTAAATCAATAATGCATGGCACCCATTCCATGGGTCCCAGCTCTCCAGGTGGAAGGGAATATTACTACAGCTATAACGTGTACGGGAAACCTAGAGAATGGACACACTGTGGATACGAAAGGTTTCTAAAACTCAACGAAGAGCCCCTCTCCTGGTGCTCCGGTTTGACTTTCCAACTGCTTTCCTATCAATCTCCCAACTTGGAGAGACAGCTCCTTTAAGCTCCTGGTTCGCACAGGTTGCCAATTTGGCAGAGGATGAAAGGGAAGAGGGAGAACCAATGAGAGAGTAGCTGTTAGGCATTTGGATGGGCACATGTCACTCTAATTTCCCGGCAGGAAGAAGAATGAACCAAAGTCTCAGCCACCCACCGGGAACCAGTAGAGGTCCTGAACCAAAAGTTTGGACTTGCGTTCAGCTCACAAAAAACGAGTTGAAAAATGGAGCTCAGGGGCACAGCAATTCACCAACTGGCAGAGTAATCAAGGCCAACTATCGTCCAAAAATCTGTTGAGGGAAGGCAACGAGGCGGACTTGAAAGCGAGGCAGAATAGCAGGAAACAGATTTCAAGAGGTACGTTGGAATCGCCTGTAAAGCACAGGAAGAGGGGCACAACTTCGACAATGATGCACTTGGCCAAAAAGGGCGTATGCGTTTTCTCCTGAATATATTCAGGAGAAAACGCATACGCCCTTTTTGGCCAAGCAAGCAAGCGGGCAATGCAAATCTGCACTACAAAGAAGTATCACTTCCCACCGGTCAAAAGGGACATCCAGAAAATGTGTAAAAACCAGAAAGGCAAGACAGGCCCTGGAGAACAGGGAGCCTTGTTATGCTGATGGGCGGGATGTAAGTTGCCAACTGCCTCACTGGAGGAGTGCATTGTGTTCCCTAAAACAAGTAAACAACAGAGCTACAGAGCCAAGGGCACTTCCAGTCTAGGGAATATACCTTGGGAAAACTGAAAATCCATAAGACAGAGCCACCCCCAAATTGAGGGCTGCACTGCTTACAGGAACCTCAACCTGGGTACACCTGAAATATCCCAGGAAATATAAAAATGGTTCCAAACATTGTGGAACTTACGTACGATGGAATATCCCTCAGCCATGAAATCAATGTCATAAGACCAGTAGCAGCAAAATGAGTGGATTCAGGTACGATGATTCTAAGTGAAAGAAGTCACACAGGAAAAGAAACTTATCATAAGATATCACTTAGGAAGATCCTGTAAACATGGCTACACATGAACTGAGTTAGGCAAGAGAACAGAGTCTCACATTTAGAAAACACTCTTATGCCTGCTTAAGGGGGAAGGAGAGGTGGGGTGATGCATCAAACCAGAGTTTGATATAAGCACAGGTACCGTTCCAGAAACCAACTATGGAATAGACAAGACCTCCACCTTCCTCAGTGAAAGGGACTCAAAACCCCATATTTCCCGCAGAGGAATAGATCTGACTAGTAAGAATCTTAAAACCTATGTATTGATATGTCTCCGTAAGGGAATCAAGTGTGTCTAGACAGGCATAAACATGGCCGCGAGAATCAGCTAAAACCCACTCTAAAAAGGAATTTCAAAAACAGAACAAAGAAACAGGGAAATTCTTTACAATTCCTTCAGGGACTCTGATGCAACCTGGAATGACCCTATCTACAATGACAGCTGGATGTGGCATAAGGCTGGACACTTGGGACTGAGAGGATTGGTGAGATTGGGTGAGCAAATGCAGACCCTTTAAATCAATAATGCATGGCACCCATTCCATGGGTCCCAGCTCTCCAGGTGGAAGGGAATATTACTACAGCTATAACGTGTACGGGAAACCTAGAGAATGGACACACTGTGGATACGAAAGGTTTCTAAAACTCAACGAAGAGCCCCTCTCCTGGTGCTCCGGTTTGACTTTCCAACTGCTTTCCTATCAATCTCCCAACTTGGAGAGACAGCTCCTTTAAGCTCCTGGTTCGCACAGGTTGCCAATTTGGCAGAGGATGAAAGGGAAGAGGGAGAACCAATGAGAGAGTAGCTGTTAGGCATTTGGATGGGCACATGTCACTCTAATTTCCCGGCAGGAAGAAGAATGAACCAAAGTCTCAGCCACCCACCGGGAACCAGTAGAGGTCCTGAACCAAAAGTTTGGACTTGCGTTCAGCTCACAAAAAACGAGTTGAAAAATGGAGCTCAGGGGCACAGCAATTCACCAACTGGCAGAGTAATCAAGGCCAACTATCGTCCAAAAATCTGTTGAGGGAAGGCAACGAGGCGGACTTGAAAGCGAGGCAGAATAGCAGGAAACAGATTTCAAGAGGTACGTTGGAATCGCCTGTAAAGCACAGGAAGAGGGGCACAACTTCGACAATGATGCACTTGGCCAAAAAGGGCGTATGCGTTTTCTCCTGAATATATTCAGGAGAAAACGCATACGCCCTTTTTGGCCAAGCAAGCAAGCGGGCAATGCAAATCTGCACTACAAAGAAGTATCACTTCCCACCGGTCAAAAGGGACATCCACAAAATGTGTAAAAACCAGAAAGGCAAGACAGGCCCTGGAGAACAGGGAGCCTTGTTATGCTGATGGGCGGGATGTAAGTTGCCAACTGCCTCACTGGAGGAGTGCATTGTGTTCCCTAAAACAAGTAAACAACAGAGCTACAGAGCCAAGGGCACTTCCAGTCTAGGGAATATACCTTGGGAAAACTGAAAATCCATAAGACAGAGCCACCCCCAAATTGAGGGCTGCACTGCTTACAGGAACCTCAACCTGGGTACACCTGAAATATCCCAGGAAATATAAAAATGGTTCCAAACATTGTGGAACTTACGTACGATGGAATATCCCTCAGCCATGAAATCAATGTCATAAGACCAGTAGCAGCAAAATGAGTGGATTCAGGTACGATGATTCTAAGTGAAAGAAGTCACACAGGAAAAGAAACTTATCATAAGATATCACTTAGGAAGATCCTGTAAACATGGCTACACATGAACTGAGTTAGGCAAGAGAACAGAGTCTCACATTTAGAAAACACTCTTATGCCTGCTTAAGGGGGAAGGAGAGGTGGGGTGATGCATCAAACCAGAGTTTGATATAAGCACAGGTACCGTTCCAGAAACCAACTATGGAATAGACAAGACCTACACCTTCCTCAGTGAAAGGGACTCAAAACCCCATATTTCCCGCAGAGGAATAGATCTGGCTAGTAAGAATCTTAAAACCTATGTATTGATATGTCTCCGTAAGGGAATCAAGTGTGTCTAGACTGGCATAAACATGGCCGCGAGAATCAGCTCAAACCCACTCTAAAAAGGAATTTCAAAAACAGAACAAAGAAACAGGGAAATTCTTTACAATTCCTTCAGGGTCTCTGATGCAACCTGGAATGACCCTATCTACAATGACAGCTGGATGTGGCATAAGGCTGGACACTTGGGACTGAGAGGATTGGTGAGATTGGGTGAGCAAATGCAGACCCTTTAAAGCAATAATGCATGGCACCCATTCCATGGGTCCCAGCTCTCCAGGTGGAAGGGAATATTACTACAGCTATAACGTGTACGGGAAACCTAGAGAATGGACACACTGTGAATACGAAAGGTTTCTAAAACTCAACGAAGAGCCCCTCTCCTGGTGCTCCGGTTTGACTTTCCAACTGCTTTCCTATCAATCTCCCAACTTGGAGAGACAGCCCCTTTAAGCTCCTGGTTCGCACAGGTTGCCAATTTGGCAGAGGATGAAAGGGAAGAGGGAGAACCAATGAGAGAGTAGCTGTTAGGCATTTGGATGGGCACATGTCACTCTAATTTCCCGGCAGGAAGAAGAATGAACCAAAGTCTCAGCCACCCACCGGGAACCAGTAGAGGTCCTGAACCAAAAGTTTGGACTTGCGTTCAGCTCACAAAAAATCGAGTTGAAAAATGGAGCTCAGGGGCACAGCAATTCACAAACTGGCAGAGTAATCAAGGCCAACTATCGTCCAAAAATCTGTTGAGGGAAGGCAACGAGGCGGACTTGAAAGCGAGGCAGAATAGCAGGAAACAGATTTCAAGAGGTACGTTGGAATCGCCTGTAAAGCACAGGAAGAGGGGCACAACTTCGACAATGATGCACTTGGCCAAAAAGGGCGTATGCGTTTTCTCCTGAATATATTCAGGAGAAAACGCATACGCCCTTTTTGGCCAAGCAAGCAAGCGGGCAATGCAAATCTGCACTACAAAGAAGTATCACTTCCCACCGGTCAAAGGGGACATCCAGAAAATGTGTAAAAACCAGAAAGGCAAGACAGGCCCTGGAGAACAGGGAGCCTTGTTATGCTGATGGGCGGGATGTAAGTTGCCAACTGCCTCACTGGAGGAGTGCATTGTGTTCCCTAAAACAAGTAAACAACAGAGCTACAGAGCCAAGGGCACTTCCAGTCTAGGGAATATACCTTGGGAAAACTGAAAATCCATAAGACAGAGCCACCCCCAAATTGAGGGCTGCACTGCTTACAGGAACCTCAACCTGGGTACACCTGAAATATCCCAGGAAATATAAAAATGGTTCCAAACATTGTGGAACTTACGTACGATGGAATATCCCTCAGGCACGAAATCAATGTCATAAGACCAGTAGCAGCAAAATGAGTGGATTCAGGTACGATGATTCTAAGTGAAAGAAGTCACACAGGAAAAGAAACTTATCATAAGATATCACTCAGGAAGATCCTGTAAACATGGCTACACATGAACTGAGTTAGGCAAGAGAACAGAGTCTCACATTTAGAAAACACTCTTATGCCTGCTTAAGGGGGAAGGAGAGGTGGGGTGATGCATCAAACCAGAGTTTGATATAAGCACAGGTACCGTTCCAAAAACCAACTATGGAATAGACAAGACCTCCACCTTCCTCAGTGAAAGGGACTCAAAACCCCATATTTCCCGCAGAGGAATAGATCTGACTAGTAAGAATCTTAAAACCTATGTATTGATATGTCTCCGTAAGGGAATCAAGTGTGTCTAGACAGGCATAAACATGGCCGCGAGAATCAGCTAAAACCCACTCTAAAAAGGAATTTCAAAAACAGAACAAAGAAACAGGGAAATTCTTTACAATTCCTTCAGGGTCTCTGATGCAACCTGGAATGACCCTATCTACAATGACAGCTGGATGTGGCATAAGGCTGGACACTTGGGACTGAGAGGATTGGTGAGATTGGGTGAGCAAATGCAGACCCTTTAAATCAATAATGCATGGCACCCATTCCATGGGTCCCAGCTCTCCAGGTGGAAGGGAATATTACTACAGCTATAACGTGTACGGGAAACCTAGAGAATGGACACACTGTGGATACGAAAGGTTTCTAAAACTCAACGAAGAGCCCCTCTCCTGGTGCTCCGCTTTGACTTTCCAACTGCTTTCCTATCAATCTCCCAACTTGGAGAGACAGCTCCTTTAAGCTCCTGGTTCGCACAGGTTGCCAATTTGGCAGAGGATGAAAGGGAAGAGGGAGAACCAATGAGAGAGTAGCTGTTAGGCATTTGGATGGGCACATGTCACTCTAATTTCCCGGCAGGAAGAAGAATGAACCAAAGTCTCAGCCACCCACCGGGAACCAGTAGAGGTCCTGAACCAAAAGTTTGGACTTGCGTTCAGCTCACAAAAAACGAGTTGAAAAATGGAGCTCAGGGGCACAGCAATTCACCAACTGGCAGAGTAATCAAGGCCAACTATCGTCCAAAAATCTGTTGAGGGAAGGCAACGAGGCGGACTTGAAAGCGAGGCAGAATAGCAGGAAACAGATTTCAAGAGGTACGTTGGAATCGCCTGTAAAGCACAGGAAGAGGGGCACAACTTCGACAATGATGCACTTGGCCAAAAAGGGCGTATGCGTTTTCTCCTGAATATATTCAGGAGAAAACGCATACGCCCTTTTTGGCCAAGCAAGCAAGCGGGCAATGCAAATCTGCACTACAAAGAAGTATCACTTCCCACCGGTCAAAAGGGACATCCAGAAAATGTGTAAAAACCAGAAAGGCAAGACAGGCCCTGGAGAACAGGGAGCCTTGTTATGCTGATGGGCGGGATGTAAGTTGCCAACTGCCTCACTGGAGGAGTGCATTGTGTTCCCTAAAACAAGTAAACAACAGAGCTACAGAGCCAAGGGCACTTCCAGTCTAGGGAATATACCTTGGGAAAACTGAAAATCCATAAGACAGAGCCACCCCCAAATTGAGGGCTGCACTGCTTACAGGAACCTCAACCTGGGTACACCTGAAATATCCCAGGAAATATAAAAATGGTTCCAAACATTGTGGAACTTACGTACGATGGAATATCCCTCAGCCATGAAATCAATGTCATAAGACCAGTAGCAGCAAAATGAGTGGATTCAGGTACGATGATTCTAAGTGAAAGAAGTCACACAGGAAAAGAAACTTATCATAAGATATCACTTAGGAAGATCCTGTAAACATGGCTACACATGAACTGAGTTAGGCAAGAGAACAGAGTCTCACATTTAGAAAACACTCTTATGCCTGCTTAAGGGGGAAGGAGAGGTGGGGTGATGCATCAAACCAGAGTTTGATATAAGCACAGGTACCGTTCCAGAAACCAACTATGGAATAGACAAGACCTCCACCTTCCTCAGTGAAAGGGACTCAAAACCCCATATTTCCCGCAGAGGAATAGATCTGACTAGTAAGAATCTTAAAACCTATGTATTGATATGTCTCCGTAAGGGAATCAAGTGTGTCTAGACAGGCATAAACATGGCCGCGAGAATCAGCTAAAACCCACTCTAAAAAGGAATTTCAAAAACAGAACAAAGAAACAGGGAAATTCTTTACAATTCCTTCAGGGACTCTGATGCAACCTGGAATGACCCTATCTACAATGACAGCTGGATGTGGCATAAGGCTGGACACTTGGGACTGAGAGGATTGGTGAGATTGGGTGAGCAAATGCAGACCCTTTAAATCAATAATGCATGGCACCCATTCCATGGGTCCCAGCTCTCCAGGTGGAAGGGAATATTACTACAGCTATAACGTGTACGGGAAACCTAGAGAATGGACACACTGTGGATACGAAAGGTTTCTAAAACTCAACGAAGAGCCCCTCTCCTGGTGCTCCGGTTTGACTTTCCAACTGCTTTCCTATCAATCTCCCAACTTGGAGAGACAGCTCCTTTAAGCTCCTGGTTCGCACAGGTTGCCAATTTGGCAGAGGATGAAAGGGAAGAGGGAGAACCAATGAGAGAGTAGCTGTTAGGCATTTGGATGGGCACATGTCACTCTAATTTCCCGGCAGGAAGAAGAATGAACCAAAGTCTCAGCCACCCACCGGGAACCAGTAGAGGTCCTGAACCAAAAGTTTGGACTTGCGTTCAGCTCACAAAAAACGAGTTGAAAAATGGAGCTCAGGGGCACAGCAATTCACCAACTGGCAGAGTAATCAAGGCCAACTATCGTCCAAAAATCTGTTGAGGGAAGGCAACGAGGCGGACTTGAAAGCGAGGCAGAATAGCAGGAAACAGATTTCAAGAGGTACGTTGGAATCGCCTGTAAAGCACAGGAAGAGGGGCACAACTTCGACAATGATGCACTTGGCCAAAAAGGGCGTATGCGTTTTCTCCTGAATATATTCAGGAGAAAACGCATACGCCCTTTTTGGCCAAGCAAGCAAGCGGGCAATGCAAATCTGCACTACAAAGAAGTATCACTTCCCACCGGTCAAAAGGGACATCCAGAAAATGTGTAAAAACCAGAAAGGCAAGACAGGCCCTGGAGAACAGGGAGCCTTGTTATGCTGATGGGCGGGATGTAAGTTGCCAACTGCCTCACTGGAGGAGTGCATTGTGTTCCCTAAAACAAGTAAACAACAGAGCTACAGAGCCAAGGGCACTTCCAGTCTAGGGAATATACCTTGGGAAAACTGAAAATCCATAAGACAGAGCCACCCCCAAATTGAGGGCTGCACTGCTTACAGGAACCTCAACCTGGGTACACCTGAAATATCCCAGGAAATATAAAAATGGTTCCAAACATTGTGGAACTTACGTACGATGGAATATCCCTCAGCCATGAAATCAATGTCATAAGACCAGTAGCAGCAAAATGAGTGGATTCAGGTACGATGATTCTAAGTGAAAGAAGTCACACAGGAAAAGAAACTTATCATAAGATATCACTTAGGAAGATCCTGTAAACATGGCTACACATGAACTGAGTTAGGCAAGAGAACAGAGTCTCACATTTAGAAAACACTCTTATGCCTGCTTAAGGGGGAAGGAGAGGTGGGGTGATGCATCAAACCAGAGTTTGATATAAGCACAGGTACCGTTCCAGAAACCAACTATGGAATAGACAAGACCTACACCTTCCTCAGTGAAAGGGACTCAAAACCCCATATTTCCCGCAGAGGAATAGATCTGGCTAGTAAGAATCTTAAAACCTATGTATTGATATGTCTCCGTAAGGGAATCAAGTGTGTCTAGACTGGCATAAACATGGCCGCGAGAATCAGCTCAAACCCACTCTAAAAAGGAATTTCAAAAACAGAACAAAGAAACAGGGAAATTCTTTACAATTCCTTCAGGGTCTCTGATGCAACCTGGAATGACCCTATCTACAATGACAGCTGGATGTGGCATAAGGCTGGACACTTGGGACTGAGAGGATTGGTGAGATTGGGTGAGCAAATGCAGACCCTTTAAAGCAATAATGCATGGCACCCATTCCATGGGTCCCAGCTCTCCAGGTGGAAGGGAATATTACTACAGCTATAACGTGTACGGGAAACCTAGAGAATGGACACACTGTGAATACGAAAGGTTTCTAAAACTCAACGAAGAGCCCCTCTCCTGGTGCTCCGGTTTGACTTTCCAACTGCTTTCCTATCAATCTCCCAACGTGGAGAGACAGCCCCTTTAAGCTCCTGGTTCGCACAGGTTGCCAATTTGGCAGAGGATGAAAGGGAAGAGGGAGAACCAATGAGAGAGTAGCTGTTAGGCATTTGGATGGGCACATGTCACTCTAATTTCCCGGCAGGAAGAAGAATGAACCAAAGTCTCAGCCACCCACCGGGAACCAGTAGAGGTCCTGAACCAAAAGTTTGGACTTGCGTTCAGCTCACAAAAAAACGAGTTGAAAAATGGAGCTCAGGGGCACAGCAATTCACAAACTGGCAGAGTAATCAAGGCCAACTATCGTCCAAAAATCTGTTGAGGGAAGGCAACGAGGCGGACTTGAATGCGAGGCAGAATAGCAGGAAACAGATTTCAAGAGGTACGTTGGAATCGCCTGTAAAGCACAGGAAGAGGGGCACAACTTCGACAATGATGCACTTGGCCAAAAAGGGCGTATGCGTTTTCTCCTGAATATATTCAGGAGAAAACGCATACGCCCTTTTTGGCCAAGCAAGCAAGCGGGCAATGCAAATCTGCACTACAAAGAAGTATCACTTCCCACCGGTCAAAGGGGACATCCAGAAAATGTGTAAAAACCAGAAAGGCAAGACAGGCCCTGGAGAACAGGGAGCCTTGTTATGCTGATGGGCGGGATGTAAGTTGCCAACTGCCTCACTGGAGGAGTGCATTGTGTTCCCTAAAACAAGTAAACAACAGAGCTACAGAGCCAAGGGCACTTCCAGTCTAGGGAATATACCTTGGGAAAACTGAAAATCCATAAGACAGAGCCACCCCCAAATTGAGGGCTGCACTGCTTACAGGAACCTCAACCTGGATACACCTGAAATATCCCAGGAAATATAAAAATGGTTCCAAACATTGTGGAACTTACGTACGATGGAATATCCCTCAGCCATGAAATCAATGTCATAAGACCAGTAGCAGCAAAATGAGTGGATTCAGGTACGATGATTCTAAGTGAAAGAAGTCACACAGGAAAAGAAACTTATCATAAGATATCACTTAGGAAGATCCTGTAAACATGGCTACACATGAACTGAGTTAGGCAAGAGAACAGAGTCTCACATTTAGAAAACACTCTTATGCCTGTTTAAGGGGGAAGGAGAGGTGGGGTGATGCATCAAACCAGAGTTTGTTATAAGCACAGGTACCGTTCCAAAAACCAACTATGGAATAGACAAGACCTACACCTTCCTCAGTGAAAGGGACTCAAAACCCCATATTTCCCGCAGAGGAATAGATCTGGCTAGTAAGAATCTTAAAACCTATGTATTGATATGTCTCCGTAAGGGCATCAAGTGTGTCTAGACTGGCATAAACATGGCAGTGAGAATCAGCTCAAACCCACTCTAAAAAGGAATTTCAAAACAGAACAAAGAAACAGGGAAATTCTTTACAATTCCTTCAGGGACTCTGATGCAACCTGGAATGACCCTATCTACAATGACAGCTGGATGTGGCATAAGGCTGGACACTTGGGACTGAGAGGATTGGTGAGATTGGGTGAGCAAATGCAGACCCTTTAAATCAATAATGCATGGCACCCATTCCATGGGTCCCAGCTCTCCAGGTGGAAGGGAATATTACTACAGCTATAACGTGTACGGGAAACCTAGAGAATGGACACACTGTGGATACGAAAGGTTTCTAAAACTCAACGAAGAGCCCCTCTCCTGGTGCTCCGGTTTGACTTTCCAACTGCTTTCCTATCAATCTCCCAACTTGGAGAGACAGCTCCTTTAAGCTCCTGGTTCGCACAGGTTGCCAATTTGGCAGAGGATGAAAGGGAAGAGGGAGAACCAATGAGAGAGTAGCTGTTAGGCATTTGGATGGGCACATGTCACTCTAATTTCCCGGCAGGAAGAAGAATGAACCAAAGTCTCAGCCACCCACCGGGAACCAGTAGAGGTCCTGAACCAAAAGTTTGGACTTGCGTTCAGCTCACAAAAAACGAGTTGAAAAATGGAGCTCAGGGGCACAGCAATTCACAAACTGGCAGAGTAATCAAGGCCAACTATCGTCCAAAAATCTGTTGAGGGAAGGCAACGAGGCGGACTTGAAAGCGAGGCAGAATAGCAGGAAACAGATTTCAAGAGGTACGTTGGAATCGCCTGTAAAGCACAGGAAGAGGGGCACAACTTCGACAATGATGCACTTGGCCAAAAAGGGCATATGCGTTTTCTCCTGAATATATTCAGGAGAAAACGCATATGCCCTTTTTGGCCAAGCAAGCAAGCGGGCAATGCAAATATGCACTACAAAGAAGTATCACTTCCCACCGGTCAAAAGGGACATCCAGAAAATGTGTAAAAACCAGAAAGGCAAGACAGGCCCTGGAGAACAGGGAGCCTTGTTATGCTGATGGGCGGGATGTAAGTTGCCAACTGCCTCACTGGAGGAGTGCATTGTGTTCCCTAAAACAAGTAAACAACAGAGCTACAGAGCCAAGGGCACTTCCAGTCTAGGGAATATACCTTGGGAAAACTGAAAATCCATAAGACAGAGCCACCCCCAAATTGAGGGCTGCACTGCTTACAGGAACCTCAACCTGGGTACACCTGAAATATCCCAGGAAATATAAAAATGGTTCCAAACATTGTGGAACTTACGTACGATGGAATATCCCTCAGCCATGAAATCAATGTCATAAGACCAGTAGCAGCAAAATGAGTGGATTCAGGTACGATGATTCTAAGTGAAAGAAGTCACACAGGAAAAGAAACTTATCATAAGATATCACTTAGGAAGATCCTGTAAACATGGCTACACATGAACTGAGTTAAGCAAGAGAACAGAGTCTCACATTTAGAAAACACTCTTATGCCTGCTTAAGGGGGAAGGAGAGGTGGGGTGATGCATCAAACCAGAGTTTGATATAAGCACAGGTACCGTTCCAAAAACCAACTATGGAATAGACAAGACCTACACCTTCCTCAGTGAAAAGGACTCAAAACCCCATATTTCCCGCAGAGGAATAGATCTGGCTAGTAAGAATCTTAAAACCTATGTATTGATATGTCTCCGTAAGGGAATCAAGTGTGTCTAGACTGGCATAAACATGGCCGCGAGAATCAGCTCAAACCCACTCTAAAAAGGAATTTCAAAAACAGAACAAAGAAACAGGGAAATTCTTTACAATTCCTTCAGGGTCTCTGATGCAACCTGGAATGACCCTATCTACAATGACAGCTGGATGTGGCATAAGGCTGGACACTTGGGACTGAGAGGATTGGTGAGATTGGGTGAGCAAATGCAGACCCTTTAAAGCAATAATGCATGGCACCCATTCCATGGGTCCCAGCTCTCCAGGTGGAAGGGAATATTACTACAGCTATAACGTGTACGGGAAACCTAGAGAATGGACACACTGTGAATACGAAAGGTTTCTAAAACTCAACGAAGAGCCCCTCTCCTGGTGCTCCGGTTTGACTTTCCAACTGCTTTCCTATCAATCTCCCAACTTGGAGAGACAGCCCCTTTAAGCTCCTGGTTCGCACAGGTTGCCAATTTGGCAGAGGATGAAAGGGAAGAGGGAGAACCAATGAGAGAGTAGCTGTTAGGCATTTGGATGGGCACATGTCACTCTAATTTCCCGGCAGGAAGAAGAATGAACCAAAGTCTCAGCCACCCACCGGGAACCAGTAGAGGTCCTGAACCAAAAGTTTGGACTTGCGTTCAGCTCACAAAAAAACGAGTTGAAAAATGGAGCTCAGGGGCACAGCAATTCACAAACTGGCAGAGTAATCAAGGCCAACTATCGTCCAAAAATCTGTTGAGGGAAGGCAACGAGGCGGACTTGAAAGCGAGGCAGAATAGCAGGAAACAGATTTCAAGAGGTACGTTGGAATCGCCTGTAAAGCACAGGAAGAGGGGCACAACTTCGACAATGATGCACTTGGCCAAAAAGGGCATATGCGTTTTCTCCTGAATATATTCAGGAGAAAACGCATACGACCTTTTTGGCCAAGCAAGCAAGCGGGCAATGCAAATCTGCACTACAAAGAAGTATCACTTCCCACCGGTCAAAGGGGACATCCAGAAAATGTGTAAAAACCAGAAAGGCAAGACAGGCCCTGGAGAACAGGGAGCCTTGTTATGCTGATGGGCGGGATGTAAGTTGCCAACTGCCTCACTGGAGGAGTGCATTGTGTTCCCTAAAACAAGTAAACAACAGAGCTACAGAGCCAAGGGCACTTCCAGTCTAGGGAATATACCTTGGGAAAACTGAAAATCCATAAGACAGAGCCACCCCCAAATTGAGGGCTGCACTGCTTACAGGAACCTCAACCTGGGTACACCTGAAATATCCCAGGAAATATAAAAATGGTTCCAAACATTGTGGAACTTACGTACGATGGAATATCCCTCAGCCATGAAATCAATGTCATAAGACCAGTAGCAGCAAAATGAGTGGATTCAGGTACGATGATTCTAAGTGAAAGAAGTCACACAGGAAAAGAAACTTATCATAAGATATCACTTAGGAAGATCCTGTAAACATGGCTACACATGAACTGAGTTAGGCAAGAGAACAGAGTCTCACATTTAGAAAACACTCTTATGCCTGTTTAAGGGGGAAGGAGAGGTGGGGTGATGCATCAAACCAGAGTTTGTTATAAGCACAGGTACCGTTCCAAAAACCAACTATGGAATAGACAAGACCTACACCTTCCTCAGTGAAAGGGACTCAAAACCCCATATTTCCCGCAGAGGAATAGATCTGGCTAGTAAGAATCTTAAAACCTATGTATTGATATGTCTCCGTAAGGGCATCAAGTGTGTCTAGACTGGCATAAACATGGCAGTGAGAATCAGCTCAAACCCACTCTAAAAAGGAATTTCAAAACAGAACAAAGAAACAGGGAAATTCTTTACAATTCCTTCAGGGACTCTGATGCAACCTGGAATGACCCTATCTACAATGACAGCTGGATGTGGCATAAGGCTGGACACTTGGGACTGAGAGGATTGGTGAGATTGGGTGAGCAAATGCAGACCCTTTAAATCAATAATGCATGGCACCCATTCCATGGGTCCCAGCTCTCCAGGTGGAAGGGAATATTACTACAGCTATAACGTGTACGGGAAACCTAGAGAATGGACACACTGTGGATACGAAAGGTTTCTAAAACTCAACGAAGAGCCCCTCTCCTGGTGCTCCGGTTTGACTTTCCAACTGCTTTCCTATCAATCTCCCAACTTGGAGAGACAGCTCCTTTAAGCTCCTGGTTTGCACAGGTTGCCAATTTGGCAGAGGATGAAAGGGAAGAGGGAGAACCAATGAGAGAGTAGTTGTTAGGCATTTGGATGGGCACATGTCACTCTAATTTCCCGGCAGGAAGAAGAATGAACCAAAGTCTCAGCCACCCACCGGGAACCAGTAGAGGTCCTGAACCAAAAGTTTGGACTTGCGTTCAGCTCACAAAAAATCGAGTTGAAAAATGGAGCTCAGGGGCACAGCAATTCACAAACTGGCAGAGTAATCAAGGCCAACTATCGTCCAAAAATCTGTTGAGGGAAGGCAACGAGGCGGACTTGAAAGCGAGGCAGAATAGCAGGAAACAGATTTCAAGAGGTACGTTGGAATCGCCTGTAAAGCACAGGAAGAGGGGCACAACTTCGACAATGATGCACTTGGCCAAAAAGGGCGTATGCGTTTTCTCCTGAATATATTCAGGAGAAAACGCATACGCCCTTTTTGGCCAAGCAAGCAAGCGGGCAATGCAAATCTGCACTACAAAGAAGTATCACTTCCCACCGGTCAAAGGGGACATCCAGAAAATGTGTAAAAACCAGAAAGGCAAGACAGGCCCTGGAGAACAGGGAGCCTTGTTATGCTGATGGGCGGGATGTAAGTTGCCAACTGCCTCACTGGAGGAGTGCATTGTGTTCCCTAAAACAAGTAAACAACAGAGCTACAGAGCCAAGGGCACTTCCAGTCTAGGGAATATACCTTGGGAAAACTGAAAATCCATAAGACAGAGCCACCCCCAAATTGAGGGCTGCACTGCTTACAGAAACCTCAACCTGGGTACACCTGAAATATCCCAGGAAATATAAAAATGGTTCCAAACATTGTGGAACTTACGTACGATGGAATATCCCTCAGGCACGAAATCAATGTCATAAGACCAGTAGCAGCAAAATGAGTGGATTCAGGTACGATGATTCTAAGTGAAAGAAGTCACACAGGAAAAGAAACTTATCATAAGATATCACTCAGGAAGATCCTGTAAACATGGCTACACATGAACTGAGTTAGGCAAGAGAACAGAGTCTCACATTTAGAAAACACTCTTATGCCTGCTTAAGGGGGAAGGAGAGGTGGGGTGATGCATCAAACCAGAGTTTGATATAAGCACAGGTACCGTTCCAAAAACCAACTATGGAATAGACAAGACCTCCACCTTCCTCAGTGAAAGGGACTCAAAACCCCATATTTCCCGCAGAGGAATAGATCTGACTAGTAAGAATCTTAAAACCTATGTATTGATATGTCTCCGTAAGGGAATCAAGTGTGTCTAGACAGGCATAAACATGGCCGCGAGAATCAGCTAAAACCCACTCTAAAAAGGAATTTCAAAAACAGAACAAAGAAACAGGGAAATTCTTTACAATTCCTTCAGGGTCTCTGATGCAACCTGGAATGACCCTATCTACAATGACAGCTGGATGTGGCATAAGGCTGGACACTTGGGACTGAGAGGATTGGTGAGATTGGGTGAGCAAATGCAGACCCTTTAAAGCAATAATGCATGGCACCCATTCCATGGGTCCCAGCTCTCCAGGTGGAAGGGAATATTACTACAGCTATAACGTGTACGGGAAACCTAGAGAATGGACACACTGTGAATACGAAAGGTTTCTAAAACTCAACGAAGAGCCCCTCTCCTGGTGCTCCGGTTTGACTTTCCAACTGCTTTCCTATCAATCTCCCAACTTGGAGAGACAGCCCCTTTAAGCTCCTGGTTCGCACAGGTTGCCAATTTGGCAGAGGATGAAAGGGAAGAGGGAGAACCAATGAGAGAGTAGCTGTTAGGCATTTGGATGGGCACATGTCACTCTAATTTCCCGGCAGGAAGAAGAATGAACCAAAGTCTCAGCCACCCACTGGGAACCAGTAGAGGTCCTGAACCAAAAGTTTGGACTTGCGTTCAGCTCACAAAAAACGAGTTGAAAAATGGAGCTCAGGGGCACAGCAATTCACAAACTGGCAGAGTAATCAAGGCCAACTATCGTCCAAAAATCTGTTGAGGGAAGGCAACGAGGCGGACTTGAAAGCGAGGCAGAATAGCAGGAAACAGATTTCAAGAGGTACGTTGGAATCGCCTGTAAAGCACAGGAAGAGGGGCACAACTTCGACAATGATGCACTTGGCCAAAAAGGGCGTATGCGTTTTCTCCTGAATATATTCAGGAGAAAACGCATACGCCCTTTTTGGCCAAGCAAGCAAGCGGGCAATGCAAATCTGCACTACAAAGAAGTATCACTTCCCACCGGTCAAAGGGGACATCCAGAAAATGTGTAAAAACCAGAAAGGCAAGACAGGCCCTGGAGAACAGGGAGCCTTGTTATGCTGATGGGCGGGATGTAAGTTGCCAACTGCCTCACTGGAGGAGTGCATTGTGTTCCCTAAAACAAGTAAACAACAGAGCTACAGAGCCAAGGGCACTTCCAGTCTAGGGAATATACCTTGGGAAAACTGAAAATCCATAAGACAGAGCCACCCCCAAATTGAGGGCTGCACTGCTTACAGGAACCTCAACCTGGGTACACCTGAAATATCCCAGGAAATATAAAAATGGTTCCAAACATTGTGGAACTTACGTACGATGGAATATCCCTCAGCCATGAAATCAATGTCATAAGACCAGTAGCAGCAAAATGAGTGGATTCAGGTATGATGATTCTAAGTGAAAGAAGTCACACAGGAAAAGAAACTTATCATAAGATATCACTTAGGAAGATCCTGTAAACATGGCTACACATGAACTGAGTTAGGCAAGAGAACAGAGTCTCACATTTAGAAAACACTCTTATGCCTGCTTAAGGGGGAAGGAGAGGTGGGGTGATGCATCAAACCAGAGTTTGATATAAGCACAGGTACCGTTCCAGAAACCAACTATGGAATAGACAAGACCTACACCTTCCTCAGTGAAAGGGACTCAAAACCCCATATTTCCCGCAGAGGAATAGATCTGGCTAGTAAGAATCTTAAAACCTATGTATTGATATGTCTCCGTAAGGGAATCAAGTGTGTCTAGACTGGCATAAACATGGCCGCGAGAATCAGCTCAAACCCACTCTAAAAAGGAATTTCAAAAACAGAACAAAGAAACAGGGAAATTCTTTACAATTCCTTCAGGGTCTCTGATGCAACCTGGAATGACCCTATCTACAATGACAGCTGGATGTGGCATAAGGCTGGACACTTGGGACTGAGAGGATTGGTGAGATTGGGTGAGCAAATGCAGACCCTTTAAAGCAATAATGCATGGCACCTATTCCATGGGTCCCAGCTCTCCAGGTTGAAGGGAATATTACTACAGCTATAACGTGTACGGGAAACCTAGAGAATGGACACACTGTGAATACAAAAGGTTTCTAAAACTCAACGAAGAGCCCCTCTCCTGGTGCTCCGGTTTGACTTTCCAACTGCTTTCCTATCAATCTCCCAACTTGGAGAGACAGCCCCTTTAAGCTCCTGGTTCGCACAGGTTGCCAATTTGGCAGAGGATGAAAGGGAAGAGGGAGAACCAATGAGAGAGTAGCTGTTAGGCATTTGGATGGGCACATGTCACTCTAATTTCCCGGCAGGAAGAAGAATGAACCAAAGTCTCAGCCACCCACCGGGAACCAGTAGAGGTCCTGAACCAAAAGTTTGGACTTGCGTTCAGCTCACAAAAAAACGAGTAAAAAATGGAGCTCAGGGGCACAGCAATTCACCAACTGGCAGAGTAATCAAGGCCAACTATCGTCCAAAAATCTGTTGAGGGAAGGCAACGAGGCGGACTTGAAAGCGAGGCAGAATAGCAGGAAACAGATTTCAAGAGGTACGTTGGAATCGCCTGTAAAGCACAGGAAGAGGGGCACAACTTCGACAATGATGCACTTGGCCAAAAAGGGCGTATGCGTTTTCTCCTGAATATATTCAGGAGAAAACGCATACGCCCTTTTTGGCCAAGCAAGCAAGCGGGCAATGCAAATCTGCACTACAAAGAAGTATCACTTCCCACCGGTCAAAGGGGACATCCAGAAAATATGTAAAAACCAGAAAGGCAAGACAGGCCCTGGAGAACAGGGAGCCTTGTTATGCTGATGGGCGGGATGTAAGTTGCCAACTGCCTCACTGGAGGAGTGCATTGTGTTCCCTAAAACAAGTAAACAACAGAGCTACAGAGCCAAGGGCACTTCCAGTCTAGGGAATATACCTTGGGAAAACTGAAAATCCATAAGACAGAGCCACCCCCAAATTGAGGGCTGCACTGCTTACAGGAACCTCAACCTGGGTACACCTGAAATATCCCAGGAAATATAAAAATGGTTCCAAACATTGTGGAACTTACGTACGATGGAATATCCCTCAGGCACGAAATCAATGTCATAAGACCAGTAGCAGCAAAATGAGTGGATTCAGGTACGATGATTCTAAGTGAAAGAAGTCACACAGGAAAAGAAACCTATCATAAGATATCACTTAGGAAGATCCTGTAAACATGGCTACACATGAACTGAGTTAGGCAAGAGAACAGAGTCTCACATTTAGAAAACACTCTTATGCCTGCTTAAGGGGGAAGGAGAGGTGGGGTGATGCATCAAACCAGAGTTTGATATAAGCACAGGTACCGTTCCAAAAACCAACTATGGAATAGACAAGACCTACACCTTCCTCAGTGAAAGGGACTCAAAACCCCATATTTCCCGCAGAGGAATAGATCTGGCTAGTAAGAATCTTAAAACCTATGTATTGATATGTCTCCGTAAGGGAATCAAGTGTGTCTAGACTGGCATAAACATGGCAGCGAGAATCAGCTCAAACCCACTCTAAAAAGGAATTTCAAAAACAGAACAAAGAAACAGGGAAATTCTTTACAATTCCTTCAGGGTCTCTGATGCAACCTGGAATGACCCTATCTACAATGACAGCTGGATGTGGCATAAGGCTGGACACTTGGGACTGAGAGGATTGGTGAGATTGGGTGAGCAAATGCAGACCCTTTAAAGCAATAATGCATGGCACCCATTCCATGGGTCCCAGCTCTCCAGGTGGAAGGGAATATTACTACAGCTATAACGTGTACGGGAAACCTAGAGAATGGACACACTGTGAATACGAAAGGTTTCTAAAACTCAACGAAGAGCCCCTCTCCTGGTGCTCCGGTTTGACTTTCCAACTGCTTTCCTATCAATCTCCCAACTTGGAGAGACAGCCCCTTTAAGCTCCTGGTTCGCACAGGTTGCCAATTTGGCAGAGGATGAAAGGGAAGAGGGAGAACCAATGAGAGAGTAGCTGTTAGGCATTTGGATGGGCACATGTCACTCTAATTTCCCGGCAGGAAGAAGAATGAACCAAAGTCTCAGCCACCCACCGGGAACCAGTAGAGGTCCTGAACCAAAAGTTTGGACTTGCGTTCAGCTCACAAAAAACGAGTTGAAAAATGGAGCTCAGGGGCACAGCAATTCACAAACTGGCAGAGTAATCAAGGCCAACTATCGTCCAAAAATCTGTTGAGGGAAGGCAACGAGGCGGACTTGAAAGCGAGGCAGAATAGCAGGAAACAGATTTCAAGAGGTACGTTGGAATCGCCTGTAAAGCACAGGAAGAGGGGCACAACTTCGACAATGATGCACTTGGCCAAAAAGGGCGTATGCGTTTTCTCCTGAATATATTCAGGAGAAAACGCATACGCCCTTTTTGGCCAAGCAAGCAAGCGGGCAATGCAAATCTGCACTACAAAGAAGTATCACTTCCCACCGGTCAAAGGGGACATCCAGAAAATGTGTAAAAACCAGAAAGGCAAGACAGGCCCTGGAGAACAGGGAGCCTTGTTATGCTGATGGGCGGGATGTAAGTTGCCAACTGCCTCACTGGAGGAGTGCATTGTGTTCCCTAAAACAAGTAAACAACAGAGCTACAGAGCCAAGGGCACTTCCAGTCTAGGGAATATACCTTGGGAAAACTGAAAATCCATAAGACAGAGCCACCCCCAAATTGAGGGCTGCACTGCTTACAGGAACCTCAACCTGGGTACACCTGAAATATCCCAGGAAATATAAAAATGGTTCCAAACATTGTGGAACTTACGTACGATGGAATATCCCTCAGCCATGAAATCAATGTCATAAGACCAGTAGCAGCAAAATGAGTGGATTCAGGTATGATGATTCTAAGTGAAAGAAGTCACACAGGAAAAGAAACTTATCATAAGATATCACTTAGGAAGATCCTGTAAACATGGCTACACATGAACTGAGTTAGGCAAGAGAACAGAGTCTCACATTTAGAAAACACTCTTATGCCTGCTTAAGGGGGAAGGAGAGGTCGGGTGATGCATCAAACCAGAGTTTGATATAAGCACAGGTACCGTTCCAGAAACCAACTATGGAATAGACAAGACCTACACCTTCCTCAGTGAAAGGGACTCAAAACCCCATATTTCCCGCAGAGGAATAGATCTGGCTAGTAAGAATCTTAAAACCTATGTATTGATATGTCTCCGTAAGGGAATCAAGTGTGTCTAGACTGGCATAAACATGGCCGCGAGAATCAGCTCAAACCCACTCTAAAAAGGAATTTCAAAAACAGAACAAAGAAACAGGGAAATTCTTTACAATTCCTTCAGGGTCTCTGATGCAACCTGGAATGACCCTATCTACAATGACAGCTGGATGTGGCATAAGGCTGGACACTTGGGACTGAGAGGATTGGTGAGATTGGGTGAGCAAATGCAGACCCTTTAAAGCAATAATGCATGGCACCTATTCCATGGGTCCCAGCTCTCCAGGTTGAAGGGAATATTACTACAGCTATAACGTGTACGGGAAACCTAGAGAATGGACACACTGTGAATACAAAAGGTTTCTAAAACTCAACGAAGAGCCCCTCTCCTGGTGCTCCGGTTTGACTTTCCAACTGCTTTCCTATCAATCTCCCAACTTGGAGAGACAGCCCCTTTAAGCTCCTGGTTCGCACAGGTTGCCAATTTGGCAGAGGATGAAAGGGAAGAGGGAGAACCAATGAGAGAGTAGCTGTTAGGCATTTGGATGGGCACATGTCACTCTAATTTCCCGGCAGGAAGAAGAATGAACCAAAGTCTCAGCCACCCACCGGGAACCAGTAGAGGTCCTGAACCAAAAGTTTGGACTTGCGTTCAGCTCACAAAAAAACGAGTAAAAAATGGAGCTCAGGGGCACAGCAATTCACCAACTGGCAGAGTAATCAAGGCCAACTATCGTCCAAAAATCTGTTGAGGGAAGGCAACGAGGCGGACTTGAAAGCGAGGCAGAATAGCAGGAAACAGATTTCAAGAGGTACGTTGGAATCGCCTGTAAAGCACAGGAAGAGGGGCACAACTTCGACAATGATGCACTTGGCCAAAACTGGCGTATGCGTTTTTTCCTGAATATATTCAGGAGAAAACGCATACGCCCTTTTTGGCCAAGCAAGCAAGCGGGCAATGCAAATCTGCACTACAAAGAAGTATCACTTCCCACCGGTCAAAGGGGACATCCAGAAAATATGTAAAAACCAGAAAGGCAAGACAGGCCCTGGAGAACAGGGAGCCTTGTTATGCTGATGGGCGGGATGTAAGTTGCCAACTGCCTCACTGGAGGAGTGCATTGTGTTCCCTAAAACAAGTAAACAACAGAGCTACAGAGCCAAGGGCACTTCCAGTCTAGGGAATATACCTTGGGAAAACTGAAAATCCATAAGACAGAGCCACCCCCAAATTGAGGGCTGCACTGCTTACAGGAACCTCAACCTGGGTACACCTGAAATATCCCAGGAAATATAAAAATGGTTCCAAACATTGTGGAACTTACGTACGATGGAATATCCCTCAGGCACGAAATCAATGTCATAAGACCAGTAGCAGCAAAATGAGTGGATTCAGGTACGATGATTCTAAGTGAAAGAAGTCACACAGGAAAAGAAACCTATCATAAGATATCACTTAGGAAGATCCTGTAAACATGGCTACACATGAACTGAGTTAGGCAAGAGAACAGAGTCTCACATTTAGAAAACACTCTTATGCCTGCTTAAGGGGGAAGGAGAGGTGGGGTGATGCATCAAACCAGAGTTTGATATAAGCACAGGTACCGTTCCAAAAACCAACTATGGAATAGACAAGACCTACACCTTCCTCAGTGAAAGGGACTCAAAACCCCATATTTCCCGCAGAGGAATAGATCTGGCTAGTAAGAATCTTAAAACCTATGTATTGATATGTCTCCGTAAGGGAATCAAGTGTGTCTAGACTGGCATAAACATGGCAGCGAGAATCAGCTCAAACCCACTCTAAAAAGGAATTTCAAAAACAGAACAAAGAAACAGGGAAATTCTTTACAATTCCTTCAGGGTCTCTGATGCAACCTGGAATGACCCTATCTACAATGACAGCTGGATGTGGCATAAGGCTGGACACTTGGGACTGAGAGGATTGGTGAGATTGGGTGAGCAAATGCAGACCCTTTAAAGCAATAATGCATGGCACCCATTCCATGGGTCCCAGCTCTCCAGGTGGAAGGGAATATTACTACAGCTATAACGTGTACGGGAAACCTAGAGAATGGACACACTGTGAATACGAAAGGTTTCTAAAACTCAACGAAGAGCCCCTCTCCTGGTGCTCCGGTTTGACTTTCCAACTGCTTTCCTATCAATCTCCCAACTTGGAGAGACAGCCCCTTTAAGCTCCTGGTTCGCACAGGTTGCCAATTTGGCAGAGGATGAAAGGGAAGAGGGAGAACCAATGAGAGAGTAGCTGTTAGGCATTTGGATGGGCACATGTCACTCTAATTTCCCGGCAGGAAGAAGAATGAACCAAAGTCTCAGCCACCCACCGGGAACCAGTAGAGGTCCTGAACCAAAAGTTTGGACTTGCGTTCAGCTCACAAAAAAAAGAGTTGAAAAATGGAGCTCAGGGGCACAGCAATTCACCAACTGGCAGAGTAATCAAGGCCAACTATCGTCCAAAAATCTGTTGAGGGAAGGCAACGAGGCGGACTTGAAAGCGAGGCAGAATAGCAGGAAACAGATTTCAAGAGGTACGTTGGAATCGCCTGTAAAGCACAGGAAGAGGGGCACAACTTCGACAATGATGCACTTGGCCAAAAAGGGCGTATGCGTTTTCTCCTGAATATATTCAGGAGAAAACGCATACGCCCTTTTTGGCCAAGCAAGCAAGCGGGCAATGCAAATCTGCACTACAAAGAAGTATCACTTCCCACCAGTCAAAGGGGACATCCAGAAAATGTGTAAAAACCAGAAAGGCAAGACAGGCCCTGGAGAACAGGGAGCCTTGTTATGCTGATGGGCGGGATGTAAGTTGCCAACTGCCTCACTGGAGGAGTGCATTGTGTTCCCTAAAACAAGTAAACAACAGAGCTACAGAGCCAAGGGCACTTCCAGTCTAGGGAATATACCTTGGGAAAACTGAAAATCCATAAGACAGAGCCACCCCCAAATTGAGGGCTGCACTGCTTACAGGAACCTCAACCTGGGTACACCTGAAATATCCCAGGAAATATAAAAATGGTTCCAAACATTGTGGAACTTACGTACGATGGAATATCCCTCAGCCACGAAATCAATGTCATAAGACCAGTAGCAGCAAAATGAGTGGATTCAGGTACGATGATTCTAAGTGAAAGAAGTCACACAGGAAAAGAAACCTATCATAAGATATCACTTAGGAAGATCCTGTAAACATGGCTACACATGAACTGAGTTAGGCAAGAGAACAGAGTCTCACATTTAGAAAACACTCTTATGCCTGCTTAAGGGGGAAGGAGAGGTGGGGAGATGCATCAAACCAGAGTTTGATATAAGCACAGGTACCGTTCCAAAAACCAACTATGGAATAGACAAGACCTACACCTTCCTCAGTGAAAGGGACTCAAAACCCCATATTTCCCGCAGAGGAATAGATCTGACTAGTAAGAATCTTAAAACCTATGTATTGATATGTCTCCGTAAGGGAATCAAGTGTGTCTAGACTGGCATAAACATGGCAGCGAGAATCAGCTCAAACCCACTCTAAAAAGGAATTTCAAAAACAGAACAAAGAAACAGGGAAATTCTTTACAATTCCTTCAGGGTCTCTGATGCAACCTGGAATGACCCTATCTACAATGACAGCTGGATGTGGCATAAGGCTGGACACTTGGGACTGAGAGGATTGGTGAGATTGGGTGAGCAAATGCAGACCCTTTAAAGCAATAATGCATGGCACCCATTCCATGGGTCCCAGCTCTCCAGGTGGAAGGGAATATTACTACAGCTATAACGTGTACGGGAAACCTAGAGAATGGACACACTGTGAATACGAAAGGTTTCTAAAACTCAACGAAGAGCCCCTCTCCTGGTGCTCCGGTTTGACTTTCCAACTGCTTTCCTATCAATCTCCCAACTTGGAGAGACAGCCCCTTTAAGCTCCTGGTTCGCACAGGTTGCCAATTTGGCAGAGGATGAAAGGGAAGAGGGAGAACCAATGAGAGAGTAGCTGTTAGGCATTTGGATGGGCACATGTCACTCTAATTTCCCGGCAGGAAGAAGAATGAACCAAAGTCTCAGCCACCCACCGGGAACCAGTAGAGGTCCTGAACCAAAAGTTTGGACTTGAGTTCAGCTCACAAAAAAACGAGTTGAAAAATGGAGCTCAGGGGCACAGCAATTCACCAACTGGCAGAGTAATCAAGGCCAACTATCGTCCAAAAATCTGTTGAGGGAAGGCAACGAGGCGGACTTGAAAGCGAGGCAGAATAGCAGGAAACAGATTTCAAGAGGTACGTTGGAATCGCCTGTAAAGCACAGGAAGAGGGGCACAACTTCGACAATGATGCACTTGGCCAAAAAGGGCGTATGAGTTTTCTCCTGAATATATTCAGGAGAAAACGCATACGCCCTTTTTGGCCAAGCAAGCAAGCGGGCAATGCAAATCTGCACTACAAAGAAGTATCACTTCCCACCGGTCAAAGGGGACATCCAGAAAATGTGTAAAAACCAGAAAGGCAAGACAGGCCCTGGAGAACAGGGAGCCTTGTTATGCTGATGGGCGGGATGTAAGTTGCCAACTGCCTCACTGGAGGAGTGCATTGTGTTCCCTAAAACAAGTAAACAACAGAGCTACAGAGCCAAGGGCACTTCCAGTCTAGGGAATATACCTTGGGAAAACTGAAAATCCATAAGACAGAGCCACCCCCAAATTGAGGGCTGCACTGCTTACAGGAACCTCAACCTGGGTACAACTGAAATATCCCAGGAAATATAACTATGGTTCCAAACATTGTGGAACTTACGTACGATGGAATATCCCTCAGCCACGAAATCAATGTCATAAGACCAGTAGCAGCAAAATGAGTGGATTCAGGTACGATGATTCTAAGTGAAAGAAGTCACACAGGAAAAGAAACTTATCATAAGATATCACTTAGGAAGATCCTGTAAACATGGCTACACATGAACTGAGTTAGGCAAGAGAACAGAGTCTCACATTTAGAAAACACCCTTATGCCTGCTTAAGGGGGAAGGAGAGGTGGCGTGATGCATCAAACCAGACTTTGATATAAGCACAGGTACCGTTCCAAAAACCAACTATGGAATAGACAAGACCTACACCTTCCTCAGTGAAAGGGACTCAAAAACCCATATTTCCCGCAGAGGAATAGATCTGGCTAGTAAGAATCTTAAAACCTATGTATTGATATGTCCCCGTAAGGGAATCAAGTGTGTCTAGACTGGCATAAACATGGCAGCGAGCATCAGCTCAAACCCACTCTAAAAAGGAATTTCAAAAACAGAACAAAGAAACAGGGAAATTCTTTACAATTCCTTCAGGGTCTCTGATGCAACCTGGAATGACCCTATCTACAATGACAGCTGGATGTGGCATATGGCTGGACACTTGGGACTGAGAGGATCGGTGAGATTGGGTGAGCAAATGCAGACCCTTTAAAGCAATAATGCATGGCACCCATTCCATGGGTCCCAGCTCTCCAGGTTGAAGGGAATATTACTACAGCTATAACGTGTACGGGAAACCTAGAGAATGGACACACTGTGAATACGAAAGGTTTCTAAAACTCAACGAAGAGCCCCTCTCCTGGTGCTCCGGTTTGACTTTCTAACTGCTTTCCTATCAATCTCCCAACTTGGAGAGACAGCCCCTTTAAGCTCCTGGTTCGCACAGGTTGCCAATTTGGCAGAGGATGAAAGGGAAGAGGGAGAACCAATGAGAGAGTAGCTGTTAGGCATTTGGATGGGCACATGTCACTCTAATTTCCCGGCAGGAAGAAGAATGAACAAAAGTCACAGCCACCCACCGGGAACCAGTAGAGGTCCTGAACCAAAAGTTTGGACTTGCGTTCAGCTCACAAAAAACGAGTTGAAAAATGGAGCTCAGGGGCACAGCAATTCACAAACTGGCAGAGTAATCAAGGCCAACTATCGTCCAAAAATCTGTTGAGGGAAGGCAACGAGGCGGACTTGAAAGCGAGGCAGAATAGCAGGAAACAGATTTCAAGAGGTACGTTGGAATCGCCTGTAAAGCACAGGAAGAGGGGCACAACTTCGACAATGATGCACTTGGCCAAAAAGGGCGTATGCGTTTTCTCCTGAATATATTCAGGAGAAAACGCATACGCCCTTTTTGGCCAAGCAAGCAAGCGGGCAATGCAAATCTGCACTACAAAGAAGTATCACTTCCCACCGGTCAAAGGGGACATCCAGAAAATGTGTAAAAACCAGAAAGGCAAGACAGGCCCTGGAGAACAGGGAGCCTTGTTATGCTGATGGGCGGGATGTAAGTTGCCAACTGCCTCACTGGAGGAGTGCATTGTGTTCCCTAAAACAAGTAAACAACAGAGCTACAGAGCCAAGGGCACTTCCAGTCTAGGGAATATACCTTGGGAAAACTGAAAATCCATAAGACAGAGCCACCCCCAAATTGAGGGCTGCACTGCTTACAGGAACCTCAACCTGGGTACACCTGAAATATCCCAGGAAATATAAAAATGGTTCCAAACATTGTGGAACTTACGTACGATGGAATATCCCTCAGGCACGAAATCAATGTCATAAGACCAGTAGCAGCAAAATGAGTGGATTCAGGTACGATGATTCTAAGTGAAAGAAGTCACACAGGAAAAGAAACCTATCATAAGATATCACTTAGGAAGATCCTGTAAACATGGCTACACATGAACTGAGTTAGGCAAGAGAACAGAGTCTCACATTTAGAAAACACTCTTATGCCTGCTTAAGGGGGAAGGAGAGGTGGGGTGATGCATCAAACCAGAGTTTGATATAAGCACAGGTACCGTTCCAAAAACCAACTATGGAATAGACAAGACCTACACCTTCCTCAGTGAAAGGGACTCAAAACCCCATATTTCCCGCAGAGGAATAGATCTGGCTAGTAAGAATCTTAAAACCTATGTATTGATATGTCTCCGTAAGGGAATCAAGTGTGTCTAGACTGGCATAAACATGGCAGCGAGAATCAGCTCAAACCCACTCTAAAAAGGAATTTCAAAAACAGAACAAAGAAACAGGGAAATTCTTTACAATTCCTTCAGGGTCTCTGATGCAACCTGGAATGACCCTATCTACAATGACAGCTGGATGTGGCATAAGGCTGGACACTTGGGACTGAGAGGATTGGTGAGATTGGGTGAGCAAATGCAGACCCTTTAAAGCAATAATGCATGGCACCCATTCCATGGGTCCCAGCTCTCCAGGTGGAAGGGAATATTACTACAGCTATAACGTGTACGGGAAACCTAGAGAATGGACACACTGTGAATACGAAAGGTTTCTAAAACTCAACGAAGAGCCCCTCTCCTGGTGCTCCGGTTTGACTTTCCAACTGCTTTCCTATCAATCTCCCAACTTGGAGAGACAGCCCCTTTAAGCTCCTGGTTCGCACAGGTTGCCAATTTGGCAGAGGATGAAAGGGAAGAGGGAGAACCAATGAGAGAGTAGCTGTTAGGCATTTGGATGGGCACATGTCACTCTAATTTCCCGGCAGGAAGAAGAATGAACCAAAGTCTCAGCCACCCACCGGGAACCAGTAGAGGTCCTGAACCAAAAGTTTGGACTTGCGTTCAGCTCACAAAAAAAAGAGTTGAAAAATGGAGCTCAGGGGCACAGCAATTCACCAACTGGCAGAGTAATCAAGGCCAACTATCGTCCAAAAATCTGTTGAGGGAAGGCAACGAGGCGGACTTGAAAGCGAGGCAGAATAGCAGGAAACAGATTTCAAGAGGTACGTTGGAATCGCCTGTAAAGCACAGGAAGAGGGGCACAACTTCGACAATGATGCACTTGGCCAAAAAGGGCGTATGCGTTTTCTCCTGAATATATTCAGGAGAAAACGCATACGCCCTTTTTGGCCAAGCAAGCAAGCGGGCAATGCAAATCTGCACTACAAAGAAGTATCACTTCCCACCAGTCAAAGGGGACATCCAGAAAATGTGTAAAAACCAGAAAGGCAAGACAGGCCCTGGAGAACAGGGAGCCTTGTTATGCTGATGGGCGGGATGTAAGTTGCCAACTGCCTCACTGGAGGAGTGCATTGTGTTCCCTAAAACAAGTAAACAACAGAGCTACAGAGCCAAGGGCACTTCCAGTCTAGGGAATATACCTTGGGAAAACTGAAAATCCATAAGACAGAGCCACCCCCAAATTGAGGGCTGCACTGCTTACAGGAACCTCAACCTGGGTACACCTGAAATATCCCAGGAAATATAAAAATGGTTCCAAACATTGTGGAACTTACGTACGATGGAATATCCCTCAGCCACGAAATCAATGTCATAAGACCAGTAGCAGCAAAATGAGTGGATTCAGGTACGATGATTCTAAGTGAAAGAAGTCACACAGGAAAAGAAACCTATCATAAGATATCACTTAGGAAGATCCTGTAAACATGGCTACACATGAACTGAGTTAGGCAAGAGAACAGAGTCTCACATTTAGAAAACACTCTTATGCCTGCTTAAGGGGGAAGGAGAGGTGGGGAGATGCATCAAACCAGAGTTTGATATAAGCACAGGTACCGTTCCAAAAACCAACTATGGAATAGACAAGACCTACACCTTCCTCAGTGAAAGGGACTCAAAACCCCATATTTCCCGCAGAGGAATAGATCTGACTAGTAAGAATCTTAAAACCTATGTATTGATATGTCTCCGTAAGGGAATCAAGTGTGTCTAGACTGGCATAAACATGGCAGCGAGAATCAGCTCAAACCCACTCTAAAAAGGAATTTCAAAAACAGAACAAAGAAACAGGGAAATTCTTTACAATTCCTTCAGGGTCTCTGATGCAACCTGGAATGACCCTATCTACAATGACAGCTGGATGTGGCATAAGGCTGGACACTTGGGACTGAGAGGATTGGTGAGATTGGGTGAGCAAATGCAGACCCTTTAAAGCAATAATGCATGGCACCCATTCCATGGGTCCCAGCTCTCCAGGTGGAAGGGAATATTACTACAGCTATAACGTGTACGGGAAACCTAGAGAATGGACACACTGTGAATACGAAAGGTTTCTAAAACTCAACGAAGAGCCCCTCTCCTGGTGCTCCGGTTTGACTTTCCAACTGCTTTCCTATCAATCTCCCAACTTGGAGAGACAGCCCCTTTAAGCTCCTGGTTCGCACAGGTTGCCAATTTGGCAGAGGATGAAAGGGAAGAGGGAGAACCAATGAGAGAGTAGCTGTTAGGCATTTGGATGGGCACATGTCACTCTAATTTCCCGGCAGGAAGAAGAATGAACCAAAGTCTCAGCCACCCACCGGGAACCAGTAGAGGTCCTGAACCAAAAGTTTGGACTTGAGTTCAGCTCACAAAAAAACGAGTTGAAAAATGGAGCTCAGGGGCACAGCAATTCACCAACTGGCAGAGTAATCAAGGCCAACTATCGTCCAAAAATCTGTTGAGGGAAGGCAACGAGGCGGACTTGAAAGCGAGGCAGAATAGCAGGAAACAGATTTCAAGAGGTACGTTGGAATCGCCTGTAAAGCACAGGAAGAGGGGCACAACTTCGACAATGATGCACTTGGCCAAAAAGGGCGTATGAGTTTTCTCCTGAATATATTCAGGAGAAAACGCATACGCCCTTTTTGGCCAAGCAAGCAAGCGGGCAATGCAAATCTGCACTACAAAGAAGTATCACTTCCCACCGGTCAAAGGGGACATCCAGAAAATGTGTAAAAACCAGAAAGGCAAGACAGGCCCTGGAGAACAGGGAGCCTTGTTATGCTGATGGGCGGGATGTAAGTTGCCAACTGCCTCACTGGAGGAGTGCATTGTGTTCCCTAAAACAAGTAAACAACAGAGCTACAGAGCCAAGGGCACTTCCAGTCTAGGGAATATACCTTGGGAAAACTGAAAATCCATAAGACAGAGCCACCCCCAAATTGAGGGCTGCACTGCTTACAGGAACCTCAACCTGGGTACAACTGAAATATCCCAGGAAATATAACTATGGTTCCAAACATTGTGGAACTTACGTACGATGGAATATCCCTCAGCCACGAAATCAATGTCATAAGACCAGTAGCAGCAAAATGAGTGGATTCAGGTACGATGATTCTAAGTGAAAGAAGTCACACAGGAAAAGAAACTTATCATAAGATATCACTTAGGAAGATCCTGTAAACATGGCTACACATGAACTGAGTTAGGCAAGAGAACAGAGTCTCACATTTAGAAAACACCCTTATGCCTGCTTAAGGGGGAAGGAGAGGTGGCGTGATGCATCAAACCAGACTTTGATATAAGCACAGGTACCGTTCCAAAAACCAACTATGGAATAGACAAGACCTACACCTTCCTCAGTGAAAGGGACTCAAAAACCCATATTTCCCGCAGAGGAATAGATCTGGCTAGTAAGAATCTTAAAACCTATGTATTGATATGTCCCCGTAAGGGAATCAAGTGTGTCTAGACTGGCATAAACATGGCAGCGAGCATCAGCTCAAACCCACTCTAAAAAGGAATTTCAAAAACAGAACAAAGAAACAGGGAAATTCTTTACAATTCCTTCAGGGTCTCTGATGCAACCTGGAATGACCCTATCTACAATGACAGCTGGATGTGGCATATGGCTGGACACTTGGGACTGAGAGGATCGGTGAGATTGGGTGAGCAAATGCAGACCCTTTAAAGCAATAATGCATGGCACCCATTCCATGGGTCCCAGCTCTCCAGGTTGAAGGGAATATTACTACAGCTATAACGTGTACGGGAAACCTAGAGAATGGACACACTGTGAATACGAAAGGTTTCTAAAACTCAACGAAGAGCCCCTCTCCTGGTGCTCCGGTTTGACTTTCTAACTGCTTTCCTATCAATCTCCCAACTTGGAGAGACAGCCCCTTTAAGCTCCTGGTTCGCACAGGTTGCCAATTTGGCAGAGGATGAAAGGGAAGAGGGAGAACCAATGAGAGAGTAGCTGTTAGGCATTTGGATGGGCACATGTCACTCTAATTTCCCGGCAGGAAGAAGAATGAACAAAAGTCACAGCCACCCACCGGGAACCAGTAGAGGTCCTGAACCAAAAGTTTGGACTTGCGTTCAGCTCACAAAAAACGAGTTGAAAAATGGAGCTCAGGGGCACAGCAATTCACAAACTGGCAGAGTAATCAAGGCCAACTATCGTCCAAAAATCTGTTGAGGGAAGGCAACGAGGCGGACTTGAAAGCGAGGCAGAATAGCAGGAAACAGATTTCAAGAGGTACGTTGGAATCGCCTGTAAAGCACAGGAAGAGGGGCACAACTTCGACAATGATGCACTTGGCCAAAAAGGGCGTATGCGTTTTCTCCTGAATATATTCAGGAGAAAACGCATACGCCCTTTTTGGCCAAGCAAGCAAGCGGGCAATGCAAATCTGCACTACAAAGAAGTATCACTTCCCACCGGTCAAAGGGGACATCCAGAAAATGTGTAAAAACCAGAAAGGCAAGACAGGCCCTGGAGAACAGGGAGCCTTGTTATGCTGATGGGCGGGATGTAAGTTGCCAACTGCCTCACTGGAGGAGTGCATTGTGTTCCCTAAAACAAGTAAACAACAGAGCTACAGAGCCAAGGGCACTTCCAGTCTAGGGAATATACCTTGGGAAAACTGAAAATCCATAAGACAGAGCCACCCCCAAATTGAGGGCTGCACTGCTTACAGGAACCTCAACCTGGGTACACCTGAAATATCCCAGGAAATATAAAAATGGTTCCAAACATTGTGGAACTTACGTACGATGGAATATCCCTCAGGCACGAAATCAATGTCATAAGACCAGTAGCAGCAAAATGAGTGGATTCAGGTACGATGATTCTAAGTGAAAGAAGTCACACAGGAAAAGAAACCTATCATAAGATATCACTTAGGAAGATCCTGTAAACATGGCTACACATGAACTGAGTTAGGCAAGAGAACAGAGTCTCACATTTAGAAAACACTCTTATGCCTGCTTAAGGGGGAAGGAGAGGTGGGGTGATGCATCAAACCAGAGTTTGATATAAGCACAGGTACCGTTCCAAAAACCAACTATGGAATAGACAAGACCTACACCTTCCTCAGTGAAAGGGACTCAAAACCCCATATTTCCCGCAGAGGAATAGATCTGGCTAGTAAGAATCTTAAAACCTATGTATTGATATGTCTCCGTAAGGGAATCAAGTGTGTCTAGACTGGCATAAACATGGCAGTGAGAATCAGCTCAAACCCACTCTAAAAAGGAAATTCAAAAACAGAACAAAGAAACAGGGAAATTCTTTCCAATTCCTTCAGGGTCTCTGATGCAACCTGGAATGACCCTATCTACAATGACAGCTGGATGTGGCATAAGGCTGGACACTTGGGACTGAGAGGATTGGTGAGATTGGGTGAGCAAATGCAGACCCTTTAAAGCAATAATGCATGGCACCCATTCCATGGGTCCCAGCTCTCCAGGTGGAAGGGAATATTACTACAGCTATAACGTGTACGGGAAACCTAGAGAATGGACACACTGTGAATACGAAAGGTTTCTAAAACTCAACGAAGAGCCCCTCTCCTGGTGCTCCGGTTTGACTTTCCAACTGCTTTCCTATCAATCTCCCAACTTGGAGAGACAGCCCCTTTAAGCTCCTGGTTCGCACAGGTTGCCAATTTGGCAGAGGATGAAAGGGAAGAGGGAGAACCAATGAGAGAGTAGCTGTTAGGCATTTGGATGGGCACATGTCACTCTAATTTCCCGGCAGGAAGAAGAATGAACCAAAGTCTCAGCCACCCACCGGGAACCAGTAGAGGTCCTGAACCAAAAGTTTGGACTTGCGTTCAGCTCACAAAAAACGAGTTGAAAAATGGAGCTCAGGGGCACAGCAATTCACAAACTGGCAGAGTAATCAAGGCCAACTATCGTCCAAAAATCTGTTGAGGGAAGGCAACGAGGCGGACTTGAAAGCGAGGCAGAATAGCAGGAAACAGATTTCAAGAGGTACGTTGGAATCGCCTGTAAAGCACAGGAAGAGGGGCACAACTTCGACAATGATGCACTTGGCCAAAAAGGGCGTATGCGTTTTCTCCTGAATATATTCAGGAGAAAACGCATACGCCCTTTTTGGCCAAGCAAGCAAGCGGGCAATGCAAATCTGCACTACAAAGAAGTATCACTTCCCACCAGTCAAAGGGGACATCCAGAAAATGTGTAAAAACCAGAAAGGCAAGACAGGCCCTGGAGAACAGGGAGCCTTGTTATGCTGATGGGCGGGATGTAAGTTGCCAACTGCCTCACTGGAGGAGTGCATTGTGTTCCCTAAAACAAGTAAACAACAGAGCTACAGAGCCAAGGGCACTTCCAGTCTAGGGAATATACCTTGGGAAAACTGAAAATCCATAAGACAGAGCCACCCCCAAATTGAGGGCTGCACTGCTTACAGGAACCTCAACCTGGGTACACCTGAAATATCCCAGGAAATATAAAAATGGTTCCAAACATTGTGGAACTTACGTACGATGGAATATCCCTCAGGCACGAAATCAATGTCATAAGACCAGTAGCAGCAAAATGAGTGGATTCAGGTACGATGATTCTAAGTGAAAGAAGTCACACAGGAAAAGAAACCTATCATAAGATATCACTTAGGAAGATCCTGTAAACATGGCTACACATGAACTGAGTTAGGCAAGAGAACAGAGTCTCACATTTAGAAAACACTCTTATGCCTGCTTAAGGGGGAAGGAGAGGTGGGGTGATGCATCAAACCAAAGTTTGATATAAGCACAGGTACCGTTCCAAAAACCAACTATGGAATAGACAAGACCTACACCTTCCTCAGTGAAAGGGACTCAAAACCCCATATTTCCCGCAGAGGAATAGATCTGGCTAGTAAGAATCTTAAAACCTATGTATTGATATGTCTCCGTAAGGGAATCAAGTGTGTCTAGACTGGCATAAACATGGCAGTGAGAATCAGCTCAAACACACTCTAAAAAGGAATTTCAAAAACAGAACAAAGAAACAGGGAAATTCTTTACAATTCCTTCAGGGTCTCTGATGCAACCTGGAATGACCCTATCTACAATGACAGCTGGATGTGGCATAAGGCTGGACACTTGGGACTGAGAGGATTGGTGAGATTGGGTGAGCAAATGCAGACCCTTTAAAGCAATAATGCATGGCACCCATTCCATGGGTCCCAGCTCTCCAGGTGGAAGGGAATATTACTACAGCTATAACGTGTACGGGAAACCTAGAGAATGGACACACTGTGAATACGAAAGGTTTCTAAAACTCAACGAAGAGCCCCTCTCCTGGTGCTCCGGTTTGACTTTCCAACTGCTTTCCTATCAATCTCCCAACTTGGAGAGACAGCTCCTTTAAGCTCCTGGTTCGCACAGGTTGCCAATTTGGCAGAGGATGAAAGGGAAGAGGGCGAACCAATGAGAGAGTAGCTGTTAGGCATTTGGATGGGCACATGTCACTCTAATTTCCCGGCAGGAAGAAGAATGAACCAAAGTCTCAGCCACCCACTGGGAACCAGTATAGGTCCTGAACCAAAAGTTTGGACTTGCGTTCAGCTCACAAAAAACGAGTTGAAAAATGGAGCTCAGGGGCACAGCAATTCACAAACTGGCAGAGTAATCAAGGCCAACTATCGTCCAAAAATCTGTTGAGGGAAGGCAACGAGGCGGACTTGAAAGCGAGGCAGAATAGCAGGAAACAGATTTCAAGAGGTACGTTGGAATCGCCTGTAAAGCACAGGAAGAGGGGCACAAATTCGACAATGATGCACTTGGCCAAAAAGGGCGTATGCGTTTTCTCCTGAATATATTCAGTAGAAAACGCATACGCCCTTTTTGGCCAAGCAAGCAAGCGGGCAATGCAAATCTGCACTACAAAGATGTATCACTTCCCACCGGTCAAAAGGGACATCCACAAAATGTGTAAAAACCAGAAAGGCAAGACAGGCCCTGGAGAACAGGGAGCCTTGTTATGCTGATGGGCGGGATGTAAGTTGCCAACTGCCTCACTGGAGGAGTGCATTGTGTTCCCTAAAACAAGTAAACAACAGAGCTACAGAGCCAAGGGCACTTCCAGTCTAGGGAATATACCTTGGGAAAACTGAAAATCCATAAGACAGAGCCACCCCCAAATTGAGGGCTGCACTGCTTACAGGAACCTCAACCTGGGTACAACTGAAATATCCCAGGAAATATAACTATGGTTCCAAACATTGTGGAACTTACGTACGATGGAATATCCCTCAGCCACGAAATCAATGTCATAAGACCAGTAGCAGCAAAATGAGTGGATTCAGGTACGATGATTCTAAGTGAAAGAAGTCACACAGGAAAAGAAACTTATCATAAGATATCACTTAGGAAGATCCTGTAAACATGGCTACACATGAACTGAGTTAGGCAAGAGAACAGAGTCTCACATTTAGAAAACACCCTTATGCCTGCTTAAGGGGGAAGGAGAGGTGGCGTGATGCATCAAACCAGACTTTGATATAAGCACAGGTACCGTTCCAAAAACCAACTATGGAATAGACAAGACCTACACCTTCCTCAGTGAAAGGGACTCAAAAACCCATATTTCCCGCAGAGGAATAGATCTGGCTAGTAAGAATCTTAAAACCTATGTATTGATATGTCCCCGTAAGGGAATCAAGTGTGTCTAGACTGGCATAAACATGGCAGCGAGCATCAGCTCAAACCCACTCTAAAAAGGAATTTCAAAAACAGAACAAAGAAACAGGGAAATTCTTTACAATTCCTTCAGGGTCTCTGATGCAACCTGGAATGACCCTATCTACAATGACAGCTGGATGTGGCATATGGCTGGACACTTGGGACTGAGAGGATCGGTGAGATTGGGTGAGCAAATGCAGACCCTTTAAAGCAATAATGCATGGCACCCATTCCATGGGTCCCAGCTCTCCAGGTTGAAGGGAATATTACTACAGCTATAACGTGTACGGGAAACCTAGAGAATGGACACACTGTGAATACGAAAGGTTTCTAAAACTCAACGAAGAGCCCCTCTCCTGGTGCTCCGGTTTGACTTTCTAACTGCTTTCCTATCAATCTCCCAACTTGGAGAGACAGCCCCTTTAAGCTCCTGGTTCGCACAGGTTGCCAATTTGGCAGAGGATGAAAGGGAAGAGGGAGAACCAATGAGAGAGTAGCTGTTAGGCATTTGGATGGGCACATGTCACTCTAATTTCCCGGCAGGAAGAAGAATGAACAAAAGTCACAGCCACCCACCGGGAACCAGTAGAGGTCCTGAACCAAAAGTTTGGACTTGCGTTCAGCTCACAAAAAACGAGTTGAAAAATGGAGCTCAGGGGCACAGCAATTCACAAACTGGCAGAGTAATCAAGGCCAACTATCGTCCAAAAATCTGTTGAGGGAAGGCAACGAGGCGGACTTGAAAGCGAGGCAGAATAGCAGGAAACAGATTTCAAGAGGTACGTTGGAATCGCCTGTAAAGCACAGGAAGAGGGGCACAACTTCGACAATGATGCACTTGGCCAAAAAGGGCGTATGCGTTTTCTCCTGAATATATTCAGGAGAAAACGCATACGCCCTTTTTGGCCAAGCAAGCAAGCGGGCAATGCAAATCTGCACTACAAAGAAGTATCACTTCCCACCGGTCAAAGGGGACATCCAGAAAATGTGTAAAAACCAGAAAGGCAAGACAGGCCCTGGAGAACAGGGAGCCTTGTTATGCTGATGGGCGGGATGTAAGTTGCCAACTGCCTCACTGGAGGAGTGCATTGTGTTCCCTAAAACAAGTAAACAACAGAGCTACAGAGCCAAGGGCACTTCCAGTCTAGGGAATATACCTTGGGAAAACTGAAAATCCATAAGACAGAGCCACCCCCAAATTGAGGGCTGCACTGCTTACAGGAACCTCAACCTGGGTACACCTGAAATATCCCAGGAAATATAAAAATGGTTCCAAACATTGTGGAACTTACGTACGATGGAATATCCCTCAGGCACGAAATCAATGTCATAAGACCAGTAGCAGCAAAATGAGTGGATTCAGGTACGATGATTCTAAGTGAAAGAAGTCACACAGGAAAAGAAACCTATCATAAGATATCACTTAGGAAGATCCTGTAAACATGGCTACACATGAACTGAGTTAGGCAAGAGAACAGAGTCTCACATTTAGAAAACACTCTTATGCCTGCTTAAGGGGGAAGGAGAGGTGGGGTGATGCATCAAACCAGAGTTTGATATAAGCACAGGTACCGTTCCAAAAACCAACTATGGAATAGACAAGACCTACACCTTCCTCAGTGAAAGGGACTCAAAACCCCATATTTCCCGCAGAGGAATAGATCTGGCTAGTAAGAATCTTAAAACCTATGTATTGATATGTCTCCGTAAGGGAATCAAGTGTGTCTAGACTGGCATAAACATGGCAGTGAGAATCAGCTCAAACCCACTCTAAAAAGGAAATTCAAAAACAGAACAAAGAAACAGGGAAATTCTTTCCAATTCCTTCAGGGTCTCTGATGCAACCTGGAATGACCCTATCTACAATGACAGCTGGATGTGGCATAAGGCTGGACACTTGGGACTGAGAGGATTGGTGAGATTGGGTGAGCAAATGCAGACCCTTTAAAGCAATAATGCATGGCACCCATTCCATGGGTCCCAGCTCTCCAGGTGGAAGGGAATATTACTACAGCTATAACGTGTACGGGAAACCTAGAGAATGGACACACTGTGAATACGAAAGGTTTCTAAAACTCAACGAAGAGCCCCTCTCCTGGTGCTCCGGTTTGACTTTCCAACTGCTTTCCTATCAATCTCCCAACTTGGAGAGACAGCCCCTTTAAGCTCCTGGTTCGCACAGGTTGCCAATTTGGCAGAGGATGAAAGGGAAGAGGGAGAACCAATGAGAGAGTAGCTGTTAGGCATTTGGATGGGCACATGTCACTCTAATTTCCCGGCAGGAAGAAGAATGAACCAAAGTCTCAGCCACCCACCGGGAACCAGTAGAGGTCCTGAACCAAAAGTTTGGACTTGCGTTCAGCTCACAAAAAACGAGTTGAAAAATGGAGCTCAGGGGCACAGCAATTCACAAACTGGCAGAGTAATCAAGGCCAACTATCGTCCAAAAATCTGTTGAGGGAAGGCAACGAGGCGGACTTGAAAGCGAGGCAGAATAGCAGGAAACAGATTTCAAGAGGTACGTTGGAATCGCCTGTAAAGCACAGGAAGAGGGGCACAACTTCGACAATGATGCACTTGGCCAAAAAGGGCGTATGCGTTTTCTCCTGAATATATTCAGGAGAAAACGCATACGCCCTTTTTGGCCAAGCAAGCAAGCGGGCAATGCAAATCTGCACTACAAAGAAGTATCACTTCCCACCAGTCAAAGGGGACATCCAGAAAATGTGTAAAAACCAGAAAGGCAAGACAGGCCCTGGAGAACAGGGAGCCTTGTTATGCTGATGGGCGGGATGTAAGTTGCCAACTGCCTCACTGGAGGAGTGCATTGTGTTCCCTAAAACAAGTAAACAACAGAGCTACAGAGCCAAGGGCACTTCCAGTCTAGGGAATATACCTTGGGAAAACTGAAAATCCATAAGACAGAGCCACCCCCAAATTGAGGGCTGCACTGCTTACAGGAACCTCAACCTGGGTACACCTGAAATATCCCAGGAAATATAAAAATGGTTCCAAACATTGTGGAACTTACGTACGATGGAATATCCCTCAGGCACGAAATCAATGTCATAAGACCAGTAGCAGCAAAATGAGTGGATTCAGGTACGATGATTCTAAGTGAAAGAAGTCACACAGGAAAAGAAACCTATCATAAGATATCACTTAGGAAGATCCTGTAAACATGGCTACACATGAACTGAGTTAGGCAAGAGAACAGAGTCTCACATTTAGAAAACACTCTTATGCCTGCTTAAGGGGGAAGGAGAGGTGGGGTGATGCATCAAACCAAAGTTTGATATAAGCACAGGTACCGTTCCAAAAACCAACTATGGAATAGACAAGACCTACACCTTCCTCAGTGAAAGGGACTCAAAACCCCATATTTCCCGCAGAGGAATAGATCTGGCTAGTAAGAATCTTAAAACCTATGTATTGATATGTCTCCGTAAGGGAATCAAGTGTGTCTAGACTGGCATAAACATGGCAGTGAGAATCAGCTCAAACACACTCTAAAAAGGAATTTCAAAAACAGAACAAAGAAACAGGGAAATTCTTTACAATTCCTTCAGGGTCTCTGATGCAACCTGGAATGACCCTATCTACAATGACAGCTGGATGTGGCATAAGGCTGGACACTTGGGACTGAGAGGATTGGTGAGATTGGGTGAGCAAATGCAGACCCTTTAAAGCAATAATGCATGGCACCCATTCCATGGGTCCCAGCTCTCCAGGTGGAAGGGAATATTACTACAGCTATAACGTGTACGGGAAACCTAGAGAATGGACACACTGTGAATACGAAAGGTTTCTAAAACTCAACGAAGAGCCCCTCTCCTGGTGCTCCGGTTTGACTTTCCAACTGCTTTCCTATCAATCTCCCAACTTGGAGAGACAGCTCCTTTAAGCTCCTGGTTCGCACAGGTTGCCAATTTGGCAGAGGATGAAAGGGAAGAGGGCGAACCAATGAGAGAGTAGCTGTTAGGCATTTGGATGGGCACATGTCACTCTAATTTCCCGGCAGGAAGAAGAATGAACCAAAGTCTCAGCCACCCACTGGGAACCAGTATAGGTCCTGAACCAAAAGTTTGGACTTGCGTTCAGCTCACAAAAAACGAGTTGAAAAATGGAGCTCAGGGGCACAGCAATTCACAAACTGGCAGAGTAATCAAGGCCAACTATCGTCCAAAAATCTGTTGAGGGAAGGCAACGAGGCGGACTTGAAAGCGAGGCAGAATAGCAGGAAACAGATTTCAAGAGGTACGTTGGAATCGCCTGTAAAGCACAGGAAGAGGGGCACAAATTCGACAATGATGCACTTGGCCAAAAAGGGCGTATGCGTTTTCTCCTGAATATATTCAGTAGAAAACGCATACGCCCTTTTTGGCCAAGCAAGCAAGCGGGCAATGCAAATCTGCACTACAAAGATGTATCACTTCCCACCGGTCAAAAGGGACATCCACAAAATGTGTAAAAACCAGAAAGGCAAGACAGGCCCTGGAGAACAGGGAGCCTTGTTATGCTGATGGGCGGGATGTAAGTTGCCAACTGCCTCACTGGAGGAGTGCATTGTGTCCCCTAAAATAAGTAAACAACAGAGCTCCAGAGCCAAGGGCACTTCCAGTCTAGGGAATATACCTTGGGAAAACTGAAAATCCATAAGACAGAGCCACCCCCAAATTGAGGGCTGCACTACTTACAGGAACCTCAACCTGGGTACACCTGAAATATCCCAGGAAATATAAAAATGGTTCCAAACATTGTGGAACTTATGTACGATGGAATATCCCTCAGCCACGAAATCAATGTCATAAGACCAGTAGCAGCAAAATGAGTGGATTCAGGTACGATGATTCTAAGTGAAAGAAGTCACACAGGAAAAGAAACTTATCATAAGATATCACTTAGGAAGATCCTGTAAACATGGCTACACATGAACTGAGTTAGGCAAGAGAACAGAGTCTCACATTTAGAAAACACTCTTATGCCTGCTTAAGGGGGAAGGAGAGGTGGGGTGATGCATCAAACCAGAGTTTGATATAAGCACAGGTACTGTTCCAAAAACCAACTATGGAATAGACAAGACCTACACCTTCCTCAGTGAAAGGGACTCAAAACCCCATATTTCCCGCAGAGGAATAGATCTGACTAGTAAAAATCTTAAAACCTATGTATTGATATGTCTCCGTAAGGGAATCAAGTGTGTCTAGACTGGCATAAACATGGCAGCGAGAATCAGCTCAAACCCACTCTAAAAAGGAATTTCAAAAACAGAACAAAGAAACAGGCAAATTCTTTACAATTCCTTCAGGGTCTCTGATGCAACCTGGAATGACCCTATCTACAATGACAGCTGGATGTGGCATAAGGCTGGACACTTGGGACTGAGAGGATTGGTGAGATTGGGTGAGCAAATGCAGACCCTTTAAAGCAATAATGCATGGCACCCATTCCATGGGTCCCAGCTCTCCAGGTGGAAGGGAATATTACTACAGCTATAACGTGTACGGGAAACCTAGAGAATGGACACACTGTGAATACGAAAGGTTTCTAAAACTCAACGAAGAGCCCCTCTCCTGGTGCTCCGGTTTGACTTTCCAACTGCTTTCCTATCAATCTCCCAACTTGGAGAGACAGCTCCTTTAAGCTCCTGGTTCGCACAGGTTGCCAATTTGGCAGAGGATGAAAGGGAAGAGGGCGAACCAATGAGAGAGTAGCTGTTAGGCATTTGGATGGGCACATGTCACTCTAATTTCCCGGCAGGAAGAAGAATGAACCAAAGTCTCAGCCACCCACTGGGAACCAGTATAGGTCCTGAACCAAAAGTTTGGACTTGCGTTCAGCTCACAAAAAACGAGTTGAAAAATGGAGCTCAGGGGCACAGCAATTCACAAACTGGCAGAGTAATCAAGGCCAACTATCGTCCAAAAATCTGTTGAGGGAAGGCAACGAGGCGGACTTGAAAGCGAGGCAGAATAGCAGGAAACAGATTTCAAGAGGTACGTTGGAATCGCCTGTAAAGCACAGGAAGAGGGGCACAAATTCGACAATGATGCACTTGGCCAAAAAGGGCGTATGCGTTTTCTCCTGAATATATTCAGTAGAAAACGCATACGCCCTTTTTGGCCAAGCAAGCAAGCGGGCAATGCAAATCTGCACTACAAAGATGTATCACTTCCCACCGGTCAAAAGGGACATCCACAAAATGTGTAAAAACCAGAAAGGCAAGACAGGCCCTGGAGAACAGGGAGCCTTGTTATGCTGATGGGCGGGATGTAAGTTGCCAACTGCCTCACTGGAGGAGTGCATTGTGTCCCCTAAAATAAGTAAACAACAGAGCTCCAGAGCCAAGGGCACTTCCAGTCTAGGGAATATACCTTGGGAAAACTGAAAATCCATAAGACAGAGCCACCCCCAAATTGAGGGCTGCACTACTTACAGGAACCTCAACCTGGGTACACCTGAAATATCCCAGGAAATATAAAAATGGTTCCAAACATTGTGGAACTTATGTACGATGGAATATCCCTCAGCCACGAAATCAATGTCATAAGACCAGTAGCAGCAAAATGAGTGGATTCAGGTACGATGATTCTAAGTGAAAGAAGTCACACAGGAAAAGAAACTTATCATAAGATATCACTTAGGAAGATCCTGTAAACATGGCTACACATGAACTGAGTTAGGCAAGAGAACAGAGTCTCACATTTAGAAAACACTCTTATGCCTGCTTAAGGGGGAAGGAGAGGTGGGGTGATGCATCAAACCAGAGTTTGATATAAGCACAGGTACTGTTCCAAAAACCAACTATGGAATAGACAAGACCTACACCTTCCTCAGTGAAAGGGACTCAAAACCCCATATTTCCCGCAGAGGAATAGATCTGACTAGTAAAAATCTTAAAACCTATGTATTGATATGTCTCCGTAAGGGAATCAAGTGTGTCTAGACTGGCATAAACATGGCAGCGAGAATCAGCTCAAACCCACTCTAAAAAGGAATTTCAAAAACAGAACAAAGAAACAGGCAAATTCTTTACAATTCCTTCAGGGTCTCTGATGCAACCTGGAATGACCCTATCTACAATGACAGCTGGATGTGGCATAAGGCTGGACACTTGGGACTGAGAGGATTGGTGAGATTGGGTGAGCAAATGCAGACCCTTTAAAGCAATAATGCATGGCACCCATTCCATGGGTCCCAGCTCTCCAGGTGGAAGGGAATATTACTACAGCTATAACGTGTACGGGAAACCTAGAGAATGGACACACTGTGAATACGAAAGGTTTCTAAAACTCAACGAAGAGCCCCTCTCCTGGTGCTCCGGTTTGACTTTCCAACTGCTTTCCAATCAATCTCCCAACTTGGAGAGACAGCCCCTTTAAGCTCCTGGTTCGCACAGGTTGCCAATTTGGCAGAGGATGAAAGGGAAGAGGGAGAACCAATGAGAGAGTAGCTGTTAGGCATTTGGATGGGCACATGTCACTCTAATTTCCCGGCAGGAAGAAGAATGAACCAAAGTCTCAGCCACCCACCGGGAACCAGTAGAGGTCCTGAACCAAAAGTTTGGACTTGCGTTCAGCTCACAAAAAAACGAGTTGAAAAATGGAGCTCAGGGGCACAGCAATTCACAAACTGGCAGAGTAATCAAGGCCAACTATCGTCCAAAAATCTGTTGAGGGAAGGCAACGAGGCGGACTTGAAAGCGAGGCAGAATAGCAGGAAACAGATTTCAAGAGGTACGTTGGAATCGCCTGTAAAGCACAGGAAGAGGGGCACAACTTCGACAATGATGCACTTGGCCAAAAAGGGCGTATGCGTTTTCTCCTGAATATATTCAGGAGAAAACGCATACGCCCTTTTTGGCCAAGCAAGCAAGCGGGCAATGCAAATCTGCACTACAAAGAAGTATCACTTCCCACCAGTCAAAGGGGACATCCAGAAAATGTGTAAAAACCAGAAAGGCAAGACAGGCCCTGGAGAACAGGGAGCCTTGTTATGCTGATGGGCGGGATGTAAGTTGCCAACTGCCTCACTGGAGGAGTGCATTGTGTTCCCTAAAACAAGTAAACAACAGAGCTACAGAGCCAAGGGCACTTCCAGTCTAGGGAATATACCTTGGGAAAACTGAAAATCCATAAGACAGAGCCACCCCCAAATTGAGGGCTGCACTGCTTACAGGAACCTCAACCTGGGTACACCTGAAATATCCCAGGAAATATAAAAATGGTTCCAAACATTGTGGAACTTACGTACGATGGAATATCCCTCAGCCACGAAATCAATGTCATAAGACCAGTAGCAGCAAAATGAGTGGATTCAGGTACGATGATTCTAAGTGAAAGAAGTCACACAGGAAAAGAAACGTATCATAAGATATCACTTAGGAAGATCCTGTAAACATGGCTACACATGAACTGAGTTAGGCAAGAGAACAGAGTCTCACATTTAGAAAACACTCTTATGCCTGCTTAAGGGGGAAGGAGAGGTGGGGTGATGCATCAAACCAGAGTTTGATATAAGCACATGTACCGTTCCAAAAACCAACTATGGAATAGACAAGACCTCCACCTTCCTCAGTGAAAGGGACTCAAAACCCCATATTTCCCGCAGAGGAATAGATCTGGCTAGTAAGAATCTTAAAACCTATGTATTGATATGTCTCCGTAAGGGAATCAAGTGTGTCTAGACTGGCATAAACATGGCAGTGAGAATCAGCTCAAACCCACTCTAAAAAGGAATTTCAAAACAGAACAAAGAAACAGGGAAATTCTTTACAATTCCTTCAGGGACTCTGATGCAACCTGGAATGACCCTATCTACAATGACAGCTGGATGTGGCATAAGGCTGGACACTTGGGACTGAGAGGATTGGTGAGATTGGGTGAGCAAATGCAGACCCTTTAAATCAATAATGCATGGCACCCATTCCATGGGTCCCAGCTCTCCAGGTGGAAGGGAATATTACTACAGCTATAACGTGTACGGGAAACCTAGAGAATGGACACACTGTGGATACGAAAGGTTTCTAAAACTCAACGAAGAGCCCCTCTCCTGGTGCTCCGGTTTGACTTTCCAACTGCTTTCCTATCAATCTCCCAACTTGGAGAGACAGCTCCTTTAAGCTCCTGGTTCGCACAGGTTGCCAATTTGGCAGAGGATGAAAGGGAAGAGGGCGAACCAATGAGAGAGTAGCTGTTAGGCATTTGGATGGGCACATGTCACTCTAATTTCCCGGCAGGAAGAAGAATGAACCAAAGTCTCAGCCACCCACCGGGAACCAGTAGAGGTCCTGAACCAAAAGTTTGGACTTGCGTTCAGCTCACAAAAAACGAGTTGAAAAATGGAGCTCAGGGGCACAGCAATTCACAAACTGGCAGAGTAATCAAGGCCAACTATCGTCCAAAAATCTGTTGAGGGAAGGCAACGAGGCGGACTTGAAAGCGAGGCAGAATAGCAGGAAACAGATTTCAAGAGGTACGTTGGAATCGCCTGTAAAGCACAGGAAGAGGGGCACAACTTCGACAATGATGCACTTGGCCAAAAAGGGCGTATGCGTTTTCTCCTGAATATATTCAGGAGAAAACGCATACGCCCTTTTTGGCCAAGCAAGCAAGCGGGCAATGCAAATCTGCACTACAAAGAAGTATCACTTCCCACCGGTCAAAAGGGACATCCAGAAAATGTGTAAAAACCAGAAAGGCAAGACAGGCCCTGGAGAACAGGGAGCCTTGTTATGCTGATGGGCGGGATGTAAGTTGCCAACTGCCTCACTGGAGGAGTGCATTGTGTTCCCTAAAACAAGTAAACAACAGAGCTACAGAGCCAAGGGCACTTCCAGTCTAGGGAATATACCTTGGGAAAACTGAAAATCCATAAGACAGAGCCACCCCCAAATTGAGGGCAGCACTGCTTACAGGAACTTCAACCTGGGTACACCTGAAATATCCCAGGAAATATAAAAATGGTTCCAAACATTGTGGAACTTACGTATGATGGAATATCCCTCAGCCATGAAATCAATGTCATAAGACCAGTAGCAGCAAAATGAGTGGATTCAGGTACGATGATTCTAAGTGAAAGAAGTCACACAGGAAAAGAAACTTATCATAAGATATCACTTAGGAAGATCCTGTAAACATGGCTACACATGAACTGAGTTAGGCAAGAGAACAGAGTCTCACATTTAGAAAACACTCTTATGCCTGCTTAAGGGGGAAGGAGAGGTGGGGTGATGCATCAAACCAGAGTTTGATATAAGCACAGGTACCGTTCCAAAAACCAACTATGGAATAGACAAGACCTACACCTTCCTCAGTGAAAGGGACTCAAAGCCCCATATTTCCCGCAGAGGAATAGATCTGGCTAGTAAGAATCTTAAAACCTATGTATTGATATGTCTCCGTAAGGGAATCAAGTGTGTCTAGACTGGCATAAACATGGCAGTGAGAATCAGCTCAAACCCACTCTAAAAAGGAATTTCAAAAACAGAACAAAGAAACAGGGAAATTCTTTACAATTCCTTCAGGGTCTCTGATGCAACCTGGAATGACCCTATCTACAATGACAGCTGGATGTGGCATAAGGCTGGACACTTGGGACTGAGAGGATTGGTGAGATTGGGTGAGCAAATGCAGACCCTTTAAAGCAATAATGCATGGCACCCATTCCATGGGTCCCAGCTCTCCAGGTGGAAGGGAATATTACTACAGCTATAACGTGTACGGGAAACCTAGAGAATGGACACACTGTGAATACGAAAGGTTTCTAAAACTCAACGAAGAGCCCCTCTCCTGGTGCTCCGGTTTGACTTTCCAACTGCTTTCCTATCAATCTCCCAACTTGGAGAGACAGCTCCTTTAAGCTCCTGGTTCGCACAGGTTGCCAATTTGGCAGAGGATGAAAGGGAAGAGGGCGAACCAATGAGAGAGTAGCTGTTAGGCATTTGGATGGGCACATGTCACTCTAATTTCCCGGCAGGAAGAAGAATTAACCAAAGTCTCAGCCACCCACTGGGAACCAGTATAGGTCCTGAAACAAAAGTTTGGACTTGCGTTCAGCTCACAAAAAATCGAGTTGAAAAATGGAGCTCAGGGGCACAGCAATTCACAAACTGGCAGAGTAATCAAGGCCAACTATCGTCCAAAAATCTGTTGAGGGAAGGCAACGAGGCGGACTTGAAAGCGAGGCAGAATAGCAGGAAACAGATTTCAAGAGGTACGTTGGAATCGCCTGTAAAGCACAGGAAGAGGGGCACAAATTCGACAATGATGCACTTGGCCAAAAAGGGCGTATGCGTTTTCTCCTGAATATATTCAGGAGAAAACGCATACGCCCTTTTTGGCCAAGCAAGCAAGCGGGCAATGCAAATCTGCACTACAAAGAAGTATCACTTCCACCGGTCAAAAGGGACATCCACAAAATGTGTAAAAACCAGAAAGGCAAGACAGGCCCTGGAGAACAGGGAGCCTTGTTATGCTGATGGGCGGGATGTAAGTTGCCAACTGCCTCACTGGAGGAGTGCATTGTGTTCCCTAAAACAAGTAAACAACAGAGCTACAGAGCCAAGGGCACTTCCAGTCTAGGGAATATACCTTGGGAAAACTGAAAATCCATAAGACAGAGCCACCCCCAAATTGAGGGCTGCACTGCTTACAGGAACCTCAACCTGGGTACACCTGAAATATCCCAGGAAATATAAAAATGGTTCCAAACATTGTGGAACTTACGTACGATGGAATATCCCTCAGCCACGAAATCAATGTCATAAGACCAGTAGCAGCAAAATGAGTGGATTCAGGTACGATGATTCTAAGTGAAAGAAGTCACACAGGAAAAGAAACTTATCATAAGATATCACTTAGGAAGTTCCAGTAAACATGGCTACACATGAACTGAGTTAGGCAAGAGAACAGAGTCTCACATTTAGAAAACACTCTTATGCCTGCTTAAGGGGGAAGGAGAGGTGGGGTGATGCATCAAACCAGAGTTTGATATAAGCACAGGTACCGTTCCAAAAACCAACTATGGAATAGACAAGACCTACACCTTCCTCAGTGAAAGGGACTCAAAACCCCATATTTCCCGCAGAGGAATAGATCTGGCTAGTAAGAATCTTAAAACCTATGTATTGATATGTCTCCGTAAGGGAATCAAGTGTGTCTAGACTGGCATAAACATGGCAGTGAGAATCAGCTCAAACCCACTCTAAAAAGGAATTTCAAAAACAGAACAAAGAAACAGGGAAATTCTTTACAATTCCTTCAGGGTCTCTGATGCAACCTGGAATGACCCTATCTACAATGACAGCTGGATGTGGCATAAGGCTGGACACTTGGGACTGAGAGGATTGGTGAGATTGGGTGAGCAAATGCAGACCCTTTAAAGCAATAATGCATGGCACCCATTCCATGGGTCCCAGCTCTCCAGGTGGAAGGGAATATTACTACAGCTATAACGTGTACGGGAAACCTAGAGAATGGACACACTGTGAATACGAAAGGTTTCTAAAACTCAACGAAGAGCCCCTCTCCTGGTGCTCCGGTTTGACTTTCCAACTGCTTTCCTATCAATCTCCCAACTTGGAGAGACAGCCCCTTTAAGCTCCTGGTTCGCACAGGTTGCCAATTTGGCAGAGGATGAAAGGGAAGAGGGAGAACCAATGAGAGAGTAGCTGTTAGGCATTTGGATGGGCACATGTCACTCTAATTTCCCGGCAGGAAGAAGAATGAACCAAAGTCTCAGCCACCCACCGGGAACCAGTAGAGGTCCTGAACCAAAAGTTTGGACTTGCGTTCAGCTCACAAAAAAACGAGTTGAAAAATGGAGCTCAGGGGCACAGCAATTCACCAACTGGCAGAGTAATCAAGGCCAACTATCGTCCAAAAATCTGTTGAGGGAAGGCAACGAGGCGGACTTGAAAGCGAGGCAGAATAGCAGGAAACAGATTTCAAGAGGTACGTTGGAATCGCCTGTAAAGCACAGGAAGAGGGGCACAACTTCGACAATGATGCACTTGGCCAAAAAGGGCGTATGCGTTTTCTCCTGAATATATTCAGGAGAAAACGCATACGCCCTTTTTGGCCAAGCAAGCAAGCGGGCAATGCAAGTCTGCACTACAAAGAAGTATCACTTCCCACCGGTCAAAAGGGACATCCAGAAAATGTGTAAAAACCAGAAAGGCAAGACAGGCCCTGGAGAACAGGGAGCCTTGTTATGCTGATGGGCGGGATGTAAGTTGCCAACTGCCTCACTGGAGGAGTGCATTGTGTCCCCTAAAACAAGTAAACAACAGAGCTACAGAGCCAAGTGCACTTCCAGTCTAGGGAATATACCTTGGGAAAACTGAAAATCCATAAGACAGAGCCACCCCCAAATTGAGGGCTGCACTGCTTACAGGAACCTCAACCTGGGTACACCTGAAATATCCCAGGAAATATAAAAATGGTTCCAAACATTGTGGAACTTACGTACGATGGAATATCCCTCAGCCACGAAATCAATGTCATAAGACCAGTAGCAGCAAAATGAGTGGATTCAGGTACGATGATTCTAAGTGAAAGAAGTCACACAGGAAAAGAAACTTATCATAAGATATCACTTAGGAAGATCCAGTAAACATGGCTACACATGAACTGAGTTAGGCAAGAGAACAGAGTCTCACATTTAGAAAACACTCTTATGCCTGCTTAAGGGGGAAGGAGAGGTGGGGTGATGCATCAAACCAGAGTTTGATATAAGCACATGTACCGTTCCAAAAACCAACTATGGAATAGACAAGACCTACACATTCCTCAGTGAAAGGGACTCAAAACCCCATATTTCCCGCAGAGGAATAGATCTGGCTAGTAAGAATCTTAAAACCTATGTATTGATATGTCTCCGTAAGGGAATCAAGTGTGTCTAGACTGGCATAAACATGGCCGCGAGAATCAGCTCAAACCCACTCTAAAAAGGAATTTCAAAAACAGAACAAAGAAACAGGGAAATTCTTTACAATTCCTTCAGGGTCTCTGATGCAACCTGGAATGACCCTATCTACAATGACAGCTGGATGTGGCATAAGGCTGGACACTTGGAATGAGAGGATTGGTGAGATTGGGTGAGCAAATGCAGACCCTTTAAAGCAATAATGCATGGCACCCATTCCATGGGTCCCAGCTCTCCAGGTGGAAGGGAATATTACTACAGCTATAACGTGTACGGGAAACCTAGAGAATGGACACACTGTGAATACGACAGGTTTCTAAAACTCAACGAAGAGCCCCTCTCCTGGTGCTCCGGTTTGACTTTCCAACTGCTTTCCTATCAATCTCCCAACTTGGAGAGACAGCCCCTTTAAGCTCCTGGTTCGCACAGGTTGCCAATTTGGCAGAGGATGAAAGGGAAGAGGGAGAACCAATGAGAGAGTAGCTGTTAGGCATTTGGATGGGCACATGTCACTCTAATTTCCCGGCAGGAAGAAGAATGAACCAAAGTCTCAGCCACCCACCGGGAACCAGTATAGGTCCTGAACCAAAAGTTTGGACTTGCGTTCAGCTCACAAAAAACGAGTTGAAAAATGGAGCTCAGGGGCACAGCAATTCACAAACTGGCAGAGCAATCAAGGCCAACTATCGTCCAAAAATCTGTTGAGGGAAGGCAAGAGGCGGACTTGAAAGCGAGGCAGAATAGCAGGAAACAGATTTCAAGAGGTACGTTGGAATCGCCTGTAAAGCACAGGAAGAGGAGCACAACTTCGACAATGATGCACTTGGCCAAAAAGGGCGTATGCGTTTTCTCCTGAATATATTCAGGAGAAAACGCATACGCCCTTTTTGGCCAAGCAAGCAAGCGGGCAATGCAAATCTGCACTACAAAGAAGTATCACTTCCCACCGGTCAAAAGGGACATCCACAAAATGTGTAAAAACCAGAAAGGCAAGACAGGCCCTGGAGAACAGGGAGCCTTGTTATGCTGATGGGCGGGATGTAAGTTGCCAACTGCCTCACTGGAGGAGTGCATTGTGTCCCCTAAAACAAGTAAACAACAGAGCTACAGAGCCAAGTGCACTTCCAGTCTAGGGAATATACCTTGGGAAAACTGAAAATCCATAAGACAGAGCCACCCCCAAATTTAGGGCTGCACTGCTTACAGGAACCTCAACCTGGGTACACCTGAAATATCCCAGGAAATATAAAAATGGTTCCAAACATTGTGGAACTTACGTACGATGGAATATCCCTCAGCCACGAAATCAATGTCATAAGACCAGTAGCAGCAAAATGAGTGGATTCAGGTACGATGATTCTAAGTGAAAGAAGTCACACAGGAAAAGAAACTTATCATAAGATATCACTTAGGAAGATCCTGTAAACATGGCTACACATGAACTGAGTTAGGCAAGAGAACAGAGTCTCACATTTAGAAAACACTCTTATGCCTGCTTAAGGGGGAAGGAGAGGTGGGGTGATGCATCAAACCAGAGTTTGATATAAGCACATGTACCGTTCCAAAAACCAACTATGGAATAGACAAGACCTACACCTTCCTCAGTGAAAGGGACTCAAAACCCCATATTTCCCGCAGAGGAATAGATCTGGCTAGTAAGAATCTTAAAACCTATGTATTGATATGTCTCCGTAAGGGAATCAAGTGTGTCTAGACTGGCATAAACATGGCAGCGAGAATCAGCTCAAACCCACTCTAAAAAGGAATTTCAAAAACAGAACAAAGAAACAGGGAAATTTTTTACAATTCCTTCAGGGACTCTGATGCAACCTGGAATGACCCTATCTACAATGACAGCTGGATGTGGCATAAGGCTGGACACTTGGGACTGAGAGGATTGGTGAGATTGGGTGAGCAAATGCAGACCCTTTAAAGCAATAATGCATGGCACCCATTCCATGGGTCCCAGCTCTCCAGGTGGAAGGGAATATTACTACAGCTATAACGTGTACGGGAAACCTAGAGAATGGACACACTGTGAATACGACAGGTTTCTAAAACTCAACGAAGAGCCCCTCTCCTGGTGCTCCGGTTTGACTTTCCAACTGCTTTCCTATCAATCTCCCAACTTGGAGAGACAGCCCCTTTAAGCTCCTGGTTCGCACAGGTTGCCAATTTGGCAGAGGATGAAAGGGAAGAGGGAGAACCAATGAGAGAGTAGCTGTTAGGCATTTGGATGGGCACATGTCACTCTAATTTCCCGGCAGGAAGAAGAATGAACCAAAGTCTCAGCCACCCACCGGGAACCAGTATAGGTCCTGAACCAAAAGTTTGGACTTGCGTTCAGCTCACAAAAAACGAGTTGAAAAATGGAGCTCAGGGGCACAGCAATTCACAAACTGGCAGAGCAATCAAGGCCAACTATCGTCCAAAAATCTGTTGAGGGAAGGCAAGAGGCGGACTTGAAAGCGAGGCAGAATAGCAGGAAACAGATTTCAAGAGGTACGTTGGAATCGCCTGTAAAGCACAGGAAGAGGAGCACAACTTCGACAATGATGCACTTGGCCAAAAAGGGCGTATGCGTTTTCTCCTGAATATATTCAGGAGAAAACGCATACGCCCTTTTTGGCCAAGCAAGCAAGCGGGCAATGCAAATCTGCACTACAAAGAAGTATCACTTCCAACCGGTCAAAAGGGACATCCACAAAATGTGTAAAAACCAGAAAGGCAAGACAGGCCCTGGAGAACAGGGAGCCTTGTTATGCTGATGGGCGGGATGTAAGTTGCCAACTGCCTCACTGGAGGAGTGCATTGTGTCCCCTAAAACAAGTAAACAACAGAGCTACAGAGCCAAGTGCACTTCCAGTCTAGGGAATATACCTTGGGAAAACTGAAAATCCATAAGACAGAGCCACCCCCAAATTTAGGGCTGCACTGCTTACAGGAACCTCAACCTGGGTACACCTGAAATATCCCAGGAAATATAAAAATGGTTCCAAACATTGTGGAACTTACGTACGATGGAATATCCCTCAGCCACGAAATCAATGTCATAAGACCAGTAGCAGCAAAATGAGTGGATTCAGGTACGATGATTCTAAGTGAAAGAAGTCACACAGGAAAAGAAACTTATCATAAGATATCACTTAGGAAGATCCTGTAAACATGGCTACACATGAACTGAGTTAGGCAAGAGAACAGAGTCTCACATTTAGAAAACACTCTTATGCCTGCTTAAGGGGGAAGGAGAGGTGGGGTGATGCATCAAACCAGAGTTTGATATAAGCACATGTACCGTTCCAAAAACCAACTATGGAATAGACAAGACCTACACCTTCCTCAGTGAAAGGGACTCAAAACCCCATATTTCCCGCAGAGGAATAGATCTGGCTAGTAAGAATCTTAAAACCTATGTATTGATATGTCTCCGTAAGGGAATCAAGTGTGTCTAGACTGGCATAAACATGGCAGCGAGAATCAGCTCAAACCCACTCTAAAAAGGAATTGCAAAAACAGAACAAAGAAACAGGGAAATTTTTTACAATTCCTTCAGGGACTCTGATGCAACCTGGAATGACCCTATCTACAATGACAGCTGGATGTGGCATAAGGCTGGACACTTGGGACTGAGAGGATTGGTGAGATTGGGTGAGCAAATGCAGACCCTTTAAAGCAATAATGCATGGCACCCATTCCATGGGTCCCAGCTCTCCAGGTGGAAGGGAATATTACTACAGCTATAACGTGTACGGGAAACCTAGAGAATGGACACACTGTGAATACGACAGGTTTCTAAAACTCAACGAAGAGCCCCTCTCCTGGTGCTCCGGTTTGACTTTCCAACTGCTTTCCTATCAATCTCCCAACTTGGAGAGACAGCCCCTTTAAGCTCCTGGTTCGCACAGGTTGCCAATTTGGCAGAGGATGAAAGGGAAGAGGGAGAACCAATGAGAGAGTAGCTGTTAGGCATTTGGATGGGCACATGTCACTCTAATTTCCCGGCAGGAAGAAGAATGAACCAAAGTCTCAGCCACCCACCGGGAACCAGTATAGGTCCTGAACCAAAAGTTTGGACTTGCGTTCAGCTCACAAAAAAACGAGTTGAAAAATGGAGCTCAGGGGCACAGCAATTCACAAACTGGCAGAGTAATCAAGGCCAACTATCGTCCAAAAATCTGTTGAGGGAAGGCAACGAGGCGGACTTGAAAGCGAGGCAGAATAGCAGGAAACAGATTTCAAGAGGTACGTTGGAATCGCCTGTAAAGCACAGGAAGAGGGGCACAACTTCGACAATGATGCACTTGGCCAAAAAGGGCGTATGCGTTTTCTCCTGAAAATATTCAGGAGAAAACGCATACGCCCTTTTTGGCCAAGCAAGCAAGCGGGCAATGCAAATCTGCACTACAAAGAAGTATCACTTCCCACCGGTCAAAAGGGACATCCAGAAAATGTGTAAAACCCAGAAAGGCAAGACAGGCCCTGGAGAACAGGGAGCCTTGTTATGCTGATGGGCGGGATGTAAGTTGCCAACTGCCTCACTGGAGGAGTGCATTGTGTCCCCTAAAACAAGTAAACAACAGAGCTACAGAGCCAAGGGCACTTCCAGTCTCGGGAATATACCTTGGGAAAACTGAAAATCCATAAGACAGAGCCACCCCCAAATTGAGGGCTGCACTGCTTATAGGAACCTCAACCTGGGTACACCTGAAATATCCCAGGAAATATAAAAATGGTTCCAAACATTGTGGAACTTACGTACGATGGAATATCCCTCAGCCACGAAATCAATGTCATAAGACCAGTAGCAGCAAAATGAGTGGATTGAGGTACGATGATTCTAAGTGAAAGAAGTCACACAGGAAAAGAATCTTATCATAAGATATCACTTAGGAAGATCCTGTAAACATGGCTACACATGAACTGAGTTAGGCAAGAGAACAGAGTCTCACATTTAGAAAACACTCTTATGCCTGCTTAAGGGGGAAGGAGAGGTGGGGTGATGCATCAAACCAGAGTTTGATATAAGCACAGGTACCGTTCCAAAAACCAACTATGGAATAGACAAGACCTACACCTTCCTCAGTGAAAGGGACTCAAAACCCCATATTTCCCGCAGAGGAATAGATCTGACTAGTAAGAATCTTAAAACCTATGTACTGATATGTCTCCGTAAGGGAATCAAGTGTGTCTAGACTGGCATAAACATGGCCGCGAGAATCAGCTCAAACCCACTCTAAAAAGGAATTTCAAAAACAGAACAAAGAAACAGGGAAATTCTTTACAACTCCTTCAGGGTCTCTGATGCAACTTGGAATGACCCTATCTACAATGACAGCTGGATGTGGCATAAGGCTGGACACTTGGGACTGAGAGGATTGGTGAGATTGGGTGAGCAAATGCAGACCCTTTAAAGCAATAATGCATGGCACCCATTCCATGGGTCCCAGCTCTCCAGGTTGAAGGGAATATTACTACAGCTATAACGTGTACGGGAAACCTAGAGAATGGACACACTGTGAATACGAAAGGTTTCTAAAACTCAACGAAGAGCCCCTCTCCTGGTGCTCCGGTTTGACTTTCCAACTGCTTTCCTATCAATCTCCCAACTTGGAGAGACAGCCCCTTTAAGCTCCTGGTTCGCACAGGTTGCCAATTTGGCAGAGGATGAAAGGGAAGAGGGAGAACCAATGAGAGAGTAGCTGTTAGGCATTTGGATGGGCACATGTCACTCTAATTTCCCGGCAGGAAGAAGAATTAACCAAAGTCTCAGCCACCCACCGGGAACCAGTAGAGGTCCTGAACCAAAAGTTTGGACTTGCGTTCAGCTCACAAAAAACGAGTTGAAAAATGGAGCTCAGGGGCACAGCAATTCACAAACTGGCAGAGTAATCAAGGCCAACTATCGTCCAAAAATCTGTTGAGGGAAGGCAACGAGGCAGACTTGAAAGCGAGGCAGAATAGCAGGAAACAGATTTCAAGAGGTACGTTGGAATCGCCTGTAAAGCACAGGAAGAGGGGCACAACTTCGACAATGATGCACTTGGCCAAAAAGGGCGTATGCATTTTCTCCTGAATATATTCAGGAGAAAACGCATACGCCCTTTTTGGCCAAGCAAGCAAGCGGGCAATGCAAATCTGCACTACAAAGAAGTATCACTTCCCACCGGTCAAAAGGGACATCGACAAAATGTGTAAAAACCAGAAAGGCAAGACAGGCCCTGGAGAACAGGGAGCCTTGTTATGCTGATGGGCGGGATGTAAGTTGCCAACTGCCTCACTGGAGGAGTGCATTGTGTCCCCTAAAACAAGTAAACAACAGAGCTACAGAGCCAAGGGCACGTCCAGTCTAGGGAATATACCTTGGGAAAACTGAAAATCCATAAGACAGAGCCACCCCCAAATTGAGGGCTGCACTCCTTACAGGAACCTCAACCTGGATACACCTGAAATATCCCAGGAAATATAAAAATGGTTCCAAACATTGTGGAACTTACGTACGATGGAATATCCCTCAGCCACGAAATCAATGTCATAAGACCAGTAGCAGCAAAATGAGTGGATTCAGGTACGATGATTCTAAGTGAAAGAAGTCACACAGGAAAAGAATCTTATCATAAGATATCACTTAGGAAGATCCTGTAAACATGGCTACACATGAACTGAGTTAGGCAAGAGAACAGAGTCTCACATTTAGAAAACACTCTTATGCCTGCTTAAGGGGGAAGGAGAGGTGGGGTGATGCATCAAACCAGAGTTTGATATAAGCACAGGTACCGTTCCAAAAACCAACTATGGAATAGACAAGACCTACACCTTCCTCAGTGAAAGGGACTCAAAACCCCATATTTCCCGCAGAGGAATAGATCTGACTAGTAAGAATCTTAAAACCTATGTACTGATATGTCTCCGTAAGGGAATCAAGTGTGTCTAGACTGGCATAAACATGGCCGCGAGAATCAGCTCAAACCCACTCTAAAAAGGAATTTCAAAAACAGAACAAAGAAACAGGGAAATTCTTTACAATTCCTTCAGGTTCTCTGATGCAACCTGGAATGACCCTATCTACAATGACAGCTGGATGTGGCATAAGGCTGGACACTTGGGACTGAGAGGATTGGTGAGATTGGGTGAGCAAATGCAGACCCTTTAAAGCAATAATGCATGGCACCCATTCCATGGGTCCCAGCTCTCCAGGTGGAAGGGAATATTACTACAGCTATAACGTGTACGGGAAACCTAGAGAATGGACACACTGTGAATACGAAAGGTTTCTAAAACTCAACGAAGAGCCCCTCTCCTGGTGCTCCGGTTTGACTTTCCAACTGCTTTCCTATCAATCTCCCAACTTGGAGCGACAGCCCCTTTAAGCTCCTGGTTCGCACAGGTTGCCAATTTGGCAGAGGATGAAAGGGAAGAGGGAGAACCAATGAGAGAGTAGCTGTTAGGCATTTGGATGGGCACATGTCACTCTAATTTCCCGGCAGGAAGAAGAATTAACCAAAGTCTCAGCCACCCACCGGGAACCAGTAGAGGTCCTGAACCAAAAGTTTGGACTTGCGTTCAGCTCACAAAAAACGAGTTGAAAAATGGAGCTCAGGGGCACAGCAATTCACAAACTGGCAGAGTAATCAAGGCCAACTATCGTCCAAAAATCTGTTGAGGGAAGGCAACGAGGCAGACTTGAAAGCGAGGCAGAATAGCAGGAAACAGATTTCAAGAGGTACGTTGGAATCGCCTGTAAAGCACAGGAAGAGGGGCACAACTTCGACAATGATGCACTTGGCCAAAAAGGGCGTATGCGTTTTCTCCTGAATATATTCAGGAGAAAACGCATACGCCCTTTTTGGCCAAGCAAGCAAGCGGGCAATGCAAATCTGCACTACAAAGAAGTATCACTTCCCACCGGTCAAAAGGGACATCCACAAAATGTGTAAAAACCAGAAAGGCAAGACAGGCCCTGGAGAACAGGGAGCCTTGTTATGCTGATGGGCGGGATGTAAGTTGCCAACTGCCTCACTGGAGGAGTGCATTGTGTTCCCTAAAACAAGTAAACAACAGAGCTACCGAAAAAAGGGCACTTCCAGTCTAGGGAATATACCTTGGGAAAGCTGAAAATCCATAAGACAGAGCCACCCCCAAATTGAGGGCTGCACTGCTTACAGGAACCTCAACCTGGGTACACCTGAAATATCCCAGGAAATATAAAAATGGTTCCAAACATTGTGGAACTTACGTACGATGGAATATCCCTCAGCCACGAAATCAATGTCATAAGACCAGTAGCAGCAAAATGAGTGGATTCAGGTACGATGATTCTAAGTGAAAGAAGTCACACAGGAAAAGAAACTTATCATAAGATATCACTTAGGAAGATCCTGTAAACATGGCTACACATGAACTGAGTTAGGCAAGAGAACAGAGTCTCACATTTAGAAAACACTCTTATGCCTGCTTAAGGGGGAAGGAGAGGTGGGGTGATGCATCAAACCAGAGTTTGATATAAGCACAGGTACCGTTCCAAAAACCAACTATGGAATAGACAAGACCTACACCTTCCTCAGTGAAAGGGACTCAAAACCCCATATTTCCCGCAGAGGAATAGATCTGACTAGTAAGAATCTTAAAACCTATGTACTGATATGTCTCTGTAAGGGAATCAAGTGTGTCTAGACTGGCATAAACTTGGCCGCGAGAATCAGCTCAAACCCACTCTAAAAAGGAATTTCAAAAACAGAACAAAGAAACAGGGAAATTCTTTACAATTCCTTCAGGGTCTCTGATGCAACCTGGAATGACCCTATCTACAATGACAGCTGGATGTGGCATAAGGCTGGACACTTGGGACTGAGAGGATTGGTGAGATTGGGTGAGCAAATGCAGACCCTTTAAAGCAATAATGCATGGCACCCATTCCATGGGTCCCAGCTCTCCAGGTGGAAGGGAATATTACTACAGCTATAACGTGTACGGGAAACCTAGAGAATGGACACACTGTGAATACGACAGGTTTCTAAAACTCAACGAAGAGCCCCTCTCCTGGTGCTCCGGTTTGACTTTCCAACTGCTTTCCTATCAATCTCCCAACTTGGAGAGACAGCCCCTTTAAGCTCCTGGTTCGCACAGGTTGCCAATTTGGCAGAGGATGAAAGGGAAGAGGGAGAACCAATGAGAGAGTAGCTGTTAGGCATTTGGATGGGCACATGTCACTCTAATTTCCCGGCAGGAAGAAGAATTAACCAAAGTCTCAGCCACCCACCGGGAACCAGTAGAGGTCCTGAACCAAAAGTTTGGACTTGCGTTCAGCTCACAAAAAACGAGTTGAAAAATGGAGCTCAGGGGCACAGCAATTCACAAACTGGCAGAGTAATCAAGGCCAACTATCGTCCAAAAATCTGTTGAGGGAAGGCAACGAGGCAGACTTGAAAGCGAGGCAGAATAGCAGGAAACAGATTTCAAGAGGTACGTTGGAATCGCCTGTAAAGCACAGGAAGAGGGGCACAACTTCGACAATGATGCACTTGGCTAAAAAGGGCGTATGCGTTTTCTCCTGAATATATTCAGGAGAAAACGCATACGCCCTTTTTGGCCAAGCAAGCAAGCGGGCAATGCAAATCTGCACTACAAAGAAGTATCACTTCCCACCGGTCAAAAGGGACATCCAGAAAATGTGTAAAAACCAGAAAGGCAAGACAGGCCCTGGAGAACAGGGAGCCTTGTTATGCTGATGGGCGGGATGTAAGTTGCCAACTGCCTCACTGGAGGAGTGCATTGTGTTCCCTAAAACAAGTAAACAACAGAGCTACAGAGCCAAGGGCACGTCCAGTCTAGGGAATATACCTTGGGAAAACTGAAAATCCATAAGACAGAGCCACCCCCAAATTGAGGGCTGCACTGCTTACAGGAACCTCAACCTGGGTACACCTGAAATATCCCAGGAAATATAAAAATGGTTCCAAACATTGTGGAACTTACGTACGATGGAATATCCCTCAGCCACGAAATCAATGTCATAAGACCAGTAGCAGCAAAATGAGTGGATTCAGGTACGATGATTCTAAGTGAAAGAAGTCACACAGGAAAAGAAACTTATCATAAGATATCACTTAGGAAGATCCTGTAAACATGGCTACACATGAACTGAGTTAGGCAAGAGAACAGAGTCTCACATTTAGAAAACACTCTTATGCCTGCTTAAGGGGGAAGGAGAGGTGGGGTGATGCATCAAACCAGAGTTTGATATAAGCACAGGTACGATTTCAAAAACCAACTATGGAATAGACAAGACCTACACCTTCCTCAGTGAAAGGGACTCAAAACCCCATATTTCCCGCAGAGGAATAGATCTGACTAGTAAGAATCTTAAATCCTATGTATTGATATGTCTCCATAAGAGAATCAAGTGTGTCTAGACTGGCATAAACATGGCCGCGAGAATCAGCTCAAACCCACTCTAAAAAGGAATTTCAAAAACAGAACAAAGAAACAGGGAAATTCTTTACAATTCCTTCAGGGTCTCTGATGCAACCTGGAATGACCCTATCTACAATGACAGCTGGATGTGGCATAAGGCTGGACACTTGGGACTGAGAGGATTGGTGAGATTGGGTGAGCAAATGCAGACCCTTTAAAGCAATAATGCATGGCACCCATTCCATGGGTCCCAGCTCTCCAGGTGGAAGGGAATATTACTACAGCTATAACGTGTACGGGAATCCTAGAGAATGGACACACTGTGAATACGAAAGGTTTCTAAAACTCAACGAAGAGCCCCTCTCCTGGTGCTCCAGTTTGACTTTCCAACTGCTTTCCTATCAATCTCCCAACTTGGAGAGACAGCCCCTTTAAGCTCCTGGTTCGCACAGGTTGCCAATTTGGCAGAGGATGAAAGGGAAGAGGGAGAACCAATGAGAGAGTAGCTGTTAGGCATTTGGATGGGCACATGTCACTCTAATTTCCCGGCAGGAAGAAGAATTAACCAAAGTCTCAGCCACCCACCGGGAACCAGTAGAGGTCCTGAACCAAAAGTTTGGACTTGCGTTCAGCTCACAAAAAACGAGTTGAAAAATGGAGCTCAGGGGCACAGCAATTCACAAACTGGCAGAGTAATCAAGGCCAACTATCGTCCAAAAATCTGTTGAGGGAAGGCAACGAGGCGGACTTGAAAGCGAGGCAGAATAGCAGGAAACAGATTTCAAGAGGTACGTTGGAATCGCCTGTAAAGCACAGGAAGAGGGGCACAACTTCGACAATGATGCACTTGGCCAAAAAGGGCGTATGCGTTTTCTCCTGAATATATTCAGGAGAAAACGCATACGCCCTTTTTGGCCAAGCAAGCAAGCAGGCAATGCAAATCTGCACTACAAAGAAGTATCACTTCCCACCGGTCAAAAGGGACATCCACAAAATGTGTAAAAAGCAGAAAGGCAAGACAGGCCCTGGAGAACAGGGAGCCTTGTTATGCTGATGGGCGGGATGTAAGTTGCCAACTGCCTCACTTGAGGAGTGCATTGTGTCCCCTAAAACAAGTAAACAACAGAGCTCCAGAGCCAAGGGCACGTCCAGTCTAGGGAATATACCTTGGGAAATCTGAAAATCCATAAGACAGAGCCACCCCCAAATTGAGGGCTGCACTGCTTACAGGAACCTCAACCTGGGTACACCTGAAATATCCCAGGAAATATAAAAATGGTTCCAAACATTGTGGAACTTACGTATGATGGAATATCCCTCAGCCACGAAATCAATGTCATAAGTCCAGTAGCAGCAAAATGAGTGGATTCAGGTACGATGATTCTAAGTGAAAGAAGTCACACAGGAAAAGAAACCTATCATAAGATATCACTTAGGAAGATCCTGTAAACATGGCTACACATGAACTGAGTTAGGCAAGAGAACAGAGTCTCACATTTAGAAAACACTCTTATGCCTGCTTAAGGGGGAAGGAGAGGTGGGGTGATGCATCAAACCAGACATTGATATAAGCACAGGTACCGTTCCAAAAACCAACTATGGAATAGACAAGACCTACACCTTCCTCAGTGAAAGGGACTCAAAACCCCATATTTCCCGCAGAGGAATAGATCTGACTAGTAAGAATCTTAAAACCTATGTACTGATATATCTCCATAAGGGAATCAAGTGTGTCTAGACTGGCATAAACATGGCCGCGAGAATCAGCTCAAACCCACTCTAAAAAGGAATTTCAAAAACAGAACAAAGAAACAGGGAAATTCTTTACAATTCCTTCAGGGTCTCTGATGCAACCTGGAATGACCCTATCTACAATGACAGCTGGATGTGGCATAAGGCTGGACACTTGGGACTGAGAGGATTGGTGAGATTGGGTGAGCAAATGCAGACCCTTTAAAGCAATAATGCATGGCACCCATTCCATGGGTCCCAGCTCTCCAGGTGGAAGGGAATATTACTACAGCTATAACGTGTACGGGAAACCTAGAGAATGGACACACTGTGAATACGAAAGGTTTCTAAAACTCAACGAAGAGCCCCTCTCCTGGTGCTCCGGTTTGACTTTCCAACTGCTTTCCTATCAATCTCCCAACTTGGAGAGACAGCCCCTTTAAGCTCCTGGTTCGCACAGGTTGCCAATTTGGCAGAGGATGAAAGGGAAGAGGGAGAACCAATGAGAGAGTAGCTGTTAGGCATTTGGATGGGCACATGTCACTCTAATTTCCCGGCAGGAAGAAGAATGAACCAAAGTCTCAGCCACCCACCGGGAACCAGTAGAGGTCCTGAACCAAAAGTTTGGACTTGCGTTCAGGTCACAGAAAACGAGTTGAAAAATGGAGCTCAGGGGCACAGCAATTCACAAACTGGCAGAGTAATCAAGGCCAACTATCGTCCAAAAATCTGTTGAGGGAAGGCAACGAGGCGGACTTGAAAGCGAGGCAGAATAGCAGGAAACAGATTTCAAGAGGTACGTTGGAATCGCCTGTAAAGCACAGGAAGAGGGGCACAACTTCGACAATGATGCACTTGGCCAAAAAGGGCGTATGCGTTTTCTCCTGAATATATTCAGGAGAAAACGCATACGCCCTTTTTGGCCAAGCAAGCAAGCGGGCAATGCAAATCTGCACTACAAAGAAGTATCACTTCCCACCGGTCAAAAGGGACATCCACAAAATGTGTAAAAACCAGAAAGGCAAGACAGGCCCTGGAGAACAGGGAGCCTTGTTATGCTGATGGGTGGGATGTAAGTTGCCAACTGCCTCACTGGAGGAGTGCATTGTGTTCCCTAAAACAAGTAAACAACAGAGCTACAGAGCCAAGGGCACTTCCAGTCTAGGGAATATACCTTGGGAAAACTGAAAATCCATAAGACAGAGCCACCCCCAAATTGAGGGCTGCACTGCTTACAGGAACCTCAACCTGGGTACACCTGAAATATCCCAGGAAATATAAAAATGGTTCCAAACATTGTGGAACTTACGTACGATGGAATATCCCTCAGGCACTAAATCAATGTCATAAGACCAGTAGCAGCAAAATGAGTGGATTCAGGTACGATGATTCTAAGTGAAAGAAGTCACACAGGAAAAGAAACGTATCATAAGATATCACTTAGGAAGATCCTGTAAACATGGCTACACATGAACTGAGTTAGGCAAGAGAACAGAGTCTCACATTTAGAAAACACTCTTATGCCTGCTTAAGGGGGAATGAGAGGTGGGGTGATGCATCAAACCAGACTTTGATATAAGCACAGGTACCGTTCCAAAAACCAACTATGGAATAGACAAGACCTACACCTTCCTCAGTGAAAGGGACTCAAAACCCCATATTTCCCGCACAGGAATAGATCTGACTAGTAAGAATCTTAAAACCTATGTATTGATATGTCTCCGTAAGGGAATCAAGTGTGTCTAGACTGGCATAAACATGGCCACGAGAATCAGCTCAAACCCACTCTAAAAAGGAATTTCAAAAACAGAACAAAGAAACAGGGAAATTCTTTACAATTCCTTCAGGGTCTCTGATGCAACCTGGAATGACCCTATCTACAATGACAGCTGGATGTGGCATAAGGCTGGACACTTGGGACTGAGAGGATTGGTGAGATTGGGTGAGCAAATGCAGACCCTTTAAAGCAATAATGCATGGCACCCATTCCATGGGTCCCAGCTCTCCAGGTGGAAGGGAATATTACTACAGCTATAACGTGTACGGGAAACCTAGAGAATGGACACACTGTGAATACGAAAGGTTTCTAAAACTCAACGAAGAGCCCCTCTCCTGGTGCTCCGGTTTGACTTTCCAACTGCTTTCCTATCAATCTCCCAACTTGGAGAGACAGCTCCTTTAAGCTCCTGGTTCGCACAGGTTGCCAATTTGGCAGAGGATGAAAGGGAAGAGGGCGAACCAATGAGAGAGTAGCTGTTAGGCATTTGGATGGGCACATGTCACTCTAATTTCCCGGCAGGAAGAAGAATTAACCAAAGTCTCAGCCACCCACTGGGAACCAGTATAGGTCCTGAACCAAAAGTTTGGACTTGCGTTCAGCTCACAAAAAATCGAGTTGAAAAATGGAGCTCAGGGGCACAGCAATTCACCAACTGGCAGAGTAATCAAGGCCAACTATCGTCCAAAAATCTGTTGAGGGAAGGCAACGAGGCGGACTTGAAAGCGAGGCAGAATAGCAGGAAACAGATTTCAAGAGGTACGTTGGAATCACCTGTAAAGCACAGGAAGAGGGGCACAACTTCGACAATGATGCACTTGGCCAAAAAGGGCGTATGCGTTTTCTCCTGAATATATTCAGGAGAAAACGCATACGCCCTTTTTGACCAAGCAAGCAAGCGGGCAATGCAAATCTGCACTACAAAGAAGTATCACTTCCCACCGGTCAAAGGGGACATCCAGAAAATGTGTAAAAACCAGAAAGGCAAGACAGGCCCTGGAGAACAGGGAGCCTTGTTATGCTGATGGGCGGGATGTAAGTTGCCAACTGCCTCACTGGAGGAGTGCATTGTGTTCCCTAAAACAAGTAAACAACAGAGCTACAGAGCCAAGGGCACTTCCAGTCTAGGGAATATACCTTGGGAAAACTGAAAATCCATAAGACAGAGCCACCCCCAAATTGAGGGCTGCACTGCTTACAGGAACCTCAACCTGGGTACACCTGAAATATCCCAGGAAATATAAAAATGGTTCCAAACATTGTGGAACTTACGTACGATGGAATATCCCTCAGCCATGAAATCAATGTCATAAGACCAGTAGCAGCAAAATGAGTGGATTCAGGTACGATGATTCTAAGTGAAAGAAGTCACACAGGAAAAGAAACTTATCATAAGATATCACTTAGGAAGATCCTGTAAACATGGCTACACATGAACTGAGTTAGGCAAGAGAACAGAGTCTCACATTTAGAAAACACTCTTATGCCTGTTTAAGGGGGAAGGAGAGGTGGGGTGATGCATCAAACCAGAGTTTGATATAAGCACAGGTACCGTTCCAAAAACCAACTATGGAATAGACAAGACCTACACCTTCCTCAGTGAAAGGGACTCAAAACCCCATATTTCCCGCAGAGGAATAGATCTGGCTAGTAAGAATCTTAAAACCTATGTATTGATATGTCTCCGTAAGGGAATCAAGTGTGTCTAGACTGGCATAAACATGGCAGTGAGAATCAGCTCAAACCCACTCTAAAAAGGAATTTCAAAACAGAACAAAGAAACAGGGAAATTCTTTACAATTCCTTCAGGGACTCTGATGCAACCTGGAATGACCCTATCTACAATGACAGCTGGATGTGGCATAAGGCTGGACACTTGGGACTGAGAGGATTGGTGAGATTGGGTGAGCAAATGCAGACCCTTTAAATCAATAATGCATGGCACCCATTCCATGGGTCCCAGCTCTCCAGGTGGAAGGGAATATTACTACAGCTATAACGTGTACGGGAAACCTAGAGAATGGACACACTGTGGATACGAAAGGTTTCTAAAACTCAACGAAGAGCCCCTCTCCTGGTGCTCCGGTTTGACTTTCCAACTGCTTTCCTATCAATCTCCCAACTTGGAGAGACAGCTCCTTTAAGCTCCTGGTTCGCACAGGTTGCCAATTTGGCAGAGGATGAAAGGGAAGAGGGCGAACCAATGAGAGAGTAGCTGTTAGGCATTTGGATGGGCACATGTCACTCTAATTTCCCGGCAGGAAGAAGAATGAACCAAAGTCTCAGCCACCCACCGGGAACCAGTAGAGGTCCTGAACCAAAAGTTTGGACTTGCGTTCAGCTCACAAAAAACGAGTTGAAAAATGGAGCTCAGGGGCACAGCAATTCACAAACTGTCAGAGTAATCAAGGCCAACTATCGTCCAAAAATCTGTTGAGGGAAGGCAACGAGGCGGACTTGAAAGCGAGGCAGAATAGCAGGAAACAGATTTCAAGAGGTACGTTGGAATCGCCTGTAAAGCACAGGAAGAGGGGCACAACTTCGACAATGATGCACTTGGCCAAAAAGGGCGTATGCGTTTTCTCCTGAATATATTCAGGAGAAAACGCATACGCCCTTTTTGGCCAAGCAAGCAAGCGGGCAATGCAAATCTGCACTACAAAGAAGTATCACTTCCCACCGGTCAAAAGGGACATCCAGAAAATGTGTAAAAACCAGAAAGGCAAGACAGGCCCTGGAGAACAGGGAGCCTTGTTATGCTGATGGGCGGGATGTAAGTTGCCAACTGCCTCACTGGAGGAGTGCATTGTGTTCCCTAAAACAAGTAAACAACAGAGCTACAGAGCCAAGGGCACTTCCAGTCTAGGGAATATACCTTGGGAAAACTGAAAATCCATAAGACAGAGCCACCCTCAAATTGAGGGCAGCACTGCTTACAGGAACCTCAACCTGGGTACACCTGAAATATCCCAGGAAATATAAAAATGGTTCGAAACATTGTGGAACTTACGTACGATGGAATATCCCTCAGCCATGAAATCAATGTCATAAGACCAGTAGCAGCAAAATGAGTGGATTCAGGTACGATGATTCTAAGTGAAAGAAGTCACACAGGAAAAGAAACTTATCATAAGATATCACTTAGGAAGATCCTGTAAACATGGCTACACATGAACTGAGTTAGGCAAGAGAACAGAGTCTCACATTTAGAAAACACTCTTATGCCTGCTTAAGGGGGAAGGAGAGGTGGGGTGATGCATCAAACCAGAGTTTGATATAAGCACAGGTACCGTTCCAAAAACCAACTATGGAATAGACAAGACCTACACCTTCCTCAGTGAAAGGGACTCAAAGCCCCATATTTCCCGCAGAGGAATAGATCTGGCTAGTAAGAATCTTAAAACCTATGTATTGATATGTCTCCGTAAGGGAATCAAGTGTGTCTAGACTGGCATAAACATGGCAGTGAGAATCAGCTCAAACCCACTCTAAAAAGGAATTTCAAAAACAGAACAAAGAAACAGGGAAATTCTTTACAATTCCTTCAGGGTCTCTGATGCAACCTGGAATGACCCTATCTACAATGACAGCTGGATGTGGCATAAGGCTGGACACTTGGGACTGAGAGGATTGGTGAGATTGGGTGAGCAAATGCAGACCCTTTAAAGCAATAATGCATGGCACCCATTCCATGGGTCCCAGCTCTCCAGGTGGAAGGGAATATTACTACAGCTATAACGTGTACGGGAAACCTAGAGAATGGACACACTGTGAATACGAAAGGTTTCTAAAACTCAACGAAGAGCCCCTCTCCTGGTGCTCCGGTTTGACTTTCCAACTGCTTTCCTATCAATCTCCCAACTTGGAGAGACAGCTCCTTTAAGCTCCTGGTTCGCACAGGTTGCCAATTTGGCAGAGGATGAAAGGGAAGAGGGCGAACCAATGAGAGAGTAGCTGTTAGGCATTTGGATGGGCACATGTCACTCTAATTTCCCGGCAGGAAGAAGAATTAACCAAAGTCTCAGCCACCCACTGGGAACCAGTATAGGTCCTGAACCAAAAGTTTGGACTTGCGTTCAGCTCACAAAAAATCGAGTTGAAAAATGGAGCTCAGGGGCACAGCAATTCACAAACTGGCAGAGTAATCAAGGCCAACTATCCTCCAAAAATCTGTTGAGGGAAGGCAACGAGGCGGACTTGAAAGCGAGGCAGAATAGCAGGAAACAGATTTCAAGAGGTACGTTGGAATCACCTGTAAAGCACAGGAAGAGGGGCACAAATTCGACAATGATGCACTTGGCCAAAAAGGGCGTATGCGTTTTCTCCTGAATATATTCAGGAGAAAACGCATACGCCCTTTTTGGCCAAGCAAGCAAGCGGGCAATGCAAATCTGCACTACAAAGAAGTATCACTTCCACCGGTCAAAAGGGACATCCACAAAATGTGTAAAAACCAGAAAGGCAAGACAGGCCCTGGAGAACAGGGAGCCTTGTTATGCTGATGGGCGGGATGTAAGTTGCCAACTGCCTCACTGGAGGAGTGCATTGTGTCCCCTAAAACAAGTAAACAACAGAGCTACAGAGCCAAGTGCACTTCCAGTCTAGGGAATATACATTGGGAATACTGAAAATCCATAAGACAGAGCCACCCCCAAATTTAGGGCTGCACTGCTTACAGGAACCTCAACCTGGGTACACCTGAAATATCCCAGGAAATATAAAAATGGTTCCAAACATTGTGGAACTTACGTACGATGGAATATCCCTCAGCCACGAAATCAATGTCATAAGACCAGTAGCAGCAAAATGAGTGGATTCAGGTACGATGATTCTAAGTGAAAGAAGTCACACAGGAAAAGAAACTTATCATAAGATATCACTTAGGAAGATCCAGTAAACATGGCTACACATGAACTGAGTTAGGCAAGAGAACAGAGTCTCACATTTAGAAAACACTCTTATGCCTGCTTTAGGGGGAAGGAGAGGTGGGGTGATGCATCAAACCAGAGTTTGATATAAGCACATGTACCGTTCCAAAAACCAACTATGGAATAGACAAGACCTACACCTTCCTCAGTGAAAGGGACTCAAAACCCCATATTTCCCGCAGAGGAATAGATCTGGCTAGTAAGAATCTTAAAACCTATGTATTGATATGTCTCCGTAAGGGAATCAAGTGTGTCTAGACTGGCATAAACATGGCAGCGAGAATCAGCTCAAACCCACTCTAAAAAGGAATTTCAAAAACAGAACAAAGAAACAGGGAAATTTTTTACAATTCCTTCAGGGACTCTGATGCAACCTGGAATGACCCTATCTACAATGACAGCTGGATGTGGCATAAGGCTGGACACTTGGGACTGAGAGGATTGGTGAGATTGGGTGAGCAAATGCAGACCCTTTAAAGCAATAATGCATGGCACCCATTCCATGGGTCCCAGCTCTCCAGGTGGAAGGGAATATTACTACAGCTATAACGTGTACGGGAAACCTAGAGAATGGACACACTGTGAATACGACAGGTTTCTAAAACTCAACGAAGAGCCCCTCTCCTGGTGCTCCGGTTTGACTTTCCAACTGCTTTCCTATCAATCTCCCAACTTGGAGAGACAGCCCCTTTAAGCTCCTGGTTCGCACAGGTTGCCAATTTGGCAGAGGATGAAAGGGAAGAGGGAGAACCAATGAGAGAGTAGCTGTTAGGCATTTGGATGGGCACATGTCACTCTAATTTCCCGGCAGGAAGAAGAATGAACCAAAGTCTCAGCCACCCACCGGGAACCAGTAGAGGTCCTGAACCAAAAGTTTGGACTTGCGTTCAGCTCACAAAAAACGAGTTGAAAAATGGAGCTCAGGGGCACAGCAATTCACAAACTGGCAGAGTAATCAAGGCCAACTATCGTCCAAAAATCTGTTGAGGGAAGGCAACGAGGCGGACTTGAAAGCGAGGCAGAATAGCAGGAAACAGATTTCAAGAGGTACGTTGGAATCGCCTGTAAAGCACAGGAAGAGGGGCACAACTTCGACAATGATGCACTTGGCCAAAAAGGGCGTATGCGTTTTCTCCTGAATATATTCAGGAGAAAACGCATACGCCCTTTTTGGCCAAGCAAGCAAGCGGGCAATGCAAATCTGCACTACAAAGAAGTATCACTTCCCACCGGTCAAAGGGGACATCCAGAAAATGTGTAAAAACCAGAAAGGCAAGACAGGCCCTGGAGAACAGGGAGCCTTGTTATGCTGATGGGCGGGATGTAAGTTGCCAAATGCCTCACTGGAGGAGTGCATTGTGTTCCCTAAAACAAGTAAACAACAGAGCTACAGAGCCAAGGGCACTTCCAGTCTAGGGAATATACTTTGGGAAAACTGAAAATCCATAAGACAGAGCCACCCCCAAATTGAGGGCTGCACTGCTTACAGGAACCTCAACCTGGGTACACCTGAAATATCCCAGGAAATATAAAAATGGTTCCAAACATTGTGGAACTTACGTACGATGGAATATCCCTCAGCCATGAAATCAATGTCATAAGACCAGTAGCAGCAAAATGAGTGGATTCTGGTATGATGATTCTAAGTGAAAGAAGTCACACAGGAAAAGAAACTTATCATAAGATATCACTTAGGAAGATCCTGTAAACATGGCTACACATGAACTGAGTTAGGCAAGAGAACAGAGTCTCACATTTAGAAAACACTCTTATGCCTGCTTAAGGGGGAAGGAGAGGTGGGGTGATGCATCAAACCAGAGTTTGATATAAGCACAGGTACCGTTCCAGAAACCAACTATGGAATAGACAAGACCTACACCTTCCTCAGTGAAAGGGACTCAAAACCCCATATTTCCCGCAGAGGAATAGATCTGGCTAGTAAGAATCTTAAAACCTATGTATTGATATGTCTCCGTAAGGGAATCAAGTGTGTCTAGACTGGCATAAACATGGCCGCGAGAATCAGCTCAAACCCACTCTAAAAAGGAATTTCAAAAACAGAACAAAGAAACAGGGAAATTCTTTACAATTCCTTCAGGGTCTCTGATGCAACCTGGAATGACCCTATCTACAATGACAGCTGGATGTGGCATAAGGCTGGACACTTGGGACTGAGAGGATTGGTGAGATTGGGTGAGCAAATGCAGACCCTTTAAAGCAATAATGCATGGCACCTATTCCATGGGTCCCAGCTCTCCAGGTTGAAGGGAATATTACTACAGCTATAACGTGTACGGGAAACCTAGAGAATGGACACACTGTGAATACAAAAGGTTTCTAAAACTCAACGAAGAGCCCCTCTCCTGGTGCTCCGGTTTGACTTTCCAACTGCTTTCCTATCAATCTCCCAACTTGGAGAGACAGCCCCTTTAAGCTCCTGGTTCGCACAGGTTGCCAATTTGGCAGAGGATGAAAGGGAAGAGGGAGAACCAATGAGAGAGTAGCTGTTAGGCATTTGGATGGGCACATGTCACTCTAATTTCCCGGCAGGAAGAAGAATGAACCAAAGTCTCAGCCACCCACCGGGAACCAGTAGAGGTCCTGAACCAAAAGTTTGGACTTGCGTTCAGCTCACAAAAAAACGAGTTGAAAAATGGAGCTCAGGGGCACAGCAATTCACAAACTGGCAGAGTAATCAAGGCCAACTATCGTCCAAAAATCTGTTGAGGGAAGGCAACGAGGCGGACTTGAAAGCGAGGCAGAATAGCAGGAAACAGATTTCAAGTGTTACGTTGGAATCGCCTGTAAAGCACAGGAAGAGGGGCACAACTTCGACAATGATGCACTTGGCCAAAAAGGGCGTATGCGTTTTCTCCTGAATATATTCAGGAGAAAACGCATACGCCCTTTTTGGCCAAGCAAGCAAGCGGGCAATGCAAATCTGCACTACAAAGAAGTATCACTTCCCACCGGTCAAAGGGGACATCCAGAAAATGTGTAAAAACCAGAAAGGCAAGACAGGCCCTGGAGAACAGGGAGCCTTGTTATGCTGATGGGCGGGATGTAAGTTGCCAACTGCCTCACTGGAGGAGTGCATTGTGTTCCCTAAAACAAGTAAACAACAGAGCTACAGAGCCAAGGGCACTTCCAGTCTAGGGAATATACCTTGGGAAAACTGAAAATCCATAAGACAGGGCCACCCCCAAATTGAGGGCTGCACTGCTTACAGGAACCTCAACCTGGGTACACCTGAAATATCCCAGGAAATATAAAAATGGTTCCAAACATTGTGGAACTTACGTACGATGGAATATCCCTCAGCCACGAAATCAATGTCATAAGACCAGTAGCAGCAAAATGAGTGGATTCAGGTACGATGATTCTAAGTGAAAGAAGTCACACAGGAAAAGAAACTTATCATAAGATATCACTTAGGAAGATCCAGTAAACATGGCTACACATGAACTGAGTTAGGCAAGAGAACAGAGTCTCACATTTAGAAAACACTCTTATGCCTGCTTAAGGGGGAAGGAGAGGTGGGGTGATGCATCAAACCAGAGTTTGATATAAGCACAGGTACCGTTCCAAAAACCAACTATGGAATAGACAAGACCTACACCTTCCTCAGTGAAAGGGACTCAAAACCCCATATTTCCCGCAGAGGAATAGATCTGGCTAGTAAGAATCTTAAAACCTATGTATTGATATGTCTCCGTAAGGGAATCAAGTGTGTCTAGACTGGCATAAACATGGCAGTGAGAATCAGCTCAAACCCACTCTAAAAAGGAAATTCAAAAACAGAACAAAGAAACAGGGAAATTCTTTACAATTCCTTCAGGGTCTCTGATGCAACCTGGAATGACCCTATCTACAATGACAGCTGGATGTGGCATAAGGCTGGACACTTGGGACTGAGAGGATTGGTGAGATTGGGTGAGCAAATGCAGACCCTTTAAAGCAATAATGCATGGCACCCATTCCATGGGTCCCAGCTCTCCAGGTGGAAGGGAATATTACTACAGCTATAACGTGTACGGGAAACCTAGAGAATGGACACACTGTGAATACGAAAGGTTTCTAAAACTCAACGAAGAGCCCCTCTCCTGGTGCTCCGGTTTGACTTTCCAACTGCTTTCCTATCAATCTCCCAACTTGGAGAGACAGCCCCTTTAAGCTCCTGGTTCGCACAGGTTGCCAATTTGGCAGAGGATGAAAGGGAAGAGGGAGAACCAATGAGAGAGTAGCTGTTAGGCATTTGGATGGGCACATGTCACTCTAATTTCCCGGCAGGAAGAAGAATGAACCAAAGTCTCAGCCACCCACCGGGAACCAGTAGAGGTCCTGAACCAAAAGTTTGGACTTGAGTTCAGCTCACAAAAAAACGAGTTGAAAAATGGAGCTCAGGGGCACAGCAATTCACAAACTGGCAGAGTAATCAAGGCCAACTATCGTCCAAAAATCTGTTGAGGGAAGGCAACGAGGCGGACTTGAAAGCGAGGCAGAATAGCAGGAAACAGATTTCAAGAGGTACGTTGGAATCGCCTGTAAAGCACAGGAAGAGGGGCACAACTTCGACAATGATGCACTTGGCCAAAAAGGGCGTATGCGTTTTCTCCTGAATATATTCAGGAGAAAACGCATACGCCCTTTTTGGCCAAGCAAGCAAGCGGGCAATGCAAATCTGCACTACAAAGAAGTATCACTTCCCACCGGTCAAAGGGGACATCCAGAAAATGTGTAAAAACCAGAAAGGCAAGACAGGCCCTGGAGAACAGGGAGCCTTGTTATGCTGATGGGCGGGATGTAAGTTGCCAACTGCCTCACTGGAGGAGTGCATTGTGTTCCCTAAAACAAGTAAACAACAGAGCTACAGAGCCAAGGGCACTTCCAGTCTAGGGAATATACCTTGGGAAAACTGAAAATCCATAAGACAGAGCCACCCCCAAATTGAGGGCTGCACTGCTTACAGGAACCTCAACCTGGGTACACCTGAAATATCCCAGGAAATATAAAAATGGTTCCAAACATTGTGGAACTTACGTACGATGGAATATCCCTCAGCCACGAAATCAATGTCATAAGACCAGTAGCAGCAAAATGAGTGGATTCAGGTACGATGATTCTAAGTGAAAGAAGTCACACAGGAAAAGAAACTTATCATAAGATATCACTTAGGAAGTTCCAGTAAACATGGCTACACATGAACTGAGTTAGGCAAGAGAACAGAGTCTCACATTTAGAAAACACTCTTATGCCTGCTTAAGGGGGAAGGAGAGGTGGGGTGATGCATCAAACCAGAGTTTGATATAAGCACAGGTACCGTTCCAAAAACCAACTATGGAATAGACAAGACCTACACCTTCCTCAGTGAAAGGGACTCAAAACCCCATATTTCCCGCAGAGGAATAGATCTGGCTAGTAAGAATCTTAAAACCTATGTATTGATATGTCTCCGTAAGGGAATCAAGTGTGTCTAGACTGGCATAAACATGGCAGTGAGAATCAGCTCAAACCCACTCTAAAAAGGAAATTCAAAAACAGAACAAAGAAACAGGGAAATTCTTTACAATTCCTTCAGGGTCTCTGATGCAACCTGGAATGACCCTATCTACAATGACAGCTGGATGTGGCATAAGGCTGGACACTTGGGACTGAGAGGATTGGTGAGATTGGGTGAGCAAATGCAGACCCTTTAAAGCAATAATGCATGGCACCCATTCCATGGGTCCCAGCTCTCCAGGTGGAAGGGAATATTACTACAGCTATAACGTGTACGGGAAACCTAGAGAATGGACACACTGTGAATACGAAAGGTTTCTAAAACTCAACGAAGAGCCCCTCTCCTGGTGCTCCGGTTTGACTTTCCAACTGCTTTCCTATCAATCTCCCAACTTGGAGAGACAGCCCCTTTAAGCTCCTGGTTCGCACAGGTTGCCAATTTGGCAGAGGATGAAAGGGAAGAGGGAGAACCAATGAGAGAGTAGCTGTTAGGCATTTGGATGGGCACATGTCACTCTAATTTCCCGGCAGGAAGAAGAATGAACCAAAGTCTCAGCCACCCACCGGGAACCAGTAGAGGTCCTGAACCAAAAGTTTGGACTTGCGTTCAGCTCACAAAAAAACGAGTTGAAAAATGGAGCTCAGGGGCACAGCAATTCACCAACTGGCAGAGTAATCAAGGCCAACTATCGTCCAAAAATCTGTTGAGGGAAGGCAACGAGGCGGACTTGAAAGCGAGGCAGAATAGCAGGAAACAGATTTCAAGAGGTACGTTGGAATCGCCTGTAAAGCACAGGAAGAGGGGCACAACTTCGACAATGATGCACTTGGCCAAAAAGGGCGTATGCGTTTTCTCCTGAATATATTCAGGAGAAAACGCATACGCCCTTTTTGGCCAAGCAAGCAAGCGGGCAATGCAAATCTGCACTACAAAGAAGTATCACTTCCCACCGGTCAAAGGGGACATCCAGAAAATGTGTAAAAACCAGAAAGGCAAGACAGGCCCTGGAGAACAGGGAGCATTGTTATGCTGATGGGCGGGATGTAAGTTGCCAACTGCCTCACTGGAGGAGTGCATTGTGTTCCCTAAAACAAGTAAACAACAGAGCTACAGAGCCAAGGGCACTTCCAGTCTAGGGAATATACCTTGGGAAAACTGAAAATCCATAAGACAGAGCCACCCCCAAATTGAGGGCTGCACTGCTTACAGGAACCTCAACCTGGGTACACCTGAAATATCCCAGGAAATATAAAAATGGTTCCAAACATTGTGGAACTTACGTACGATGGAATATCCCTCAGCCATGAAATCAATGTCATAAGACCAGTAGCAGCAAAATGAGTGGATTCAGGTACGATGATTCTAAGTGAAAGAAGTCACACAGGAAAAGAAACTTATCATAAGATATCACTTAGGAAGATACTGTAAACATGGCTACACATGAACTGAGTTAGGCAAGAGAACAGAGTCTCACATTTAGAAAACACTCTTATGCCTGTTTAAGGGGGAAGGAGAGGTGGGGTGATGCATCAAACCAGAGTTTGATATAAGCACAGGTACCGTTCCAAAAACCAACTATGGAATAGACAAGACCTACACCTTCCTCAGTGAAAGGGACTCAAAACCCCATATTTCCCGCAGAGGAATAGATCTGGCTAGTAAGAATCTTAAAACCTATGTATTGATATGTCTCTGTAAGGGAATCAAGTGTGTCTAGACTGGCATAAACATGGCAGTGAGAATCAGCTCAAACCCACTCTAAAAAGGAATTTCAAAACAGAACAAAGAAACAGGGAAATTCTTTACAATTCCTTCAGGGACTCTGATGCAACCTGGAATGACCCTATCTACAATGACAGCTGGATGTGGCATAAGGCTGGACACTTGGGACTGAGAGGATTGGTGAGATTGGGTGAGCAAATGCAGACCCTTTAAATCAATAATGCATGGCACCCATTCCATGGGTCCCAGCTCTCCAGGTGGAAGGGAATATTACTACAGCTATAACGTGTACGGGAAACCTAGAGAATGGACACACTGTGGATACGAAAGGTTTCTAAAACTCAACGAAGAGCCCCTCTCCTGGTGCTCCGGTTTGACTTTCCAACTGCTTTCCTATCAATCTCCCAACTTGGAGAGACAGTTCCTTTAAGCTCCTGGTTCGCACAGGTTGCCAATTTGGCAGAGGATGAAAGGGAAGAGGGAGAACCAATGAGAGAGTAGCTGTTAGGCATTTGGATGGGCACATGTCACTCTAATTTCCCGGCAGGAAGAAGAATGAACCAAAGTCTCAGCCACCCACCGGGAACCAGTAGAGGTCCTGAACCAAAAGTTTGGACTTGCGTTCAGCTCACAAAAAACGAGTTGAAAAATGGAGCTCAGGGGCACAGCAATTCACAAACTGGCAGAGTAATCAAGGCCAACTATCGTCCAAAAATCTGTTGAGGGAAGGCAACGAGGCGGACTTGAAAGCGAGGCAGAATAGCAGGAAACAGATTTCAAGAGGTACGTTGGAATCGCCTGTAAAGCACAGGAAGAGGGGCACAACTTCGACAATGATGCACTTGGCCAAAAAGGGCATATGCGTTTTCTCCTGAATATATTCAGGAGAAAACGCATACGCCCTTTTTGGCCAAGCAAGCAAGCGGGCAATGCAAATCTGCACTACAAAGAAGTATCACTTCCCACCGGTCAAAAGGGACATCCAGAAAATGTGTAAAAACCAGAAAGGCAAGACAGGCCCTGGAGAACAGGGAGCCTTGTTATGCTGATGGGCGGGATGTAAGTTGCCAACTGCCTCACTGGAGGAGTGCATTGTGTTCCCTAAAACAAGTAAACAACAGAGCTACAGAGCCAAGGGCACTTCCAGTCTAGGGAATATACCTTGGGAAAACTGAAAATCCATAAGACAGAGCCACCCCCAAATTGAGGGCTGCACTGCTTACAGGAATCTCAACCTGGGTACACCTGAAATATCCCAGGAAATATAAAAATGGTTCCAAACATTGTGGAACTTACGTACGATGGAATATCCCTCAGCCATGAAATCAATGTCATAAGACCAGTAGCAGCAAAATGAGTGGATTCAGGTACGATGATTCTAAGTGAAAGAAGACACACAGGAAAAGAAACTTATCATAAGATATCACTTAGCAAGATCCTGTAAACATGGCTACACATGAACTGAGTTAAGCAAGAGAACAGAGTCTCACATTTAGAAAACACTCTTATGCCTGCTTAAGGGGGAAGGAGAGGTGGGGTGATGCATCAAACCAGAGTTTGATATAAGCACAGGTACCGTTCCAAAAACCAACTATGGAATAGACAAGACCTACACCTTCCTCAGTGAAAAGGACTCAAAACCCCATATTTCCCGCAGAGGAATAGATCTGGCTAGTAAGAATCTTAAAACCTATGTATTGATATGTCTCCGTAAGGGAATCAAGTGTGTCTAGACTGGCATAAACATGGCCGCGAGAATCAGCTCAAACCCACTCTAAAAAGGAATTTCAAAAACAGAACAAAGAAACAGGGTAATTCTTTACAATTCCTTCAGGGTCTCTGATGCAACCTGGAATGACCCTATCTACAATGACAGCTGGATGTGGCATAAGGCTGGACACTTGGGACTGAGAGGATTGGTGAGATTGGGTGAGCAAATGCAGACCCTTTAAAGCAATAATGCATGGCACCTATTCCATGGGTCCCAGCTCTCCAGGTGGAAGGGAATATTACTACAGCTATAACGTGTACGGGAAACCTAGAGAATGGACACACTGTGAATACGAAAGTTTTCTAAAACTCAACGAAGAGCCCCTCTCCTGGTGCTCCGGTTTGACTTTCCAACTGCTTTCCTATCAATCTCCCAACTTGGAGAGACAGCCCCTTTAAGCTCCTGGTTCGCACAGGTTGCCAATTTGGCAGAGGATGAAAGGGAATAGGGAGAACCAATGAGAGAGTAGCTGTTAGGCATTTGGATGGGCACATGTCACTCTAATTTCCCGGCAGGAAGAAGAATGAACCAAAGTCTCAGCCACCCACCGGGAACCAGTAGAGGTCCTGAACCAAAAGTTTGGACTTGCGTTCAGCTCACAAAAAATCGAGTTGAAAAATGGAGCTCAGGGGCACAGCAATTCACAAACTGGCAGAGTAATCAAGGCCAACTATCGTCCAAAAATCTGTTGAGGGAAGGCAACGAGGCGGACTTGAAAGCGAGGCAGAATAGCAGGAAACAGATTTCAAGAGGTACATTGGAATCGCCTGTAAAGCACAGGAAGAGGGGCACAACTTCGACAATGATGCACTTGGCCAAAAAGGGCGTATGCGTTTTCTCCTGAATATATTCAGGAGAAAACGCATACGCCCTTTTTGGCCAAGCAAGCAAGCGGGCAATGCAAATCTGCACTACAAAGAAGTATCACTTCCCACCGGTCAAAGGGGACATCCAGAAAATGTGTAAAAACCAGAAAGGCAAGACAGGCCCTGGAGAACAGGGAGCCTTGTTATGCTGATGGGCGGGATGTAAGTTGCCAACTGCCTCACTGGAGGAGTGCATTGTGTTCCCTAAAACAAGTAAACAACAGAGCTACAGAGCCAAGGGCACTTCCAGTCTAGGGAATATACCTTGGGAAAACTGAAAATCCATAAGACAGAGCCACCCCCAAATTGAGGGCTGCACTGCTTACAGGAACCTCAACCTGGGTACACCTGAAATATCCCAGGAAATATAAAAATGGTTCCAAACATTGTGGAACTTACATACGATGGAATATCCCTCAGCCATGAAATCAATGTCATAAGACCAGTAGCAGCAAAATGAGTGGATTCAGGTACGATGATTCTAAGTGAAAGAAGTCACACAGGAAAAGAAACTTATCATAAGATATCACTTAGGAAGATCCTGTAAACATGGCTACACATGAACTGAGTTAGGCAAGAGAACAGAGTCTCACATTTAGAAAACACTCTTATGCCTGCTTAAGGGGGAAGGAGAGGTGGGGTGATGCATCAAACCAGAGTTTGATATAAGCACAGGTACCGTTCCAAAAACCAACTATGGAATAGACAAGACCTACACCTTCCTCAGTGAAAGGGACTCAAAACCCCATATTTCCCGCAGAGGAATAGATCTGGCTAGTAAGAATCTTAAAACCTATGTATTGATATGTCTCCGTAAGGGAATCAAGTGTGTCTAGACTGGCATAAACATGGCAGTGAGAATCAGCTCAAACCCACTCTAAAAAGGAAATTCAAAAACAGAACAAAGAAACAGGGAAATTCTTTACAATTCCTTCAGGGTCTCTGATGCAACCTGGAATGACCCTATCTACAATGACAGCTGGATGTGGCATAAGGCTGGACACTTGGGACTGAGAGGATTGGTGAGATTGGGTGAGCAAATGCAGACCCTTTAAAGCAATAATGCATGGCACCCATTCCATGGGTCCCAGCTCTCCAGGTGGAAGGGAATATTACTACAGCTATAACGTGTACGGGAAACCTAGAGAATGGACACACTGTGAATACGAAAGGTTTCTAAAACTCAACGAAGAGCCCCTCTCCTGGTGCTCCGGTTTGACTTTCCAACTGCTTTCCTATCAATCTCCCAACTTGGAGAGACAGCTCCTTTAAGCTCCTGGTTCGCACAGGTTGCCAATTTGGCAGAGGATGAAAGGGAAGAGGGTGAACCAATGAGAGAGTAGCTGTTAGGCATTTGGATGTGCACATGTCACTCTAATTTCCCGGCAGGAAGAAGAATGAACCAAAGTCTCAGCCACCCACTGGGAACCAGTATAGGTCCTGAACCAAAAGTTTGGACTTGCGTTCAGCTCACAAAAAACGAGTTGAAAAATGGAGCTCAGGGGCACAGCAATTCACAAACTGGCAGAGTATTCAAGGCCAACTATCGTCCAAAAATCTGTTGAGGGAAGGCAACGAGGCGGACTTGAAAGCGAGGCAGAATAGCAGGAAACAGATTTCAAGAGGTACGTTGGAATCGCCTGTAAAGCACAGGAAGAGGGGCACAAATTCGACAATGATGCACTTGGCCAAAAAGGGCGTATGCGTTTTCTCCTGAATATATTCAGGAGAAAACGCATACGCCCTTTTTGGCCAAGCAAGCAAGCGGGCAATGCAAATCTGCACTACAAAGAAGTATCACTTCCCACCGGTCAAAAGGGACATCCACAAAATGTGTAAAAACCAGAAAGGCAAGACAGGCCCTGGAGAACAGGGAGCCTTGTTATGCTGATGGGCGGGATGTAAGTTGCCAACTGCCTCACTGGAGGAGTGCATTGTGTCCCCTAAAACAAGTAAACAACAGAGCTACAGAGCCAAGTGCACTTCCAGTCTAGGGAATATACCTTGGGAAAACTGAAAATCCATAAGACAGAGCCACCCCCAAATTGAGGGCTGCACTGCTTACAGGAACCTCAACCTGGGTACACCTGAAATATCCCAGGAAATATAAAAATGGTTCCAAACATTGTGGAACTTACGTACGATGGAATATCCCTCAGCCACGAAATCAATGTCATAAGACCAGTAGCAGCAAAATGAGTGGATTCAGGTACGATGATTCTAAGTGAAAGAAGTCACACAGGAAAAGAAACTTATCATAAGATATCACTTAGGAAGATCCAGTAAACATGGCTACACATGAACTGAGTTAGGCAAGAGAACAGAGTCTCACATTTAGAAAACACTCTTATGCCTGCTTAAGGGGGAAGGAGAGGTGGGGTGATGCATCAAACCAGAGTTTGATATAAGCACATGTACCGTTCCAAAAACCAACTATGGAATAGACAAGACCTACACATTCCTCAGTGAAAGGGACTCAAAACCCCATATTTCCCGCAGAGGAATAGATCTGGCTAGTAAGAATCTTAAAACCTATGTATTGATATGTCTCCGTAAGGGAATCAAGTGTGTCTAGACTGGCATAAACATGGCCGCGAGAATCAGCTCAAACCCACTCTAAAAAGGAATTTCAAAAACAGAACAAAGAAACAGGGAAATTCTTTACAATTCCTTCAGGGTCTCTGATGCAACCTGGAATGACCCTATCTACAATGACAGCTGGATGTGGCATAAGGCTGGACACTTGGAATGAGAGGATTGGTGAGATTGGGTGAGCAAATGCAGACCCTTTAAAGCAATAATGCATGGCACCCATTCCATGGGTCCCAGCTCTCCAGGTGGAAGGGAATATTACTACAGCTATAACGTGTACGGGAAACCTAGAGAATGGACACACTGTGAATACGAAAGGTTTCTAAAACTCAACGAAGAGCCCCTCTCCTGGTGCTCCGGTTTGACTTTCCAACTGCTTTCCTATCAATCTCCCAACTTGGAGAGACAGCCCCTTTAAGCTCCTGGTTCGCACAGGTTGCCAATTTGGCAGAGGATGAAAGGGAAGAGGGAGAACCAATGAGAGAGTAGCTGTTAGGCATTTGGATGGGCACATGTCACTCTAATTTCCCGGCAGGAAGAAGAATGAACCAAAGTCTCAGCCACCCACCGGGAACCAGTAGAGGTCCTGAACCAAAAGTTTGGACTTGCGTTCAGCTCACAAAAAACGAGTTGAAAAATGGAGCTCAGGGGCACAGCAATTCACAAACTGGCAGAGCAATCAAGGCCAACTATCGTCCAAAAATCTGTTGAGGGAAGGCAACGAGGCGGACTTGAAAGCGAGGCAGAATAGCAGGAAACAGATTTCAAGAGGTACGTTGGAATCGCCTGTAAAGCACAGGAAGAGGGGCACAACTTCGACAATGATGCACTTGGCCAAAAAGGGCGTATGCGTTTTCTCCTGAATATATTCAGGAGAAAACGCATACGCCCTTTTTGGCCAAGCAAGCAAGCGGGCAATGCAAATCTGCACTACAAAGAAGTATCACTTCCCACCGGTCAAAAGGGACATCCAGAAAATGTGTAAAAACCAGAAAGGCAAGACAGGCCCTGGAGAACAGGGAGCCTTGTTATGCTGATGGGCGGGATGTAAGTTGCCAACTGCCTCACTGGAGGAGTGCATTGTGTCCCCTAAAACAAGTTAACAACAGAGCTACAGAGCCAAGGGCACGTCCAGTCTAGGGAATATACCTTGGGAAAACTGAAAATCCATAAGACAGAGCCACCCCCAAATTGAGGGCTGCACTGCTTACAGGAACCTCAACCTGGATACACCTGAAATATCCCAGGAAATATAAAAATGGTTCCAAACATTGTGGAACTTACGTACGATGGAATATCCCTCAGCCACGAAATCAATGTCATAAGACCAGTAGCAGCAAAATGAGTGGATTCAGGTACGATGATTCTAAGTGAAAGAAGTCACACAGGAAAAGAATCTTATCATAAGATATCACTTAGGAAGATCCTGTAAACATGGCTACACATGAACTGAGTTAGGCAAGAGAACAGAGTCTCACATTTAGAAAACACTCTTATGCCTGCTTAAGGGGGAAGGAGAGGTGGGGTGATGCATCAAACCAGAGTTTGATAGAAGCACAGGTACCGTTCCAAAAACCAACTATGGAATAGACAAGACCTACACCTTCCTCAGTGAAAGGGACTCAAAACCCCATATTTCCCGCAGAGGAATAGATCTGACTAGTAAGAATCTTAAAACCTATGTACTGATATGTCTCCGTAAGGGAATCAAGTGTGTCTAGACTGGCATAAACATGGCCGCGAGAATCAGCTCAAACCCACTCTAAAAAGGAATTTCAAAAACAGAACAAAGAAACAGGGAAATTCTTTACAATTCCTTCAGGGTCTCTGATGCAACCTGGAATGACCCTATCTACAATGACAGCTGGATGTGGCATAAGGCTGGACACTTGGGACTGAGAGGATTGGTGAGATTGGGTGAGCAAATGCAGACCCTTTAAAGCAATAATGCATGGCACCCATTCCATGGGTCCCAGCTCTCCAGGTGGAAGGGAATATTACTACAGCTATAACGTGTACGGGAAACCTAGAGAATGGACACACTGTGAATACGAAAGGTTTCTAAAACTCAACGAAGAGCCCCTCTCCTGGCGCTCCGGTTTGACTTTCCAACTGCTTTCCTATCAATCTCCCAACTTGGAGAGACAGCCCCTTTAAGCTCCTGGTTCGCACAGGTTGCCAATTTGGCAGAGGATGAAAGGGAAGAGGGAGAACCAATGAGAGAGTAGCTGTTAGGCATTTGGATGGGCACATGTCACTCTAATTTCCCGGCAGGAAGAAGAATGAACCAAAGTCTCAGCCACCCACCGGGAACCAGTAGAGGTCCTGAACCAAAAGTTTGGACTTGCGTTCAGCTCACAAAAAACGAGTTGAAAAATGGAGCTCAGGGGCACAGCAATTCACAAACTGGCAGAGTAATCAAGGCCAACTATCGTCCAAAAATCTGTTGAGGGAAGGCAACGAGGCAGACTTGAAAGCGAGGCAGAATAGCAGGAAACAGATTTCAAGAGGTACGTTGGAATCGCCTGTAAAGCACAGGAAGAGGGGCACAACTTCGACAATGATGCACTTGGCCAAAAAGGGCGTATGCGTTTTCTCCTGAATATATTCAGGAGAAAACGCATACGCCCTTTTTGGCCAAGCAAGCAAGCGGGCAATGCAAATCTGCACTACAAAGAAGTATCACTTCCCACCGGTCAAAAGGGACATCCACAAAATGTGTAAAAACCAGAAAGGCAAGACAGGCCCTGGAGAACAGGGAGCCTTGTTATGCTGATGGGCGGGATGTAAGTTGCCAACTGCCTCACTGGAGGAGTGCATTGTGTTCCCTAAAACAAGTAAACAACAGAGCTACCGAAAAAAGGGCACTTCCAGTCTAGGGAATATACCTTGGGAAAGCTGAAAATCCATAAGACAGAGCCACCCCCAAATTGAGGGCTGCACTGCTTACAGGAACCTCAACCTGGGTACACCTGAAATATCCCAGGAAATATAAAAATGGTTCCAAACATTGTGGAACTTACGTACGATGGAATATCCCTCAGCCACGAAATCAATGTCATAAGACCAGTAGCAGCAAAATGAGTGGATTCAGGTACGATGATTCTAAGTGAAAGAAGTCACACAGGAAAAGAAACTTATCATAAGATATCACTTAGGAAGATCCTGTAAACATGGCTACACATGAACTGAGTTAGGCAAGAGAACAGAGTCTCACATTTAGAAAACACTCTTATGCCTGCTTAAGGGGGAAGGAGAGGTGGGGTGATGCATCAAACCAGAGTTTGATATAAGCACAGGTACCGTTCCAAAAACCAACTATGGAATAGACAAGACCTACACCTTCCTCAGTGAAAGGGACTCAAAACCCCGTATTTCCCGCAGAGGAATAGATCTGACTAGTAAGAATCTTAAAACCTATGTACTGATATGTCTCTGTAAGGGAATCAAGTGTGTCTAGACTGGCATAAACTTGGCCGCGAGAATCAGCTCAAACCCACTCTAAAAAGGAATTTCAAAAACAGAACAAAGAAACAGGGAAATTCTTTACAATTCCTTCAGGGTCTCTGATGCAACCTGGAATGACCCTATCTACAATGACAGCTGGATGTGGCATAAGGCTGGACACTTGGGACTGAGAGGATTGGTGAGATTGGGTGAGCAAATGCAGACCCTTTAAAGCAATAATGCATGGCACCCATTCCATGGGTCCCAGCTCTCCAGGTGGAAGGGAATATTACTACAGCTATAACGTGTACGGGAAACCTAGAGAATGGACACACTGTGAATACGACAGGTTTCTAAAACTCAACGAAGAGCCCCTCTCCTGGTGCTCCGGTTTGACTTTCCAACTGCTTTCCTATCAATCTCCCAACTTGGAGAGACAGCCCCTTTAAGCTCCTGGTTCGCACAGGTTGCCAATTTGGCAGAGGATGAAAGGGAAGAGGGAGAACCAATGAGAGAGTAGCTGTTAGGCATTTGGATGGGCACATGTCACTCTAATTTCCCGGCAGGAAGAAGAATTAACCAAAGTCTCAGCCACCCACCGGGAACCAGTAGAGGTCCTGAACCAAAAGTTTGGACTTGCGTTCAGCTCACAAAAAACGAGTTGAAAAATGGAGCTCAGGGGCACAGCAATTCACAAACTGGCAGAGTAATCAAGGCCAACTATCGTCCAAAAATCTGTTGAGGGAAGGCAACGAGGCAGACTTGAAAGCGAGGCAGAATAGCAGGAAACAGATTTCAAGAGGTACGTTGGAATCGCCTGTAAAGCACAGGAAGAGGGGCACAACTTCGACAATGATGCACTTGGCTAAAAAGGGCGTATGCGTTTTCTCCTGAATATATTCAGGAGAAAACGCATACGCCCTTTTTGGCCAAGCAAGCAACCGGGCAATGCAAATCTGCACTACAAAGAAGTATCACTTCCCACCGGTCAAAAGGGACATCCAGAAAATGTGTAAAAACCAGAAAGGCAAGACAGGCCCTGGAGAACAGGGAGCCTTGTTATGCTGATGGGCGGGATGTAAGTTGCCAACTGCCTCACTGGAGGAGTGCATTGTGTTCCCTAAAACAAGTAAACAACAGAGCTACAGAGCCAAGGGCACGTCCAGTCTAGGGAATATACCTTGGGAAAAATGAAAATCCATAAGACAGAGCCACCCCCAAATTGAGGGCTGCACTGCTTACAGGAACCTCAACCTGGGTACACCTGAAATATCCCAGGAAATATAAAAATGGTTCCAAACATTGTGGAACTTACGTACGATGGAATATCCCTCAGCCACGAAATCAATGTCATAAGACCAGTAGCAGCAAAATGAGTGGATTCAGGTACGATGATTCTAAGTGAAAGAAGTCACACAGGAAAAGAAACTTATCATAAGATATCACTTAGGAAGATCCTGTAAACATGGCTACACATGAACTGAGTTAGGCAAGAGAACAGAGTCTCACATTTAGAAAACACTCTTATGCCTGCTTAAGGGGGAAGGAGAGGTGGGGTGATGCATCAAACCAGAGTTTGATATAAGCACAGGTACCATTCCAAAAACCAACTATGGAATAGACAAGACCTACACCTTCCTCAGTGAAAGGGACTCAAAACCCCATATTTCCCGCAGAGGAATAGATCTGACTAGTAAGAATCTTAAATCCTATGTATTGATATGTCTCCATAAGAGAATCAAGTGTGTCTAGACTGGCATAAACATGGCCGCGAGAATCAGCTCAAACCCACTCTAAAAAGGAATTTCAAAAACAGAACAAAGAAACAGGGAAATTCTTTACAATTCCTTCAGGGTCTCTGATGCAACCTGGAATGACCCTATCTACAATGACAGCTGGATGTGGCATAAGGCTGGACACTTGGGACTGAGAGGATTGGTGAGATTGGGTGAGCAAATGCAGACCCTTTAAAGCAATAATGCATGGCACCCATTCCATGGGTCCCAGCTCTCCAGGTGGAAGGGAATATTACTACAGCTATAACGTGTACGGGAATCCTAGAGAATGGACACACTGTGAATACGAAAGGTTTCTAAAACTCAACGAAGAGCCCCTCTCCTGGTGCTCCAGTTTGACTTTCCAACTGCTTTCCTATCAATCTCCCAACTTGGAGAGACAGCCCCTTTAAGCTCCTGGTTCGCACAGGTTGCCAATTTGGCAGAGGATGAAAGGGAAGAGGGAGAACCAATGAGAGAGTAGCTGTTAGGCATTTGGATGGGCACATGTCACTCTAATTTCCCGGCAGGAAGAAGAATTAACCAAAGTCTCAGCCACCCACCGGGAACCAGTAGAGGTCCTGAACCAAAAGTTTGGACTTGCGTTCAGCTCACAAAAAACGAGTTGAAAAATGGAGCTCAGGGGCACAGCAATTCACAAACTGGCAGAGTAATCAAGGCCAACTATCGTCCAAAAATCTGTTGAGGGAAGGCAACGAGGCGGACTTGAAAGCGAGGCAGAATAGCAGGAAACAGATTTCAAGAGGTACGTTGGAATCGCCTGTAAAGCACAGGAAGAGGGGCACAACTTCGACAATGATGCACTTGGCCAAAAAGGGCGTATGCGTTTTCTCCTGAATATATTCAGGAGAAAACGCATACGCCCTTTTTGGCCAAGCAAGCAAGCAGGCAATGCAAATCTGCACTACAAAGAAGTATCACTTCCCACCGGTCAAAGGGGACATCCACAAAATGTGTAAAAAGCAGAAAGGCAAGACAGGCCCTGGAGAACAGGGAGCCTTGTTATGCTGATGGGCGGGATGTAAGTTGCCAACTGCCTCACTTGAGGAGTGCATTGTGTCCCGTAAAACAAGTAAACAACAGAGCTCCAGAGCCAAGGGCACGTCCAGTCTAGGGAATATACCTTGGGAAATCTGAAAATCCATAAGACAGAGCCACCCCCAAATTGAGGGCTGCACTGCTTACAGGAACCTCAACCTGGGTACACCTGAAATATCCCAGGAAATATAAAAATGGTTCCAAACATTGTGGAACTTACGTACGATGGAATATCCCTCAGCCACGAAATCAATGTCATAAGTCCAGTAGCAGCAAAATGAGTGGATTCAGGTACGATGATTCTAAGTGAAAGAAGTCACACAGGAAAAGAAACTTATCATAAGATATAACTTAGGAAGATCCTGTAAACATGGCTACACATGAACTGAGTTAGGCAAGAGAACAGAGTCTCACATTTAGAAAACACTCTTATGCCTGCTTAAGGGGGAAGGAGAGGTGGGGTGATGCATCAAACCAGACATTGATATAAGCACAGGTACCGTTCCAAAAACCAACTATGGAATAGACAAGACCTACACCTTCCTCAGTGAAAGGGACTCAAAACCCCATGTTTCCCGCAGAGGAATAGATCTGACTAGTAAGAATCTTAAAACCTATGTACTGATATGTCTCCGTAAGGGAATCAAGTGTGTCTAGACTGGCATAAACATGGCCGCGAGAATCAGCGCAAACCCACTCTAAAAAGGAATTTCAAAAACAGAACAAAGAAACAGGGAAATTCTTTACAATTCCTTCAGGGTCTCTGAAGCAACCTGGAATGACCCTATCTACAATGACAGCTGGATGTGGCATGAGGCTGGACACTTGGGACTGAGAGGATTGGTGAGATTGGGTGAGCAAATGCAGACCCTTTAAAGCAATAATGCATGGCACCCATTCCATGGGTCCCAGCTCTCCAGGTGGAAGGGAATATTACTACAGCTATAACGTGTACGGGAAACCTAGAGAATGGACACACTGTGAATACGAAAGGTTTCTAAAACTCAACGAAGAGCCCCTCTCCTGGTGCTCCGGTTTGACTTTCCAACTGCTTTCCTATCAATCTCCCAACTTGGAGAGACAGCCCCTTTAAGCTCCTGGTTCGCACAGGTTGCCAATTTGGCAGAGGATGAAAGGGAAGAGGGAGAACCAATGAGAGAGTAGCTGTTAGGCATTTGGATGGGCACATGTCACTCTAATTTCCCGGCAGGAAGAAGAATGAACCAAAGTCTCAGCCACCCACCGGGAACCAGTAGAGGTCCTGAACCAAAAGTTTGGACTTGCGTTCAGCTCACAAAAAACGAGTTGAAAAATGGAGCTCAGGGGCACAGCAATTCACAAACTGGCAGAGTAATCAAGGCCAACTATTGTCCAAAAATCTGTTGAGGGAAGGCAACGAGGCGGACTTGAAAGCGAGGCAGAATAGCAGGAAACAGATTTCAAGAGGTACGTTGGAATCGCCTGTAAAGCACAGGAAGAGGGGCACAACTTCGACAATGATGCACTTGGCCAAAAAGGGCGTATGCGTTTTCTCCTGAATATATTCAGGAGAAAACGCATATGCCCTTTTTGGCCAAGCAAGCAAGCGGGCAATGCAAATCTGCACTACAAAGAAGTATCACTTCCCACCGGTCAAAAGGGACATCCACAAAATATGTAAAAACCAGAAAGGCAAGACAGGCCCTGGAGAACAGGGAGCCTTGTTATGCTGATGGGCGGGATGTAAGTTGCCAACTGCCTCACTGGAGGAGTGCATTGTGTCCCCTAAAACAAGTAAACAACAGAGCTCCAGAGCCAAGGGCACGTCCAGTCTAGGGAATATACCTTGGGAAAACTGAAAATCCATAAGACAGAGCCACCCCCAAATTGAAGGCTGCACTGCTTACAGGAACCTCAACCTGGGTACACCTGAAATATCCCAGGAAATATAAAAATGGTTCCAAACATTGTGGAACTTACGTACGATGGAATATCCCTCAGCCACGAAATCAATGTCATAAGACCAGTAGCAGCAAAATGAGTGGATTCAGGTACGATGATTCTAAGTGAAAGAAGTCACACAGGAAAAGAAACTTATCATAAGATATCACTTAGGAAGATCCTGTAAACATGGCTACACATGAACTGAGTTAGGCAAGAGAACAGAGTCTCACATTTAGAAAACACTCTTATGCCTGCTTAAGGGGGAAGGAGAGGTGGGGTGATGCATCAAACCAGAGTTTGATATAAGCACAGGTACCGTTCCAAAAACCAACTATGGAATAGACAAGACCTACACCTTCCTCAGTGAAAGGGACTCAAAACCCCATATTTCCCGCAGAGGAATAGATCTGACTAGTAAGAATCTTAAAACCTATGTATTGATATGTCTCCGTAAGGGAATCAAGTGTGTCTAGACTGGCATAAACATGGCCGCGAGAATCAGCTCAAACCCACTCTAAAAAGGAATTTCAAAAACAGAACAAAGAAACAGGGAAATTCTTTACAATTCCTTCAGGGTCTCTGATGCAACCTGGAATGACCCTATCTACAATGACAGCTGGATGTGGCATAAGGCTGGACACTTGGGACTGAGCGGATTGGTGAGATTGGGTGAGCAAATGCAGACCCTTTAAAGCAATAATGCATGGCACCCATTCCATGGGTCCCAGCTCTCCAGGTGGAAGGGAATATTACTACAGCTATAACGTGTACGGGAAACCTAGAGAATGGACACACTGTGAATACGAAAGGTTTCTAAAACTCAACGAAGAGCCCCTCTCCTGGTGCTCCGGTTTGACTTTCCAACTGCTTTCCTATCAATCTCCCAACTTGGAGAGACAGCCCCTTTAAGCTCCTGGTTCACACAGGTTGCCCATTTGGCAGAGGAGGAAAGGGAAGAGGGAGAACCAATGAGAGAGTAGCTGTTAGGCATTGGGATGGGCACATGTCACTCTAATTTCCCGGCAGGAAGAAGAATGAACCAAAGTCTCAGCCACCCACCGGGAACCAGTAGAGGTCCTGAATCAAAAGTTTGGACTTGCGTTCAGCTCACAAAAAACGAGTTGAAAAATGGAGCTCAGGGGCACAGCAATTCACAAACTGGCAGAGTAATCAAGGCCAACTATCGTCCAAAAATCTGTTGAGGGAAGGCAACGAGGCGGACTTGAAAGCGAGGCAGAATAGCAGGAAACAGATTTCAAGAGGTACGTTGGAATCGCCTGTAAAGCACAGGAAGAGGGGCACAACTTCCACAATGATGCACTTGGCCAAAAAGGGCGTATGCGTTTTCTCCTGAATATATTCAGGAGAAAACGCATACGCCCTTTTTGGCCAAGCAAGCAAGCGGGCAATGCAAATCTGCACTACAAAGAAGTATCACTTCCCACCGGTCAAAAGGGACATCCACAAAATGTGTAAAAACCAGAAAGGCAAGACAGGCCCTGGAGAACTGGGAGCCTTGTTATGCTGATGGGCGGGATGTAAGTTGCCAACTGCGTCACTGGAGGAGTGCATTGTGTCCCCTAAAACAAGTAAACAACAGAGCTCCAGAGCCAAGGGCACGTCCAGTCTAGGGAATATACCTTGGGAAAACTGAAAATCCATAAGACAGAGCCACCCCCAAATTGAGGGCTGCACTGCTTACAGGAACCTCAACCTGGGTACACCTGAAATATCCCAGGAAATATAAAAATGGTTCCAAACATTGTGGAACTTACGTATGATGGAATATCCCTCAGCCACGAAATCAATGTCATAAGACAAGTAGCAGCAAAATGAGTGGATTCAGGTACGATGATTCTAAGTGAAAGAAGTCACACAGGAAAAGAAACCTATCATAAGATATCACTTAGGAAGATCCTGTAAACATGGCTACACATGAACTGAGTTAGGCAAGAGAACAGAGTCTCACATTTAGAAAACACTCTTATGCCTGCTTAAGGGGGAAGGAGAGGTGGGGTGATGCATCAAACCAGACATTGATATAAGCACAGGTACCGTTCCAAAAACCAACTATGGAATAGACAAGACCTACACCTTCCTCAGTGAAAGGGACTCAAAACCCCATATTTCCCGCAGAGGAATAGATCTGACTAGTAAGAATCTTAAAACCTATGTACTGATATATCTCCATAAGGGAATCAAGTGTGTCTAGACTGGCATAAACATGGCCGCGAGAATCAGCTCAAACCCACTCTAAAAAGGAATTTCAAAAACAGAACAAAGAAACAGGGAAATTCTTTACAATTCCTTCAGGGTCTCTGATGCAACCTGGAATGACCCTATCTACAATGACAGCTGGATGTGGCATAAGGCTGGACACTTGGGACTGAGAGGATTGGTGAGATTGGGTGAGCAAATGCAGACCCTTTAAAGCAATAATGCATGGCACCCATTCCATGGGTCCCAGCTCTCCAGGTGGAAGGGAATATTACTACAGCTATAACGTGTACGGGAAACCTAGAGAATGGACACACTGTGAATACGAAAGGTTTCTAAAACTCAACGAAGAGCCCCTCTCCTGGTGCTCCGGTTTGACTTTCCAACTGCTTTCCTATCAATCTCCCAACTTGGAGAGACAGCCCCTTTAAGCTCCTGGTTCGCACAGGTTGCCAATTTGGCAGAGGATGAAAGGGAAGAGGGAGAACCAATGAGAGAGTAGCTGTTAGGCATTTGGATGGGCACATGTCACTCTAATTTCCCGGCAGGAAGAAGAATGAACCAAAGTCTCAGCCACCCACCGGGAACCAGTAGAGGTCCTGAACCAAAAGTTTGGACTTGCGTTCAGCTCACAGAAAACGAGTTGAAAAATGGAGCTCAGGGGCACAGCAATTCACAAACTGGCAGAGTAATCAAGGCCAACTATCGTCCAAAAATCTGTTGAGGGAAGGCAACGAGGCGGACTTGAAAGCGAGGCAGAATAGCAGGAAACAGATTTCAAGAGGTACGTTGGAATCGCCTGTAAAGCACAGGAAGAGGGGCACAACTTCGACAATGATGCACTTGGCCAAAAAGGGCGTATGCGTTTTCTCCTGAATATATTCAGGAGAAAACGCATACGCCCTTTTTGGCCAAGCAAGCAAGCGGGCAATGCAAATCTGCACTACAAAGAAGTATCACTTCCCACCGGTCAAAAGGGACATCCACAAAATGTGTAAAAACCAGAAAGGCAAGACAGGCCCTGGAGAACAGGGAGCCTTGTTATGCTGATGGGCGGGATGTAAGTTGCCAACTGCCTCACTGGAGGAGTGCATTGTGTTCCCTAAAACAAGTAAACAACAGAGCTACAGAGCCAAGGGCACTTCCAGTCTAGGGAATATACCTTGGGAAAACTGAAAATCCATAAGACAGAGCCACCCCCAAATTGAGGGCTGCACTGCTTACAAGAACCTCAACCTGGGTACACCTGAAATATCCCAGGAAATATAAAAATGGTTCCAAACATTGTGGAACTTACGTACGATGGAATATCCCTCAGGCACGAAATCAATGTCATAAGACCAGTAGCAGCAAAATGAGTGGATTCAGGTACGATGATTCTAAGTGAAAGAAGTCACACAGGAAAAGAAACGTATCATAAGATATCACTTAGGAAGATCCTGTAAACATGGCTACACATGAACTGAGTTAGGCAAGAGAACAGAGTCTCACATTTAGAAAACACTCTTATGCCTGCTTAAGGGGGAAGGAGAGGTGGGGTGATGCATCAAACCAGACTTTGATATAAGCACAGGTACCGTTCCAAAAACCAACTATGGAATAGACAAGACCTACACCTTCCTCAGTGAAAGGGACTCAAAACCCCATATTTCCCGCAGAGGAATAGATCTGGCTAGTAAGAATCTTAAAACCTATGTATTGATATGTCTCCGTAAGGGAATCAAGTGTGTCTAGACTGGCATAAACATGGCCACGAGAATCAGCTCAAACCCACTCTAAAAAGGTATTTCAAAAACAGAACAAAGAAACAGGGAAATTCTTTACAATTCCTTCAGGGTCTCTGATGCAACCTGGAATGACCCTATCTACAATGACAGCTGGATGTGGCATAAGGCTGGACACTTGGGACTGAGAGGATTGGTGAGATTGGGTGAGCAAATGCAGACCTTTTAAAGCATTAATGCATGGCACCCATTCCATGGGTCCCAGCTCTCCAGGTGGAAGGGAATATTACTACAGCTATAACGTGTACGGGAAACCTAGAGAATGGACACACTGTGAATACGAAAGGTTTCTAAAACTCAACGAAGAGCCCCTCTCCTGGTGCTCCGGTTTGACTTTCCAACTGCTTTCCTATCAATCTCCCAACTTGGAGAGACAGCCCCTTTAAGCTCCTGGTTCGCACAGGTTGCCAATTTGGCAGAGGATGAAAGGGAAGAGGGAGAACCAATGAGAGAGTAGCTGTTAGGCATTTGGATGGGCACATGTCACTCTAATTTCCCGGCAGGAAGAAGAATGAACCAAAGTCTCAGCCACCCACCGGGAACCAGTAGAGGTCCTGAACCAAAAGTTTGGACTTGCGTTCAGCTCACAAAAAACGAGTTGAAAAATGGAGCTCAGGGGCACAGCAATTCACAAACTGGCAGAGTAATCAAGGCCAACTATCGTCCAAAAATCTGTTGAGGGAAGGCAACGAGGCGGACTTGAAAGCGAGGCAGAATAGCAGGAAACAGATTTCAAGAGGTACGTTGGAATCGCCTGTAAAGCACAGGAAGAGGGGCACAACTTCGACAATGATGCACTTGGCCAAAAAGGGCGTATGCGTTTTCTCCTGAATATATTCAGGAGAAAACGCATACGCCCTTTTTGGCCAAGCAAGCAAGCGGGCAATGCAAATCTGCACTACAAAGAAGTATCACTTCCCACCGGTCAAAAGGGACATCCACAAAATGTGTAAAAACCAGAAAGGCAAGACAGGCCCTGGAGAACAGGGAGCCTTGTTATGCTGATGGGTGGGATGTAAGTTGCCAACTGCCTCACTGGAGGATTGCATTGTGTTCCCTAAAACAAGTAAACAACAGAGCTACAGAGCCAAGGGCACTTCCAGTCTAGGGAATATACCTTGGGAAAACTGAAAATCCATAAGACAGAGCCACCCCCAAATTGAGGGCTGCACTGCTTACAGGAACCTCAACCTGGGTACACCTGAAATATCCCAGGAAATATAAAAATGGTTCCAAACATTGTGGAACTTACGTACGATGGAATATCCCTCAGCCATGAAATCAAGGTCATAAGACCAGTAGCAGCAAAATGAGTGGATTCAGGTACGATGATTCTAAGTGAAAGAAGTCACACAGGAAAAGAAACCTATCATAAGATATCACTTAGGAAGATCCTGTAAACATGGCTACACATGAACTGAGTTAGGCAAGAGAACAGAGTCTCACATTTAGAAAACACTCTTATGCCTGCTTAAGGGGGAAGGAGTGGTGGGGTGATGCATCATACCCGAGTTTGATATAAGCACAGGTACCGTTCCAAAAACCAACTATGGAATAGACAAGACCTACACCTTCCTCAGTGAAAGGGACTCAAAACCCCATATTTCCCGCAAAGGAATAGATCTGACTAGTAAGAATCTTAAAACCTATGTATTGATATGTCTCCGTAAGGGAATCAAGTGTGTCTAGACTGGCATAAACATGGCAGCGAGAATCAGCTCAAACCCACTCTAAAAAGGAATTTCAAAAACAGAACAAAGAAACAGGGAAATTCTTTACAATTCCTTCAGGGTCTCTGATGCAACCTGGAATGACCCTATCTACAATGACAGCTGGATGTGGCAAAAGGCTGGACACTTGGGACTGAGAGGATTGGTGAGATTGGGTGAGCAAATGCAGACCCTTTAAAGCAATAATGCATGGCACCCATTCCATGGGTCCCAGCTCTCCAGGTGGAAGGGAATATTACTACAGCTATAACGTGTACGGGAAACCTAGAGAATGGACACACTGTGAATACGAAAGGTTTCTAAAACTCAACGAAGAGCCCCTCTCCTGGTGCTCCGGTTTGACTTTCCAACTGCTTTCCTATCAATCTCCCAACTTGGAGAGACGGCCCCTTTAAGCTCCTGGTTCGCACAGGTTGCCAATTTGGCAGAGGATGAAAGGGAAGAGGGAGAACCAATGAGAGAGTAGCTGTTAGGCATTTGGATGGGCACATGTCACTCTAATTTCCTGGCAGGAAGATTAATGAACCAAAGTCTCAGCCACCCACCGGGAACCAGTAGAGGTCCTGAACCAAAAGTTTGGACTTGCGTTCAGCTCACAAAAAACGAGTTGAAAAATGGAGCTCAGGGGAACAGCAATTCACAAACTGGCAGAGCAATCAAGGCCAACTATCGTCCAAAAATCTGTTGAGGGAAGGCAACGAGGCGGACTTGAAAGCGAGGCAGAATAGCAGGAAACAGATTTCAAGAGGTACGTTGGAATCGCCTGTAAAGCACAGGAAGAGGGGCACAACTTCGACAATGATGCACTTGGCCAAAAAGGGTGTATGCGTTTTCTCCTGAATATATTCAGGAGAAAACGCATACGCCCTTTTTGGCCAAGCAAGCAAGCGGGCAATGCAAATCTGCACTACAAAGAAGTATCACTTCCCACCAGTCAAAAGGGACATCCACAAAATGTGTAAAAACCAGAAAGGCAAGACAGGCCCTGGAGAACAGGGAGCCTTGTTATGCTGATGGGCGGGATGTAAGTTGCCAACTGCCTCACTGGAGGAGTGCATTGTGTTCCCTAAAACAAGTAAACAACAGAGCTACAGAGCCAAGGGCACTTCCATTCTAGGGAATATACCTTGGGAAAACTGAAAATCCATAAGACAGAGCCACCCCCAAATTGAGGCCTGCACTGCTTACAGGAACCTCAACCTGGGTACACCTGAAATATCCCAGGAAATATAAAAATGGTTCCAAACATTGTGGAACTTACGTACGATGGAATATCCCTCAGCCACGAAATCAATGTCATAAGACCAGTAGCAGCAAAATGAGTGGATTCAGGTACGATGATTCTAAGTGAAAGAAGTCACACAGGAAAAGAAACTTATCATAAGATATCACTTAGGAAGATCTTGTAAACATGGCTACACATGAACTGAGTTAGGCAAGAGAACAGAGTCTCACATTTAGAAAACAATCTTATGCCTGCTTAAGGGGGAAGGAGAGGTGGGGTGATGCATCAAACCAGACTTTGATATAAGCACAGGTACCGTTCCAAAAACCAACTATGGAATAGACAAGACCTACACCTTCCTCAGTGAAAGGGACTCAAAACCCCATATTTCCCGCAGAGGAATAGATCTGACTAGTAAGAATCTTAAAACCTATGTATTGATATGTCTCCGTAAGGGAATCAAGTGTGTCTAGACTGGCATAAACATGGCAGCGAGAATCAGCTCAAACCCACTCTAAAAAGGAATTTCAAAAACAGAACAAAGAAACAGAGAAATTCTTTACAATTCCTTCAGGGTCTCTGATGCAACCTGGAATGACCCTATCTACAATGACAGCTGGATGTGGCATAAGGCTGGACACTTGGGACTGAGAGGATTGGTGAGATTGGGTGAGCAAATGCAGACCTTTTAAAGCATTAATGCATGGCACCCATTCCATGGGTCCCAGCTCTCCAGGTTGTAGGGAATATTACTACAGCTATAACGTGTACGGGAAACCTAGAGAATGGACACACTGTGAATACGAAAGGTTTCTAAAACTCAACGAAGAGCCCCTCTCCTGGTGCTCCAGTTTGACTTTCCAACTGCTTTCCTATCAATCTCCCAAATTGGAGAGACAGCCCCTTTAAGCTCCTGGTTCGCACAGGTTGCCAATTTGGCAGAGGATGAAAGGGAAGAGGGAGAACCAATGAGAGAGTAGCTGTTAGGCATTTGGATGGGCACATGTCACTCTAATTTCCCGGCAGGAAGAAGAATGAACCAAAGTCTCAGCCACCCACCGGGAACCAGTAGAGGTCCTGAACCAAAAGTTTGGACTTGCGTTCAGCTCACAAAAAACGAGTTGAAAAATGGAGCTCAGGGGCACAGCAATTCACAAACTGGCAGAGTAATCAAGGCCAACTATCGTCCAAAAATCTGTTGAGGGAAGGCAACGAGGCGGACTTGAAAGCGAGGCAGAATAGCAGGAAACAGATTTCAAGAGGTACGTTGGAATCGCCTGTAAAGCACAGGAAGAGGGGCACAACTTCGACAATGATGCACTTGGCCAAAAAGGGCGTATGCGTTTTCTCCTGAATATATTCAGGAGAAAACGCATACGCCCTTTTTGGCCAAGCAAGCAAGCGGGCAATGCAAATCTGCACTACAAAGTAGTATCACTTCCCACCAGTCAAAGGGGACATCCAGAAAATGTGTAAAAACCAGAAAGGCAAGACAGGCCCTGGAGAACAGGGAGCCTTGTTATGCTGATGGGCGGGATGTAAGTTGCCAACTGCCTCACTGGAGGAGTGCATTGTGTTCCCTAAAACAAGTAAACAACAGAGCTACAGAGCCAAGGGCACTTCCAGTCTAGGGAATATACCTTGGGAAAACTGAAAATCCATAAGACAGAGCCACCCCCAAATTGAGGGCTGCACTGCTTACAGGAACCTCAACCTGGGTACACCTGAAATATCCCAGGAAATATAAAAATGGTTCCAAACATTGTGGAACTTACGTACGATGGAATATCCCTCAGCCACGAAATCAATGTCATAAGACCAGTAGCAGCAAAATGAGTGGATTCAGGTACGATGATTCTAAGTGAAAGAAGTCACACAGGAAAAGAAACGTATCATAAGATATCACTTAGGAAGATCCTGTAAACATGGCTACACATGAACTGAGTTAGGCAAGAGAACAGAGTCTCACATTTAGAAAACACTCTTATGCCTGCTTAAGGGGGAAGGAGAGGTGGGGTGATGCATCAAACCAGAGTTTGATATAAGCACAGGTACCGTTCCAAAAACCAACTATGGAATAGACAAGACCTACACCTTCCTCAGTGAAAGGGACTCAAAACCCCATATTTCCCGCAGAGGAATAGATCTGGCTAGTAAGAATCTTAAAACCTATGTATTGATATGTCTCCGTAAGGGAATCAAGTGTGTCTAGACTGGCATAAACATGGCAGCGAGAATCAGCTCAAACCCACTCTAAAAAGGAATTTCAAAAACAGAACAAAGAAACAGGGAAATTCTTTACAATTCCTTCAGGGTCTCTGATGCAACCTGGAATGACCCTATCTACAATGACAGCTGGATGTGGCATAAGGCTGGACACTTGGGACTGAGAGGATTGGTGAGATTGGGTGAGCAAATGCAGACCCTTTAAAGCAATAATGCATGGCACCCATTCCATGGGTCCCAGCTCTCCAGGTGGAAGGGAATATTACTACAGCTATAACGTGTACGGGAAACCTAGAGAATGGACACACTGTGAATACGAAAGGTTTCTAAAACTCAACGAAGAGCCCCTCTCCTGGTGCTCCGGTTTGACTTTCCAACTGCTTTCCTATCAATCTCCCAACTTGGAGAGACAGCCCCTTTAAGCTCCTGGTTCGCACAGGTTGCCAATTTGGCAGAGGATGAAAGGGAAGAGGGAGAACCAATGAGAGAGTAGCTGTTAGGCATTTGGATGGGCACATGTCACTCTAATTTCCCGGCAGGAAGAAGAATGAACCAAAGTCTCAGCCACCCACCGGGAACCAGTAGAGGTCCTGAACCAAAAGTTTGGACTTGCGTTCAGCTCACAAAAAAACGAGTTGAAAAATGGAGCTCAGGGGCACAGCAATTCACAAACTGGCAGAGTAATCAAGGCCAACTATCGTCCAAAAATCTGTTGAGGGAAGGCAACGAGGCGGACTTGAAAGCGAGGCAGAATAGCAGGAAACAGATTTCAAGAGGTACGTTGGAATCGCCTGTAAAGCACAGGAAGAGGGGCACAACTTCGACAATGATGCACTTGGCCAAAAAGGGCGTATGCGTTTTCTCCTGAATATATTCAGGAGAAAACGCATACGCCCTTTTTGGCCAAGCAAGCAAGCGGGCAATGCAAATCTGCACTACAAAGAAGTATCACTTCCCACCAGTCAAAGGGGACATCCAGAAAATGTGTAAAAACCAGAAAGGCAAGACAGGCCCTGGAGAACAGGGAGCCTTGTTATGCTGATGGGCGGGATGTAAGTTGCCAACTGCCTCACTGGAGGAGTGCATTGTGTTCCCTAAAACAAGTAAACAACAGAGCTACAGAGCCAAGGGCACTTCCAGTCTAGGGAATATACCTTGGGAAAACTGAAAATCCATAAGACAGAGCCACCCCCAAATTGAGGGCTGCACTGCTTACAGGAACCTCAACCTGGGTACACCTGAAATATCCCAGGAAATATAAAAATGGTTCCAAACATTGTGGAACTTACGTACGATGGAATATCCCTCAGCCACGAAATCAATGTCATAAGACCAGTAGCAGCAAAATGAGTGGATTCAGGTACGATGATTCTAAGTGAAAGAAGTCACACAGGAAAAGAAACGTATCATAAGATATCACTTAGGAAGATCCTGTAAACATGGCTACACATGAACTGAGTTAGGCAAGAGAACAGAGTCTCACATTTAGAAAACACTCTTATGCCTGCTTAAGGGGGAAGGAGAGGTGGGGTGATGCATCAAACCAGAGTTTGATATAAGCACAGGTACCGTTCCAAAAACCAACTATGGAATAGACAAGACCTACACCTTCCTCAGTGAAAGGGACTCAAAACCCCATATTTCCCGCAGAGGAATAGATCTGGCTAGTAAGAATCTTAAAACCTATGTATTGATATGTCTCCGTAAGGGAATCAAGTGTGTCTAGACTGGCATAAACATGGCAGCGAGAATCAGCTCAAACCCACTCTAAAAAGGAATTTCAAAAAAAGAACAAAGAAACAGGGAAATTCTTTATAATTCCTTCAGGGTCTCTGATGCAACCTGGAATGACCCTATCTACAATGACAGCTGGATGTGGCATAAGGCTGGACACTTGGGACTGAGAGGATTGGTGAGATTGGGTGAGCAAATGCAGACCCTTTAAAGCAATAATGCATGGCACCCATTCCATGGGTCCCAGCTCTCCAGGTTGTAGGGAATATTACTACAGCTATAACGTGTACGGGAAACCTAGAGAATGGACACACTGTGAATACGAAAGGTTTCTAAAACTCAACGAAGAGCCCCTCTCCTGGTGCTCCAGTTTGACTTTCCAACTGCTTTCCTATCAATCTCCCAAATTGGAGAGACAGCCCCTTTAAGCTCCTGGTTCGCACAGGTTGCCAATTTGGCAGAGGATGAAAGGGAAGAGGGAGAACCAATGAGAGAGTAGCTGTTAGGCATTTGGATGGGCACATGTCACTCTAATTTCCCGGCAGGAAGAAGAATGAACCAAAGTCACAGCCACCCACCGGGAACCAGTAGAGGTCCTGAACCAAAAGTTTGGACTTGCGTTCAGCTCACAAAAAACGAGTTGAAAAATGGAGCTCAGGGGCACAGCAATTCACAAACTGGCAGAGTAATCAAGGCCAACTATCGTCCAAAAATCTGTTGAGGGAAGGCAACGAGGCGGACTTGAAACCGAGGCAGAATAGCAGGAAACAGCTTTCAAGAGGTACGTTGGAATCGCCTGTAAAGCACAGGAAGAGGGGCACAACTTCGACAATGATGCACTTGGCCAAAAAGGTTGTATGCGTTTTCTCCTGAATATATTAAGGAGAAAACGCATACGCCCTTTTTGGCCAAGCAAGCAAGCGGGCAATGCAAATCTGCACTACAAAGAAGTATCACTTCCCACCGGTCAAAAGGGACATCCACAAAATGTGTAAAAACCAGAAAGGCAAGACAGGCCCTGGAGAACAGGGAGCCTTGTTATGCTGATGGGCGGGATGTAAGTTGCCAACTGCCTCACTGGAGGAGTGCATTGTGTTCCCTAAAACAAGTAAACAACAGAGCTACAGAGCCAAGGACACTTCCAGTCTAGGGAATATACCTTGGGAAAACTGAAAATCCATAAGACAGAGCCACCCCCAAATTGAGGGCTGCACTGCTTACAAGAACCTCAACCTGGGTACACATGAAATATCCCAGAAAACATATTGGTAAGGGTGAACTGCTGCCACCTTGTGGCCGTTTCACACAACAGCAGCTTTAATCCCAACGCTAATTGTCAGTTGATATTCAAAATCATTGCAGGCCTGTAAATGACACCTGCCCTGAAAACAAATCCTGGGGTCACATATCGACCAAAATATTCAAAGGACGTCCATATTTCAAAACGACCGTTTCAAAAGGCATATTTTACGCACATTAGTGTTCTGCTTCTTTTCCTTTCTTTCCTTTTTTGTTAAAAAACACGGGAATGGAAAAAGGCATCCCTCAGAATGGGCGAAAATCGTTGCAGACGAATCAATGGACAGAGGTTTAATCTCCAATATATATAAACAGCTCATGCAGCTTCATATTAAAAAAACAAACAACCCCAAAAAAATGGCCAGAAGATCTAAAGAGACGTTTCTTCAAAGGAGACACAGAGATGGCCTAGACGCACATGAAAAGCTGCTCAACAGCACTAATTATCAGAGAAATGCAAATCAAAACTACAATGAAATTTCACCTCACACCTGTTAGAATCGGCATCATCAGAAAATCTACAAACAACCAATTCTGGGGAGGGTGTGGACAAAAGGAGCCCTCTTCCACTATTGGTGGGAATGTAAATTGATACAGTCACTATGGAGAACAGTATGGAGTTTCCTGAAAATAACTAGAAATAGAATTACCATCTGATCCAGCAATCCCACTTCTGGGCATATACCCAGAGAAAACCGTAAATCAAAAAGGCACATTCACCACAATGTTCATTGCAGCACTATTTACAATAGCCAGGTAATGGAAGCAACCTAAATGCCCACAGACAGATGAATGGATAAAGATGTGGTACATATATGAAATGGAATATTACTCGGCCATAAAAAGGAATGAAACTGGGTCATTTGTAGAGACATCGATGGATCGAGAGACTGTCATACAGAATGAAGTAAGTCAGAAAGAGGAAAACAAATATTGTATATTAATGCATATATGTGGAGCCTAAAAATGGTACAGATGAACTGGTTTGCAGGGAAGAAATAGAGACACAGAGGTAGAGAACAAACGTATGGACACCAAGTGTGGGAAGCCATGGGGTGGTGGTGGTGGGATGAGTTGGGAGTTTGGGATTGACCTGTGTACATGTATATGCATAAAATACATAACTAATAATAACGTGCTGTATAAAAAAATAAATAAAATTAAATTTCAAAATTTTAAAAAATAAAATTTAAAAATAAAACAGAAAAAAGTTCTTCCCGTCACACAGATGTATTTATAGGAATGAATTATTTCCATGCTTATATCTATAAATACATAAAAGAGGAATAAAATCTAACTTGAACCATAAAAGAAAAAAAAACCTGAACCCACGAGTTATACAGAGGAAAACCCTATCAGGGCACTTGCTCCAGTGGTAAACAATTCTGAAATTGGTCAGAGGTGGGGAACCATCTCCCATACAGCCATCAACCCACCCCCCACGCAAGGAGCATCCTCATTGCAAAGCTGGGGGACCGTGCCGAGGCATCTGTGAATAAACGTGAGCTGAGCCCCAGGCCAGCTGCTGCTGAACTGTTCCCACCCTTTCCAGGTAAAACACCTGAATATGTACAAGGGCTTGAAAGCCTAGAAGAAGGACCGTGGAGCCACACCAGCGACAGCACGCAGGCCAACTTGGTGCCTGCAGGCCAGCCAGGGTGGTCCTGGCCCCGGGCGCTCTTCCAGAAGCTTTCCATTGCCCTGCCTGAGATACCCCTCCTGTCCCGGCCCCCACTGCTTTTTTCCTTCCTCACCTCTGTCCGGAGAGAATTTCCAGCGGAAGGTATGGGTGACACAACCTCTTCTTTACAGGCGGCAGCCTGGCAACTCCTGCAGAAAGGCCAGCAGAACCCCACTCACACCGGGCCACCCACAAAGCTGTGGCCCCTCACTCCCTCCCACCAGCACAGCCCCGAGACTGCTGACGGGGCAGAGAATATGGAGTCAGGCACAGCTTCAGGGGCTATTGCTGCCTGGAGCGGTGTTTATATTGACCTCAACGAGGCACACCTGGGGAGGGCGGGCCGGGAGGGTAAGGCTGCCCAGGTCAGCTAATCCACAACCCTCAGGGAATCACATTGTTGAAAATGGACCCCGCTAAGGCAGAAGAGAAGCCAAGGGAAAAAAGGACACAATGCCATTTGCAGCACCGTAGATGAGTCTAGAAGTAATCACGTGACTTGTAGTAAGTCAGAAAGTGAAAGACACATATCATATCATATCACTTATAGGTGTTACCTAAAAATGGATACCAGGGCAGATATTTCCACGGAGAAGGGCAATCACAGATTCATTAAACAAACTTAAGGTTCACCAAAGGAAAGGTGTGAGGATTGGTTTCATTACGATATCGGGGTTAACAGACATCTACAAACACAGGTGACATATATAATCACCAAAGACCTACAGAATACCAAGAGAGGACTACTCAACATTCTGTCATAACGTACATGGGAAAAGGATCCCAGGAAGAACAGACATGTGTATATGTGTAAAAGAACCACATCTTCCACACCTACAACAAGCCAAACGTTGTAATCAAACTTGCTGTAAGAAAAAATAAAAAATTAAATTAAAAACACGAACAAGAAGTAGTGAGACAAACGTGAGGGGCTTTCTCCTGGCACATTCCATTCTAAACTCCAATCTAGAACACCACTTCCACTAAGGCTCTCTTGCCCTAGTAACCAGATTTAGTAAGGGTGAACTGCTGCCACCTTGTGGTCGTTTCACACAACAGCAGCTTTAATCCCAACGCTAATGGTCAGTTGATATTCAAAATCATTGCAGGCCTGTAAATGACACCTGCCCTGAAAACAAATCCTGGGGTCACATATCGACCAAAAAATTGAAAGGACGTCCATATTTCAAAACGACCATTTCAAAAGGCATATTTTACGCACATTAGTGTTCTGCTTCTTTTCCTTTCTTTCCTTTTTTGTTAAAAAACACGGGAATGGAAAAAGGCATCCCTCAGAATGGGCGAAAATCGTTGCAGACGAATCAATGGACAGAGGCTTAATCTCCAATATATATAAACAGCTCATGCAGCTTAATATTAAAAAAACAAACAACCCAAAAAAAATGGCCAGAAGATCTAAAGAGATGTTTCTTCAAAGGAGACACAGAGATGGCCAAGACGCACATGAAAAGCTGCTCAACAGCACTAATTATCAGAGAAATGCAAATCAAAACTACAATGAGGTTTCACCTCACACCTGTTAGAATCGGCATCATCAGAAAATCTACAAACAACCAATTCTGGGGAGGGTGTGGACAAAAGGAGCCCTCTTCCACTATTGGTGGGAATGTAAATTGATACAGTCACTATGGAGAACAGTATGGAGTTTCCTTAAAAAAACTAGAAATAGAATTACCATCTGATCCAGCAATCCCACTCCCGGGCATATACCCAGAGAAAACCGTAAATCAAAAAGGCACATTCACCACAATGTTCATTGCAGCACTATTTACAATAGCCAGGTAATGGAAGCAACCTAAATGCCCACAGACAGATGAATGGATAAAGATGTGGTACATATATGAAATGGAATATTACTCGGCCATAAAAAGGAATGAAACTGGGTCATTTGTAGAGACATCGATGGATCGAGAGACTGTCATACAGAATGAAGTAAGTCAGAAAGAGGAAAACAAATATTGTATATTAATGCATATATGTGGAGCCTAAAAATGGTACAGATGAACTGGTTTGCAGGGAAGAAATAGAGACACAGAGGTAGAGAACAAACGTATGGACACCAAGTGTGGGAAGCCATGGGGTGGTGGTGTTGGGATGAGTTGGGAGTTTGGGATTGACCTGTGTACATGTATATGCATAAAATACATAACTAATAATAACGTGCTGTATAAAAAAAATAAATAAAATTAAATTTCAAAATTTTAAAAAATAAAATTTAAAAATAAAACAGAAAAAAGTTCTTCCCGTCACACAGATGTATTTATAGGAATGAATTATTTCCATGCTTATATCTATAAATACATAAAAGAGGAATACAATCTAACTTGAACCATAAAAGAAAAAAAAAACCTGAACCCACGAGTTACACAGAGGAAAACCCTATCAGGGCACTTGCTCCAGTGGTAAACAATTCTGAAATTGGTCAGAGGTGGGGAACCATCTCCCATACAGCCATCAACACCCCCCCCACAAAAGGAGCGTCCTCATTGCAAAGCTGGGGGACCGTGCCGAGGCATCTGTGAGTAAACGTGAGCTGAGCCCCAGGCCAGCTGCTGCTGAACTGTTCCCACCCTTTCCAGGTAAAACACCTGAATATGTACAAGGGCTTGAAAGCCTAGAGGAAGGACCGTGGAGCCACACCAGCGACAGCACGCAGGCCAACTTGGTGCCTGCAGGCCAGCCAGGGTGGTCCTGGCCCCGGGCGCTCTTCCAGAAGCTTTCCATTGCCCTGCCTGAGATACCCCTCCTGTACCGGACCCCACTGCTTTTTTCCTTCCTCACCTCTGTCCGGAGAGAAATTCCAGCGGAAGGTATGAGTGACACATACTCTTCTTTACAGGCGGCAGCCTGGCAACTCCTGCAGAAAGGCCAGCAGAACCCCACTCACACCGGGCCACCCACAAAGCTGTGGCCCCTCACTCCCTCCCACCAGCACAGCCCCGAGACTGCTGACGGGGCAGAGAATATGGAGTCAGGCACAGCTTCAGGGGCTATTGCTGCCTGGAGCGGTGTTTATATTGACCTCAACGAGGCACACCTGGGGAGGGCGGGCCGGGAGGGTATGGCTGCCCAGGTCAGCTAATCCACAACCCTCAGGGAATCACATTGTTGAAAATGAACCCCGCTAAGGCAGAAGAGAAGCCAAGGGAAAAAAGGACACAATGCCATTTGCAGCACCGTAGATGAGTCTAGAAGTAATCACGTGACTTGTAGTAAGTCAGAAAGTGAAAGACACATATCATATCATATCACTTATAGGTGTTACCTAAAAATGGATACCAGGGCAGATATTTCCACGGAGAAGGGCAATCACAGATTCATTAAACAAACTTAAGGTTCACCAAAGGAAAGGTGTGAGGATTGGTTTCATTACGATATCGGGGTTAACAGACATCTACAAACACAGGTGACATATATAATCACCAAAGACCTACAGAATACCAAGAGAGGACTACTCAACATTCTGTCATAACGTACATGGGAAAAGGATCCCAGGAAGAACAGACATGTGTATATGTGTAAAAGAACCACATCTTCCACACCTACAACAAGCCAAACGTTGTAATCAAACTTGCTGTAAGAAAAAATAAAAAATTAAATTAAAAACACGAACAAGAAGTAGTGAGACAAACGTGAGGGGCTTTCTCCTGGCACATTCCATTCTAAACTCCAATCTAGAACACCACTTCCACTAAGGCTCTCTTGCCCTAGTAACCAGATTTGGTAAGGGTGAACTGCTGCCACCTTGTGGTCGTTTCACACAACAGCAGCTTTAATCCCAACGCTAATGGTCAGTTGATATTCAAAATCATTGCAGGCCTGTAAATGACACCTGCCCTGAAAACAAATCCTGGGGTCACATATCGACCAAAAAATTCAAAGGACGTCCATATTTCAAAACGACCATTTCAAAAGGCATATTTTACGCACATTAGTGTTCTGCTTCTTTTCCTTTCTTTCCTTTTTTGTTAAAAAACACGGGAATGGAAAAAGGCATCCCTCAGAATGGGCGAAAATCGTTGCAGACGAATCAATGGACAGAGGCTTAATCTCCAATATATATAAACAGCTCATGCAGCTTAATATTAAAAAAACAAACAACCCAAAAAAAATGGCCAGAAGATCTAAAGAGACGTTTCTTCAAAGGAGACACAGAGATGGCCAAGACGCACATGAAAAGCTGCTCAACAGCACTAATTATCAGAGAAATGCAAATCAAAACTACAATGAGGTTTCACCTCACACCTGTTAGAATCGGCATCATCAGAAAATCTACAAACAACCAATTCTGGGTAGTGTGTGGACAAAAGGAGCCCTCTTCCACTATTAGTGGGAATGTAAATTGATACAGTCACTATGGAGAACAGTATGGAGTTTCCTTAAAAAAAGTAGAAATAGAATTACCATCTGATCCAGCAATCCCACTCCCGGGCATATACCCAGAGAAAACCGTAAATCAAAAAGGCACATTCACCACAATGTTCATTGCAGCACTATTTACAATAGCCAGGTAATGGAAGCAACCTAAATGCCCACAGACAGATGAATGGATAAAGATGTGGTACATATATGAAATGGAATATTACTCGGCCATAAAAAGGAATGAAACTGGGTCATTTGTAGAGACATCGATGGATCGAGAGACTGTCATACAGAATGAAGTAAGTCAGAAAGAGGAAAACAAATATTGTATATTAATGCATATATGTGGAGCCTAAAAATGGTACAGATGAACTGGTTTGCAGGGAAGAAATAGAGACACAGAGGTAGATAACAAACGTATGGACACCAAGTGTGGGAAGCCATGGGGTGGTGGTGGTGGGATGAGTTGGGAGTTTGGGATTGACCTGTGTACATGTATATGCATAAAATACATAACTAATAATAACGTGCTGTATAAAAAAAATAAATAAAATTAAATTTCAAAATTTTAAAAAATAAAATTTAAAAATAAAACAGAAAAAAGTTCTTCCCGTCACACAGATGTATTTATAGGAATGAATTATTTCCATGCTTATATCTATAAATACATAAAAGAGGAATAAAATCTAACTTGAACCATAAAAGAAAAAAAAAACCTGAACCCACGAGTTACACAGAGGAAAACCCTATCAGGGCACTTGCTCCAGTTGTAAACAATTCTGAAATTGGTCAGAGGTGGGGAACCATCTCCCATACAGCCATCAAAACACCCCCCACACAAGGAGCGTCCTCATTGCAAAGCTGGGGGACCGTGCCGAGGCATCTGTGAGTAAACGTGAGCTGAGCCCCAGGCCAGCTGCTGCTGAACTGTTCCCACCCTTTCCAGGTAAAACACCTGAATATGTACAAGGGCTTGAAAGCCTAGAGGAAGGACCGTGGAGCCACACCAGCGACAGCACGCAGGCCAACTTGGTGCCTGCAGGCCAGCCAGGTTGGTCCTGGCCCCGGGCGCACTTCCAGAAGCTTTCCATTGCCCTGCCTGAGATACCCCTCCTGTCCCGGACCCCACTGCTTTTTTCCTTCCTCACCTCTGTCCGGAGAGAAATTCCAGCGGAAGGTATGAGTGACACATACTCTTCTTTACAGGCGGCAGCCTGGCAACTCCTGCAGAAAGGCCAGCAGAACCCCACTCACACCGGGCCACCCACAAAGCTGTGGCCCCTCACTCCCTCCCACCAGCACAGCCCCGAGACTGCTGACGGGGCAGAGAATATGGAGTCAGGCACAGCTTCAGGGGCTATTGCTGCCTGGAGCGGTGTTTATATTGACCTCAACGAGGCACACCTGGGGAGGGCGGGCCGGCAGGGTAAGGCTGCCCAGGTCAGCTAATCCACAACCCTCAGGGAATCACATTGTTGAAAATGAACCCCGCTAAGGCAGAAGAGAAGCCAAGGGAAAAAAGGACACAATGCCATTTGCAGCACCATAGATGAGTCTAGAAGTAATCACGTGACTTGTAGTAAGTCAGAAAGTGAAAGACACATATCATATCATATCACTTATAGGTGTTACCTAAAAATGGATACCAGGGCAGATATTTCCACGGAGAAGGCCAATCACAGATTCATTAAAAAAACTTATGGTTCACCAAAGGAAAGGTGTGAGGATTGGTTTCATTACGATATCAGGGTTAACAGACATATACAAACACAGGTGACATATATAATCACCAAAGACCTACAGAATACCAAGAGAGGACTACTCAACATTCTGTCATAACGTACATGGGAAAAGGATCCCAGGAAGAACAGACATGTGTATATGTGTAAAAGAACCACATCTTCCAAACCTACATCAAGCCAAACATTGTAATCAAACTTGCTGTAAGAAAAAATAAAAAAATAAATTAAAAACACGAACAAGAAGTAGTGAGACAAACGTGAGGGGCTTTCTCCTGGCACATTCCATTCTAAACTCCAATCTAGAACACCACTTCCACTGAGGCTCTCTTGCCCTAGTAACCAGATTTGGTAAGGGTGAACTGCTGCCACCTTGTGGTCGTTTCACACAACAGCAGCTTTAATCCCAACGCTAATGGTCAGTTGATATTCAAAATCATTGCAGGCCTGTAAATGACACCTGCCCTAAATACAAATCCTGGGGTCACATATCGACCAAAATATTCAAAGGACGTCCATATTTCAAAACGACCGTTTCAAAAGGCATATTTTACGCACATTAGTGTTCTGCTTCTTTTCCTTTCTTTCCTTCTTTGTTAAAAAAAACGGGATTGGAAAAAGGCATCCCTCAGAATGGGCGAAAATCGTTGCAGACGAATCAATGGACAGAGGTTTAATCTCCAATATATATAAACAGCTCATGCAGCTTCATATTAAAAAAACAAACAACCCCAAAAAAATGGCCAGAAGATCTAAAGAGACGTTTCTTCAAAGGAGACACAGAGATGGCCTAGACGCACATGAAAAGCTGCTCAACAGCACTAATTATCAGAGAAATGCAAATCAAAACTACAATGAAATTTCACCTCACACCTGTTAGAATCGGCATCATCAGAAAATCTACAAACAACCAATTCTGGGGAGGGTGTGGACAAAAGGAGCCCTCTTCCACTATTGGTGGGAATGTAAATTGATACAGTCACTATGGAGAACAGTATGGAGTTTCCTGAAAATAACTAGAAATAGAATTACCATCTGATCCAGCAATCCCACTTCTGGGCATATACCCAGAGAAAACCGTAAATCAAAAAGGCACATTCACCACAATGTTCATTGCAGCACTATTTACAATAGCCAGGTAATGGAAGCAACCTAAATGCCCACAGACAGATGAATGGATAAAGATGTGGTACATATATGAAATGGAATATTACTCGGCCATAAAAAGGAATGAAACTGGGTCATTTGTAGAGACATCGATGGATCGAGAGACTGTCATACAGAATGAAGTAAGTCAGAAAGAGGAAAACAAATATTGTATATTAATGCATATATGTGGAGCCTAAAAATGGTACAGATGAACTGGTTTGCAGGGAAGAAATAGAGACACAGAGGTAGAGAACAAACGTATGGACACCAAGTGTGGGAAGCCATGGGGTGGTGGTGGTGGGATGAGTTGGGAGTTTGGGATTGACCTGTGTACATGTATATGCATAAAATACATAACTAATAATAACGTGCTGTATAAAAAAATAAATAAAATTAAATTTCAAAATTTTAAAAAATAAAATTTAAAAATAAAACAGAAAAAAGTTCTTCCCGTCACACAGATGTATTTATAGGAATGAATTATTTCCATGCTTATATCTATAAATACATAAAAGAGGAATAAAATCTAACTTGAACCATAAAAGAAAAAAAAACCTGAACCCACGAGTTATACAGAGGAAAACCCTATCAGGGCACTTGCTCCAGTGGTAAACAATTCTGAAATTGGTCAGAGGTGGGGAACCATCTCCCATACAGCCATCAACCCACCCCCCACGCAAGGAGCATCCTCATTGCAAAGCTGGGGGACCGTGCCGAGGCATCTGTGAATAAACGTGAGCTGAGCCCCAGGCCAGCTGCTGCTGAACTGTTCCCACCCTTTCCAGGTAAAACACCTGAATATGTACAAGGGCTTGAAAGCCTAGAAGAAGGACCGTGGAGCCACACCAGCGACAGCACGCAGGCCAACTTGGTGCCTGCAGGCCAGCCAGGGTGGTCCTGGCCCCGGGCGCTCTTCCAGAAGCTTTCCATTGCCCTGCCTGAGATACCCCTCCTGTCCCGGCCCCCACTGCTTTTTTCCTTCCTCACCTCTGTCCGGAGAGAATTTCCAGCGGAAGGTATGGGTGACACAACCTCTTCTTTACAGGCGGCAGCCTGGCAACTCCTGCAGAAAGGCCAGCAGAACCCCACTCACACCGGGCCACCCACAAAGCTGTGGCCCCTCACTCCCTCCCACCAGCACAGCCCCGAGACTGCTGACGGGGCAGAGAATATGGAGTCAGGCACAGCTTCAGGGGCTATTGCTGCCTGGAGCGGTGTTTATATTGACCTCAACGAGGCACACCTGGGGAGGGCGGGCCGGGAGGGTAAGGCTGCCCAGGTCAGCTAATCCACAACCCTCAGGGAATCACATTGTTGAAAATGGACCCCGCTAAGGCAGAAGAGAAGCCAAGGGAAAAAAGGACACAATGCCATTTGCAGCACCGTAGATGAGTCTAGAAGTAATCACGTGACTTGTAGTAAGTCAGAAAGTGAAAGACACATATCATATCATATCACTTATAGGTGTTACCTAAAAATGGATACCAGGGCAGATATTTCCACGGAGAAGGGCAATCACAGATTCATTAAACAAACTTAAGGTTCACCAAAGGAAAGGTGTGAGGATTGGTTTCATTACGATATCGGGGTTAACAGACATCTACAAACACAGGTGACATATATAATCACCAAAGACCTACAGAATACCAAGAGAGGACTACTCAACATTCTGTCATAACGTACATGGGAAAAGGATCCCAGGAAGAACAGACATGTGTATATGTGTAAAAGAACCACATCTTCCACACCTACAACAAGCCAAACGTTGTAATCAAACTTGCTGTAAGAAAAAATAAAAAATTAAATTAAAAACACGAACAAGAAGTAGTGAGACAAACGTGAGGGGCTTTCTCCTGGCACATTCCATTCTAAACTCCAATCTAGAACACCACTTCCACTAAGGCTCTCTTGCCCTAGTAACCAGATTTAGTAAGGGTGAACTGCTGCCACCTTGTGGTCGTTTCACACAACAGCAGCTTTAATCCCAACGCTAATGGTCAGTTGATATTCAAAATCATTGCAGGCCTGTAAATGACACCTGCCCTGAAAACAAATCCTGGGGTCACATATCGACCAAAAAATTGAAAGGACGTCCATATTTCAAAACGACCATTTCAAAAGGCATATTTTACGCACATTAGTGTTCTGCTTCTTTTCCTTTCTTTCCTTTTTTGTTAAAAAACACGGGAATGGAAAAAGGCATCCCTCAGAATGGGCGAAAATCGTTGCAGACGAATCAATGGACAGAGGCTTAATCTCCAATATATATAAACAGCTCATGCAGCTTAATATTAAAAAAACAAACAACCCAAAAAAAATGGCCAGAAGATCTAAAGAGACGTTTCTTCAAAGGAGACACAGAGATGGCCAAGACGCACATGAAAAGCTGCTCAACAGCACTAATTATCAGAGAAATGCAAATCAAAACTACAATGAGGTTTCACCTCACACCTGTTAGAATCGGCATCATCAGAAAATCTACAAACAACCAATTCTGGGGAGGGTGTGGACAAAAGGAGCCCTCTTCCACTATTGGTGGGAATGTAAATTGATACAGTCACTATGGAGAACAGTATGGAGTTTCCTTAAAAAAACTAGAAATAGAATTACCATCTGATCCAGCAATCCCACTCCCGGGCATATACCCAGAGAAAACCGTAAATCAAAAAGGCACATTCACCACAATGTTCATTGCAGCACTATTTACAATAGCCAGGTAATGGAAGCAACCTAAATGCCCACAGACAGATGAATGGATAAAGATGTGGTACATATATGAAATGGAATATTACTCGGCCATAAAAAGGAATGAAACTGGGTCATTTGTAGAGACATCGATGGATCGAGAGACTGTCATACAGAATGAAGTAAGTCAGAAAGAGGAAAACAAATATTGTATATTAATGCATATATGTGGAGCCTAAAAATGGTACAGATGAACTGGTTTGCAGGGAAGAAATAGAGACACAGAGGTAGAGAACAAACGTATGGACACCAAGTGTGGGAAGCCATGGGGTGGTGGTGTTGGGATGAGTTGGGAGTTTGGGATTGACCTGTGTACATGTATATGCATAAAATACATAACTAATAATAACGTGCTGTATAAAAAAAATAAATAAAATTAAATTTCAAAATTTTCAAAAATAAAATTTAAAAATAAAACAGAAAAAAGGTCTTCCCGTCACACAGATGTATTTATAGGAATGAATTATTTCCATGCTTATATCTATAAATACATAAAAGAGGAATAAAATCTAACTTGAACCATAAAAGAAAAAAAAACCTGAACCCACGAGTTACACAGAGGAAAACCCTATCAGGGCACTTGCTCCAGTGGTAAACAATTCTGAAATTGGTCAGAGGTGGGGAACCATCTCCCATACAGCCATCAACACCCCCCCCACAAAAGGAGCGTCCTCATTGCAAAGCTGGGGGACCGTGCCGAGGCATCTGTGAGTAAACGTGAGCTGAGCCCCAGACCAGCTGCTGCTGAACTGTTCCCACCCTTTCCAGGTAAAACACCTGAATATGTACAAGGGCTTGAAAGCCTAGAGGAAGGACCGTGGAGCCACACCAGCGACAGCACGCAGGCCAACTTGGTGCCTGCAGGCCAGCCAGGGTGGTCCTGGCCCCGGGCGCTCTTCCAGAAGCTTTCCATTGCCCTGCCTGAGATACCCCTCCTGTACCGGACCCCACTGCTTTTTTCCTTCCTCACCTCTGTCCGGAGAGAAATTCCAGCGGAAGGTATGAGTGACACATACTCTTCTTTACAGGCGGCAGCCTGGCAACTCCTGCAGAAAGGCCAGCAGAACCCCACTCACACCGGGCCACCCACAAAGCTGTGGCCCCTCACTCCCTCCCACCAGCACAGCCCCGAGACTGCTGACGGGGCAGAGAATATGGAGTCAGGCACAGCTTCAGGGGCTATTGCTGCCTGGAGCGGTGTTTATATTGACCTCAACGAGGCACACCTGGGGAGGGCGGGCCGGGAGGGTAAGGCTGCCCAGGTCAGCTAATCCACAACCCTCAGGGAATCACATTGTTGAAAATGAACCCCGCTAAGGCAGAAGAGAAGCCAAAGGAAAAAAGGACACAATGCCATTTGCAGCACCGTAGATGAGTCTAGAAGTAATCACGTGACTTGTAGTAAGTCAGAAAGTGAAAGACACATATCATATCATATCACTTATAGGTGTTACCTAAAAATGGATACCAGGGCAGATATTTCCACGGAGAAGGGCAATCACAGATTCATTAAACAAACTTAAGGTTCACCAAAGGAAAGGTGTGAGGATTGGTTTCATTACGATATCGGGGTTAACAGACATCTACAAACACAGGTGACATATATAATCACCAAAGACCTACAGAATACCAAGAGAGGACTACTCAACATTCTGTCATAACGTACATGGGAAAAGGATCCCAGGAAGAACAGACATGTGTATATGTGTAAAAGAACCACATCTTCCACACCTACAACAAGCCAAACGTTGTAATCAAACTTGCTGTAAGAAAAAATAAAAAATTAAATTAAAAACACGAACAAGAAGTAGTGAGACAAACGTGAGGGGCTTTCTCCTGGCACATTCCATTCTAAACTCCAATCTAGAACACCACTTCCACTAAGGCTCTCTTGCCCTAGTAACCAGATTTGGTAAGGGTGAACTGCTGCCACCTTGTGGTCGTTTCACACAACAGCAGCTTTAATCCCAACGCTAATGGTCAGTTGATATTCAAAATCATTGCAGGCCTGTAAATGACACCTGCCCTGAAAACAAATCCTGGGGTCACATATCGACCAAAAAATTCAAAGGACGTCCATATTTCAAAACGACCATTTCAAAAGGCATATTTTACGCACATTAGTGTTCTGCTTCTTTTCCTTTCTTTCCTTTTTTGTTAAAAAACACGGGAATGGAAAAAGGCATCCCTCAGAATGGGCGAAAATCGTTGCAGACGAATCAATGGACAGAGGCTTAATCTCCAATATATATAAACAGCTCATGCAGCTTAATATTAAAAAAACAAACAACCCAAAAAAAATGGCCAGAAGATCTAAAGAGACGTTTCTTCAAAGGAGACACAGAGATGGCCAAGACGCACATGAAAAGCTGCTCAACAGCACTAATTATCAGAGAAATGCAAATCAAAACTACAATGAGGTTTCACCTCACACCTGTTAGAATCGGCATCATCAGAAAATCTACAAACAACCAATTCTGGGTAGTGTGTGGACAAAAGGAGCCCTCTTCCACTATTAGTGGGAATGTAAATTGATACAGTCACTATGGAGAACAGTATGGAGTTTCCTTAAAAAAAGTAGAAATAGAATTACCATCTGATCCAGCAATCCCACTCCCGGGCATATACCCAGAGAAAACCGTAAATCAAAAAGGCACATTCACCACAATGTTCATTGCAGCACTATTTACAATAGCCAGGTAATGGAAGCAACCTAAATGCCCACAGACAGATGAATGGATAAAGATGTGGTACATATATGAAATGGAATATTACTCGGCCATAAAAAGGAATGAAACTGGGTCATTTGTAGAGACATCGATGGATCGAGAGACTGTCATACAGAATGAAGTAAGTCAGAAAGAGGAAAACAAATATTGTATATTAATGCATATATGTGGAGCCTAAAAATGGTACAGATGAACTGGTTTGCAGGGAAGAAATAGAGACACAGAGGTAGATAACAAACGTATGGACACCAAGTGTGGGAAGCCATGGGGTGGTGGTGGTGGGATGAGTTGGGAGTTTGGGATTGACCTGTGTACATGTATATGCATAAAATACATAACTAATAATAACGTGCTGTATAAAAAAAATAAATAAAATTAAATTTCAAAATTTTAAAAAATAAAATTTAAAAATAAAACAGAAAAAAGTTCTTCCCGTCACACAGATGTATTTATAGGAATGAATTATTTCCATGCTTATATCTATAAATACATAAAAGAGGAATAAAATCTAACTTGAACCATAAAAGAAAAAAAAAACCTGAACCCACGAGTTACACAGAGGAAAACCCTATCAGGGCACTTGCTCCAGTTGTAAACAATTCTGAAATTGGTCAGAGGTGGGGAACCATCTCCCATACAGCCATCAAAACACCCCCCACACAAGGAGCGTCCTCATTGCAAAGCTGGGGGACCCTGCCGAGGCATCTGTGAGTAAACGTGAGCTGAGCCCCAGGCCAGCTGCTGCTGAACTGTTCCCACCCTTTCCAGGTAAAACACCTGAATATGTACAAGGGCTTGAAAGCCTAGAGGAAGGACCGTGGAGCCACACCAGCGACAGCACGCAGGCCAACTTGGTGCCTGCAGGCCAGCCAGGTTGGTCCTGGCCCCGGGCGCACTTCCAGAAGCTTTCCATTGCCCTGCCTGAGATACCCCTCCTGTCCCGGACCCCACTGCTTTTTTCCTTCCTCACCTCTGTCCGGAGAGAAATTCCAGCGGAAGGTATGAGTGACACATACTCTTCTTTACAGGCGGCAGCCTGGCAACTCCTGCAGAAAGGCCAGCAGAACCCCACTCACACCGGGCCACCCACAAAGCTGTGGCCCCTCACTCCCTCCCACCAGCACAGCCCCGAGACTGCTGACGGGGCAGAGAATATGGAGTCAGGCACAGCTTCAGGGGCTATTGCTGCCTGGAGCGGTGTTTATATTGACCTCAACGAGGCACACCTGGGGAGGGCGGGCCGGCAGGGTAAGGCTGCCCAGGTCAGCTAATCCACAACCCTCAGGGAATCACATTGTTGAAAATGAACCCCGCTAAGGCAGAAGAGAAGCCAAGGGGAAAAAGGACACAATGCCATTTGCAGCACCATAGATGAGTCTAGAAGTAATCACGTGACTTGTAGTAAGTCAGAAAGTGAAAGACACATATCATATCATATCACTTATAGGTGTTACCTAAAAATGGATACCAGGGCAGATATTTCCACGGAGAAGGCCAATCACAGATTCATTAAAAAAACTTATGGTTCACCAAAGGAAAGGTGTGAGGATTGGTTTCATTATGATATCAGGGTTAACAGACATATACAAACACAGGTGACATATATAATCACCAAAGACCTACAGAATACCAAGAGAGGACTACTCAACATTCTGTCATAACGTACATGGGAAAAGGATCCCAGGAAGAACAGACATGTGTATATGTGTAAAAGAACCACATCTTCCAAACCTACATCAAGCCAAACATTGTAATCAAACTTGCTGTAAGAAAAAATAAAAAAATAAATTAAAAACACGAACAAGAAGTAGTGAGACAAACGTGAGGGGCTTTCTCCTGGCACATTCCATTCTAAACTCCAATCTAGAACACCACTTCCACTGAGGCTCTCTTACCCTAGTAACCAGATTTGGTAAGGGTGAACTGCTGCCACCTTGTGGTCGTTTCACACAACAGCAGCTTTAATCCCAACGCTAATGGTCAGTTGATATTCAAAATCATTGCAGGCCTGTAAATGACACCTGCCCTAAATACAAATCCTGGGGTCACATATCGACCAAAATATTCAAAGGACGTCCATATTTCAAAACGACCGTTTCAAAAGGCATATTTTACGCACATTAGTGTTCTGCTTCTTTTCCTTTCTTTCCTTCTTTGTTAAAAAAAACGGGATTGGAAAAAGGCATCCCTCAGAATGGGCGAAAATCGTTGCAGACGAATCAATGGACAGAGGTTTAATCTCCAATATATATAAACAGCTCATGCAGCTTAATATTAAAAAAACAAACAACCCCAAAAAAATGGGCAGAAGATCTAAAGAGACGTTTCTTCAAAGGAGACACAGAGATGTCCAAGACGCACATGAAAAGCTGCTCAACAGCACTAATTATCAGAGAAATGCAAATAAAAACTACAATGAGGTTTCACCTCACACCTGTTAGAATCGGCATCATCAGAAAATCTAGAAACAACCAATTCTGGGGAGGGTGTGGACAAAAGGAGCCCTCTTCCACTATTGGTGGGAATGTAAACTGATACAGTCACTATGGAGAACAGTATGGAATTTCCTTTAAAAAACTAGAAATACAATTACCATCTGATCCAGCAATCCCACTTCTGGGCATATACCCAGAGAAAACCGTAAATCAAAAAGGCACATTCACCACAATGTTCGTTGCAGCACTATTTACAATAGCCAGGTAATGGAAGCAACCTAAATGCCCACAGACAGATGAATGGATAAAGATGTGGTACATATATAAAATGGAATATTACTCGGCCATAAAAAGGAATGAAACTGGGTCATTTGTAGAGACATCGATGGATCGAGAGACTGTCATACAGAATGAAGTAAGTCAGAAAGAGGAAAACAAATATTGTATATTAATGCATATATGTGGAGCCTAAAAATGGTACAGGTGAACTGGTTTGCAGGGAAGAAATAGAGACACAGAGGTAGATAACAAACGTAAGGACACCAAGTGTGGGAAGCCATGGGGTGGTGGTGGTGGGATGAGTTGGGAGTTTGGGATAGACCTGTGTACATGTATATGCATAAAATACATAACTAATAATAACGTGCTGTATAAAAAAAATAAATAAAATTAAATTTCAAAATTTTAAAAAATAAAATTTAAAAATAAAACAGAAAAAAGTTCTTCCCGACACACAGATGTATTTATAGGAATGAAGTATTTCCATGCTTATATCTATAAATACATAAAAGAGGAATAAAATCTAACTTGAACCATAAAAGAAAAAAAAACCTGAACCCACGAGTTATACAGAGGAAAACCCTATCAGGGCACTTGCTCCAGTGGCAAACAATTCTGAAATTGGTCAGAGGTGGGGAACCATCTCCCATACAGCCATCAACCCACCCCCCACGCAAGGAGCGTCCTCATTGCAAAGCTGGGGGACCGTGCCGAGGCATCTGTGAGTAAACGTGAGCTGAGCCCCAGGCCAGCTGCTGCTGAACTGTTCCCACCCTTTCCAGGTAAAACACCTGAATATGTACAAGGGCTTGAAAGCCTAGAGGAAGGACCATGGAGCCACACCAGCGACAGCACGCAGGCCAACTTGGTGCCTGCAGGCCAGCCAGGGTGGTCCTGGCCCCGGGCGCTCTTCCAGAAGCTTTCCATTGCCCTGCCTGAGATACCCCTCCTGTCCCGGACCCCACTGCTTTTTTCCTTCCTCACCTCTGTCCGGAGAGAAATTCCAGCGGAAGGTATGGGTGACACAACCTCTTCTTTACAGGCGGCAGCCTGGCAACACCTGCAGAAAGGCCAGCAGAACCCCACTCACACCGGGCCACCCACAAAGCTGTGGCCCCTCACTCCCTCCCACCAGCACAGCCCCGAGACTGCTGACGGGGCAGAGAATATGGAGTGAGGCACAGCTTCCGGGGCTATTGCTGCCTGGAGCGCTGTTTATATTGACCTCAACGAGGCACACCTGGGGAGGGCGGGCCGGCAGGGTAAGGCTGCCCAGGTCAGCTAATCCACAACCCTCAGGGAATCACATTGTTGAAAATGGACCCCGCTAAGGCAGAAGAGAAGCCAAGGGAAAAAAGGACACAATGCCATTTGCAGCACCGTAGATGAGTCTAGAAGTAATCACGTGACTTGTAGTAAGTCAGAAAGTGAAAGACACATATCATATCATATCACTTATAGGTGTTACCTAAAAATGGATACCAGGGCAGATATTTCCACGGAGAAGGGCAATCACAGATTCATTAAACAAACTTATGGTTCACCAAAGGAAAGGTGTGAGGATTGGTTTCATTACGATATCGGGGTTAACAGACACCTACAAACACAGGTGACATATATAATCACCAAACACCTACAGAATACCAAGAGAGGACTACTCAACATTCTGTCATAACGTACATGGGAAAAGGATCCCAGGAAGAACAGACATGTGTATATGTGTAAAAGAACCACATCTTCCACACCTACAACAAACCAAACGTTGTAATCAAACTTGCTGTAAGAAAAAATAAAAAATTAAATTAAAAACACGAACAAGAAGTAGTGAGACAAACGTGAGGGGCTTTCTCCTGGCACATTCCATTCTAAACTCCAATCTAGAACACCACTTCCACTGAGGCTCTCTTGCCCTAGTCACAGATTTGGTAAGGGTGAACTGCTGCCACCTTGTGGCCGTTTCACACAACAGCAGCTTTAATCCCAACGCTAATGGTCAGTTGATATTCAAAATCATTGCAGGCCTGTAAATGACACCTGCCCTGAAAACAAATCCTGGGGTCACATATCGACCAAAATATTCAAAGGACGTCCATATTTCAAAACGACCGTTTCAAAAGGCATATTTTACGCACATTAGTGTTCTGCTTCTTTTCCTTTCTTTCCTTTTTTGTTAAAAAACACGGGAATGGAAAAAGGCATCCCTCAGAATGGGCGAAAATCGTTGCAGACGAATCAATGGACAGAGGTTTAATCTCCAATATATATAAACAGCTCATGCAGCTTAATATTAAAAAAACAAACAACCCCAAAAAAATGGGCAGAAGATCTAAAGAGACGTTTCTTCAAAGGAGACACAGAGATGGCCTAGACGCACATGAAAAGCTGCTCAACAGCACTAATGATCAGAGAAATGCAAATCAAAACTACAATGAGGTTTCACCTCACACCTGTTAGAATCGGCATCATCAGAAAATCTACAAACAACCAATTCTGGGGAGGGTGTGGACAAAAGGAGCCCTCTTCCACTATTGGTGGGAATGTAAATTGATACAGTCACTATGGAGAACAGTATGGAGTTTCCTTAAAAAAACTAGAAATAGAATTACCATCTGATCCAGCAATCCCACTTCTGGGCATATACCCAGAGAAAACCGTATTTCAAAAAGGCACATTCACCACAAAGTTCGTTGCAGCACTATTTACAATAGCCAGGTAATGGAAGCAACCTAAATGCCCACAGACAGATGAATGGATAAAGATGTGGTACATATATAAAATGGAATATTACTCGGCCATAAAAAGGAAAGAAACTGGGTCATTTGTAGAGACATCGATGGATCGAGAGACTGTCATACAGAATGAAGTAAGTCAGAAAGAGGAAAACAAATATTGTATATTAATGCATATATGTGGAGCCTAAAAATGGTACAGATGAACTGGTTTGCAGGGAAGAAATAGAGACACAGAGGTAGAGAACAAACGTATGGACACCAAGTGTGGGAAGCCATGGGGTGGTGGTGGTGGGATGAGTTGGGAGTTTGGGATTGACCTGTGTACATGTATATGCATAAAATACATAACTAATAATAAAGTGCTGTATAAAAAAAATAAATAAAATTAAATTTCAAAATTTTAAAAAATAAAATTTAAAAATAAAACAGAAAAAAGTTCTTCCCGTCACACAGATGTATTTATAGGAATGAATTATTTCCATGCTTATATCTATAAATACATAAAAGAGGAATAAAATCGAACTTGAACCATAAAAGAAAAAAAAACCTGAACCCACGAGTTATACAGAGGAAAACCCTATCACGGCACTTGCTCCAGTGGTAAACAATTCTGAAATTGGTCAGAGGTGGGGAACCATCTCCCATAGAGCCATCAACCAACCCCCCACGCAAGGAGCGTCCTCATTGCAAAGCTGGGGGACCGTGCCGAGGCATCTGTGAGTAAACGTGAGCTGAGCCCCAGGCCATCTGCTGCTGAACTCTTCCCACCCTTTCCAGGTAAATCACCTGAAAATGTACAAGGGCTTAAAAGCCTAGAGGAAGGACCGTGGAGCCACACCAGCGACAGCACGCAGGCCAACTTGGTGCCTGCAGGCCAGCCAGGGTGGTCCTGGCCCCGGGCGCTCTTCCAGAAGCTTTCCATTGCCCTGCCTGAGATACCCCTCCTGTCCCGGCCCCCACTGCTTTTTTCCTTCCTCACCTCTGTCCGGAGAGAAATTCCAGCAGAAGGTATGGGTGACACATCCTCTTCTTTACAGGCGGCAGCCTGGCAACTCCTGCAGAAAGGCCAGCAGAACCCCACTCACACCGGGCCACCCACAAAGCTGTGGCTCCTCACTCCCTCACACCAGCACAGCCCCGAGACTGCTGACGGGGCAGAGAATATGGTGTCAGGCACAGCTTCCGGGGCTATTGCTGCCTGGAGCGCTGTTTATATTGACCTCAAAGAGGCACACCTGGGGAGGGCGGGCCGGCAGGGTAAGGCTGCCCAGGTCAGCTAATCCACAACCCTCAGGGAATCACATTGTTGAAAATGGACCCCGCTAAGGCAGAAGAGAAGCCAAGGGAAAAAAGTGCACAATGCCATTTGCAGCACCATAGATGAGTCTAGAAGTAATCACGTGACGTGTAGTAAGTCAGAAAGTGAAAGACACATATCATATCATATCACTTATAGGTGTTACCTAAAAATGGATACCAGGGCAGATATTTCCACGGAGAAGGGCAATCACAGATTCATTAAAAAAACTTATGGTTCACCAATGGAAAAGTGTGAGGATTGGTTTCATTACGATATCTGGGTTAACAGACATATACAAACACAGGTGACATATATAATCACCAAAGACCTACAGAATACCAAGAGAGGACTACTCAACATTCTGTCATAACGTACATGGGAAAAGGATCCCAGGAAGAACAGACATCTGTATATGTGTAAAAGAACCACATCTTCCAAACCTACAACAAGCCAAACATTGTAATCAAACTTGCTGTAAGAAAAAATAAAAAAATAAATTAAAAACACGAACAAGAAGTAGTGAGACAAACGTGAGGGGCTTTCTCCTGGCACATTCCATTCTAAACTCCAATCTAGAACACCACTTCCACTGAGGCTCTCTTGCCCTAGTCACAGATTTGGTAAGGGTGAACTGCTGCCACCTTGTGGCCGTTTCACACAACAGCAGCTTTAATCCCAACGCTAATGGTCAGTTGATATTCAAAATCATTGCAGGCCTGTAAATGACACCTGCCCTAAATACAAATCCTGGGGTCACATATCGACCAAAATATTCAAAGGACGTCCATATTTCAAAACGACCGTTTCAAAAGGCATATTTTACGCACATTAGTGTTCTGCTTCTTTTCCTTTCTTTCCTTTTTTGTTAAAAAAAACGGGATTGGAAAAAGGCATCCCTCAGAATGGGCGAAAATCGTTGCAGACGAATCAATGGACAGAGGTTTAATCTCCAATATATATAAACAGCTCATGCAGCTTAATATTAAAAAAACAAACAACCCCAAAAAAATGGGCAGAAGATCTAAAGAGACGTTTCTTCAAAGGAGACACAGAGATGTCCAAGACGCACATGAAAAGCTGCTCAACAGCACTAATTATCAGAGAAATGCAAATCAAAACTACAATGAGGTTTCACCTCACACCTGTTAGAATCGGCATCATCAGAAAATCTAGAAACAACCAATTCTGGGGAGGGTGTGGACAAAAGGAGCCCTCTTCCACTATTGGTGGGAATGTAAACTGATACAGTCACTATGGAGAACAGTATGGAATTTCCTTTAAAAAACTAGAAATACAATTACCATCTGATCCAGCAATCCCACTTCTGGGCATATACCCAGAGAAAACCGTAAATCAAAAAGGCACATTCACCACAATGTTCGTTGCAGCACTATTTACAATAGCCAGGTAATGGAAGCAACCTAAATGCCCACAGACAGATGAATGGATAAAGATGTGGTACATATATAAAATGGAATATTACTCGGCCATAAAAAGGAATGAAACTGGGTCATTTGTAGAGACATCGATGGATCGAGAGACTGTCATACAGAATGAAGTAAGTCAGAAAGAGGAAAACAAATATTGTATATTAATGCATATATGTGGAGCCTAAAAATGGTACAGGTGAACTGGTTTGCAGGGAAGAAATAGAGACACAGAGGTAGATAACAAACGTAAGGACACCAAGTGTGGGAAGCCATGGGGTGGTGGTGGTGGGATGAGTTGGGAGTTTGGGATAGACCTGTGTACATGTATATGCATAAAATACATAACTAATAATAACGTGCTGTATAAAAAAAATAAATAAAATTAAATTTCAAAATTTTAAAAAATAAAATTTAAAAATAAAACAGAAAAAAGTTCTTCCCGACACACAGATGTATTTATAGGAATGAAGTATTTCCATGCTTATATCTATAAATACATAAAAGAGGAATAAAATCTAACTTGAACCATAAAAGAAAAAAAAACCTGAACCCACGAGTTATACAGAGGAAAACCCTATCAGGGCACTTGCTCCAGTGGCAAACAATTCTGAAATTGGTCAGAGGTGGGGAACCATCTCCCATACAGCCATCAACCCACCCCCCACGCAAGGAGCGTCCTCATTGCAAAGCTGGGGGACCGTGCCGAGGCATCTGTGAGTAAACGTGAGCTGAGCCCCAGGCCAGCTGCTGCTGAACTGTTCCCACCCTTTCCAGGTAAAACACCTGAATATGTACAAGGGCTTGAAAGCCTAGAGGAAGGACCATGGAGCCACACCAGCGACAGCACGCAGGCCAACTTGGTGCCTGCAGGCCAGCCAGGGTGGTCCTGGCCCCGGGCGCTCTTCCAGAAGCTTTCCATTGCCCTGCCTGAGATACCCCTCCTGTCCCGGACCCCACTGCTTTTTTCCTTCCTCACCTCTGTCCGGAGAGAAATTCCAGCGGAAGGTATGGGTGACACAACCTCTTCTTTACAGGCGGCAGCCTAGCAACACCTGCAGAAAGGCCAGCAGAACCCCACTCACACCGGGCCACCCACAAAGCTGTGGCCCCTCACTCCCTCCCACCAGCACAGCCCCGAGACTGCTGACGGGGCAGAGAATATGGAGTGAGGCACAGCTTCCGGGGCTATTGCTGCCTGGAGCGCTGTTTATATTGACCTCAACGAGGCACACCTGGGGAGGGCGGGCCGGCAGGGTAAGGCTGCCCAGGTCAGCTAATCCACAACCCTCAGGGAATCACATTGTTGAAAATGGACCCCGCTAAGGCAGAAGAGAAGCCAAGGGAAAAAAGGACACAATGCCATTTGCAGCACCGTAGATGAGTCTAGAAGTAATCACGTGACTTGTAGTAAGTCAGAAAGTGAAAGACACATATCATATCATATCACTTATAGGTGTTACCTAAAAATGGATACCAGGGCAGATATTTCCACGGAGAAGGGCAATCACAGATTCATTAAACAAACTTATGGTTCACCAAAGGAAAGGTGTGAGGATTGGTTTCATTACGATATCGGGGTTAACAGACACCTACAAACACAGGTGACATATATAATCACCAAACACCTACAGAATACCAAGAGAGGACTACTCAACATTCTGTCATAACGTACATGGGAAAAGGATCCCAGGAAGAACAGACATGTGTATATGTGTAAAAGAACCACATCTTCCACACCTACAACAAACCAAACGTTGTAATCAAACTTGCTGTAAGAAAAAATAAAAAATTAAATTAAAAACACGAACAAGAAGTAGTGAGACAAACGTGAGGGGCTTTCTCCTGGCACATTCCATTCTAAACTCCAATCTAGAACACCACTTCCACTGAGGCTCTCTTGCCCTAGTCACAGATTTGGTAAGGGTGAACTGCTGCCACCTTGTGGCCGTTTCACACAACAGCAGCTTTAATCCCAACGCTAATGGTCAGTTGATATTCAAAATCATTGCAGGCCTGTAAATGACACCTGCCCTGAAAACAAATCCTGGGGTCACATATCGACCAAAATATTCAAAGGACGTCCATATTTCAAAACGACCGTTTCAAAAGGCATATTTTACGCACATTAGTGTTCTGCTTCTTTTCCTTTCTTTCCTTTTTTGTTAAAAAACACGGGAATGGAAAAAGGCATCCCTCAGAATGGGCGAAAATCGTTGCAGACGAATCAATGGACAGAGGTTTAATCTCCAATATATATAAACAGCTCATGCAGCTTAATATTAAAAAAACAAACAACCCCAAAAAAATGGGCAGAAGATCTAAAGAGACGTTTCTTCAAAGGAGACACAGAGATGGCCTAGACGCACATGAAAAGCTGCTCAACAGCACTAATTATCAGAGAAATGCAAATCAAAACTACAATGAGGTTTCACCTCACACCTGTTAGAATCGGCATCATCAGAAAATCTACAAACAACCAATTCTGGGGAGGGTGTGGACAAAAGGAGCCCTCTTCCACTATTGGTGGGAATGTAAATTGATACAGTCACTATGGAGAACAGTATGGAGTTTCCTTAAAAAAACTAGAAATAGAATTACCATCTGATCCAGCAATCCCACTTCTGGGCATATACCCAGAGAAAACCGTATTTCAAAAAGGCACATTCACCACAAAGTTCGTTGCAGCACTATTTACAATAGCCAGGTAATGGAAGCAACCTAAATGCCCACAGACAGATGAATGGATAAAGATGTGGTACATATATAAAATGGAATATTACTCGGCCATAAAAAGGAAAGAAACTGGGTCATTTGTAGAGACATCGATGGATCGAGAGACTGTCATACAGAATGAAGTAAGTCAGAAAGAGGAAAACAAATATTGTATATTAATGCATATATGTGGAGCCTAAAAATGGTACAGATGAACTGGTTTGCAGGGAAGAAATAGAGACACAGAGGTAGAGAACAAACGTATGGACACCAAGTGTGGGAAGCCATGGGGTGGTGGTGGTGGGATGAGTTGGGAGTTTGGGATTGACCTGTGTACATGTATATGCATAAAATACATAACTAATAATAAAGTGCTGTATAAAAAAAATAAATAAAATTAAATTTCAAAATTTTAAAAAATAAAATTTAAAAATAAAACAGAAAAAAGTTCTTCCCGTCACACAGATGTATTTATAGGAATGAATTATTTCCATGCTTATATCTATAAATACATAAAAGAGGAATAAAATCGAACTTGAACCATAAAAGAAAAAAAAACCTGAACCCACGAGTTATACAGAGGAAAACCCTATCACGGCACTTGCTCCAGTGGTAAACAATTCTGAAATTGGTCAGAGGTGGGGAACCATCTCCCATAGAGCCATCAACCAACCCCCCACGCAAGGAGCGTCCTCATTGCAAAGCTGGGGGACCGTGCCGAGGCATCTGTGAGTAAACGTGAGCTGAGCCCCAGGCCATCTGCTGCTGAACTCTTCCCACCCTTTCCAGGTAAATCACCTGAAAATGTACAAGGGCTTAAAAGCCTAGAGGAAGGACCGTGGAGCCACACCAGCGACAGCACGCAGGCCAACTTGGTGCCTGCAGGCCAGCCAGGGTGGTCCTGGCCCCGGGCGCTCTTCCAGAAGCTTTCCATTGCCCTGCCTGAGATACCCCTCCTGTCCCGGCCCCCACTGCTTTTTTCCTTCCTCACCTCTGTCCGGAGAGAAATTCCAGCAGAAGGTATGGGTGACACATCCTCTTCTTTACAGGCGGCAGCCTGGCAACTCCTGCAGAAAGGCCAGCAGAACCCCACTCACACCGGGCCACCCACAAAGCTGTGGCTCCTCACTCCCTCACACCAGCACAGCCCCGAGACTGCTGACGGGGCAGAGAATATGGTGTCAGGCACAGTTTCCGGGGCTATTGCTGCCTGGAGCGCTGTTTATATTGACCTCAAAGAGGCACACCTGGGGAGGGCGGGCCGGCAGGGTAAGGCTGCCCAGGTCAGCTAATCCACAACCCTCAGGGAATCACATTGTTGAAAATGGACCCCGCTAAGGCAGAAGAGAAGCCAAGGGAAAAAAGTGCACAATGCCATTTGCAGCACCATAGATGAGTCTAGAAGTAATCACGTGACGTGTAGTAAGTCAGAAAGTGAAAGACACATATCATATCATATCACTTATAGGTGTTACCTAAAAATGGATACCAGGGCAGATATTTCCACGGAGAAGGGCAATCACAGATTCATTAAAAAAACTTATGGTTCACCAATGGAAAAGTGTGAGGATTGGTTTCATTACGATATCTGGGTTAACAGACATATACAAACACAGGTGACATATATAATCACCAAAGACCTACAGAATACCAAGAGAGGACTACTCAACATTCTGTCATAACGTACATGGGAAAAGGATCCCAGGAAGAACAGACATCTGTATATGTGTAAAAGAACCACATCTTCCAAACCTACAACAAGCCAAACATTGTAATCAAACTTGCTGTAAGAAAAAATAAAAAAATAAATTAAAAACACGAACAAGAAGTAGTGAGACAAACGTGAGGGGCTTTCTCCTGGCACATTCCATTCTAAACTCCAATCTAGAACACCACTTCCACTGAGGCTCTCTTGCCCTAGTCACAGATTTGGTAAGGGTGAACTGCTGCCACCTTGTGGCCGTTTCACACAACAGCAGCTTTAATCCCAACGCTAATGGTCAGTTGATATTCAAAATCATTGCAGGCCTGTAAATGACACCTGCCCTAAATACAAATCCTGGGGTCACATATCGACCAAAATATTCAAAGGACGTCCATATTTCAAAACGACCGTTTCAAAAGGCATATTTTACGCACATTAGTGTTCTGCTTCTTTTCCTTTCTTTCCTTTTTTGTTAAAAAAAACGGGATTGGAAAAAGGCATCCCTCAGAATGGGCGAAAATCGTTGCAGACGAATCAATGGACAGAGGTTTAATCTCCAATATATATAAACAGCTCATGCAGCTTAATATTAAAAAAACAAACAACCCCAAAAAAATGGGCAGAAGATCTAAAGAGACGTTTCTTCAAAGGAGACACAGAGATGTCCAAGACGCACATGAAAAGCTGCTCAACAGCACTAATTATCAGAGAAATGCAAATCAAAACTACAATGAGGTTTCACCTCACACCTGTTAGAATCGGCATCATCAGAAAATCTAGAAACAACCAATTCTGGGGAGGGTGTGGACAAAAGGAGCCCTCTTCCACTATTGGTGGGAATGTAAATTGATACAGTCACTATGGAGAACAGTATGGAATTTCCTTTAAAAAACTAGAAATTGAATTACCATTTGATCCAGCAATCCCACTTCTGGGCATATACCCAGAGAAAACCGTAAATCAAAAAGGCACATTCACCACAATGTTCGTTGCAGCACTATTTACAATAGCCAGGTAATGGAAGCAACCTAAATGCCCACAGACAGATGAATGGATAAAGATGTGGTACATATATAAAATGGAATATTACTCGGCCATAAAAAGGAATGAAACTGGGTCATTTGTAGAGACATCGATGGATCGAGAGACTGTCATACAGAATGAAGTAAGTCAGAAAGAGGAAAACAAATATTGTATATTAATGCATATATGTGGAGCCTAAAAATGGTACAGGTGAACTGGTTTGCAGGGAAGAAATAGAGACACAGAGGTAGATAACAAACGTAAGGACACCAAGTGTGGGAAGCCATGGGGTGGTGGTGGTGGGATGAGTTGGGAGTTTGGGATAGACCTGTGTACATGTATATGCATAAAATACATAACTAATAATAACGTGCTGTATAAAAAAAATAAATAAAATTAAATTTCAAAATTTTAAAAAATAAAATTTAAAAATAAAACAGAAAAAAGTTCTTCCCGACACACAGATGTATTTATAGGAATGAATTATTTCCATGCTTATATCTATAAATACATAAAAGAGGAATAAAATCTAACTTGAACCATAAAAGAAAAAAAAACCTGAACCCACGAGTTATACAGAGGAAAACCCTATCAGGGCACTTGCTCCAGTGGCAAACAATTCTGAAATTGGTCAGAGGTGGGGAACCATCTCCCATACAGCCATCAACCCACCCCCCACGCAAGGAGCGTCCTCATTGCAAAGCTGGGGGACCGTGCCGAGGCATCTGTGAGTAAACGTGAGCTGAGCCCCAGGCCAGCTGCTGCTGAACTGTTCCCACCCTTTCCAGGTAAAACACCTGAATATGTACAAGGGCTTGAAAGCCTAGAGGAAGGACCGTGGAGCCACACCAGCGACAGCACGCAGGCCAACTTGGTGCCTGCAGGCCAGCCAGGGTGGTCCTGGCCCCGGGCGCTCTTCCAGAAGCTTTCCATTGCCCTGCCTGAGATACCCCTCCTGTCCCGGACCCCACTGCTTTTTTCCTTCCTCACCTCTGTCCGGAGAGAAATTCCAGCGGAAGGTATGGGTGACACAACCTCTTCTTTACAGGCGGCAGCCTGGCAACACCTGCAGAAAGGCCAGCAGAACCCCACTCACACCGGGCCACCCACAAAGCTGTGGCCCCTCACTCCCTCCCACCAGCACAGCCCCGAGACTGCTGACGGGGCAGAGAATATGGAGTCAGTCACAGCTTCAGGGGCTATTGCTGCCTGGAGCGCTGTTTATATTGACCTCAACTAGGCACACCTGGGGAGGGCGGGCCGGCAGGGTAAGGCTGCCCAGGTCAGCTAATCCACAACCCTCAGGGAATCACATTGTTGAGAATGGACCCCGCTAAGGCAGAAGAGAAGCCAAGGGAAAAAAGGACACAATGCCATTTGCAGCACCGTAGATGAGTCTAGAAGTAATCACGTGACTTGTAGTAAGTCAGAAAGTGAAAGACACATATCATATCATATCACTTATAGGTGTTACCTAAAAATGGATACCAGGGCAGATATTTCCAAGGAGAAGGGCAATCACAGATTCATTAAACAAAATTATGGTTCACCAAAGGAAAGGTGTGAAGATTGGTTTCATTACGATATCGGGGTTAACAGACATATACAAACACAGGTGACATATATAATCACCAAACACCTACAGAATACCAAGAGAGGACTACTCAACATTCTGTCATAATGTACATGGGAAAAGGATCCCAGGAAGAACAGACATGTGTATATGTGTAAAAGAACCACACCTTCCACACCTACAACAAGCCAAACATTGTAATCAAACTTGCTGTAATAAAAAATAAAAAAATTAAATTAAAAACACGAACAAGAATTAGTGAGACAAACGTGAGGGGCTTTCTCCTGGCACATTCCATTCTAAACTCCAATCTAGAACACCACTTCCACTGAGGCTCTCTTGCCCTAGTAACCAGATTTGGTAAGGGTGAACTGCTGCCACCTTGTGGCCGTTTCACACAACAGCAGCTTTAATCCCAACGCTAATGGTCAGTTGATATTCAAAATCATTGCAGGCCTGTAAATGACACCTGCCCTGAAAACAAATCCTGGGGTCACATATCGACCAAAATATTCAAAGGACGTCCATATTTCAAAACGACCGTTTCAAAAGGCATATTTTACGCACATTAGTGTTCTGCTTCTTTTCCTTTCTTTCCTTTTTTGTTAAAAAACACGGGAATGGAAAAAGGCATCCCTCAGAATGGTCGAAAATCGTTGCAGACGAATCAATGGACAGAGGTTTAATCTCCAATATATATAAACAGCTCATGCAGCTTAATATTAAAAAAACAAACAACCCAAAAAAAATGGGCAGAAGATCTAAAGAGACGTTTCTTCAAAGGAGACACAGAGATGGCCAAGACGCACATGAAAAGCTGCTCAACAGCACTAATTATCAGAGAAATGCAAATCAAAACTACAATGAGGTTTCACCTCACACCTGTTAGAATCGGCATCATCAGAAAATCTACAAACAACCAATTCTGGGGAGGGTGTGGACAAAAGGAGCCCTCTTCCACTATTGGTGGGAATGTAAATTGATACAGTCACTATGGAGAACAGTATGGAGTTTCCTTAAAAAAAAGTAGAAATAGAATTACCATCTGATCCAGGAATCCCACTCCCGGGCATATACCCAGAGAAAACCGTAAATCAAAAAGGCACATTCACCACAATGTTCATTGCAGCACTATTTACAATAGCCAGGTAATGGAAGCAACCTAAATGCCCACAGACAGATGAATGGATAAAGATGTGGTACATATATGAAATGGAATATTACTCGGCCATAAAAAGGAATGAAACTGGGTCATTTGTAGAGACATCGATGGATCGAGAGACTGTCATACAGAATGAAGTAAGTCAGAAAGAGGAAAACAAATATTGTATATTAATGCATATATGTGGAGCCTAAAAATGGTACAGATGAACTGGTTTGCAGGGAAGAAATAGAGACACAGAGGTAGATAACAAACGTAAGGACACCAAGTGTAGGAAGCCGTGGGGTGGTGCTGGTGGGATGAGTTGGGAGTTTGGGATTGACCTGTGTACATGTATATGCATAAAATACATAACTAATAATAACGTGCTGTATAAAAAAAATAAATAAAATTAAATTTCAAAATTTTCAAAAATAAAATTTAAAAATAAAACAGAAAAAAGGTCTTCCCGTCACACAGATGTATTTATAGGAATGAATTATTTCCATGCTTATATCTATAAATACATAAAAGAGGAATAAAATCTAACTTGAACCATAAAAGAAAAAAAAAACCTGAACCCACGAGTTATACAGAGGAAAACCCTATCAGGGCACTTGCTCCAGTGGCAAACAATTCTGAAATTGGTCAGAGGTGGTGAACCATCTCCCATACAGCCATCAACCCACCCCCCACGCAAGGAGCGTCCTCATTGCAAAGCTGGGGGACCGTGCCGAGGCATCTGTGAATAAACGTGAGCTGAGCCCCAGGCCAGCTGCTGCTGAACTGTTCCCACCCTTTCCAGGTAAAACACCTGAATATGTACAAGGGCTTGAAAGCCTAGAGGAAGGACCGTGGAGCCACACCAGCGACAGCACGCAGGCCAACTTGGTGCCTGCAGGCCAGCCAGGGTGGTCCTGGCCCCGGGCGCTCTTCCAGAAGCTTTCCATTGCCCTGCCTGAGATACCCCTCCTGTCCCGGACCCCACTGCTTTTTTCCTTCCTCACCTCTGTCCGGAGAGAAATTCCAGCGGAAGGTATGGGTGACACAACCTCTTCTTTACAGGCGGCAGCCTGGCAACTCCTGCAGAAAAGCCAGCAGAACCCCACTCACACCGGGCCACCCACAAAGCTGTGGCCCCTCACTCCCTCCCACTAGCACAGCCCCAAGACTGCTGACGGGGCAGAGAATATGGAGTCAGGCACAGCTTCAGGGACTATTGCTGCCTGGAGCGCTGTTTATATTGACCTCAACGAGGCACACCTGGGGAGGGCGGGCCGGCAGGGTAAGGCTGCCCAGGTCAGCTAATCCACAACCCTCAGGGAATCACATTGTTGAAAATGGGCCCCGCTAAGGCAGAAGAGAAGCCAAGGGAAAAAAGGACACAATGCCATTTGCAGCACCGTAGATGAGTCTAGAAGTAATCACGTGACTTGTAGTAAGTCAGAAAGTGAAAGACACATATCATATCATATCACTTATAGGTGTTACCTAAAAATGGATACCAGGGCAGATATTTCCACGGAGAAGGCCAATCACAGATTCATTAAACAAACTTATGGTTCACCAAAGGAAAGGTGTGAGGATTGGTTTCATTACGATATCGGGGTTAACAGACACCTACAAACACAGGTGACATATATAATCACCAAACACCTACAGAATACCAAGAGAGGACTACTCAACATTCTGTCATAACGTACATGGGAAAAGGATCCCAGGAAGAACAGACATGTGTATATGTGTAAAAGAACCACATCTTCCACACCTACACAAACCAAACGTTGTAATCAAACTTGCTGTAAGAAAAAATAAAAAATTAAATTAAAAACACGAACAAGAAGTAGTGAGACAAACGTGAGGGGCTTTCTCCTGGCACATTCCATTCTAAACTCCAATCTAGAACACCACTTCCACTGAGGCTCTCTTGCCCTAGTCACAGATTTGGTAAGGGTGAACTGCTGCCACCTTGTGGCCGTTTCACACAACAGCAGCTTTAATCCCAACGCTAATGGTCAGTTGATATTCAAAATCATTGCAGGCCTGTAAATGACACCTGCCCTGAAAACAAATCCTGGGGTCACATATCGACCAAAATATTCAAAGGACGTCCCTATTTCAAAACGACCGTTTCAAAAGGCATATTTTACGCACATTAGTGTTCTGCTTCTTTTCCTTTCTTTCCCTTTTTGTTAAAAAACACGGGAATGGAAAAAGGCATCCCTCAGAATGGGCGGAAATCGTTGCAGACGAATCAATGGACAGAGGTTTAATCTCCAATATATATAAACAACTCATGCAGCTTAATATTAAAAAAAAACAAACAACCCAATACAAAAATGGGCAGAAGATCTAAAGAGACGTTTCTTCAAAGGAGACACAGAGATGGCCAAGACGCACATGAAAAGCTGCTCAACAGCACTAATTATCAGAGAAATGCAAATCAAAACTACAATGAGGTTTCACCTCACACCTGTTAGAATCGGCATCATCAGAAAATCTACAAACAACCAATTCTGGGGAGGGTGTGGACAAAAGGAGCCCTCTTCCACTATTGGTGGGAATGTAAATTGATACAGTCACTATGGAGAACAGTATGGAGTTTCCTTAAAAAAACTAGAAATAGAATTACCATCTGATCCAGCAATCCCACTTCTGGGCATATACCCAGAGAAAACCGTATTTCAAAAAGGCACATTCACCACAATGTTCGTTGCAGCACTATTTACAATAGCCAGGTAATGGAAGCAACCTAAATGCCCACAGACAGATGAATGGATAAAGATGTGGTACATATATGAAATGGAATATTACTCGGCCATAAAAAGGAATGAAACTGGGTCATTTGTAGAGACATCGATGGATCGAGAGACTGTCATACAGAATGAAGTAAGTCAGAAAGAGGAAAACAAATATTGTATATTAATGCATATATGTGGAGCCTAAAAATGGTACAGATGAACTGGTTTGCAGGGAAGAAATAGAGACACAGAGGTAGATAACAAACGTAAGGACACCAAGTGTAGGAAGCCGTGGGGTGGTGGTGGTGGGATGAGTTGGGAGTTTGGGATTGACCTGTGTACATGTATATGCATAAAATACATAACTAATAATAACGTGCTGTATAAAAAAAATAAATAAAATTAAATTTCAAAATTTTAAAAAATAAAATTTACAAATAAAACAGAAAAAAGGTCTTCCCGTCACACAGATGTATTTATAGGAATGAATTATTTCCATGCTTATATCTATAAATACATAAAAGAGGAATAAAATCTAACTTGAACCATAAAAGAAAAAAAAACCTGAACCCACGAGTTATACAGAGGAAAACCCTATCAGGGCACTTGCTCCAGTGGCAAACAATTCTGAAATTGGTCAGAGGTGGTGAACCATCTCCCATACAGCCATCAACCCACCCCCCACGCAAGGAGCGTCCTCATTGCAAAGCTGGGGGACCGTGCCGAGGCATCTGTGAATAAACGTGAGCTGAGCCCCAGGCCAGCTGCTGCTGAACTGTTCCCACCCTTTCCAGGTAAAACACCTGAATATGTACAAGGGCTTGAAAGCCTAGAGGAAGGACCGTGGAGCCACACCAGCGACAGCACGCAGGCCAACTTGGTGCCTGCAGGCCAGCCAGGGTGGTCCTGGCCCCGGGCGCTCTTCCAGAAGCTTTCCATTGCCCTGCCTGAGATACCCCTCCTGTCCCGGACCCCACTGCTTTTTTCCTTCCTCACCTCTGTCCGGAGAGAAATTCCAGCGGAAGGTATGGGTGACACAACCTCTTCTTTACAGGCGGCAGCCTGGCAACTCCTGCAGAAAAGCCAGCAGAACCCCACTCACACCGGGCCACCCACAAAGCTGTGGCCCCTCACTCCCTCCCACCAGCACAGCCCCAAGACTGCTGACGGGGCAGAGAATATGGAGTCAGGCACAGCTTCAGGGGCTATTGCTGCCTGGAGCGCTGTTTATATTGACCTCAACGAGGCACACCTGGGGAGGGCGGGCCGGCAGGGTAAGGCTGCCCAGGTCAGCTAATCCACAACCCTCAGGGAATCACATTGTTGAAAATGGACCCCGCTAAGGCAGAAGAGAAGCCAAGGGAAAAAAGGACACAATGCCATTTGCAGCACCGTAGAGTCTAGAAGTAATCACGTGACTTGTAGTAAGTCAGAAAGTGAAAGACACATATCATATCATATCACTTATAGGTGTTACCTAAAAATGGATACCAGGGCAGATATTTCCACGGAGAAGGGCAATCACAGATTCATTAAACAAACTTATGGTTCACCAAAGGAAAGGTGTGAGGATTGGTTTCATTACGATATCGGGGTTAACAGACACCTACAAACACAGGTGACATATATAATCACCAAACACCTACAGAATACCAAGAGAGGACTACTCAACATTCTGTCATAACGTACATGGGAAAAGGATCCCAGGAAGAACAGACATGTGTATATGTGTAAAAGAACCACATCTTCCACACCTACAACAAACCAAACGTTGTAATCAAACTTGCTGTAAGAAAAAATAAAAAATTAAATTAAAAACACGAACAAGAAGTAGTGAGACAAACGTGAGGGGCTTTCTCCTGGCACATTCCATTCTAAACTCCAATCTAGAACACCACTTCCACTGAGGCTCTCTTGCCCTAGTCACAGATTTGGTAAGGGTGAACTGCTGCCACCTTGTGGCCGTTTCACACAACAGCAGCTTTAATCCCAACGCTAATGGTCAGTTGATATTCAAAATCATTGCAGGCCTGTAAATGACACCTGCCCTGAAAACAAATCCTGGGGTCACATATCGACCAAAAAATTCAAAGGACGTCCATATTTCAAAACGACCGTTTCAAAAGGCATATTTTACGCACATTAGTGTTCTGCTTCTTTTCCTTTCTTTCCTTTTTTGTTAAAAAACACAGGAATGGAAAAAGGCATCCCTCAGAATGGGCGAAAATCGTTGCAGACGAATCAATGGACAGAGGTTTAATCTCCAATATATATAAACAGCTCATGCAGCTTAATATTAAAAAAACAAACAACCCCAAAAAAATGGGCAGAAGATCTAAAGAGACGTTTCTTCAAAGGAGACACAGAGATGGCCTAGACGCACATGAAAAGCTGCTCAACAGCACTAATTATCAGAGAAATGCAAATCAAAACTACAATGAGGTTTCACCTCACACCTGTTAGAATCGGCATCATCAGAAAATCTACAAACAACCAATTCTGGGGAGGGTGTGGACAAAAGGAGCCCTCTTCCACTATTGGTGGGAATGTAAATTGATACAGTCACTATGGAGAACAGTATGGAGTTTCCTTAAAAAAACTAGAAATAGAATTACCATCTGATCCAGCAATCCCACTTCTGGGCATATACCCAGAGAAAACCGTAAATCAAAAAGGCACATTCACCACAAAGTTCGTTGCAGCACTATTTACAATAGCCAGGTAATGGAAGCAACCTAAATGCCCACAGACAGATGAATGGATAAAGATGTGGTACATATATAAAATGGAATATTACTCGGCCATAAAAAGGAAAGAAACTGGGTCATTTGGAGAGACATCGATGGATCGAGAGACTGTCATACAGAATGAAGTAAGTCAGAAAGAGGAAAACAAATATTGTATATTAATGCATATATGTGGAGCCTAAAAATGGTACAGATGAACTGGTTTGCAGGGAAGAAATAGAGA